>NC_083768.1:11937981-12537981 GCF_963514075.1 Conger conger
GCCTTTTTCGTTTTCGGGCCTCGCTCCGGGGGGGCCCCCCGAGGCTCCCGCCGCACATCTGGACCCGGGGGCCTAGTCCGTGGGCCGGGCGGCGCTGGGGTGCGGGCTACGGCGCAACAAAACAAACGGCTCTAATTGGATTGGCCGTACCTTTCGCCACGCTCACGCATCTGGTGCATTACATTCACATTCACTCATTTCCTAAGGCAGTGTAGACGTATCCAGAGTGACGCACAGACGGGTTGCAGAACCAGACTGCAGTTTCAGTGGCTGCTACATGCTTAAGGGCACGGTTAGCGCCGGATAGCGGACGACCGCTGAGCCCTTCCCTGCCCCCTGCCCCCTGCCTCTTGCCTCCTGCCCCCTGCCCCCTGCCCCCTGCCAGCATCAGGAGCCCCAGGATCAGGGCATGGATTATTTTGGGCTTCCCACACTGTTTGCAACTCTCGTTTCCCAGGACCGTCTGAAACCGAACACTCTAATTATAATGAGTGCTGTATTGTGGGTAATGAAGTCTTTCTGTCAGACTCGGAGAGATCCCTGCATGGTTTCCTGCTTCAGCACGTGTCTCTCTCACACACACACACGCACAAACACACACACACACTCTCACACACACACACACACACACACACACACACACACTCACACACACACACACACACACACAGACACACACACACACTCACACACACACACACTCACACACACACACACACACACACACACACACACACCTCTGCCCGTGTTCCACCCTAAATCTGAATTAACCCATGAAGAGTTGGATTTCTTTGGGAAAAGATTTTTAAAAATTCAGATTTTCCCCCAAAAGTCAGTGTTCTCCAAGTCCATTGCATTCAATGTCCAGTAGTTGTTGTTCCTTCAGCATTCAGACGTTCAGGTACGAACATTCTAATTGCACATTTGCATTCAAACGAGCACTGACTCAGCATCAGTCAAATACAACCCTACTGCTACACACAGCAGCTCTGTGACAAATACTGCCGCTGACCTGGGGTCAGTAAGCCACCATCCATCAACTCTGACAGCCTCACTGGCTTTGCAAACCCCCCCCCCCCTGCCCCCGGGAGCATCAAAACCCACCGCCAAAGGGCTCAGCCAACATCTCTGCAATCCACAAACAGACAAGAAGGGTTTCTCCACTATGAGGTCTACACTTCCTCTGTACCCACAGCACCAAACAGTGCAATGGGCCCCGGTGCATGATGGGAGACGGCACAGGCCGGCTCATAACACAAAAGGAGACCTCTTCTTCGCTGGATGCATTGGGAAATGAAGCCAGTCCAACAGGGGAACTGCAATCACACGGCAATCCCCTGAATACGCAGTCTCTCAGCGGGGGATGGGCTGCCCCTCTATAGCCGGTTCCTCTCAAGACGACTTCCCATCGGGGAGATTTTTTTTATCCAATGAGGCCATGCGGTCAGGCTGCAGACAGGACTGCAGGTACTGAACACCTGACACTGCAGGACTGCAGGTACTGAACACCTGATACTGCAGGACTGCAGGTACTGAACACCTGACACTGCAGGACTGCAGGTACTGAACACCTGATACTGCAGGACTGCAGGTACTGAGCACCTGACACTGCAGGACTGCAGGTACTGAACACCTGATACTGCAGGACTGCAGGTACTGAACACCTGATACTGCAGGACTGCAGGTACTGAGCACCTGACACTGCAGGACTGCAGGTACTGAGCACCTGACACTGCAGGTACTGAACACCTGATACTGCAGGACTGCAGGTACTGAACACCTGACACTGCAGGACTGTAGGTAACTGGGGAAGGGTCAGGGCTTTTCAGAAGCTCTTTTCTGGGCCGTTCCTCAGAGGTACAGAGAGCAGGGGGGGCCCCATACACAAATGCACACACCCCAAAATATGAGCCAAGAGGGGACTAAAGCTGATATTCCTGCCCAGTTACAGCCAGGGGACGGGAAGTCACCGGGCCAACCTTCTTGGAAATGTGAAAATCTATGATGAAATTAATTTCCCAAAAACAAGAGGAAATAAAAAGGGTTCTAGGTGTGTCATCATTATCTTGTTAAGCAAATGGCCACGTCAAACAGAAATGTGCCAACAGCTCGCCGGACCCGAAAACAAGACATCTGCTCACTTCTCACAGCAAGAGCAAGAGGGCAACTGACACAATATTAACTAGACACACAAGCGCAGGACGGACTATCGACAGGAGAAGGTTCCTGCAGAAAAACAGACTGAAAACTTTGTACCTCACTTGAGATTAGACCGGCTCAGTCCAATTAGCACCAAGCAGTCACACTGTACTGACTCTGCGGTACAGTTCATAGGATAGATTCATTATTATCATGCATTTCTACTGTACGAGGTACGAGGTGGTTTATGAAGACTCACAAATGTCCTCCTGTGGATAAAAAAATGACAGGACTTGCCAGGCATGATACTTTTAATAACTGTCAGATATCTACAAAAAAAAATCTAAAATAAGGGAATGATCTGCCATTGAAGACCAGAAAACGTTCACATTCCCGTGTTTCATCACAGCCGTTCGAACGCACCAATCGCCGCGCGGCTCCAGGTAGCAGGAGCGTAATCGCTTAGCAACGGCAGAGGAAGGACAACGCGGTCTCGCAACGCGGCAGACTGACTGGGCCATTGTCGGCAGGAAGGGTGTGGCCCGTTCCGGGGATAAACAGCGTATTGTTCACACGGCGGGGCTTAAAGTGGCGCAATGCACCTGCCTCTCAACCGGGCGCATATTAAATTAACACGGGCTGAGGAGAATGGCTATGAGGTCACGTACCTCGGAGTCGGGTTTATAGCCCGTGAACTGCGCCCAGCTAAGCTGTTGAAAAACACCTTTTTCTGAATGAACCGACAGCTTTAAAGAGAACAGGAAAAGCCACATTTGTTCACACGGGCTGCTGTGTGATCAGCTATTTAGACTATGAACGCGCTGTGGGGACCGACCGCAGGACTCAAAGGAGAACTCGCGAAGGCCTCCGCGGCTAAGCTTCTGACGAGCCGTGCGCGCGGACATACGTGACGCACGCATGTGAACAATTCGGAGTATGTTCCTGCGTTTGCACGTGCTTGTCAGATTCTTGTCACAGTTGGACTCGAACAGTTTGAATATTTGTACGACGCATCTTCAGGTTTTTGACAGTGTGTGTGGGAGTTTGTACGCTCTGTATTTTGGTACAGAAAGCGGTCACAGGTGTTAAAAGCCTTCCTGTGCAGCGCCCCTCCCCCCTCCCCCCTCTGAGGCGTGCACGCCGTGAGCACTGCCTGGCCGCTTCCCAAAACTTCCCACCGCCTCCCCCTCACCTTTCAGCACCACGCCTCTGTTCCACAGGCCTGCGGGCAGGTGTGCACACACGTACATGGGCAGGGTCGCATACCCTGGCACGCTAGCTGACACGGGCACGCTCCTGTACACGGGCACGCTCGCTTACACGGGCACGCTCCTGTACACGGGCACGCTCGCTTACACGGGCACGCTTCTGTACACGGGCACACGGGCACGCTCCTGTACACGGGCACGCTTCTGTACACGGGCACACGGGCACGCTCCTGTACACGGGCACGCTTCTGTACACGGGCACGCTTCTGTACACGGGCACACGGGCACGCTCCTGTACACGGGCACGCTCGTTTACACGGGCACGCTCGATTACACGGGCACGCTCGATTACACGGGCACGCTCGATTACACGGGCACGCTCGATTACACGGGCACGCTCGATTACACGGGCACGCTCGATTACACGGGCACGCTCGATTACACGGGCACGCTCGATTACACGGGCACGCTCATTTACACGGGCACGCTCATTTACACGGGCACGCTCCTGTACACGGGCACGCTCCTGTACACGGGCACGCTCCTGTACACGGGCACGCTCCTGTACACGGGCACGCTCCTGTACACGGGCACGCTCCTGTACACGGGCACGCTTCTGTACACGGGCACGCTCCTGTACACGGGCACGCTCCTGTACACGGGCACGCTCCTGTACACGGGCACGCTCCTGTACACGGGCACGCTCGATTACACGGGCACGCTCCTGTACACGGGCACGCTCGATTACACGGGCACGCTCCTGTACTTGGGCACGCTCCTGTACACGGGCACGCTCCTGTACACGGGCACGCTCCTGTACACGGGCACGCTCCTGTACACACTCCCGTACACGGGCACGCTCCTGTACACAGGCACGGTCGTAGGGGACAACTTGGCACAGCCAGTGCATGCTTTTTTTCAATTCAGCATTTCCCAAACACAAACAAAAGCAGAGAACCATCACTAGTGTGATGAAATCAGCTAGTGTTGAATTAACAGTCATTCCTTGTCAAATAAAGGATCTCTAGCTAATCAGCATAAATTAACATTATCTTATAATGACCCCATTATAAGACGAGCATTCTAACAACTTTGCAAAGTAATTTAACCATCAGACCCTGTTTTGGATTAACAGAGATCCATCACACCCAGTTTTGGATGAACAAAGAGATCCACCAATCACACCCATCGATGGATTAACAGATCCAGCCATCTCATCCAGCTCTAGATTAACAGAGAGATCTATTCATCACACCCAACTCTAGATTAAAAGAGATCCACCAATCACATCCAGCTCTGGATTAACAGAGATCTATTCATTTCACCCAGCTCTGGATTAATAGTGTGATCCATCTCACCCAGATATCGGGGCTGCATTGATTTATCCACACTGGCACCGATTTATCTAGCCTCTTTGTTGTGATCGCGCCCTCTCAGTTTCTCCCTCCCTCTCTCCCTCTCTCCCTCTCTCCCTCTCTCTCCCCCTCTCTCTCTCCCTCTCCCTGTGCATTATGAGGAGTCAGGATGTTTTTAGTGTCCTGCGCTCAGTAGCGGTTGCCGGGGAGCGCTGAAGGGTGCGCGGTGTAATCCTCGGCGACGATAAAAGCTGCAGCCGCACAGCTGCCGTCATTAACACCAGCGCATCCCGGGGCCCCCGAGCTAAGCTCGCCACAAAATGTGGGGCCTCGTAAAAACGCCGAAGAGCAAGGAACATCAGCACGCAGGGTACAGTGGGACGGCGGGTCCCGCAAACGGATACAACGTCACTTTCCAGCGGAGAAACGTCCCTTTTCTGGTGATGGAACCAGGGCCTGGCCACTTCTGCCAGATTCAGTTTTTCTGCGATACAAGACCCTGCAGAAGTTTGATTAGGCACCGAGTCCTAAAGCTTTTTGTTTCGCAAACTACATGATAGCCAGCTTTTAAACGGGTCAAACTAGACCAGGATCAGAATGGCTGGTTTTTGAAAAGTATGTCATTAACAAACAACCCCTCCAGAACTGTTGGACTGGCCTAAGATGGTTCCCTTAATAAGGGTGACTGCTAGGAAATGAGCGTCCAAATACTAATACTAAACATTAAAATCGTGCAAATGAATAAAGATTATCCATAAAAGTAATATTCCCATGAAATACTTTGCAGCCCATGTTCAAACTGTTAAAAATGGCACAAGAAATGCTGATGTTACAGCTTCAGAACATTACGCAAAGGAAACAAAGTTGACAAAAAATCCACTGGAGCAAAAGTGGACTGCAGCTGGCAACGATTACAGCAGCTCATCCGCCAAATGAAATTGTGGAATTATTCCATGCAAATAAACGGCATGTAAAGTGCAAATTGTGAGGGAGATTATTAAAATATAAGGACACTGCTCCTAGCGTGTGTTGCTCGTCTCAGTGAGACAAATGGGAAAACAAATGCTGTTGCAGGGGGTTATTATTGAAATTTGTTTGACATTAGCCATATGATAAGGTTTGAGGGTAAACCTCAGGCGTTTTGCACAGAATTAAAAGGGGACAAAATTATTCAAGGCAACCCAGACACCCTGTCCCGCGGTGCTTCTTATTGGAGTCTGCAGCCTGAGGTGGGAACGCAGGGTTAATTAATGAGCTCAGTGGATTGTGAAGACAACATGGCTCAGGCAGTAAGAGGAGTCAGAGGGTTGCCAGTTCGATCCCCCGCCTGGGTGGTGTCGAAGTGTCCCTGAGCAAGATGCCTAACCCCCGAATGCTCCTGACGAGCTGGTCGGCGCCTTGCGTGGCAGCCAATCGCCGTTGGTGTGTGAGTGTGTGTATGAATGGGTGAATGAGAAGCATCAATTGTACAGCGCTTTGGATAAAGGCGCTATATAAATGCCGACCATTTACCGTGAAGACGAAGGGCCCAGCCCTGGTCACATGACGGTAGCCATGTGACGAACACTCCCGCTCCCCCCGCCTCGACCGTACGCGACGGCGACGCAGGGTTCAGGAGCCGAGAAGGAAAAGGGCCGTAAATTAAAGCCCTGATGTCTCCAGTCCTCTGAATAATGCATCACTAGAATAATGCACCGCTCCCTCTCAACCATCTTCGTCAGCGAGCTCTAAGTCAGTCCAGAGAGGGGATTTGCATCGTAGAGTTAAACGGCCATTTAGAGCTGACAAACAACTAAGAAATGCCAACGGACACACCACACACCCACCAAAAACGCTCACGAACTCACAGCAACACCCCCAACACATGCACACACAAAGGGGAGCCAGGCTAAAGTTCAAGGTAGAGGAAGACAATATCAGCTTATTTAAAATATTTAGATAAAAACTTTATAAAAAATAAATTAAAAATGAAAACAGAAACTGAATTAAAAGACAGCTATTCCGAGTCAGGTGGGTGGGAGCCTTTTAGGGACGCAGAAGATGGATTCAGCATGCCCAGACGTATGTGCCCATTTCAGCAGAAGATCATCAGGTCAGAACCAGAAGCTCCACATTTCATATTGTTACCAGCAATTGTTTTGTCATGATCCCTATCCAATCAAAATCATTTACAACCATAATCCTGATCCAATCAAAATCATTTACACCCCGTACCCCTCCCACCCCACCCCACCCCACCCCACGACAGGGCCCGTGTGGAATTTGAGTGCATGACATAGGAGGATCCCGAGCACTGCAATGTCATTTCCACTTCAGCGCATTCCGCAGATCTCCTGATCATATCTCCTCTGCCAAGCTCAGTATTTCCCCCTGGGGCACAAAGCGAAGCGAAGCAAGATCTTTCCTGTCAGCTTGCATTCACAGCGAAGCATATCGCCGTATTGATCACATCAACACACCGTGTCAAAATAACTTGCCAAACATGTCAAATGGAAGGAGGCGCACATCAGAAAACACAAACCGCCGCAGGAAAACGGCCCTTTTATAGAGTCCCGTTACACACTGGATGAGGTTGTCTGAGCAGGTTATCCCCGGCCGGGACCTCCCACACTGTGTGTTTTACATGAGATCGGAAAACAAAACCCAACAGCATATTTTACGTCTCGGGTTTTACACGAGTTGGGCCTTTCAGCTCCACCAGACGTAAAGCAGACCTCAGGATACAGGCCATTGTGGGGTGGGTGGTCTCATCTCACAATAATACGCGTTCCACGTCGGGAGTTATTTCCATTTTCCAAGACCGGTTTCATTTTAATCCCGTCATTTCATGACATCCAACCTACCTATCCGAGTACTAATGGATCAATCCGTTAATCCACTAATGGATCAAGCCATGGAAGGCGGTGTTTCAGCCATAAGTTTCTAAAGGTCATGGTTCGGGACATTGGTTTGGCATGGAAGCAAAGGTACGCATGCGTGCTACAGACACTAAGATCCATGGATCTAAATCTGGTCCAGGTCTGTCTCAGTGCGTCTTTCCTGTTTACTGTGTAAGGGTCTCCCCTTACACAGCGTCAGAAAATGGGTCAGTCATACTCATTTTCCCCCTCTTGCGTGAAGGGGACTTTTCCCAATATAGAGAGAAAAAGTGGTGAGCGGGACTACTAAAAGGACAAATTGCTGAAGTGGAATAAAATAAAATCCGAAAAGAAGGGAAGTGCCCCTGAGGACGCCAGGCTGAGGAGATGCGAGTCCCACTGTGGCAGAATGCTGAGATGCTGATGGGGTGGGGAAAACTATGGAGATTAGTTGGGTTTCTGACAAGCCAAAAGAGATTCTGTTCCACAAGCCTCCTCTGCCAGACAACACGGCCACAAACAAACGTGGCAAGGAACGGGTTTGCATGTCAAAACGGATTCAAATCTTGGGGAAAGACTACATGCATGAACTTTATTTTCGCAGTGGAGTAAATGTTATATTCCCAGTAGTTCCTGGCGCATCTCTGCCTAAAGCTCCGTGTGAGAAGCGCTTTCCTTCCTCTAGCCCTTGAGCGAGGACGCTAGTTGCACGGAATACGAACGTGGCGACCGGTCAACTGCCGTTTCCCGCACGTCGCAGCGATCGAACCCGATCATCGTAAACGACGTCCGTTCCTCGGGAGAATTTGTTTCGCCTTTTGTGAGATCGTTGGGCACACCGTGAACGAGCCTGGGCGGAAGAGAAAGGGAACGGAGAGAGAAAGAGACCGAGCGAGAGGGCTTTGTAAAAGGTTTGGAAAGGGCTGAGAGCGGTCAGTGATTCATCAGTAAAGCACTTTGTCTGGCCCCCGGAGCTGAGGCCTAGTGCGAGCGTTTCAGACGGAATCAGCGCAGGAGCAAGCAGGGTGGTTTCTATAGTGCCTGCATCCAAAGCGCTGTACAATTGATGCTTCTCATTCACACATTTATACACATACTCTCACACACGGACGACGATTGGCTGCCAGGTAAGGCACCAACCAGCTCGTCAGGAGCATATGGGGGTTAGGCGTCTTGCTCTTGGCACTTCGACACACCCAGGGCGGGATCGAACCGGCAAACCCTCCGACTGCCAGACGACTGCTCTTACCGCCTGAGCCGACGTCACCCCAAGGTCCAGATACGGTGGCGGTCGGCTCCTGCTGGGCGGACACTAGAGCAGGACCACGACATTTTCATCGTTAATGCCACCGGCGACAAAAAAAAACAAAAAAATGTTCTACCATGGAAACAAAGGTGTCGGTCCGCGTGGGAAGTGATTAAATTAATTGCCGACACATTATGAACATCAAGCCGACGTGGGAACTGTGTGGGTTCCTCACACACAACACAGTGTCCTCCTCCTGCATCTACGGAACTGGCCGTCTCCGCTCTGTTCTTCCGGTTAACATCGGTCAAAAAAGACGACGGGGGAACACATCATGACCTGGCATAAAGACTGCTTGCCCCAAAGCCGCTTGCACTTTCGTGTCGATTTTTCCCCCTTAAATTCTTTGCCGACCTCCCTGGTAGGACAACAGACTGATCAGGCCAAAATTTAACTAAAAGCCCTTTTTTTTCGTGAATATGTTTTTAACTAAAAGCATTTTTTTTTTTTTTTTACCCATTAAGTTGAATAAGTAGAAGCACGTGTAGCATCTGGCCTCTCTGGTCACGGCTGAGTGGAAATGAATGGCAGCTTCGCTTGTCCGACATGGCAGCTTACCCTGGGCAAGGCAGGATTAATCAGCTGGCACATCTATGAACCGTCCCCTGTTGGGTTAGTAATCACGTCAACCGATCGTTTGATTAATTGGGTGTATTTAGACCTCTCAGACCAGATTTGATCAGGAGACTAATACCCAAATCACGGCCCACCATCGAAGCTGGCAATTACCACTGGAACGGGCCTCTACGTGGGACGTAAGAAGCTAGTGAGGCTTGTCGTGCTGTTTGGATACGTAGTAAATGAGCTTGTTTAGCGTCGCTGGCCAGTACAAAGCGCCAGACTTTTCACGGAAGAGGCAGGTCACTGGACCTTGGCGGATTGAATGGTCAGCGGACGGAGATGTTGGTCTGTGGGTCTCCAGGACGGAAAAGTCCGAAATTTGGCGCAGCGGCACAACCGCAGCGCATGCCTGAGGCCACATCGCCCCCGCCCCCCGCCGCCCGTGGACCTCTGCCCCCAGCGGGGTCGCACACCCCCGCGGTCCTACTCCGCCCTCTCGGTATTGGCCGGGTACCTCGCATTCCGTGCGGTTTATAAAACATTCCTCAGCCCTCGCCTCGCAGCCAATCGGACGGCCGGGGCCTTCCGCTGTCTGGGGCGAATGTGGCGGGAGCGTCTCCACGGATACCAGACAGAAATGACTGGCCGGGCGGCTCGACCGGATCAGATGTCACCGGGCATTTCAGCCAAAAGTTCAGGAGAGCAGCTGAGCCGTCCCGGGAGGGGGAGGGGGAGGGGACAGCGGGTGAACTCTTAGCCTCAGTGTCACAACACTGCAAGGCAACTGCAGGACACCAACGCAACAACTGGCCGATACACAGCGTGTAAGAACACCCTTCAGATATAGGCAGAGTACGGGAGCACCTTGTCCTCCGTGAAACATTTAAACTATTGATTTTCTTACTTTAACCCAGCGTGCGCTCTCTCTCTCCTGCATGTCTGAGAAGACGCAATACACTATACCTGCATTAGAGTATAGCAGGGGTGCAGGTCAAAAGTGCTTTTAATAAAAACGCGGTCAGTGGATAGAGGGAAGCCTGCCTGCAAATGTATCACTCAGGCTGTGATTGGTTGCCCCTCTCTGCACAGTCTAGACTGAGTTAACAGGACTCTTCTCTGACCAAATAGGGATCCAAAACAGCCAGGATTTATACCTATTGGCAACCCCTGTTCACGATGCTCCCAGAACCCAAAAAAAGCCGTATTCCTGGTGACACCGGACACGCGTTCCACCTCCAATATTAATCCACGTCTCTGGCTGATGGCCCCCATTGGGAGTTGAAAGGGGGAATTGGCACTGTGGAGTTCATCTATACATTACGTATCACATTACAGTCATTCGGCCGACGGTCTTATCCAGAGCGACGTACAATAAGGTATACAGGGACTTTCCGGACTTGAACTGAAAGAGTCACAGTTGACCTCTCCTTCTTCTGGTCTCAGGCGAGGTCACAGCCAGCCAGAGCTCAGAGCAGGGTGAAAGCCCAAAGAGGCGAGAACGAGGCAGGGGGGGGAAACGGGTAGAACCGAAAAAAAGGCGTGGTCGTAGAGCTCAACGAATACAGTATGACTCGACACGGATTAGAGGGGGGGGGGTTAGTGCTCCTCGAAATACTTGAGATGGCACTAAGCGGGATTAAGGGATAAGCCAGCTCGTTGCCATAACGAAGGCCGGATAATTGGCGGGATGGCCGCGGAGGGGCGGAGCCAGGCCGCCGCGCGCGGGGGGCCGCAGGTCAGAGGTCGGCGAAGCTCCCGGGGTCTGCCGACTGCGCGTCTGAGAGGAGACGTGAAGAGCCTGAAGTCTACACCACGCACAGGGGCGGCGGGAGGGAACAGGCGTCTCATCCGGGCGATTGAAATGAGAGCAAGCAATTCTCATTTTATCCACTGGATTTTTTTTTTCCCCCCTCATTGACTCCATGCAGGTTTAGCAGACAGGAAATGGTCTTAATCAGCAACCTCGGGCACCTCGAGTGAAATTTGTCGAATGAAGGCACATTCTAGGAGTGAGGTTCTAACTTCTTCAGGACTTCAAGATCTCAGAGCAGCAGATTATGGCATTCCTTTGTTCAGCAAAACCGACCAAACAGAGAAGACAAATCCCCGTACATCACGTTAATCCATCATCCGGCAACACAAACAAACCCGTCTGTACGAAGTGTCACAACGCAATCCAACCAACCGACAAAAAAAATCCCTCGGCCTGTATTGCCAGTGTTTACTATGAAACGGATCAAATGTAAAACGAGTGCCGCCATATTTCTGAAAACTGTGATATTTCCTGATCCAGGCAGCACAGACGGGCCACGACACGCCCGGGCGTGTCCTGCAGCACATGAATGTGCTCATCTGGGCCTGCAGAACGCACACGTCCTCAATGACACAGCTGTCAGTTACAGGTCAGGCAGTCGCCACAACGACACAGCTGTCAGTTACAGGTGAGGCAGTCGCCTCAATGACACAGCTGTCAGTTACAGGTGAGGCAGTCGCCTCAATGACACAGCTGTCAGTTACAGGTGAGGCAGTCGACGGAGGAAAGAGGACAGCCAATTTGGAGGATGTTCTCTTCACTAAAAAGCGTAAACGGAGACTGGTCGTCTGCCGATTGAAGGAGTTTCGAATGGCCTTCTGGAGCTTCGGAATGGTTAGAATTGCCGGAAGACTCATTTTAAAATGGACGGCATCAAGCTCCCTCAGGAGCCTGACGCGACCAGATGATGACCCCGCAATGTCAAGCCGTTCAGTTAATTGGACTCGCCCCCCCCCCCCCTCTCCTGGCCTCCAATCAACCCCCCCCCCCCACCCCTCTGCCCTCAGATCAGACTCCTCCCCCCTCCTGCCTGAGGGGCAGCCAGAGCCCTTGTAACATCAGCACATCTGCGTTCCGCAGGGAGACCTTGCAGTCACCTTCAGGACCGCAGCTGGGAGAATCGGAGCAGCAACATGAACAGAGTCAGCACGGCAAACCCTTTTCCTTACCACACGGAAAGGGCCCTGTGGAACACCACACACAGACTGCTCGATAATATTATTCAATTGATACGTTATGAAGTCAGGTAATGTGAAAAGCTTGCTATTGATACATGAACAAGCTTCATACAATAACCAGTCAGCCGTGTGAGTGTGAAAAGGGGGGGGGGGCAGTAGTTTTAAACAGGACCAACTGCACTCTGAAAGATCGCTCCTGTGCCCCTAACGACAGTCAGCCATCTAGCACGTCCACACGCATAAAAAGGTGCGTGACGCTCCGTGCCGCCCCCGATACACAACGACCGACTAAGCCCAAATATTGAATCAGGTGGATTAATTCAAAACGCCTGACTGATGTGCTTAAAAAGGCTGTCCACACAAGTACAGTAAATGCACTCATCACCATGACCGAGAGCTCAACCGCACGCTCAAACACTCTCAGAACGGACGGCCGCCATTGGCCACGCGGAATGGCCGTGAGCCCGGTTACAATCAAATGCAGCAGAAGACCAATGCGGTCCGCGGACGCCGGCGGAGACCGTTTGAACAGAGGCTGTTAACAAACATCTCGGCGGCGACTAATTGCTGTGGACTCTGGACCCATTTTTGGGAAAGCACACGGTGATGTATGCTCGGAGGTCGGCCTCAGGCTGAGTACACACCGGACAAATGAGAAAACTGCACCCCGCACACATCCTCCGGGCCTCCGCAAACTCCTCCATTTCGCACATCCTCTCGGTCTGCCAGATTATTGGACCCACCAGAAGATTTCTCCGGCACGGTTTTCCCGAGACAAAAGAAAATCCTACAGAGACGATAACTCCAATAGAGCAGGAAGCCACTGAAGGATAAAATGGCCCTGTTGTTTAAGAGAAATGCGTCCATCGCGTTTCACAGACAGATAAGTGGACAGACAGGTGGATGGGCAGGCAGACAGACAGACAGTTCCCCTATGTCCTGAACAGGACTGCTCAATATATGCACCAAATCAGCTCAACGTCTCCATAAAATCAGCTCAACGTCTCCACAAAATATCAGCTCAACATCTCCACAAAATATCAGCTCAATAGCTCCACCAAATCAGCTCAATACCTCTGTCATTACATTACAAAGCATTTAGCAGATGCTCTTATTCAGAGCGACGTACGACGAAGTGCAAATTGAACACAGGAACAAGTGTCAAGAGGACCCAAGGGGACAGTACGGTTCCGAGTCCCAGTCCCTGTCAAATCTGTTCGATATCTCCACCAAATGGGCTCAATATATCTGACAATCACGTGACTCGACACCTTTTTCAAACCCACACCACACCTGTTCAGATTAATTTCCATGTTGAGATTTAGGCCTCTTTAACCACAGGCCCTGAACAGGAAGCGTGTGACATGAGCAATAAAACCAGGAAGGAGGGCTTCGCCGGGCGAACCACACAACACTCATATCCTCTTCTAGGTTAGTAGTAACACGGAGAGGAGCCCTGACCTCCTTTAGCCATGCAAGGGCCCGGTCCCAGGAGAGGCCAACTGCTAAATGGACTCGGCAAGCTTTCTGGAGACTTCCACCTGTGTCTGGTGGATCAGTATGAGTGTATGGGTGTATGCGTGCGTGTGTATCAGTGTATTAGGGTGTGTGTGTGTGTGTGTGTGTGTATGTGTAAAACATGCAGTGTACAGTCACGTGACGGGACTGCGGCATACAGCCAGTGGCTTGTGTGTGTGCACGTGCAAGTGCTGCAGGAGAGCAGTAAATGAGTGTGTGTGAGTGTGTCTGTGAGAGAGAGGCTATGTGTGTGTGTGTGTGTGTGTGTGTGTGTGTGGGAGAGAGGCTGTGCGTGTGTGTGTGTGTGTGTGCGTGTGTGTGTGTGTCTGTGAGAGAGAGGCTATGTGTGTGTGTGTGTGTGTGTGTGTGTGTGTGTGTGTGTGTGTGTGGGAGAGAGGCTGTGCATGTGTGTGTGTGTCTGTGAGAGAGAGGCTATGTGTGTGTGTGTGTGTGTGTGTGTGCGCGTGTGTGTCTGTGGGAGAGAGGCTGTGCGTGTGTGTGTGTCTGTGGGAGAGAGGCTGTGTGTGTTTGTGTCTGTGGGAGAGAGGCTGTGTGTGTTTGTGTCTGTGAGAGAGAGGCTGTGTGTGTTTGTGTCTGTGGGAGAGAGGCTGTGTGCGTGTGCGTGTGTGTCTGTGGGAGAGAGGCTGTGAGAGTGTGTGTGTCTGTGGGAGAGAGGCTGTGTGTGTTTGTGTCTGTGGGAGAGAGGCTGTGTGTGTTTGTGTCTGTGGGAGAGAGGCTGTGTGTGTGTGTGTGTGTGTGTGTGTGCGCGTGTGTCTGTGGGAGAGAGGCTGTGCGTGTGTGTGTGTCTGTGGGAGAGAGGCTGTGTGTGTTTGTGTCTGTGGGAGAGAGGCTGTGTGTGTTTGTGTCTGTGGGAGAAAGGCTGTGTGTGTTTGGGTCTGTGGGAGAGAGGCTGAGTGTGTATGTGTGCGTGTGCGTGTGTGTCTGTGGGAGAGAGGCTGTGCGAGTGTGTGTGTGTGTCTGTGGGAGAGAGGCTGTGCGTGTGTGTGTGTGTGTCTGTGGGAGAGAGGCTGAGCGTGTATGTGTGCGTGTGTGTGTGTGTGTGCGTGTGTGTGTATGTCGGTATGTGCACATGCACCTGTGAGTGTGCATTAGTGTTCTGCAGTGGGTTGGTTGCATTTTCTCCTGGATTAGTTAAGTATTATTTGTTTGCTTGCTGATTCTAAATTCAGTTTAGTTGTCATTATAGTGTTCTGTTGTGTACTTGTTTGTTTGTTAGCTATTACAAGTGGTGTCTATTTAGATTCAGTGAAACTGGGTTAGGTGTTTGTTTCTCTCAGGTAAGCTAGGCTATTAAGTTAGGCTATTGTTTTACTGGCTGGCAGGCCACAGCTTTTGTTGTAGGAGGAGCCAATACTTTGCACCCTGCTCAGGGTATAATTACTGGCACACCTGAACTCACTTCAGTGTGCATTAGTGTTCTGCAGTGGGTTGGTTGCATTTTCTCCTGGATTAGTTAAGTATTATTTGTTTGCTTGCTGATTCTAAATTCAGTTTAGTTGTCATTATAGTGTTCTGTTGTGTACTTGTTTGTTTGTTAGCTATTACAAGTGGTGTCTATTTAGATTCAGTGAAACTGGGTTAGGTGTTTGTTTCTCTCAGGTAAGCTAGGCTATTAAGTTAGGCTATTGTTTTACTGGCTGGCAGGCCACAGCTTTTGTTGTAGGAGGAGCCAATACTTTGCACCCTGCTCAGGGTATAATTACTGGCACACCTGAACTCACTTCAGTGTGCATTAGTGTTCTGCAGTGGGTTGGTTGCATTTTCTTTATTCTAAGTCCTCTCCGTCAATCGACCTCTCACTGACTGTGGAGGACTTTGTAGTTTCCTCCTCCCGTACGGCAAAGAATCTTGGGGTGACTCTTGATAACTGCCTCTCCCTGGCTCCACAAGTATCCTCCACTGCCAGAACCTGCAGGTTCTTTCTGTTTAATATACGCCGCATCCGTCATCTCCTGACGGAGAAAGCCACCCAGCTCCTAGTCCAGGCGCTCGTCATTTCCCGCCTGGATTACTGCAACTCCCTCCTAGCCGGTCTCCCAGCGTGCGCCATCAAGCCCCTCCAGCTGGTCCAGAATGCTGCAGCCCGCTTGATCACCAGTCAGCCCAGGTCGGCTCATGTCACCCCGCTTCTCATTGGCCTCCACTGGCTTCCTATTGCCGCACGCATCCGATTCAAGGCCCTAGTGTTGGCATTTCAGGCTGCTAAGGGGACTGCCCCACATTACATACAATCCCTGATCACTCCCTACTCCCCAGCTAGACCACTCCGGTCTGCCAGCTCTGGTCGCCTTACGGTTCCCTCTCTACGGGCACCTGGCTGTCGAGCTGCACGTTCACGCCTGTTTTCCGTTCTGGTTCCGCAGTGGTGGAATGACTTGCCTACCACTGTCAGGACAGCAGAATCCCTCCCCCTATTTCGACGCAGACTCAAAACACACCTCTTCAAACTCTACCTTAGTCCCCCCTCCTGATTTACCCCGCCCCCCCCTTCTGATACCCCTATCCCTGTCTAACCCCCCCCCCAAAAAAAAAAAAAAAAAAAAAAAAAAAAAAAAAAAATTGCACTTATAATGACGACTATATGTTTAGAACAGCAGTCCAGGTGTATTTTTCTTGTTCTGGATGTGATGCTTTGACTTGTGGTAGAACCTATGCACTTGTAAGTCGCTTTGGATTAAAAGCGTCTGCCAAATGACTAAAATGTAAATGTAAATGTAAGAAGCTGTGTGTGTGTGTGTGTGTGTGTGTGTGTGTGTGTTCAGTGTACAGGACCTGCAAGATTTCCAGAGTCACTCTGTCAAATTGTGTGTGTATGTGGGGGGGGGCTGGTTTTTTGCCTGGGGACACTCCAGAAAAGCCTCACACTAATCAAAGGGGAGGAGCGGAGGGGGCGGGGCGGGCCAGCTGGTGGGCTGTGAAACAAAGGAAGCTTGGATGCGGCTCTCATTACTGAAGTCCTCCACCTCCTGTAATCATACACCTATGCAGAGGAGGAAATCGAAGCTTGTTTGCAAACAAGCACATCCACACACATCAACAATGGGACCACAATCACACGCACATCAACAATACAAATACATCCACAATACAAGCACATCCACACACATCAACAATGCGACCACAATCACACGCACATCAACAATACAACCACAATCACACGCACAGAAAACAATACAACCACATCCACACACATCAACAATACAACCACATCCACACACATCAACAATACAAACACATCCACACACATCAACAATGCGACCACAATCACACGCACATCAACAATACAACCACAATCACACGCACATCAACAATACAAACACATCCACAATACAAGCACATCCACACACATCAACAATACAAGCACATCCACACACATCAACAATACAAGCAGCCAGTATTATGGCGGCCTGTAGCGTAGTGGTTAAGGTACATGACTAGGACCCGCAAGGTCGGCGGTTCGATCCCCCGTGTAGCCACAATAAGATCCGCACAACAGTTGGGCCCTTGAGCAAGGCCCTTAACCCTGCATTGCTCCAGGGGAGGACTGTCTCCTGCTTAGTCTAATCAACTGTACGTCGCTCTTCATAAGAGCGTCTGCCAAAATGCAATAATAATAATTCACTGTACTGCACCACTTGCGTTTGAAATGGTATGTAGGTGCTTGTACTTCTTGCGGTTAATGTAGTTCCCATACGCATCACACACACACCTAAATGGCAAGAGGAACTACGCTCTCAGCTGTTCCTTCTTGTAGTTTTCCCTCTCTCCTGCTCACACAAACCCACACAAGATGCATATTAAATCAAAAGGAAGGTGTGTTTCGAGACCTCAGCGGTGGTGCAATTATTGATCCCAATCGCAGGCCGATTATTGATTTTGAGCAGGGCCCATACAGGGGTATAATTGCCTTAGCTTTGCAGGGTCAATATCGACTTCTTCCTGGAGCGACGGGGCCTTGGTCTGCCCGTGCTGGGAGACAAAGGGACCGACCTCAACCTAAACCTAAACCTAAACGCTCCCCCTCCCCAGCCTTCCCTCCCTCCCCACGGCGTGCGGCTGTGCCTCTGGCTTCCTGCCCCCGGGGGGGGGGGGGGGGGGGGGGGAGTGGGGGCAGGGAGCGCTGGTTTATAGCGGGACAGCAGGTGTAATTAGTCAGAGCGCGGAGCCAGTCAGCCGGCCGTGCGGCAGTGGGAGTCAGGCTCTCAGGCACCGGCGACAGGGCCTGACTATTACAGCAATAGAGGCCTGGTTGGGCCTGACTATTACAGCGATAGAGGCCTTGTTGGGCCTGACTATTACAGCGATAGAGGCCTGGTTGGGCCTGACTATTACAGCGATAGAGGCCTGGTTGGGCCTGACTATTACAGCGATAGAGGCCTGGTTGGGCCTGAGTATCACAGCGATAGAGGCCTTGTTGGGCCTGACTATTACAGCAATAGAGGCCTGGTTGGGCCTGACTATTACAGCAATAGAGGCCTGGTTGGGCCTGACTATTACAGCGATAGAGGCCTGGTTGGGCCTGAGTATCACAGCGATAGAGGCCTTGTTGGGCCTGACTATTACAGCGATAGAGGCCTTGTTGGGCCTGACTATTACAGCAATAGAGGCCTTGTTGGGCCTGACTATTACAGCGATAGAGGCCTTGTTGGGCCTGACTATTACAGCGATAGAGGCCTTGTTGGGCCTGACTATTACAGCGATAGAGGCATTGTTGGGCCTGACTATTACAGCGATAGAGGCCTTGTTGGGCCTGACTATTACAGCAATAGAGGCCTGGTTGGGCCTGAGTATTACAGCAATAGAGGCCTTGTTGGGCCTGACTATTACAGCAATAGAGGCCTTGTTGGGCCTGACTATTACAGCGATAGAGGCCTTGTTGGGCCTGAGTATCACAGCGATAGAGGCCTTGTTGGGCCTGACTATTACAGCAATAGAGGCCTTGTTGGGCCTGACTATTACAGCGATAGAGGCCTTGTTGGGCCTGACTATTACAGCGATAGAGGCCTTGTTGGGCCTGAGTATCACAGCAATAGAGGCCTTGTTGGGCCTGAGTATCACAGCAATAGAGGCCTTGTTGGGCCTGACTATTACAGCGATAGAGGCCTTGTTGGGCCTGACTATTACAGCAATAGAGGCCTGGTTGGGCCTGACTATTACAGCAATAGAGGCCTGGTTGGGCCTGACTATTACAGCAATAGAGGCCTGGTTGGGCCTGAGTATCACAGCGGTAGAGGCCTGGTTGGGCCTGAGTATCAACAGCGGTTATATTTCTCCATCCGTTCCACCCTGATTCTAGCCAGAGGCGGACAGCGGAGGACGGGTTCTGGGCCTCCTCCCAAAACTTCTTCCCATCAGGGAGCTTTTTTCCGTGCCACCAAGAGGGTTTCTCTCCGCACTGGGGAGTTTTTAAACCAAACGTCCTTGCTTTTTAGGGGGTTCAGGCCTGATTTCTTTTCTTTCTGCATTCCCCAAAGTGTTTATTTTTTTTTATTTTTTATTTTTTAACAGTCATCTATACAAATAAAGGAAAAAAACACTACAGAATAAAACACACCAATAAAAAATACAAGCAGGAAAAAAAAGGGATGGATTTCACATTGGGACACCCATTTCCATGAAGAGGAAAGGAGTTGGAATGGATTCTCGGACCAAACACACAGTTTCACAGAGCTCTTTCCAGACCAGAGGGAAAAACCCCCTGGGACAAGCAGCACTAATTGTCCGTATTTGTTAACAGAGGCAGAGTCACCCGTTTAGGCAAATAAGAGGGAGCAAGTGAGCGAGACCGAGAGTGAGAAGACGCAGGGCTCAACAGTGCCCCCATTTTAGGAGCATTCACTGCTGAAAACTGATGTGTGCCAACTGGAGAAATAATGTAGGAGCACATCTTCCAGTTGGGATGCATTAGCGTGCTCCTAATTGTTAAAACTCAAGTACATGTGCTCCTTATGAAAAAGTGTATGTGCAGAGCGCTGAGATCTGGGACACTGTCACAATCTGTGAACTCATGACTGTAAAAGCATGAGTGTGCAGTCTGGGCCCTCTAGGCTCCGCCCACAGCCGCTGAGCGGGTCGGCAGCACAGCCAAGCTCCGCCTCCCGTGCTTGCCCATAGTGGGTTTTTTCCGCGAAATGTTATCAGTGCGTTTTTATCTATCTTTCGCAACACAAAGAAAGTGTACACACAAAAAGCTTTCAGTGCCATGCGTGGTCTGCCCAAGCCTTCCCACTCTTAAGCCTCTTCAGGATGCCTCCTTCTGCAGCAAAACCAAACAGTGGCCATTTTGTGTTATAAAAATGGAATCTATCCCAATGGATTCAACGGTCTGTCAGCATTGTAGCCAGTATGGAATAGGGAGGGACTTCCCTTCTTGAAAATCATCTTCAGCTGATTTTACCCGTCTATCCAGCACTACGGGGAGGAGGGTTCAAACCTGCACACTCCCTTTGCTTTGCGTCGGTTCTGAGTGAGACAAGCAAGCCTCCAGTGCCCAGATCCTGTCCCTGAAAAGCTCTCATGTGAAGGGTCACCAGCAGACACTTCTTTTCTCAATGTATTGAGAGGAGAGGTGAAGACCGATGGAGGTAAAATGGAGTCCCCAAAACGCTGCATCAGGTGTGCTGGAGAACAGTGGGGCGAGTGCCTTTTTCAAACCTGGGGGTAAAGCCACCTGCCAAGCATGGGGGACTGGAGGGGAATCAGAATCGAACACACAGGCAACATGGTTGAATGCATATTTGGGTAGCAACCTGCCCCATGAAGCTGTATCTGACATCTATTTGTACTCCTGGATATTTGAAGTAACCTTAATCAAAGTCTTCAAACTGGTGACGAAGCACTCCTTTACTCCAACCCCCCCCTCCCCTCCGCCCCACCCAAACCACTAACGACGAGAGGGCAAAGGTCCCGTTCACACACAGGGAGAGCGTGCTTGTCGCTCAGTTAAGTGCTTCTCACGCCCGGTTGAGAAACCGAACAATAAACATCAAAAGGCCAGCGCGACAGGGCCGTTTCCGCAAGCCTTATCTCCTCGCCACAGGTGCAGGTTTGGCACTCCCGACCGAACGTTTCACCCTGAACGGCAGTCCCCTTGCCTACCCAGCGTCATTTCACCAAGCGGCTGGCCCATACGGCAGTCCGGCACCACCATGAGCTCAAACAGAAACACACGCACTGAACCCATCTCACCGAGACTCTGCTACCCCCAGCTTAATTACTCAACATCGAGCCTTACCGTCTAAACCTGCCTGTGAAGGCCACACAGGCAGAACAGCAGTGTGAGGTGTGTGTGTGTGCGCATGAGTGTGTGCGCATGTGTGTGTGTGTGCGCATGTGTGTGTGTGCGCATGTGTGTGTGTGCATGCATGCATGGACAGTATCTAGAGAAGCTATGCAACTGATTCACTATCTTGCACTAACTGCAGAGCTACTCATCTGATTACGTCAACCCACAGTCGTGTGTACAGTCATCAAAATGAACAACAAACGGCTAACCTGTAGGCCCACGGACCAGAGAGGGGTTTTGCTCCACTCACCCAAGAAAAAATAAAAAATAAAAAATAAAAGATAAAAAAAGACACGCCCTGCCAGCCCACAATCAGGTGCCGTCCCACAAAGCTCTGCGAAAACAGGAGGGCAGAAAAACAGTGCCTCTCCTGTAATTACAGCGTCAAGTTCCTTCTTTAGCAGTGACGACGAAGGCTAAGCTAAATATTTGCGCAAGCTGACCACAACTGCTGTTTTGATGTCACAACATAAATACAGTCCTTAAACTCGGATAGCCGGTGACTAGCGTCTCACCAGTCCGTAGTAATCCCACAACGAGCATGAAAACAGTGGAAACACACAATCTCCTTGACTCTACACATCGTACTCCGGGAACACAGACAAGACACAGTCGTGCTCAAGGAAAACACAGGCTAATTTGCAGCTTGACCTCACCTTTGACGGTTTTGCGAATGCTCATTGGTCTGACCGTGTGACTTGGTGATATCATAGGGTACAGCCCCGTATAACAACATGTTACATGTGTCCCGTTCACCACGTCAGCAGCTGACATCATCCACTGAAGTCGGCGTGCCTGTGGGGAAAGGGGCTCGTGGGATCAGCGAACGTAACAGGATATCTTAAAATTGCAAATAGGGAAGAATCTGTGGACAGGGTATTTTCTGAGTAAAATCACTGCTGTCTCCAGTGTTCAGAACAGGAGGCATCTGATTCTGTTCCGTTTTACAGGAGAGCATAATGTAACCAGCCACTAGATTTGAGGAGTTTCTTTGTGCTTCTGAGTTGAGCTTTCTGGCAAATACGAAGCCAAAACTGAACCCACAATGCTCCCCTTTTGGGACCCTTTGCTCCTGAAAATTGATGCATGCCAACTTGAAAGCAATTGGAACCAATTGGGATGCATTATAGTGCTCCTAATTTTTTTCCACCTTAGGAGCATTTACACACCTCGGGACAAAAAAAGCAGTAAAGCAGTGCTCTGAATTATGATTCCACAGTGTACGCATCTAGGCGAAGGGTAGGGATCGGGACCGACTTTTGTTCAGAATATTACAGAGGAAAGAGGTGGAGAGATGTATAAATTAAATTCCTAATTGAGGTGGGCCTGTAAACTGACTTTCAGCACCAGAGAGATCAGGGTGGCCGACAGAACGAAACAGCGCCACACCCTCCCCCCCCCCCCTCCAGCCCGCCCCAGTCCGACAGCTGCTCAGATCCCACCCCAGGACAGGCATGCTGAGCTGCCTGGTTAAAAACCCATAAATAACCCCTCCCTGGGCCCGTCTCGGAAGCTGCGTCTAGGATGTCCCGCGCCCAGAAGGTCCCCCGCGCTGCCCTGGGGCTTTGGGCTTCTAGGGTGAAGGGAAGTTCACCAAACCGCTCTCCCTTCGCCGATCCGTCCGCACCTGCGCAGGACACGCGGCACAATGACAACTTTCCATTCAGACCCCGGCTTCGGCCAATTACACCTGCCACCTGGCTCCGTGTTGGCCCTCAAACAAGTTTCCACTATCAAAGGCTCCGGGCTGGCATAGAACTGCACGTCCACTAGGAAAAGGCTGATTGCAGGGCTTGTGGCTTTGCTCTGCGGGGTTTGAAAGGGGAGTGATGCAGAGGCATAAGACTATCCCTGCCAATATGATTTGGATACAGTGTATTAGTTGGCTATCATAGACAGACACAGCAAAATGACAGCCAACTTACTAGCCAATCAGGGTTGGTTCCCTAAATGTGAATGCACAACATTATCTTAAACAAACAAGGCATTCACACCTACTGACTGAACCTGGCCATGCCCTTATAAAGTTTGTATAAGGTCATCAGCAGTAGCTGATACACCCTCTTGCAGGTGTAACAAATACCAATTAATATAGAGCAAAAGTAGAAAACAATGTCCACCTGTACTTGTGCTACAACAAACGTAGAAGGCCAAATATGAAGTTATAAAACCTGAATATGTCTCTTTATAGTTAAATTTGTTTTTTATGAGAATTCTTTTTTTTTTTTTTAATCTACACAACAGTTTCACATTTAGCCAACCTACTTTCCGACAGCAGTGTGCCAGTTTCTTGCGTAACACGGCTGCTTGTTTGTGGGAGTAAACCGTAGACAGTAAGCCAGGGTGTATTGAGGTCTCGCACTGATTAAACACACCTGGCGTGAATGAGGGGGGGGGGGGGGTAGAGCCTCGACCACCCTCTGTGAGCCAGGTGGAGTCGCTCGACGGGCGGAGGTAATTCATATTTAAACAGGGAAGAGCAGCAGCCGGGGCGCGGTCTGGGCCTGCGGTGGATTACTAGACCCCAGCATGGCGGCCGAATCGCCATCTGCGCCCAACCGGCCATACGACCCGCCGCAACGCCGCCGCCTGCGTCGCCTTACGACCGGCGGCAGCCCCCCCCGGCCGCCATGGTAACCGCCCTGCTGGTCAACGTCGACGTCGACTCCTCTGGACCAGCGATTAGGTCAGATACACGCACAGGGAAATGCTACTGAAATGTTACACATTACATTACATTACAAGGCATTTAGCGGACGCTCTTATCCAGAGCGACGTACAACGAGGTGCAGATTGAACACAGAAACAAGTGTGAGGAGGGCCCTAGAGGACAGTACGGTTCCGAGTCCTAGCGTGACCATACAGATACAATCGGAACCCATTTTACACCCATTTTTAAAATATCCTAACTAGCGCACTCCTCCAGTTAAGTTCAGCTTCATCCCGTCGCAGCTCTGAACTCAAAGGCCTTCTCCCTCCTCAGAGGTAAACTGTCTGGATTTTCATGTACAAGGGTGCATTTTGGCCTCAACAGTGTGGATTGCTTTTGACCAGGCCTACCCATCCCTGGTCCTGGAGAGACCTTCCAGTAGGTTCTTTCCAACCCTACCAAAGCACACAAAATTCAACAGCGAAAGATCTCACTGAGCTGTCAATATGTAGACTAGATTACACCAAATTAGACTGAACAGGACTGCTTTCTGCGTTTGTCACTGAATAAATTTACCATTGCATTTTACAAAATGTCCGTATTGACGGTGTGGAGATAACTACACCAGCCGGGGCCCAGCCGCAGTACGTGGTCAAGCCGAACGCCACGACAAGCCTGGTCTCTCCCGAGCCTGTCTGAACAACCCCCCTCCCTCAAGCCCACGCCACGCCCTCATTCTGAAATGTCGAAACCCCATGACATCTCCCACAGAGCAGATCGCAACTGGCGGCAGACACGCGTCTAACATTTCCTCACCAGTAAAATCACCCAGGCAGTCTATTTTAAAATCAACCACAATCCTGCCATTTAAACCATGAATAGAGGGCGTGGGTTCCTAACGCTGCTGCTATACTGGTTAGACCTGTTGCTACAAAATTGCATCACTAAGATAATACCGAGATAATGCTGCGATAACAAGATCAAACTTGGGCATTTTAAAGATCTTCTGCCCCGTTCCTAGGAATCTGCGGTGATTACGGTTTCTCTCAAAAGTTACACAACAAATAAACCAGTTTGTTTCGCAGAGGGTATGAGAATTCGGTCTTTAAAAGACAGCAGAGCTATTTCTGTCGTTGTGTCCTGCATCAAACTTTCACTGCATCTCATTTGCAACTCACACATTAACAATTCTGCCCTAAAAATAAAGCCAGCAAAAGGACGCATGCAAGGGCCCTGTGAAATGCCCACTCGTCCGGGTTTTCCATTCGGAACCACGGGAATACCAGGACATCCCGCGAAAGCCGATGGTGATCTGCGGTGTCCTTTTCTCAACCCCATCAAGAGCTTATATTAATTTAAATCAAATCTCGCAAAGCCTAGAACCAGACCTCCTGTCGACGGCACAAGCTGTGCCAGGCGGAGCCTTTTCACCACAGCGAGCGGGGAAAAACAGAAAACGCCTGCCAAAGAATATCTGCTTTCCCTGCGAACAGCTCTCTCCGGTTGCTTACCGACAGGGCGAAACACTTTGTACGAACGTGTCAATGCGCAATTTGTGGCTGATGATGATGAATTTATGAGCCATAAATTCATCAGAAAGTGAAACTACACATGTTTATACAAGCAGTATACACGTTTATGTATATGAGAGAGAGAGAGAGAGAGAGAGAGAGAGAGAGAGAGAGAGAGAGAGACAACAGGCCAGATGTAACAGCTGAACCTGATGTGTTCCAGCTGGGTGAAACAGTGACAAACAATGCAGTAAAAATGCAAATACAGGACAAGACCAATCAGGACTTGTCGGCTATGAAGTCAAAATCTTGTGGGCTTCAGGCATCTCGTACAGTATCTAGGTCCTGTTCCAGAGGGCGGATGGGATTTCGGGTCTGGTATCCCATCTGGACTTCGCCAACAACGACCATGGCCATGATTTATAGAGCGACAGAAATTGGCCGTAGCATAATTTGGGAAACAAAGGGGATATTGGTCAGGATCATAATGTCACTGCTCACTGGTGCCCCCGCTGGCTAATCAGGGTCCTATCGTCTGCCTGCTCAAGCTGCACATGAAGCGTCCTTCTCTGACACTTGGGCCTGGGCAGGCTGTGTGAAGCAAAGCACAAACCCCCTCCACCCACAGCACAGGCCAAGCCAGTCAGCACTCCCCTTAATCGATAGCGGAGGCTGCAGCAATCAAATCAATTGTATTTGTACAGTGCGTTTTACAGAGAACTGTCACAAAGATGCTTCACAGAGTAACAGAAAGAAAACTGGGCAAAACTCCAGGCCAGAACCCCCAAAAAAACAAGCAGTTGGGTAAGCAATTCCCCAGTGGGAAGAAAAAAAATAATCAATGGGCATAGCTGGTGAATACAACTGGGGCATTCCACATGTGGAGAAACGAAGGGGAGGCAAAGGTGAAACCATCTAGTAATCTCCGAGCTGAGTATGGCTTTGGATCCAACACTGATTGCTGATTGGCTCTACCACAATTTGAATTTTGGGCATCCACACATGCAGACTCCAGGCTTACTCCCCACCCCTGATGCTTTGTGCTGCTGCAAAGATTATTCCTGAGAAAATCTGTCACAGAGCCACTACAGCAGTAACAGCAAGAAACAAGCCTCCATGTGTACTATACTCCCTCAGAAAACGGGAGCGAGAAACAATGGTGGCTTTCTTGGGAATATAAACAAGCACAATGGGAAGAAGCACCTTGACAGATCTGGATATTCTTCCCTAACTGCCACACTGTCTTGCGAGTGAAAGCTAAGCTGCCATACACCATGGCTTCGGCCCCGGTACTGGTAAGTCCGTTGAACTCCCAACTGAATGCTCTGTGGCATCCGCATCGCGATCGCCCTCAGATGTTCATAGTGGCAAAGCAGGGAAGGACTCTGGCACGGTTGAGAGTCATGGCAACCCTATTTTGAAAGGCTTTTTGCTATGTTTTGGAGGGGCATAGGATGCTGCCACAAGAGTGAATGTTTTGAGTGCAGGTTGGTGTAACTTTTATATATTACACAGAGGGTGTAATACACACTAGGTGCCTGAATATACAGCCCTGTAGAACACCACAGCAATGTAGACAACACTTTTTTTTTCCCCCACTTCAAAAGGCCACCATCTCACCGGCTTGGTCTGGTTAATATCTCCTGTTACCATTATATGTCTGACATCTAACTAGGAAGCTATTTTTAAGCACTCCTCCAAGAAGAACAGGGACGCCAAAATGAGGGAAGCATTTATTACGAAGACATGGCAGACCAGGGGGTATGGTAGAGAGCATCCATCAACACTCGGCTAGCTACTTCAAAGCATATCCTTTTATAAACAAGAGACACTGCAGATGAAATAAATGTGACAAGTCTCATAACAGCAACCAACTCCTTTGATTCAACGCCTAAAAGTATATACATATTTGTATTCATTAATTTTGTTCTGGGGGGCGGGACTGTTGACTTAGGCGCAAGGAGCATATCGACCAGATCAAACTTAAGCTGTATCGCCATAATCATTAGACTAACAGTTACGCCTTCACCGACCTCTCCACATGTTCATACATTTATATAAATGCGGACTCGAGGTCAACGGGAATCAAATCGCGCAGCCAGTCAGAAACACGAGAGAAGTTGCTGCTTACCTTGGGCAGGTCACGAAGTTGGTTGGCATCAAGGAGCAACTCTTCCAGACTCCGACTATAGCGGTATACCTCATTGGGTACCGTCTGGAGAGAGCAATGCCGCTTGTCCACCGACTCAACGTGGCGGTTGCACCGCCACAGTGGAATACACTTCAGCATCTCAGGGAACAGATACACGAGTTGCTCAGATATTCGGCATCGGACGGTGAAAGGGGGAGGGGGAGGTGATCAGCCAACAGAGTCAATAAAAGCCGGGAAATCCAGGAAAATCCAAATATTTTTTTAAAAACCTAAAATCCACACTACAGGGGAATTAAATTAAAAACACCAGCCATCAATTCCTTTGGCATTGTAGAAACCGGCTTCAATGTTTTAGGTACATCCAGAAAGCGGGGTTAATCCATCAACCTAAAGGGCGCGTGTTTAGGTAAACAAAAAAACAGCAAAGTAACGAAAAATGTCCAGTATTAGCTAAAATGCACATTCGAATGCTAGTCCCGTAAAAATACTGATAAAAATTGATAATTTTGCTAATTAGCCATTAGCTAATTTTGCTAGTCAACCTAGCAGTCACAATTCATTCTAACGTCGTTGCATCACAAACCATCTTGTGTTTACCCTACGATAGCTAGCCTTTTCTTGATTTCACTGTCCACATAATTAGCTCATTAGCCAAATAGTCAACGACGCGTTGTCCAGAAAGCCCCCTCCTTGCGTCTCTCTGCGTTTGCAGGTAGTTTCAGTTAGCTGACCAGCTAAGCTAGCGCTTCTGACAAGGAGACGACAGACAATGTCGCATTCATTATAAATCCGATTCAAATCCCAGGCGCTGCTCTATAGCAAGCTAGCTACTACGTCCCATCGCATCAGTAACCGAACGCAACGCCTCCCGCGGATTGTTCCTGGACGGATCGGACTTAAAGCGTTTTTTAAGACACTTAGCTCGCTACCCAACGTTAGTCTCCAGTCATGTTACATTGCCTGCGAAATCAAATAAAAAGGCAACGCGGAAACCCCAATTTTATCGTCAACGAACGAAACGCGGATGATATGCTTCCTAACAACCTAGGAAGAAAACAGCAACAGGGTTCGATTCTTCCTCTCCACTTGCTTGCGCCAGGCCGGGGGGGCTAAGCAATAAGGTATAGCCGGCTTTGTGGATCTCGGTGCCGATTCACTTAAGAGGAAGTCCGGGCCGACAATTCGACGTGACAGTCTCCGGTGGTGGTCCGTACTCAAATAAACCAGCCACAATCACGGCTCTGCTAAGTTAGAATGATGCACTCCACAGCTGGTCCACTGGGGAGTTCCCCTCACTAAGCGTCCCTCGTTAAGCACCCGGGCGAGTGGATCATTGCATTGAAACAGCACTCGTCCACAGCGCTGTCTGCTGCTCAGCTCCGCCTCGCTGTAGAGAGCGATTGGCTCGATTGACTCCTTCCCCCCTCCCCTGCCCATTTCGTCCTAGTCAACAAGATGTGCAGAGCACAGCGACCCCAAGGGCCCGGGAGGTCTATAAGCAATTGAATGGAACTGCATCATATAGCGTCACCTACCGGCTCGCTCGAGACTCTATTGAACCTATGTTCCATTATTCATTTTTCAAAAATGCCCCACCAGTAATCATCAAACTTGGACCCGGAATCCAAATCTTCCCCTGGTTTTCTTTTCTCCCAGGTAATTAGCTGAATAATTGCTACTGATCAGCCAGACTGTCTTCACACCTGACTCCCAGGTAAAGTGAGGGTGGAAAACCAGCAGTTCTCACACCTCAAGGACCGTTATTTGATGATCCCTACCCTCCACAATATTTTTATTTCTCAGCAAAAATGAGGATCTGCAAATACACACATGGTCAAATTCCAAAGCTATGCTAACCCATTAACATGTCAGAAAGCCATCTCCAAAGTAGCTGACCCCATTAAAGAAACTTAGCTGTGAAATGAAGGCGTATGTGAAATATATTCCACGCATGCCAGCTAGATAGAACTTTCAGTTCTGAATTGGTTTGTTAAACCAAAGGGTTAACGAAATAATTTGGCCAGATAAAGATACATATTGGCTGTAAATCGAGTTCCACCTGTTAATAATGCAACTGGCAACGTAAAGTTACCATCGGTGGTAGTAGACAAAGTCCTAAACATCTTTGCGCCTGAACAGCAAAGATGATTGGTTGCCATCTGTCCAGCAGCGTGGCACATGACCATAGCGTCAACAATGAGGGGGAGGGCTCCAGACAGCAAGACGGGCCTTTACTGAGCATTTTAAAAGTGCACCAAAACATTTCACGTTTTACAACACAAACCCAACAACCTGTTGCACAACACTGGAGGTATAGCAACCAAGTGATCGCAAGGCATGCAACCCTAGAGTCCTTTAGGGGTGCAGTTTTGAAGTTTTCAACTGGCCCGGATAGTTTTGCGTGCGATGAAGGATATTTGAGATGCAAAGTATCTTAACACCTGCCATCCTCATAATTCATGGTACGTAATCACAATTGCATTATAGGGTATCTGGTCAAGTAACAATAACTAACACTGCAGTCAAGTAACTACAGTGACGTTAGGAGGTTGTACATACGCATCACGTAATTATTCTTTAAAAGATAACATTCAATCTTATTTGCAGATGGAACAATTTATGGTGCACCGCTGTGCTCAAAGTAGTAGTAATGGCACAATGTTAACAGCAGTCTTTGTAAGTGACTAAATGTGATTAAAAGGAACCGGTCCATGTATGCAGCCACTGGAAACATGTCCTGCTACAAGCTGCTTTCGAGTCATTCGAAGCTTTAAGCATCTGAATCAAACTCCAGTCCTGGAGGGCCGCAGTGTCGGCAGGTATTTGTGATTTCCTTTCAATCAACAGCCCATTAAGGCCTTGAGAACAAGGTGTGTGGACTCTTTAGCCAATGAAAGACAATGAAAGAAATGTATCTCTCGGGCTGAAATGCACTAAAAACCAGCAGACACTGCAGCCTTCCAGGAGTGGAGTTTGACACCCCTGGTCTAAATCGTAAGACCATTCAGTCAACAGAGGACTACAAATTGTGTGGAGTTATCAAACTGCTGCAAATTATGGAACACAAGTAGAAGACGTAATATCAAGGAGGAAATTAAACCAACCAATTGAGGGGCAAAACAAAACAACAGAACAGAACCGTTCAGACAAAACAAACTTTCATTATTTGAAGAATTTATTGTTCTGGGCAACTGAAACCAATAGCTCTATAACAAGATGCAAGAGTCCTTAAAGAGCTGACCTTGGTAAGTCAAGGAGAAAAATATTGAGGGGTTTACCAAATTGACCAAATCTCAAATGATAAAAGGAAAAAACAAAAAAACAAAAAATACAAAAACGCATATCCAGTCCTTCACAGTAGGCAACAGAATAATAAAAAAAGAAAAAGTCCATGAGCGGCTAACTGTTTTTCCTTGCATCCCCCAATGGGACCATTAATAATATTAATATCAACATCAATAAAAAAATAATTACAAGTTAAAAAGAGGCGCCAGTGTCGCGGGGAGGGGCGGGCTGGCGGCGGTGTGAGAGGTGGTTTCTTTCGCGGACAGTTTTATGCGGAGAGGTCGCTGTTGTCGAAGCGCTCCTGGTCGTACACCTCGGCGATGACCTTGCGGCCGCCGAACCAGCGGTTGTTCAGCGCCTGGATGGCCTTGTTCATCTCGGAGGCCATGGAGAACTCCACGAAGATCTTGACGATGACCTCGGCGTCGTCCTCCTCGCCCTGCTTCTCCTGGTAGATGATGACGCGGCTGACCGCGCCGAACTTGCCGCACTCCTCCGTCACCTCGCCCTCCAGGTCGTCGTCGATGTCCTCCGGGCCCACCATGTTCCGCAGCACCATGACCGTGGACTGTGGGGGGGAGAGGAGAGGCCGTCAGCCCTGTAACCCTTACAGTCCTGAGCCCCAATAAAAAAATAAAATTAAAAAAAACGTACTCATCAACTGGGTTAAAGACCCGTTCAGCAAGGCAGGCCTGCATTGCACAAGGTCACCAGAGTAACATCCTCACCATTACTTATTGTTTTACAGATAGATTGTTTAGTTAAGGGAACAGACTGTAAGAAGTCTTTGCACCACAGTGGGCAACAAGGGCCAAATCTTTTTCCTGGTTTCATGTGCCAGAATCTGGCGCCAAGTAATTAAGCAATTATTCCATCCAACATTTCTTTATTCTTGATAAGTGCATGAATGACAGCTGAAGACTGTCGTTGTGACTATATACAGAACGGTTTCGCAAATTTAGTCAGGGCAATTGGAGGACAGACACACACACAGACACACACACAGACACACACACACAGACACACACACAGACACACACACAGACACACACACAGGCCCCTCCAGGAGCAGTATTGCTCCGGCAGCGGCAGGAAGCCCATGTAAGGACAGACGGCGGGCGCGTGCGCCTCCTCCCACCTCCTGTTTGCGCAGCAGTTTCTGCATGACCATGTGGCGGGCGCTGCTGCCGGAGATGCTCATGTGCTCCTGCTCGCTCAGCATCTCCTGGCCCGTCCCGTCCGCCAGCGCCTCCTCCTCCTCCTTCTTGGCCTCCTGCACGGCCGCCAGGGAGGCGGCCAGCACGGGCGGGGAGGCCAGCACGGGGTTCACCAGCCCCACCTGGGGCAGCACGGGCAGGGCGGGGCGCGCCGGGGTCACCCCTGGATGCAGCACGGGAGAAGGTGGGGGGGGGCCGGGGAGAAGGAGGAGAGAGATTGCAGAGGCAAAAGGTTAAACCAGCTTGGTGTCGACTTCAGGGCCCCAGACCGAATGATCCTGCCCCCCCCCAAACCGTGTGGTCAGAGAGGGTTTTTTTAACCAACCAAAGGCTGAACTGGGGGCTCTTTGCTTGAAGTCAGGTGAGAAACGCAAACCTGACCCACCCTCCCAAGACAGCAAAGATGCAAGAGTGGCCATGCAGTTTTGTTTTTTTTGTATTTTTGTTGGTTAAACTGGCAACTGCTGCAGAAGAGGCAGTGCTCATTTGGTCTGGGTTTGAGTTCACTACCTGCCTTTAGAGGGGAAGATGCCAAAGAAACATGACATTTGTGAGATGAATCTGGTGTTATTACTACTGGCTCCATCAGTTTGTTGTTTCTCATGCAAGTGGGCACAACTGCTCTTAAAAAGACCACAGCCCACAGGAATCACATGACCAGGAGAGCCCCCCAAACTGTTACAGACATAACTCCCAGAAGCACCCGGAGAAACTGGAAAGACGCTTCGAGTCGACAGAATACAGTCTGCCCAGGTTTCACAAAGCCCCCGAATTCTGTGAAGAAATGTAAAAGAAAACACACCGACTCCCAAAGAAAGCTCTTTACATTTCTTTACATTGATGTGCGTCCCTTGCTCAAGGGCTACCTTCGATGGTTCTTAAATCTACTGAAGACAGCAAATGGAAATGCTTTTGATTACCATACATGGGAGAAACTACAATAAGACATTAACAGTACACCTTTTTCCACATTTCATAAAAAAAGAAAGTCATTTATTTTATTTTATCCATTGCTGTATCTTTAATGTTAGGGTGGCTAAGCGCTGCGTAATGCCCGCTGACATAACCCACCACACCTTCACACCAAAGATGCCCTGAGGCTGCCACGAGGGCTCTGTCATGTAGTGTTGATGCACATCAAAGTGAAATCCACAAACACACGGGAATCTGTAACTCACTGGCCAATGGGAATGTGAGATTTGTTTATGGGGGGTACTAGCAGTTGGAGAGAGAGACCAAGTCCTCTTCACACTTGACGGTCAATGTGCAGCAAGGGGGAGGTATTTAGTGGCCACGGTTGGTGCAATTGTGGACGGACAGAGAGGGAGGGGGGGGAGAGAGAGAGAGAGAGAGAGGAAAAAAGAGAGAGAGAGAGAGACAGGGAGAGAAGAGAAAATAGAAGAGAATCTATTAGTCGAGATGTCCCGTTACAGGTGAACCATCTTTAATGTACTGTGTAGGAGCTGACGGCAACCTGGGGAGAGAGAGACACATGATCGACTCGAGGGTGAGACATTACGCGGGCGGGGAGAGACTGGAGCTCTGGCGTGTCCATGAAGGCTGGGCTGGTGAAATGAGAAGACATTTAACAAATTCCCCAAAAGTCAACAGACAACCTGTTCGGACACGGAATAACCGTGCGGTCTTGCACATCCACCTCTGCCGCTCACCAAGGAGTAAGAAACCAGGGGAGGAGCCCACAGGAACATCCCTAATTCTCCTGAAGGATCTCTCCAGCTTTGGCCTAGTGCATCAGAGCAGAATCGGTGGCAAGGTCAACCGTACGACGGTCAACAAGGTCAAAGAGGCGAGCTAAGGGAATAGCTAACCAGCCAACACAAAATGTTCTCAACAACAATGTTATAGGACCGCTCAGTCAATGCTATAACATTGTTACTACATGGCTGCAACAGTGCGAGAACGTTTTGTGTTAGCTGGGCTGTAGTCAGGGCAGAACTCTCATCAGCTCCCAAAGCAGCTTTAGAGGAGAAGCTCTTTGGATTTCTCCACCAAGGTTGGTTAAGTAATGAGCACCTCTCACCACCGCTGCTAATCTCCACCGGAGAAATTACATTAATGGGCTTTTAATAGGACTGAGATGCACACAAGCGTGACTCTGCATTTAATCAGCACTTTAACAGAGCCAAAGTGAAGCATGGAGTTCATGGAGACCGTGAACTATGGGAAACAAACTCGGTTCAGATTCAGATCAATGTCAACCTCAACATTTTGTGGGCATATGTGCTCTTTCTCCTTCCATTTTGGTTCTGCGTTAAAGATCTACCTTCTCAGTAAAGACCATCCTCAATGCCACCACTGCCCACAGAACTATATCAATTTCAGCTGCCTTTCAAATTAAAGGCTCTCAAAGGACTATAACAGTGGGGAACATGGATTTCTTAGATCAGAAAATCTAAGGTTTAATTAGGGCATTTCATTAGGGCTTTCCTGTCAGAATACATTGTCCACTGTGCATCCATGGAGCGTGTCCCATCTTAAGTCATAAAACAACTGCACAGGTGAAGTTCCATCGGTGGAGAACATGGTAAAACCTAGTACTTACCTTGACGGCGTACGCCTTGCTCTCACAGGCACATTTTAGGAACCACATGCAGCAAACGCATGCCACTCGAGATGCAGAGCACAGCAACACCACGGCGTGGAGGCAGGGCTCGCTCAGGAGGACTAGGATATCGATGATTTTGTTTTTTTTGGGGGGGGGGGGGGGGGGGTAATAGGTCTGGGCCTTGGGGGGACTGTACCTGGGTGGGGGGGTGGGGGGGGGACTTTGCCTGGGGGAGCTGAGCTTCTGATGACTGACCGCACTGGCAACATACTCCAGGTAGTCAAGTTTGTTGTGGAAAGAGGACTGCGAGAGGTCACTGCTGTATTTCGATAGCTGGCGTTTGGGGCAAACATACAATGTCGCACAGCTATTTTCACTGTCTCCGAACACTTACCCCAGTCATCAGCTTAGATCTGAAGTTCCCAAACAATTTACACGGGAGACATTTAAAAATTCTGATTTGACGCACCAACCCCCGTTCATCCTTCGCCTACGACCGAGCGCTGCTCTGGGCTTGTCTTGGTGCAGCTCGACTGGGACGCGTTGGTCATAAGGACTCTCTTTCAACAAGGAGAAGCGAATTCCTGCAGCAGACCCGAATGGAGCTGGGAAGTGCTGGGACCGGTGGCTAGGGGCGCATTTTCTACCCTTTCCCCAAAAATAAACCCACAACCACCCCGACTTCTTTCCCGGGGAGAGGCCTGAAGGGGCAGGATGGGCCCGCGGCGTAGTTCGGCACCGGGGCGGCGGGGGGACCCGTTCTCCACTCGAGCGTCCGGGCCGGTCTCCTCTCAGCGGGCGTCGGGGCCAGGGGCAGTCACGCGATCTGTGCTCCTCTTCCTCACCTCCTCGTCGCACCCCCCCTCTCTCTATCTCTCCCTCCATCCCTCCCTCCGTTTCGCTCTCTTTTTTTTTTTCCTCTCTCTTTCTCGCACTCTCTACACTGTCCGTCTGCGTACCTGTGATGACCCCTGGGGCCTGGGCAGCCATGACCGCTTGAGGGAGCCCCCCCAGCTGTTGGGAGAGGGACAGGGCGGCGGGGGAGGCCAGCGCCCCCAGCACGGACGCTCCTGCTACAGCTTCCTGGAAGAACAAAGCGGGAGATAAAGGGAACACCGCCTGGACAGTGCCGGTGAACCAGGACATGAAACACAGATACACAAAACAGGGGGACGAGGACAGACAGACAGACGCAGACAGACGCACACAGAGCCTACAGCGGCGGTGCCCCGGCCCCGTGTCTGGAGATCTACCGCCCTAATACAGCTCACCACACTCAACTGCGATTAGATCTCACAGAGTCGCCAAATAGGCGTGCCACGTTAGGGCTGAAACGAACCCCTGCAGGACGGTAGATCTCCCGGAACGGGGTTTCGGAGGGTGCCGCTCTAAAATGGCTGCTCTAATGATTCAGCGGAGCGCTAAGATGGGGCTCTTGATGTGCGATGCGCTTGGCACGACCATCAAGGCTGAACAGAAATCAAACCGCTACAGCACAACACCACATTTCGCCACGCGACTACAACTGAAATGCGAATGCCACCGAAATGAAACCACGACATCAAAAACAAATGAGCTAGGATGATGAAATGGACAAACAGTAAACAATGCTTAACACTACAGATTTTAAAAAACAACCGACAAACCGGCAACTACATTAATCATTACGAGTATCAAAAAAACTTGACTAGGTGGGGGAGAAGTAAAACAAAAACTAAACCTTTTTTTTTTTTTTGCTAAATTATTTTTCAGACATGTTTATCCTTTTTTTAAACATTTTTGTTGGCCAGTTTCTCCCTTTCGCAGCCGTTCACATGCTGGAGCTACCGCCTCGACACTAAAATGGCTTCCACCAGTCGCCAGTCATTTTCGCTCTGCATTTCATCAGCGCAGCGGTAATCACCGAGCCGGAGGCGAGCGGTAGGAACCGAGGGCTACAGGTGCTCGATTAATGAGGAGTTGCTGTTGGCGCCACCCTCGTGCCAACTAGCCCCCATCCTGGGGCAGAACTAAGGCAACTAAGCACCGTTCATTCTACTGGGCTACCCCCTACAGTCGGCACCGACATGCTCAAGATTAGATACCCCAACGAGAGGGTCACGTCGGGGTGAACCGCACATCGTTTCTGTTCTTCTTTAAACTTTCCCCCCTCTCTTTTAATGAGGCGTTCATCTCTCGCTGCGAGCGAGTTCTAACAGTTAACACTCTTTCCCCTCGAGCCCCGCTGTTTGCCAAGTGCTCTTCCCAAGACTCCCGGAGCCCAATTACCAAGGCCTGCAGCAGCCCTGTAAGTCACAACAAGTCTTATCGAGCTTCCTGGCAGAATCCTCCCGGGAGTCATTACCCCGCGCATTAGCCGCACGTGCTAAACAGCGGCGCGATACGGCTCCGTTAGCGATAAGGCACGCGGCGAAGAACGCCTCGTAACAACGAGCGGCACCCGTGTTTTGGCTAGCGTGCCTCAGCAGTAGCTGAGGACACGGTGAATTGACGCAGGACGACCCTACTGGCCAATCACAGGCTGCACACGGTCGCAGAGCCAAGGTAAGGATCAGTAGTACAACGACCATTTATCCCGTGTGAAACACTGTGGCCGTGAAGCTGTGATTATCCCATCTGCGGAAAACTAGACCACCATTTTGGCTCTTTTTAGAGAGGTGCTTAAAGGCTGGAGTTTCTTTATAGAGCACAGGGATGATTTTGTCCATCAAATTGCTTGAGAGGATTCTGGGCTCATTTGATTTTTATATCATTTAATGCGTTCAAAAAAAACGAATCTAACTACGGCTGCACCAAACTTCCAGCTGTATTGAAGATGTACGGCTTTCAAAAACCCAGTGGTGTTAACGGAATATTCCAGAAAAGTCTCAAAGCCAAATTAAGTGCGCCCTGGCTATACATTAACTCATTAGGACACAAAATGGCCGCCAATGTCAAATGACAATGACAACATTTTAACAGGTCATGACCTGGCTGAATGCTTCGCGAAAACATGGTAAATGTGTATGATTTAATATACACATTCAAATTTAATTATCAATATGGTGGAATATTGAATGCTGCGGTAACGATGAAGGCTAAGCCCTTGCCATTTACAAAAATAAACCATAGCCAAAACTTTGACTGCGGGAGAACTAATTGTGGCAACTAACCAGGGGAAATCAGCTTTGAGTTGCAGGATATTTTGACTAGCCATTACAATAAGAGCAAAAGGTTGTCCACACTACATCGTATGGACAGTTCTGCATCCCTTTGGATCTGCACTGCAGAACCCTGCAGCTGTGCTGTGCTGTGCTGTTCTAACAGGCCTGCTGGGGCCAGTCTGCACTCTGGTGTGTAGATAGGTATGGTAGATATTTACACTGTACTCTGGCGTAGATAGATATGGTAGATATTTACACTGGTGTGTAGATGGGTAGGGTAGATATTTACACTGCGCTCTGGTGTGTAGATAGGTATGGTAGATATTTACACTGGTGTGTAGATAGGTAGGGTAGATATTTACACTCTGGGTTGTGGTGTGTAGATAGGTATGGTAGATATTTACACTCTGCACTCTGGGTTCTGGTGTGTAGATAGGTATGGTAGATATTTACACTGCACTCTGGGTTCTGGTGTGAAGATAGGTATGGTAGATATTTACACTCTGCACTCTGGGTTCTGGTGTGAAGATAGGTATGGTAGATATTTACCTGGGCAGTGATTTTGGCAGTGGCAGCAGCTGCGGCCACAGCAGCAGCAGGGGGAAGTCCTCCGGGCGTGGCCGGGGTCAGCAGGGGCATGGGCGGGGTCACGGCCTTCCCCACCCGCAGGTACTGGCCTCCCAAATCGAAGAGGTTCATGGAGGAGACCGCGTCCTGGGACGACTGGGCCTTATCGTACTCTGCCGGGGGACAGAACAGAAGGGGAACAATTTCAAAACCCGGGACGGTGAGACTGCATGCCAGGAGCGCAAAGCCAGGGCCCCAGCACTTTCAGGACCATCTTAATTTCAGACCATCTTGGTCTCAAATTTGAGTAAAACACCAGCTACAGCGGCAGACTGCAAGAACATGCTTACATTACATTACATTAATACCATTTCGCAGAAAATAACAACAAAAGTAATTGGTTGGAACAAAAATGCCACCACTCAAAACCGGCGCTCCGGGACCAGAGTCGGGCACCTCAGGCGCACCAGGAGTTCAGAGGGCACTCGAGCGTAAAGACGAGCGTCAGCGCACGGACACGCACCGATGAAGCCGTAGCCCTTGTGCTTGCCCGTGGTGGGGTCCCTGGCCAGCGTGCACGACTTGATCCTCCCGAAGGCCTCGAACACGCTCTTGATGTCCTCGTCCGAGAGGTCGGGGTGGACGGACGCCACGTAGATGCGGTTGAAGGCGCGTGCCTCCTCGGCCAGCTGATCGATGATTGGCTGTGCCTGGCCGATGTTGCTCGGCCGACCCACCTGGAGCGAGGGTGCATGGGAACATGAGTCCGTTACAGTAGCCGCGTCCGTCTGCCATCTACTGGCAGAGAGAGAGAATTTACAAGAAATTTTTGGGCATCCTAAAGCCGGTTAAACAAAAATAAAAACATTTGGGGGTCCTCCTGCTCACCGAGGGTGTGGGGCGGCTCACCTTGATGTTCCGCCCTCCCAGCATGACCGAGTTCATCTGCTCCAGGGCCAGCTGGGCTGCCTCGGGGACCTCGTATTCCACAAAGGCAAAGCCCTGCGGAGACAGAGGGCGAGAGAGAGAGACAGAGAGAGCCGTTAGGGCCGCCCCGGGCGGGCGGGGATGGGGCCCCTTCAAAGGGCCACTCATCAGAGGGTCGGCACTTCAAACCCCTCGCCGCCGTTTCATGAGACCTTTCGCAGAGGTCAGTGGTGGGCGGACGAAGCCGGCCAATTAACGGGAGACGCAAACAGCAAACGGTGCGCACACACAGGCATACAGGCCAACCAGAGTCTAGATCACATTGGCAAGTACCCCGTTTTAGATATAAACCGCTCTGAATGCATCATTACGGTTTACGGTATCTAAGACTAATCGCTGGGGAAAACCCCAGGGAGCAAAAGCAGTAAAGTGCATTCTGATTGAAGAACGCCAAAAACTATTTTTCCTAAAGTGAGTGGTGCTTATTTCTGGACTACTTGGTTATGATCCGTTGTTTACAGACAAGGCCGGGGTCCTGACCTTGTGCTTCATTGTAACAGAGTCCCAGGACATGTCGATGCTCTTGATGGGTCCGAACGGGGCGAAGGCCTGTCGGATGGTGTCCTCGCCCAGCTCGTAGTAAATGGAGCCCACGTACACCCGGCACATTATCGCCAGCGCCCGCTGCCGCTGCGCCGCCACCTGAGAACCCAACAACTACAGGGCTGACACACGCTTACAGAGCTGACGCACGTTAACAGAGCTGACACACGCTAACAGAGCTGACACACGCTAACAGAGCTGACACACGCTAACAGAGCTGACACACGCTAACAGAGCTGACACACGCTAACAGAGCTGACACACGCTAACAGAGCTGACACACGCTTACAGAGCTGACACACGCTTACAGAGCTGACACGCTAACAGAGCTGACACGCTAACAGAGCTGACACACGCTAACAGAGCTGACACACGCTAACAGAGCTGACACACGCTTACAGAGCTGACACACGCTTACAGAGCTGACACACGCTTACAGAGCTGACACGCTAACAGAGCTGACACGCTAACAGAGCTGACACACGCTTACAGAGCTAACACACGCTTACAGAGCTAACACACGCTTACAGAGCTGACACACGCTTACAGAGCTGACACACGCTTACAGAGCTGAGACACGCTAACAGAGCTGACACGCTTACAGAGCTGACACACGCTTACAGAGCTGACACACGCTTTATCCTCAAATATCCGCAAAAACAAAAGCAAGTGTACTAACCGACTGCAAAGGTGAAAGGGCATCTCCAAAGCCCATCGTCAAGGAAGCCATCTGAAAGCCAAAGACAATATTAAGAGCAGGAACTAGGATGCACATTTCAATCAATCTTTCATAAGCACATCACCAGCATGGACACAAAGCTTAAACTATACCAATGGAGTAAATAAAGTAAAGTATTTTACATAACGATAAGAGTTGCCTATCATAACACGACAAATTAACGCACTGCAATTTTGACCTTCTTCCAGTAAACCACACAAAGGGACACACATACAGGCCAATTACCACTTGGGTCAAAACAAGAGAGCAGGTAACCCACAAAATATTTAACACAATCTTTTTTTATTTATTTGGCAAAGTCTCACCCCCTCTGTCACAGTTGTCAACCCAAAAACACAACAGGACAAACATTCCTGTCAGCAGTCCCACTGCATGGACAAGTTTACTATCTCTGAGCTACCACAAGAGGCAACTACTCGAAGGTGCATTAATGGAACTAAAATGTCAGAAAGGTCTGCAATACGAAATGGATGGTTACGTCTCGGATTTCAAATTATGTCAAACGGGCAAAAACGGAAGACGAATTGATCTACCAAGATCTACTGCAGATTGGTTGCCCCAGGAAGAACCACATGTAATTTGATGCATCATAAATTATTAAAAATCAAGGAAACGGAGGAAGGTCGGTCTTATTTTACAAGTCCGTTCCTAATCTTTCTTATATATTAGCTTTCTCGAGGGGGGCCATTAAGTATTAAACACCCAAAGTGACAGATGTTCCCCATCTCAAATTTATGGGATAACTGGAATAAAGGGAAAAAGAAAATGGCTGCCTGGAAGGGTTCTCTCGTACAGCACGGAACAGCCTTCAAACTTAACGACCCAAATAAATCATATTTACTGAAGACGTAAGGAAGACAAAAGGCCGATACGGGTCTCTATCCTCTGCAGTTTATTTGAATGTAAATATATGTAAATGCACGGCGGATGTAAAAATCCTCTGAGGGTTCCGGCTGAGCTGCGTTTCCAGGCAGAGCGCTGGTTAGGCCCAGCCGGCGGGGTCCGACTCACCTGCAGGCTGGTGAGCTGCTGCTGTTGGTGGGCCAGGGTCTGTTTCACCAGCACGCTCTTAATGCTCTGCTCCATGGCGTACTTCTTCGCCTGCGAGGAACGGGGCATAAGAATCTAGACGGGCAAACACCCTAACGCCCAAAGACCTAATACACGGGCCCGCGAACCACCGTAATTTAATGGGACATACACGTGGAAAAAATAATATGCTAAGCATACTGGACTTAAAGGGTACAATGGGTAACTTTGGACTTCTAACGGTCAAGAGAGGAATTGCAGCAACAAACATGCTCAAACCAAAACACTGTTTATCCCTCCCCCTTCTCTGTGAACGCACTGACGTTGAAATGCCATTGGCTGTTGCAATTAGAGCCAATTTTCAACCAACGAGCTTAAATTATTGTAGTCGTACAATGTTTTGGCACAGATTGCCGGCACGTCAGCTGCGTATTTGTAAACTCAAATTTAAGGATTATAAACACAGGCAGAGGGCGAGTCAACATGTCAGTGAGCCTTTTTCAAAGACAGGAAGGGATTTACAATGGTCTTGTAAAAATGTTTTAAGACACAAATCTTACCTATTTTATCTTTAAACACGAATTATATTTTAAGTATATACATTTCAGAAGTTTTGCACTCGGACCGGGTAAGGACAGGTGAACACTGCTCCAGGAAATCTCACCTTTACGGTGTAGTTTTAGGTGTGCCAGTGATTGAGGATAGGACCAGCAGACAAATCACACGCTGGCACCGAAGACATAGCACTGGCAGCACATACTGTTCCTCCGGACATTACACACACGTGTACTGACCAACGGCGTGTGTGCCAAGAAAGGGAGGGTGCTTCACACTCACAAATATTTCACCCCGTAAAACCTCAAATCTCAAAAGCCAGAGATGAATTTCAGCACTTTTCAATTTGGTGACCTGGAAAGGTTGCTTGAATGCCACCGCAAAACCTTAATCTAAACGCCCATTTCAGCCCCTCTCCCTGGGGCAGGGCAGCGTTAGTGCATGACATCCAAGACCACGCATGCGTATGCGTGTGTGTGTGTGTGTGTCTGAAAGCCCTTACCTTCTGCAGCGCCTCCTGCTGTTCGGGGGTGAGAGGCGGCAGGCCGAGTTTCGAGGCCGTGCTCTGTCCATTCTCCATCATCAGAGCCTCGCCTCCCTGCGGGCACAGAACACGGCGGTCAGGTCAGCCCGCTCGTCTCCACAACGGACTCCAAACGCAATGGCAGGCCAGAGCGGGAACTACAAGTCCCAGCTGCCCCCCACATTAAGAAAAATCCCCACAAAAAAAAATCTATATCTGGCCCCCGTCCATTGATTCCCCCCCCCCCCCCCTCTCCGCCTGGTTTCAGAGCAAACTCAAATCGGTGTTTCTCATTGGTTGACGTGCGAGTGATGGAATGGGGTCGCAGGGGGCTTACGTGTCATCCTCCACTTAGCAAGGACTGTCCTACTTTTCAATGACTTTAAAATGTTCTCTGAATAGGAGCAAACCCCCCCCCCCCCCCCCACCCCAAAAAAACTCTAGTGCTCCGGTATAAGCATTTACTGCACTGAAAGAGTCTGTTATCCTTCATCCTCTGAAGCAGGGGTGTCCAATCATATCCCAAAAGGACCATTATGCATGTAGCTTTTCGCCCAGCACTACAGCACCTGATTCAACCGAATAACTAACCACGGTCTTCAATCAATGACCATGATGAGTAGAACAGTTGCATTGGTGCTGGGCTCGTACAAAAACCGGCACCCAGAGGTGGCCTTATCAGATAGAACTGGGGACCCCTGCTAAAGAGATAACAGACCTACACTCTATCATATGTTCAATTCGAATATGCCTTAGAACGGTCTAATTCCAGGCATTTGAGAAATACGGCCATAGTTCTATGTTGTTAAACAAGCGAAAGGCGAATGTAGTGTGGGTTTCTATTTTGAGCTTGCTCTGAAATAACCAATCAGCATTGCACACATTTCAAATGCCCTACACACAAGCAAATACTCAAAATGGCACCATTTGAGGAATGGGGCACAAAATGATTACAGTGCAACTCTGGCATCCAAACATTTTCAGAAGTTAAGCAATTCTGCTGGTTAAGAAAAAAAAAAGAATGATGCTGCCAATTGTAATGCAAATTATATTCTGGGACCTTGGGAAAAGGAACTGAATGCAATTCACATCATTGCAGTGCAATATTAACTAAAGTAATCCATGCAGTTAATTCGTGGCCTGACTGAATTACAATTAATTTACAAACTGCCATTTTCATGATTACGGGGAGCTGACATTCCGCCCTCAAGGGCAGGACTACTATGTTGCATGTGGTGAAGCCACCTTATTGACTATGACACAGAAGAAAACATTAGTACCTTTGCTCTTACGAACTCCAGTGGTGCCCTGCCCCCCTTAAGGAGGTTTCAACCCAATTAGTTCTGCCATTGGCTTTGGAAATATAGTACAGTCAAGAGATACGCTCTACAGCACAAACGACACACAGAGAGAAACAACAAAAAAAGAAAAAAAGGAAAAGAAAAAACACAAACCTACTTAGATCAAGTTATTGGAGGCAACACACTGAGAATACTACACATCCAAAGTTAATAAAAGGGTCAAACTTGCTTTCAGGTCGAAGAACAGAGTTTAGATAACATGCCTGGCAAGAGGAATGTGTTATGGCTGCCAAGAAAAGGCATGGAAATCCTCATTGTACCCATTGCGTGGCTTTAACTCTTCAGTTAAAATGTGGTAATTCACATCCGTACCCAGAAGATACCACCCTGTCCCATGGTTTAGCAAAATCTATGACTGCTAAGTGCCTTTTCCAGGCTAAAATTTAATGCAACTATAGCATTTGGTGCTGTAAAAACCATAACCATAAGAGAGCTTAGGTACTGGAAAAACACTTGAATCCCTAGGTGTTTTCAAACATTTATAAAAGTTAAGATCATAACAAGTCAACACTACATAGTCCCAAAACGTATCCATTGCAACAAACAATGGTCTTTAAAAACAGGTGTGTTCACCAGACCGTGGGGCAGATTAGCATAGAAATCTAACAAGAAATATAATTTCTGGAGAGGGGGAGGGGGGGGTGTTTAGCACTTATAGCCTACGGCCAATGTTACATTTTTATCAGCGTGCGGGCCATTTAGGAAACACAAAGCAGCTTGGCACCACACACCATACTGCCGTATTAGTTGTGGTCGAGTTGTAAGCAAGATCTGTGTTCTAGCAGGCCAACTCAAGATCAAAAAGTAGTGGGTTTTTTCCCCCAGTACATATTCAATGAGAGGCTCAAACCATTAGGCAAGTACAGAGCCTTCACGCACAACCAAGCGGCACAAGTGCATGCTGGGAAGATAAGCCCCTTACCTAGCACCCGCTCTTCGCTGGGGTCTCCTGAAGCGCGTTACCCGTGGGGAGATAATAAATTGGGGAGAGCTTTTACAGTTCAAAACAGAGTCTATAGGAAAAGAGAAATCCTTCAGATGAGTTCAAAGAAAAACAATCAACCGATGGCCGTATGCCGTTTTGTTCAAATTTCCATACGCATCTTATTTAAACAAAACATTTTTGTAGGCAATTTTTAAAACATGGAAATAAAAGATTAATAAATATGAACAGCAGAATTAGAATCAAAACTTTTAAGGTCTGGATTTCGTTGATAAACGTGAGACTATTGTTTTGAACTGCATCACTTTCGACAAATACAAAAGCTCCCTAATCCTCCTCCAGAGACCGGTATAGCCTTAAATCGTCGTGCATAATAATTAGTCTCATTTAAATAACGATCGTGTTCTCGAGGAAACCGCTAATTTAGCAAAGTAATCTCGCAATATTACATGGCCAAAACAACGTGGTGATTTCTGGACGCTATCCAGCTACCCTTAACGTTACCCTTAGTGGGTACACGTAACGTTAATTTACCAACTCTGAGAAAATCATTCTGCAATTAACATGGCACAATTCAGCTAATCATCCAAATTTCACAATCGCATTTCTAGTTGAGGCTCTAGTGAACAAGCTAGCTATAGCCAAATTTTACCACTGTACATTTGTTGAATTGCGCGAAAACTGAAAATTCACATCTGCTAGCTAGTCCTGGAAGATGCACCATCATGCAATCTAATTGGGAAGCTAACGTTGCCATGAAACATTAGCTAGCTAGTGGCCTAATATGCAACCATCGATAACTCGCTGCTAGCGTTACAGGATATTTGAAAATGCATCAAAATTGTTGCTACTGCGAAGTCTAGCCAGCTAGCAAGCTAGCAGGCTATCAATCTAGCTATAGTTTCAGACACAGCTAACTAAATTAGCTAGCAAGGACTACGCGCGGGGAACCAGCTTGTTCCCTAGAACAAAGTAGTCCGTCAAAAATAAGCTAACGTTAGTCAGTTTTTTTGTTTAATATTCACGTTCTGTACCGCTACATTGCAAACGTTCTTGCAATGTGTTCGCTAAACAGCTAGAAATTTGCCCATAGGTTGCTTCTATTATTTCACGCAAAATAACCTTATCCAAAATTACATTTAAGTTTTCACTTTGGATCCCTGGCTAACATTAGCTTGCCATCGAAGCTAGCTAGCGACCTAACCGGGTTAGCGCAGCGCAGATGTGGGAAGTTTTTTTCCCCATTTGCAAGTATAACGCTTCTAAATACGGAACACATCTATTTTGGCCTGATATCGTTTCTTTGCATTTAACAAACACGAATAGACGACGAGTATGAAACAGCACAATAAAACAAGGCTGTAAAATTATTTTATTTACCGCAGTCACTGCCACCGCCATGAAGCACACCGTCTCATGCACAAGGCCACACCGATGAAGACTACGAAGAATCGCGAGATTTCGTCACTAAAACGTAACAGTTCCATTGATATCGCGATCCTTCCATGTGGCTTACGCACTTCTTCGTACTCGCGAGAATTGTTCTCAATCGAAAAATCCAAGGACTTCCGCCAGTTTACGTAGTCCAATTACTCAACGGAATAGCAACTGTATCAGCATTCCCCGACTTCCCGAAGTCTCTATCTTAAATGGTCGTAATGTGTTATATTCATTCATCTCTTTTGCAGTTTTTGTATCAGAATATCGCCTCTAGATCAACCTCAATGGCAGTTAGATAATAATGTCTTTTGAAAATATGTGAATGTACTACGTATAGGCTACAGGAATTAGTCTAGTTTTTTTTTTTTTTTTGCTGCTGTAGCCCATCCACTTCAAGCTTCAACTTTTGTGTGTTCAGAGATGCTCTTTGTTTGAGCTACTGTCACCTTCCTGTCAGCTTGAGTAAGTCTGGCCATGGAAATCACCATCATGCAGTTTATAGAACAGTTTTTAAAATTGCATCATTTGTGACAATTGGGGCGACATTGGCTCAGGAGGTGAGAAGAGTCATCTGGCAGACAGGGGGTTGCTGGTTCAGTCCTACCTTGGGTGTGTCAAAGTGTCCCTGAGCAAGACACCTAACCCCCAAATGCTCCTGACGAGCTGGTTGGTGCTTTGAACGGAAGCCAATTGCTGTTTGTGTTCGAGCGTGTGAGTGCATGTGAGTGCATGTGAGTGCATGTGTGAGTGTGTGTGTGTGTGTGTGTGTGTAAATGAGAAGCATCAATTGTACAGCACAGACTCAAAAAAGGCACCACACGTTGCTAATAGTCTAGTTCCTTGCTACTACTTTATTTTACTCATGGTCATCAATATTATTATTATTATTATTATTATTATTATTATTATTATTATCGTACAATATTTTACATGAGGACAAACTGACAAGGCAGGCCAAGACCGTGACACATTCAATCAAGCATACTCCGACAGGCAGACCGGGTGGCAGTTGGGACGGCTGCAGGGTTAATTTGCTCTTTTTCAAGTACAGTATATTTTGTCCTGTCTTCAAGCACCCACAGTGACAGCTCCCGTCTCAGCTGCTAAGGCAGGGCCGCCCAACCCTGTTCCCTGTGGGTTTACACTCCTACCCGAACAACGCACACCTCATTCAGCAGCCAGAGATCTCATTGAGCTGCCAGTCAGTAGAACCAGGTATGCCAAATTAGGGGTGAAATGAAATACTTCAACAGTGGTCCTCACTCCTGGTCCCGGAGAGCCGCAGGGTGTGCTGGTTTTTGTTTTTGCCCTAATGTCAGCAACCAATTCAGCCCCAAGAAACCAGGTGAGGTGAGCCAACTGTGTAATTAACAGCTTTAATTAATCAATTAAGTGCTAAGTAGCAACAAAAGCCAGCACACCCCGTGGCTCTCCAGGACGAGGTGTGAGGACCACTGTACAAGATGGTACAGGAACCATCAGGTACAGGATGTACAGTGGGGTCCAAAAGTCTGAGACCACATTGAAGATCTGGGGGGGGGGGGGTTCAGGTAATCCTGGAAATAAACACAAAGTTTTAGGATTCGGAAAAAATTTAAACAAATGAAAGTCTTTGCAACCAAAGCAGACCAAAGAAGAGCAAGGAGTGCTGGACAATCCACAATCACCTGACCTCAACCCCACTGAACATTTATAGGGACACTTGAAGACTGACAAAAGCCAAGCATTCAGTAACATCACAAGATGCTCTTTGGAACATTGTCAAATATTGCTCTGATAACATGGATCACCAGGTTTTGCACAAATTTGTGGAGTCCGTGCCACGTTGCCATTAAAGCAAAAGGTCCACAGCCCCACAACCTTTCACACAAATTGTTACGTTGATAATATAATTAGTAATGAAAATGTTTGTATTAAATGAGAAAATAATGCAAAATAGAAGCATTTTCACAAGTGATCTCACACTTTTGGGCCCCACTGCAGATCTCCAAGATTAGGCAGGCCCGTGCAAAGGCATTCCCTTTCCGTAATCTGAAGACCATGAGACTATGAAGGAGAGACTCCCATATAAAGTTCTCTATAACTGCTCCACCATTCCCTCAATTAGCGTGTGAAGTGGCATAACATGCAGTCATGCCTGTAAAGTTACAGTGAGGGAACACTTGTTTAAATAGTGATCATATATAGACACTGGCAAAACATCATGCGGACGCACCAGTCAGAAACCAGAAAGTCTCTTGGAAAACTTGCAGAAATAAAAATGTATATTTTTAATAATAAGCATTAGCAGAAAATGCTTGAGAGCATTATATACAGAAAACAATTCTAAACAATCTAAGAGTTGCATTTACAGGATGGCCACTGATTGGACAGCGATTCACACGTTAAGTACAGACGATGCAGGAGGTTCATGTTGGGGTAAAGAATTCCCAAGTTTTTGCGAAATATCTCGTATTCCTCTGCTCGTTATTCTCTCTTCCAAACGGAAAACCGGTCAAGCCGTTTGCTCTTCCCACAGGGAAAAGAACAGCAGAAGGGCAGGGACCTTCTACGAACTTGTAAACATAGGCTGCGTGGACACTTACAGATGAGTTCTGAGTCTGTTTATCGGAGAATTTGGCTACATAGTCTGGTCATCTCCTCTAAATGTACCTTCTAATTGACTTCTGTCCCTCTGATGAACAATAAGCCTTTCTGTATATGGTTAACCAGAGAGCAGCGAAGAAGCATCCCTTTCAGCTTAGTGAATGGGACATGTGATGTCACATATGCAGACTTTCCACTGGCCATTTATAGAGAGCACAGCTGGTAAGCACTGTTAGAGAGTGGTACTGCACTGATACTAATTTATTCTACACTCAAATAACCAAACCAGTCTGTCATTCTTATGACATCTTCTCTAATCCTGTAGTGTGTGTGTGTACGCTTGTGTGTGTGTGTGTGTGTGTGAGTATGTATGTGTGTGTGTGTGTGTGCATGATTGTGTGTGTATGCTTGTGTGTGTGCATGATTGTGTGTGTGTGTGTGTATGCTTGTGTGTGTGTCTGTGTGTGTGTGTGTGCATGATTGTGTGTGTGTGTGTGTGTGTGTCTGTGTATGGGAAGGTGCTTAATTAAAGGTTATTTCTGGGAGTAAACAGCTCTGGCTCTGTATGCCCACCTGCCAGTCACGGGGAAGGCTTTGAGGGATGGGCATTAGCAACGGAGACAGGTAAAGCTCACAAGGTCCTTATATTTAATACATTCGGTCCTCATAGAGGCAATTGCCCCATGGTCAGTCAGAGTGCTCCTCTCTGAGCCACCACTCCAAGCAGCTGAAGATCAGCAGCCTACACAGCGATCACGGGGCTCGACCCATTCCAACGAATGGACACAATTTCACGGAGGAGGCTTTCCAGTCCCTTTTCGATGTCAGCCGTGGAAGTCTTTGCATTCAATTAAGACTTTAAAGGAAGGAACAAAAAAAAAAAACTAAGCTAGAATCAAAGAGCAACAAAAAAAATATATATTTTAGATTACTACGGGACATACAAAGGCACTCGCGCATTAGCAGTTTGACCGAATGACTGACAGACTTACACATGCAAAACCTTCACCAAAAAAGACAGCATACCAATTTCTTTTTTCTTCTTTTTTTTTTTTAGAATTTGCCTGATGGGGAAGCTAATAAATAAGGTGGTTTGTTTTATTTGACACTGTCTTGACAGCTGATGGTACGCACAGAAAATACTGCGGATACAAATTTGAGGCTATGTTATGACCTGCATTCTGATTTTGGAAAAATTCTTCTGAATCCTTGAATGTAAGATCCTTTTAAGAGTGGCTATATACCCAATCAAAGAAATCTTGTCAGACCAATTTTGAATATCAAATTGGCAAACAGATATCAAGAAGGTATAGACTTTCTCTAATAATTCTGGGCTTTCCAATCGCTTATTTTTCTCCTCTTTTGTCTTTTATTGGCTCCTAACCCTAAATCCATCTTGTTCCGGCATCTTTATGGACATTCTAACCTGTCAAATGTTCCTTCTAGAAGCTAGAAGTAGAAGTTAAGAACTCCTGAACTTTCCTTTCTCATGATGAAACACAAGCCCATTCCTTTGTGTAAGTATTTTTTTCCGAAGCGTGATGTATAAATGATCGAACTGTGGATCCACCTCTCCCCATCTGACACGCATCCGCCACGCCTGTAACGGACGTGGCTTGGATCTGACGTTTGAAGGAGAAATCACATTCCATTTGCCTAATTCACGCTTTCTCGATTTCCCCATCTATTTATTTTTCTTTCAGCTCTTCCTACCCTCTCCTGATGGGTGGGCAAGAAAAAGAGAAAGAAAAAGGAGAAAAACAAGATATCTGAATGCGCCCCAAGCACTGGACTTTTTTGAGACTTCCCGTTGCGGTAAATATGTGCGCCCGTCAAACCTTTCCTGCTACAGTGAGCCTAGCTGTGACTCTGTCGGTCCTTATATAAATATGGCAATGAGGAAGAGGCACATCTACAAACGCAGAAAAGAAGCACGTCTAGACAAAACCAAGAGGGCGTCCTGATGACAGTAGCATTGTGGGAAGGCTGAGACCAGTCAGTCCTCCCACAGAAAAGCTTGCTGCGATGACGGTCCCAAGGCCTGGGTGCCCCGCAGTCATCCGCAGTGCCCCCGTTCTGACCAGCCGAAAGCTGAGCTCCTCCGTGAAACTCTCCAAAAGCCCGTCCTTCAGCCCCAGCCCAGGAGTCCTGGTTGAGTCCTGGTTGCGTTTGGCTCTGGGACGGCCTTTCCGCCCGCGCCCCCCCCCCTGTTCCGTTGCCCCAGCGGTGGGGGCGGGGGCGGGGGCGGCGCGTCTTCACCACAGCCCCGAGGGGCCAGATGCCCCCGCCTGGTGCTTGAACAGCGCCTCCTCCAGGAAGTCCGCAAGCTTCTCACAGTCCTCCTAGCAAGCAAACAGAACCTGGAACACTTTTCCCAGAAACAACACCCCATTATACCATTTATCACAGTGCCCCTGGGGCATGCCTGCTTGAGGAGTTATAGCAGCAGTCTATATATATATATTTGTTTTTTGGCAGACGCTTTTAATCCAAAGCGACTTACAAGTGCATAGGTTCTTCCACAAGTCAAAGCATCACATCCATAACTAGGAAAATACACATGAAATGCTGTTCTAAACATATAGTCATCATAAGTGCTATATTGCATTACATTAATGGCATTTGGCAGATGCTCTTATCCAGAGCGACGTACAGTTGATTAGACTAAGCAGGAGACAATCCTCCCCTGGAGCAATGCAGGGTTAAGGGCCTTGCTCAAGGGCCCAACGGCTGTGCGGATCTTATTGTGGCCACACCGGGGATCGAACCACCGACCTTGCGGGCCCCAGTCATGTACCTTAACCACTACGCTACAGGCCACCCTGTGAACTACCATTCATTTTGTATTTCTTCACAATCTCAATGAATGCAGTGTAATTTATGGCCGAAATATGGATAGTTGTTATTTCACTGTACGTCTTTTAAATCACAATATAAAATAATTTTGAATTTTTAAAATGTATTGCGGGCCAATTCTTGTATATCAAAGTAAAGAGCTCTTCTTCCTGACACTGCAAACAAAATGGAAGCAGTTTGAGCCCAAAATTCCTCAGCAAATCTCTGGTCACACCTACCTCACTGATAAAAGCGTAGTGCACCAACTCATTGGCCAGGTCCTTTGGACTGTCACCTGAAAAACACACACGCACAGAGACACACGTCAATAATCTTTCTTCTATTTAAAAAAAGCCAGTGCTGCCAAATGCCTAGTATGTGCAGATGGTTGAAATCACACATAATGTGCTTGGTGTTTTACTAAGGCAGAAACTATGCCATAGTCAGTTGAACTGAAAGAGCTTTATGACACACAGAGAGCTTGGCTTGCTCCACTCAAGATACAAGGGGCTGACTCACTGACCATCATCTAAAAAGCATAATTTTATGCTGCATCAAGATATTTCTCATTGTGTATAATATGCTTGGTGTTTTAATCAGGCAGAAACTATGCCACAGTCAGTTGAACGGAAAGAGCTTCATGACATAGAGAGAGCCTGGCTTGCTCCACTCAAGATACAAGGGGCTGACTCACTGACCATCATCCAAAAAGCATAATTTTATGCAGCATCACGATCTTTCTCATTGTGATTTATTCAAATGAAACGAAGAGGTGAAGGTACAGAGGACATTTGATGACTCATTCTTCACCTGCTGAAAAACACCAGCTGACCAACAGGTGGCACTATCTCCGTAGATGAGAGACAGGATCTTTTCCCTCTAAAAACTGTGAAATGTGATAAAAGGACGAAACTACAACGAGAGAGCCTGGGGGGGGGGGAGGTCAATCCAGATCCGTTTAAGTAAAACGTGCGCCTCGTATAAACTCGCCATCGCGTGTCCCGTTATGCACCGCGGCGCTACGTGCACCTCTGCAACCAATAAAACGCATCGACCGCAAAAACGCCAGGAGCACATTGGCGACCGAAACTCTTCCGTATTTCATTGCGGAAAGCGCTGGCGTGACAGCCTCTCAGAAGGCAGTTACAGGAGATTAAATACTTTGGCATTTAGTTGCGCTCGCCGACGCCCGCCGGCTTAACAGCACTGCGGCGGACATTTTGTGGACCGCAGCGCCAGAGTGAGGCTGCGGGGGCGTGTTTTTTTTTCGGGAGGCACTCACTGGGCATGACATCGCAGGTGAGCTGCCGGTGGAGCTTGTCGTCCATCTTCAGGAAGAGAGAGAGCTGCTTGGAGAGGAGAGGGGAAAGGATTGAAAGGGGGGGGATGGTCAAAATGGAGGAAGCAGCTACCAGAGGGTCCACTCCACCGCACTCAAATTACTCTTAATTACAACACACATACAGCCCAAAGCTCTCCCAACACACTGTATCACTATCAATCAAAATGTATTGGCATAGTGCATTTCATAAACTATCGTCACAACACTCTTCTCAGAAAACTCTGGCCTAAACCCCCACAAGAGCAAGCTTAGGGCAAAAATGCCAAGGAACACTTCCCCAAAACAGCATGGAGCGAAGCCAATATGTGGAAACATTTGCCAGCTCTCTTTCGACACAATATTTTTTCTTCCCTTAACCAGATCCTTGCAATTGTCGTCTGCTGCAGTGTTTTATAAACATTTTGTCTAATTACATTATAGTATACAATAGTATAAAATAGAGGCAGTTGAATGTTTGCATGAACATCTAAAAAAAAGTATAGAAAAACAATTCTCAAGAAGAGAGCTGGGATTGGGCAGATTGACTTACATGCGTTTTGGTCCCTTCCTCGTTAGTCTCCAGATTACAGTGCATCTGTACAACCTAAGAAAACAACAGCAGGCAACGCTAAAAAAGGACTCATAAAGCGTCTTTCAAAACAAGGGAGAGGGTTTACTAGCCTCTACTTTCTTCTTTGGACGTGTTGTGCAGACAAGGAATTATTAAATTCAATCAGAATGTGAAAATGGTGACCATAAAATCTAGAGGTCATCCCGTCCCAAGTTTACAGAGCAAACACATGATCCTCATCAACAAAGCCAGAGTAAATGATTGTTTTTCTGCGGCCCACAAGTCACATGCGTATGTTCTACACAGGTTGCCATGCCCTGGGTGTTGGGCTAGACGTACCCAATGGGCAGGCAGGCCAAATGACTGGAACCACAATCACGTTAGGAGGCGCAAATGAATGGTGGATGGCTAATGCCATTCTCAACGGACATGTTTTGGCTAACGCCACAAACCTGACTTTGTGACTTGAATTAGCCAAAACATGTCCATCAATAGATTGTGCCTCCTAAACCGATTGTGGCTCCAGTCATTCAGGAATGGGCCCGCCTGCCCTTTGGCTCTTTTGCCTGCTTAGTTATTATTTTGGAAAGCCTACACATGAAAAAGTCTGAACTACATGCCAGGTAAACGGTTCCAGGCTGGAGCATTTCACAGCAGAGCCCCAAGTCCTCACTGCTAATGTCCGGCCCTTTCGGGCTCCCGTCCCGGGCCTTGTACGCACCTTCCTGGTCTCCATCTCCTGGGGCTCCGGGGTGGGGCTCTGCACCGTCTCCATCTGCTCCTGGGACAGCGAGAGGGCGCGGGGGATGGGGTGGGGCCGCTGCGAGGCGAAGTTCATCAGGGGGTAGATCCCATTTCTGCAGGAGCAGAGGAGACGCACGCTTTCTGTGACAACAGCTATACTTCCTGTGACAATATCTGCACTTCCTATGAGAACAGCTGCACTTCCTCTGACGATATTGGCACTGCCTATAAGAACAGCTGCACTTCCTCTGACAATATTGGCACTTCCTATGAGAACAGCTGCACTTCCTCTGACAATAGCTGCACTTCTTGTGACAACAGCTGCACTTCCTCTGACAATAGCAGCACTTCCTATAAGAACAGCGGCACTTCCTCTGACAATATTGGCACTTCCTATGAGAACAGCTGCACTTCCTCTGACAATAGCTGCACTTCCTCTGACAATAGCTGCACTTCCTGTGACATGAACTGCACTTCCGGTAACTACAGCTGCACTTCCTGTGACAACAGCCGCACTTCCTGTGACAACAGCTGCACTTCCTCTGACAATAGCTGCACTTCCTGTGACATGAACTGCACTTCCGGTGACAACAGCTGCACTTCCTGTGACAGCAGCTGCACTTCTTCTGACATCAGCCACGCTTCCTGTCCATTGGTGAAGAGAAGATTTAACTGGTTGACCACTCCACCACTGCCCTCTCTGCTTAAGGATTCTTATGCATCTCTCTATCAATGTGGAACTTCCATCTTACATCAACAGGTGCATTTTAATCAGAGCATTTGGAGTTAAATTCAAGTGTACAGCTGCTGCACCACCACTGACCTCATAACAGTGTGGTTAAAAATGTAGAAAACCAACCTCTGCTAAACTGGGCAATATGTGTTGCAGTACAGGCATTTTCTTTTTACACTCACTTTGACCTGACCTAATCCTGCAGCCAAGCATCCAGCAGGGGGCGCACTTACTTGACATCCTCCAGAAACTTGTCCAGCTCTAGAGGCGAGACGTGGGAATATCTGTATGGGGATGAAAATCATCGTAAATCATCATATTCTGCACCAGTGGTCCCCAATGGAGGGCCAACAAGGCAGTAAGAGCAGTCGTCTGGCAGTCGGAGGGTTTGCCAGTTCGATCCCCCGCCTGGGCTGTGTCGAAGTGTCCCTGAGCAAGACACCTAACCCCTAAATGCTCCTGACGAGCTGGTCGGCGCCTTGCATGGCAGCCAATCGCCGTTGGTGTGTGAGTGTGTGTATGAATGGGTGAATGAGAAGCATCAATTGTACAGCGCTTTGGATAAAGGCGCTATATAAATGCCAACCATTTACCATTTACCCCAAACCTTTCCCAACAGGCCCCCCTAGTTTACAATTTTTTTTACATTCATAAAAACGAATTTCTTCAAATTTAAAAGCACGCTGGTCTGCACAACGAGGATAGAGGACTTCCACACTCACTTGAGCTGGACCCCCGGTCGGTCCTCGTGTTCGATTTCGGCCATGATGCCGTTGGGGTCGAACGACTTGGTCTTCTCCTCCACGCAGTTCTCGGGGAGAAGGTCTGCAGGTCAGAGGGAGGGGGGGGACAGAGGGAGGGGGGGGGGGGGCAGAGTTAGCACGGTGTGGCCTGCGCGGCTGATATAGCTGGGGCAGGAGCAGCCACACCCGGACACCCACACTGGTTGTTGATGAAGCAGTGAGCGGCCAGCAGCTTGAGGGAGTGCACCTCAAACAGAACCCGGTGGAAGAGCAGGTCGTGAGCCGTGGGCCGCAGCTTCGCCTCCGGACGCAGGCAAGACTGGGTGAACTCCTGCAGGGTAGAGGAGAGGAGAGGAGAGGGAGAGGGAGAGGGTGAGAGAGAGAGAGAGGAGGGGGAGGAGAGGGAGAGAGAGAGAGGAGGGGGAGGAGAGGGAGAGGAGAGGGAGGGGAGAGGTGAGGTGAGGAGAGGGAGAGAAGAAAAGAAGAGAGGGAGAGGAGAGGTTGAGGGAGAGGGAGAGAGAGAGAGGAGGGGGAGGAGAGGGAGAGAGAGAGGGAGAGGGAGAGGGAGAGGGAGAGGAGAGGGAGGGGAGAGGTGAGGTGAGGAGGGGGAGGAGAGGGAGAGAGAGAGGGAGAGGAGAGGGAGGGGAGAGGTTTGAGGGAGAGGGAGAGATAGAGAGGAGGGGGAGGAGAGGGAGAGAGAGAGGGAGAGGGAGAGAAGAGAAGAAGAGAGGGAGAGGGAGAGAGAGGAGGGGGAGGAGAGGGAGAGAGAGGGAGAGGAGAGGGAGGGGAGAGGTGAGGTGAGGAGAGGGAGAGAAGAGAAGAAGAGAGGGAGAGGAGAGGTTGAGAGAGAGGAGGGGGAGGAGAGGGAGAGAGAGAAGAAGAGAGGGAGAGATGGAGAGAAACAGCAAAGTAATGAGAGAGATGGTAGCTGTTAGATGGTAGCTATTACCCCATTCCAAGAGTTCAGCTATTTTATGTCTGTACTTGTGTCCAACCTTGTCATTTTCACCTTTTTTTTTTTTTTTGCCAGTACAGTGTAATTCCACAGTAATAAAACACCTTGAAAGTGAAATTGAATCTCCAGCTAACTTTTAATATTTGCATACTATTGCTCTCGCTTACGCAAAAAGGTGACTAAGCCACATTGTACTCGCAATGCCATGAGAATTTAATGTTTTATCCAGTCCTTAACCTCACAGGTTGGTGCTGTGTTAGTGACCACTTCCTGTGCAGGAAGGAAGCTTAATGGGTTACTCACTCTCATGAGGGGGTCTTCTAGTGACTGTCCGGCGAGGGTAATGGCCTCCTTGGACACAACAGTATCTCCATTGGCCTGGATCTCCAAGACAGCCATCTACAGGACAAGAAAAACATCAACAATATCACCAATACATCTCAGGGGGAAAAAAACAGCTTGGTTATTCCTGCGACGGTCATATCAAATTACGATAGCAAGCCGCATTCAAATGTGCTGAAAAACAGAAATGTGGTCTTTCAGCATGGTCCGAGTGAGCGGAACTGCCAGTGTTTGCGTGTGCAGTACGCGCGGGTTCTCTCTGCCTGTGCGTGTTTTTGTGTCGGTGAAGTTGGACAGGGACCTGACAGTACCTCCAGGGCACAGATCCCGAAGGAAAAGATGTCGATGCTGTAGTCGTCCTCAGCCACTGGAGAAAGGGAAACAGAGTCAGAAATGAGAGGGGAGAGAGAGAGCATTGTAACTGTAGTAGGACCAATTGTTGTCCATGCTTTACTTGTTTCATGTTTCCTTTGTCAATATTTACACCTGCCAGTAAATCACACTGAAGTGAATTGAGAGAGAGAGAAAAAGAGAGGGAAAGAGGGAGAGAGGTGCATGAGTGGACGAGGATAGGGGGTATAAACAGAAAGACACAGACAGACAGACAGAGAGAGACAGACAGAAAGACAGACAGACAGACAGACAATGAGACAGAGACAGAGAGACAGAGAGACAGACAATGAGACAGAGAGACAGAGATAGAGACAGACAGAAAGACAGAGAGAGACAGACAGAAAGACAGAGAGAGACAGACAGAAAGACAGAGAGAGACAGACAGAAAGACAGACAGACAGAGAGACAGACAGACAGACAATGAGGCAGAGAGACAGGGAGACAGAGAGACAGGGAGACAAAGAGAGAGACAGACAGAAAGACAGAGAGAGACACACAGAAAGACAGACAGACAATGAGACAGAGAGACAGGGAGACAGAGAGACAGACAGAAAGACAGAGAGAGACAGACAGAAAGACAGAGAGAGACAGACAGAAAGACAGACAGACAGACAGACAATGAGGCAGAGAGACAGGGAGACAGGGAGACAAAGAGAGAGACAGACAGACAAAGAGAGAGACAGACAGAAAGACAGAGAGAGACAGACAGAAAGACAGACAGACAGACAGACAATGAGGCAGAGAGACAGGGAGACAGGGAGACAAAGAGAGAGACAGACAGACAAAGAGAGAGACAGACAGAAAGACAGAGAGAGACAGACAGAAAGACAGACAGACAGACAGACAATGAGGCAGAGAGACAGGGAGACAGGGAGACAAAGAGAGAGACAGACAGACAAAGAGAGAGACAGACAGAAAGACAGAGAGAGACAGACAGAAAGACAGACAGACAGACAGACAATGAGACAGAGAGACAGGGAGACAGACAGATACTCACGGCCATATTCTGGAGCGAAGAAGTGCAGGTTCCTCTGCTCGTCCCGATGGTGCCGGACTTTACCGTGGACGGCCTCCGGGAACACTGGGAAGACAGGAGCAGAGACTGCTGGGAAAAAAGCAACCTTCTCTTTCTGCAGCATGTAACACACTGAATGTAGTGAGGCAGACCTGCAGAGCCATTTTCAAAAGAAACCTGTTCCGTGTATAACTGATGTCCTTGTAATTAAGAAATGATTCAGACAATAAAAATATAAAATGTATCATGGGGGAAAATAAAACCAACCTAACCAAAGTCAGTGAAACACAGAAACCTCAAAAGAGAAGGACACTCTTCATTATACGCAGAAAGCGAAAAGCATTTCACTACACACAAAGTAATGGAAAGATACACAAACACACACATATATTTAAAACGATATAGGTTTAAAAATTGTTAACCAAAGTGTAAAACCACGGACCAAATCATGTACAAGCATAAAACCCACACGGTTCTTTTCAATCACACTGAATTGGCCGGATCTAGGAGCATTTGACGCGATTCGATTTCCGTCACGGCTCTAGAGAAGCCCTACTCCACTCGGTAACCTCTGGCTCGGATGTGATGCGCTGTAGAGAACGTGCCAGAACAATGATGTAGGCGAGAGGCTTCTTACCGTTTACAAACAGCCTGTGCCACACTGCGGGAAGAATCAGAGAGACACTCACTACTGTGCAATATTAGCATTTCATATTAACATATGAGACGCATTTACTAGCACTTAGACACAGAGTTATTAATCTCTCCAGCACCCCAGTTCTTTAATTATTCTTGTCAGATGGATTCAGTTTAGACTAGTTAACCAAATGCTCTAATTCGCCGTTCTACGACAGTTCAGCCAGGTTCCTCCTGAATGTGGCGGTGGGACCGCGAATGTTGGGAGCGCACGGATCAGCGCACCTGAGCCGATCTTGATGAGGCCGTTGTGCTGGATGAAGATGTTGTCGCAGGTGAGGTTCCCGTGGATGATGGGCGGGTCACAGGAGTGCAGGTAACTAAGGGAGGTTAGTCGAGAGCTGAGGTCAGCGCACACACACAAGACTCGCACCAGATCCAAAATCTGTCTTTATTTATGCAATTTAAAGGACACTGACACCGAAATGAAGCAATAAATACATTCTAAACATAATCATGGGATTGACAATGTTACAGCAATGACACACATTTACAATTGATATCGTAAATGTAAAAACTGGCAAAGAAATGGGGAATAAAAGCTTGCTAAAAAGCACTAGTTGTACAAAGGCAGCCTTTATCACCTCCAAAAAAAAAGAAAGTAATATAACGGTGATAGAAATCTCAGCTCATAATATCCCCCATAGCAAACCAAAGAAAGGAACATTTGGCTCTTTCATATTCTGACCCAGCGTGGAACATGGAGCACAAATGCAGAAGTCAAACGTGAGATACAGCACATTCAGTTCACTCCACCACAGAACAGAATATTCTCTCACGTCTTTAGAGAGGCCACACAGGGTAAGGCAGGGATGCAGATTTAGAACTGGAGTAAGATAATATGATGTCACAGTGGCCTGTGCTGCAGCTGTTTCATATCCCATCTGCCATGTTGAGTGACAGGGGGTTTCTAAGGTTACCGAAACTCTGACAGCAACCGTAGCCCAAAGCATAATATCTCTCCTTTATTCCCTCTCTCTCTGTTGTATTTACTCACGGTCTCTCTTTCATTCACTCCGTCTCTCCCCCTCTCTGCATATGCACACACACACACACACACACACACACACACATTCACACACACTCCCACTCACACACACACACACACATGTACACGCGCGTGTACACACGCGCGCACGCACACACACGCTCACACATTCACACCGGTACCAACACACACACACATACAAACACACACACACACACACACACACACACACACACACACACACACAATTAAGTTCAGTGGCTCAGTTAATTACCCAATTCTGCGATTTCCCTCAGGGGTGGCTGACATTTAATAAACTGTGGTTTATGTCCCAGCTCACTGTGCTCCAGCGATAGATGCATCTTATTTTTACCGCAGCGACTGAACCAAGTTCCCAACCACCAGGGGAATTCTCCTAAATCTCACTGCACAATTTTCTCAGGCAATGCGTGTTATTGGTGAATGACATTATCCGCCCTTCGGTTCTGGAGTGTAAAGGCCAGAGCATTGCGGCAACCAGCGACGTGCAATAAATGTCGCTGGTCGCAGTGACATTTGATTTATACTCTGGGCGACCGGAGTGCGTTTACACGTCTTGCCAAGGACAACGGCCGCAGTCGACGTCAGCCGACAATAGAACGTTCGTGAACATTCTGTGATGTCAGCCGACACTCTTTTTTACGGATCGGCCTTCGCGGTGGATGTGAAAGTCCAGGAGCGGGTGTGGCAGCAGGCGTGTCTCTTACCTGAGGGCAGAGAGGATCTGTGTGCACCACCGTTTCCACGCCTGGAACAGGAGACAGACACAGTCAGCTGCAGAGCCACACAGGCCAAGCGCGTTACAGCCGCACTGACAAAACCTTGTGCTTGCCAACTCCAGATAGAAACCATACGTTCTTACAGCTGCTGTAGTGACTGCTCACTGTGGAGTGAGGAGTAAAAACACATGTGCCAGACTGGTCTGCAAATACCACCGCATTCTGCTTGATTACACAGAACGAACGGCTGCAAATCTTTTCAGCAGCTGTTTAACTGAATAACACTAAGCATTGTTTATACGGTCAGACAGAAGTTGTTCGTCAAGGACACCCTTCATGTAAAAAGTACCCTACACAAATGTAGTGTGGTATGGTTTGTCATTGTCAAATTTCAGTTTTCATGTCTAAAGCTAGTATTTCCACGCCAAGGTATGTGTGCATAACAACTCCCCAAGAAGCCACATCAACAGAGAGAAAACCCCTGAAGTTAAGTCAGTATCACAGATCAGCCATCCCATATCTTGAGAAAACTACCACTTGTGTCAGTGCAGTATCTATAGTTAACACCAGGCGGTGCTGTGTGTATGGATATGTTCACAGTAAAAAGAAAATGCTGTTCAACTATTCAAGCAGCTTGCTGTGACAATCTCGTTAATGACATGGTCATAAAAATGACGGGATTGCAGATCTGAAACAAGAATATTGACAGTTATTCTTGTTTCAACTTCAAATATGTGAAGCGTATGACACCAGCATTTTGTGAACATAAGCACATTTTTATAATTTGGCGGTGATTACCTTCACGTTCATGCTCTTGTGGTTTTTCTTGGTTTTCTTCAGGAACTGTTTGAGGCTCCCCGATGACATGTACTCAGTGATGAAAATCACCTGCAGTAAAACAAAGACAAGTTCTCAGAATCAGCAGTAAGTTTCAGAGGAGAGCCTCCACCAATTAATCTTAATTGGCAGTGGGGTTTGTTAGCGTGAGTACAGACAACAGGCCATACCAGACTGGGGTGGGATTGGAGATGCTGGGTACCAATTCCTTTTGTTTTAAAATGTACTTTATTGAACCCTGGCTTGTCTGGCACATCTCTCCATTTGATCCATCCGAGTTACAGAGCGGGGGGCAGCCATTGTGCAGTGCCCGGGGAGCTGTGTGGGGTTAAGGGCCTTACTCAAGGGCCCGACGGCTGTGTGAATCTCATCGTGGCTACATCGGGGCTTGAACCACCAACCTTCCGGGTCCCAGTCATGCACCTTAGCCACTCCGCCGCAGGCTGCCCCAAAGTGTGTAGGTGGTGACACTGCATTATCTGTGAGCAATGTCAGCGTGTGCGCGGACACGTGTGTCAGGTCGAAACGGGGGCACGCGAGGCGTGAGCGTCTGCGTGTGCGTTTCCGGCCACACAACAAGAGCGGAGGGAGGCGGGGCTCCTGATTGGCTGGCCCTGCCTGTCACTCACTCGTGCCCGGGTCTCTCTCGTGTCCAGCCAGTACTTGTGGAACTTGACGATGTTGGGGTGCTCCACCTGCATCAGGTTCTCGAACATCTCCTTGATCTTGTCCTGAGGGACAAACCCAGGCGGCTCTCAAACTGTTTTTCATAAGTGAGGACAACAGCCAATAGGGCCTAACTTAGAGGTTGGGCCTAACATAGAGGTTTGCCAGTTCATGCCCAGTGTTGTACTGCTGGCCAAGGTACTTTATTTAATTGAACCTTTATTTAACCATGAAGTTTCTTCAAATATGATGTCTCTTTTGCAAGAGAGACCTGTGCCTGGACAAGATAGCAGCAATGATAATTTAAAATAAATGAATAAAACAGTAATGTCTTAATGTACTAAACCCCGCTCAATGTACTAGACAACAGTCTGCATAATTACAAGCTGTGCTGCCCTTAGTAGGAATGCCAGTGAAGTAGATAAATAAATTATCTCCACTTGCAGGCCATTAGCAGGAGACACACCTGCACAGGGCTTTCCTGCCAATGATGAATGCTTCCTTCAAAAGGTGTACTCTAAAGATGAGGCAGATCCACCCAATCAGACGTTCTCATGGGAGATCTTTGCAGCAGTGATGAATTCCTATGAAAGCATCAGACGCAGTAAAGAAGGAACACTCCATACCTCCAGGGCCTTGAACACCTTCTTGTCAGAAAACTGAATTTCGTTCCACACCACCTCCACCCCCTCCTCTGTGTCCATGGCCAAGGAGGCACTCTCGATGCCCGGGACATTACCCTGGCTCAGCTGCAGGGGGCGACAGAGAGGAGAGAGCGAGAGCGAGAGAGAGCGAGTGAGAGAGAGAGAGAGAGAGAGAGAGCGAGAGAGAGCGAGAGACAGAGAGACAGAGAGACACAGAGAGAGAGAGAGCGAGAGCGAGAGAGAGCGAGAGACAGAGAGACACAGAGAGAGACACAGAGAGAGAGAGAGAGAGAGAGAGAGAGAGAGAGAGAGAGAGAGAGAGAGAGAGAGAGAGAGAGAGAGAGAGAGACAAGATTAGATTAGATTAGATTAGTTTACATTAGACTCCTATTATCTACGGTCACTGACACACTGGTGGCATGTAGGGGAGAATTGCTTATGTAATTAATGGAGCGCAATAATATTGCATCACCTAAGCCTGTTTAGTTTAAACATACCTTATTAACATTAGTTACAGCTGCTCTGGTGATTGGGAATGAGAAGAGACAAACAGCAGTGTGACAGATGCAGAAATGTACACTCTCAAACACACACACACTCACACAGAAACAGGCTCTCTCTCACACACAAACACAAACACACACACGCTCACACAGAAACATGCTCTCTCTCTCACACACAAACACACACACGCTCACACAGAAACATGCTCTCTCTCTCTCACACACACACTCTCACACACACACACACACACACACACACACACACTCCCAGATGAAGTCACAGAGACAGAAGCCATGACACAGAGGTAGGAGTGGGGTTTCAGGTCCGGAAAGAAAGGTGACTAGAGCAAACACCGTGGGGGTTAGGCCTGGCTCACCTTTGCCCGAAGCCGTCATCTCTGTGTCACCCACAAAGACGTCAGAACAACTCACACTCTCATGCGACAGAAATAAATCATCACAGAAATACTAATGTAAGATACTAATGGGAAGACAGCCCAGAATACAAGTACTCCAGTCACACGAAGGACTCTGCTTTTCAGAATAAGAACACATCAGAAAAACACTTGACAATTGTTGAGAAATATGTTCCTACTCGTCCTGGCGGTGTTTGTGTACTGGGGAGAACAAAGGATCACACGTTCCTTCACCCTGGCCCTGACGCAAAATCTCACTCGCGACCTGAAAGATCACAATCAACGTCAGTCACACTCCTTCTACTACTTTTTATCCCTGCGACAGCCAAACTCATATTGTTTCAGAAGTAACAAAAAAAGCCCCCTCTTGCTTCAGGTGACAGACAGACTTTGGCAGGAAGATAATGTGAGCGTTGCGCAAGCTGTTGCATGTTATGTGCCGATGGCGCGAATACAATGGTACAAAATACGCCAGACGAGGTAGAGGCAAAACACACGCCCGCGCCATTTTTTTACAGAGCTCATCTCCTCCTCCTCCTCCTCCTCCGGGCCGAACATAAACAGAAAGCGCCCTCCTGCTGTCTCCAATTACCTAAAGTCCCCCAGAACTTCCACTCTCCGCAGAATACCATACTCCCAGTTGATTATACGTTCCCTAACTTCCTGGCTGACTACTGCTGTGACAGCCCCTTCTTTTTTTTTGGGGCGTGTTGAGAACGCTCCACTGTTTACGTTTTGCTTTTAATGCCCCAGAGAGCCCTTATGTCCCATTTTTCCTTCATTGCAGGGGCATGTGAGGGAAGGAGACTTTCACCAGGGGGGGGGGGGGAATGGGGACGCATTGAAAGAGGTGGAATCAGAATCCTGACATATCCATCCAATTCTGATATATCCACCCACCCAATTTGTGCTGGCCCGGCCAGTAACCAGATTTCGGCCAGATTACGGAAGAACAAACATCATTAGCCTTTACCAGGGGAGACGCAGAGGGCCCGGTGCCAAAGCCAGCGTGCGGGCAGCTGATTAATCGGCTCTGTGCCCTGGAGGGCCATAAACGCTGCTGGTGCCATGCTCTTACAACCTCTCCCAGCGTTGCGTCAGCATACCAACGTACACGTTGTCCCCGCACCGCGATAACAGTGAGGCCAGTGTGCAGCAGTCAGGAAACGAGGGGAAAGAAAGGGAAAGAGAGGGCTTTTTTTTTTTTTTTTTTGTCAGTTGTTTATCTTCGTTCGACTGGGTAAATGGGCCGTACTGCAAGAACTACTTGTCCTGGTGTTTCTCCTGGAGATTTACACGCCATTGCGATACCGGTGAAGGTATTCCCCACACACGCAGGAATAAAAGAGAAAGAGTGCAGTGGGTTATGGCGTCCAAAATGGGCAGGACTGCACTCAGGACACCCCCCCCCCCCCCCCCCCCCCCCCGCTTCACAGCAAACGGAGAACACGCCTCGTAAATACCTTCCCATGCCGCAGCGAGGCTTCAAACAGACCTGACGTGGAGCCAGACTGCGGGACTGACAGGCTTTGGGCTGTTGGGCGTTATTTCGCCCCTTCTCCGTGGAATCAGACGCAGGATGACGTAGAGCACACAAACGACTTCAGTTTAACTTTTATTGCAATGCGCAAAAGGGAGGGACAGACTCATCACGTTTTTTTTGGGGCTGTCTGCACTGAGATGGTCTCTGGTGATTTGAGCGTGTGAAGTGCTGAAGCACAGTCCACGGTCATATATAAGACGGAGTTGGGAAGCGGCCCGGTCCAGTACGCATGGCCCGTGTTCTCCGTGTGGACCCTGGTTCAGCCATTAAGCAGGAGTCTATCACATCCCCTGCTGCACACTATAGGCATAGGACATTGTAATACAGGGACAGACAATTCACAGGAAATGGAGTCAGAAGAAAACACAGTTATATATTTGTGGTACTAATAAAGTGACCAATATTACATTATATTACATTATTGGCATTTTGCAGATGTTCTTATCCAGAGCGACGTACAGTTGATTAGATTAAGCAGGAGACAATCCTCCCCTGGAGAAATGCAGGGTTAAGGGCCTCGCTCAAGGGCCTAACGGTGGTGCAGATCTTATTGTGGCTACACTGGGATTAGACCCAGCGACCTTGTGTGTCCCAGTCCTTTACCTTAACCACTACGCTACAGGCCGCCCCTATTATAACTGGGAACGTATTAGAGTGTACCAGGGCTACACACACGCACACGCACACACACCACACACACAAACCACACACAAACCACACACAAACCACACACAAACCACACACACACACACACACCAGAGGAGGCAACAGCCATAATCCAGTCACGCTTCAGGTATCCTCAAATCTGGCATTAAACCTTTCAACACAGCTCGTGAACCATAACCGCCGTCTCATTTTTACAAGCTAATAAATGTTCAAACAGGTTCTGAGATCCGGCTCCTTACACAAGACAGCAAGGTCGCGGAGTGACACCAGGTTACACACTGCAGGTGTTAGCGACCGACAGCGCATTGACAGCGCATTGATAAATCCCCACTCCCGATCCCTGAGGGCAGAGCCCTCTCAAACGTCGACACGCATGGAAGAGAGCGGTTGACAGGCGCGGCGGAGACCGGCAGCGGAACAGTCTTTGCAGCCGGTGACGCGTCCCGGCAGTCGAATCGAGGTTTATCGGCCCATTCTGCAGCCGGGAGTTCATCTCAGGTCGAGCGGCTTCATGAGAACGGAGGAGGGCGGGTGTCTCGGTGGCGCAGCCTGTAGAGCACTGACCGCGTGCTCGTTGCGAGCCGCGACGTCGGCGGTTTCGAATCCGACCGTCAGACAATTTGTCGCGTGTCTTTCCCTCTCTCTCGCTCCCATTCTTCCTGCCTCTCTATACTATACCGTCCTGTCCAATAAAAGCTGAAAAAGGCCTAAAAAATATCTTTAAAAAGAATAGAGGAGGGCTGGGAATGGAGGTGTTGATTCAAACTGAAGTTGAACGTGGTCAGTCTGCGGAGTACCTGTGCTAAACGCAGCCGCAGGCCGGCAAGACCCACTGCACACCTCCCGCTGCGGGGGAGGGAGCCGCCAATCAAAGCCGAACCAGCTCTGCCTTCCACCACACACTTAAGATGCAAATTTTGCATCCACCTCAAACATGCTTCAACAGTTACAAAGGCTTCACCCTTTTTTCTCCAAACATACCTCGTTCCAAAAGGCTTCAGGCTTCTCAATGTTTTCTTTTGCATACTACAGAAGCTTAATTTGGTGTTGAGGTTGTTCTTTCTGGCAACTCTTCCATGTTTGGTTTTACCATTTAGAGTTCAGGCTTGCTGTCGATCACACGCAGATTAATTGTAACAGACATTTAAACTACAGGTGCTCACATTTCTGCACCCCACTGTAGGTAGTTACTTACAAATTATTTACAGTTTCACTACATTGATATAGCTGCGACTTACTATAAAGTGTTATCGAATCAGAAAACGACAAACAGCGGTCATCAGGTTACAATACAACAGCAAGTCTACAGCCAGTAAGAATGAAGTGAATATGACATTATTGGTATGGCCGACAAAATCCTGTCATCCATGTTATCTCAGGGATTTTTTTTTTCCCCCTCATACCCCGATGTGCATTTCATACATCATTCCATCTGTGTTCATAACAGCGCCTGGTGAAGTGCCAAGGCACACGGACGCACAGCGCGCCCTACTGCAAATCCCCGTCCTCCGACCGGCCCGTCCGATAACCGCATTATCTCCATCGACCTTATTGCGTTCCGTGTATTACTCATGCACTCTGGCGCTGCGAATTTCCTCTCCTTGCAATGCGAAGGAGCTCGGACGCTGATGCGGTTATTTGCTCTTCCAGTCAGCTGCGCACACGCGTCCTGTTTGCGCTCCTCATGGAGCGTAAGCTCGCCGGTCGTTCAATAAGGAACAGCTCCTGGGCGTTTGCCTGAATAAATGGAAATGGGGTGAAGTGCTTCGTGTAGGTGAGCCGATGTGTGTATGGAGCATACGCGGGGCATATCTGGGGGTTTGTTTTCGAACGCTTGTTGATGGATATTCCGGAGAGCTTGAAGCTCACTGCAAATGCTCACCGGACATATTTACCTACATTTCACACAGCAGAGAAAAGCCTCAGGTACTTTGTATTATAGACCAAAGTATGCTGCTTTGGAGATCAGCAAGTACGCCGATTCCTACACGGCCTACGATTTGGAATAGATTAAACCAGACACGTCACACTCGAGACCGGGAGGGCCGCAGTGCCTGCAGGGCTTCGCGGCTTCCGTTCAATTACCAGCCAAATTTAGGCCTTGGGTAAAAATGTGTGTGAACTCTTTAGCCAATTTAATGACATAAATGAGTCACTAAAGAGCTGAGACACAGTGGAAAAACAGCAGACGCCGCCCGCACCCCTCCAGGATGGAGTCTAGCACCCCTGGCTAAAAGCGCTTTGCATTGTGGATGTTATTTCCATCACGGCAGAAGGCTGTCAGTGTCATTGAGCTCATGGCCAACAGTGTGAATATGAGGATGGCGCTGCAGTGCAGTATCTTGTCTGTGTGAGAGGGATCTTTGTCAAGGCACCCACCGCTTATGACATCACAGTTTCCCGTCCCAAACGTTCTAAGAGCCGACCGAAACGCTCCGGTGACGTCCCGGATGCCAGAGAAGGCCACTCTTAAGATCAGAGCATGACCGCTGGGATGGGCGGGCCGGGCCTTCAGCCGCGTTGCCGGACGGGAACGCGTCACCGATCGCAGAAGGGACGGGACCAACGGGCCCGCGTCGAGGACCGACGAGGGCCGAGCTCCTAAAAGCAGCGTCTCACTCCGGTGGAGGGCCGCCCCTCCCCCCCCGCTCGGCCGCGTGGGAGCGCCGGAGGTTTAGGGCGAGGCTTCAGGGCCCGGTGAGAAGAAACAAACAGCCACTCTGAGAGAATGTGTGACTTCATTCAGAACGTATGAGGCCGCCGCGCACCCTCCCCGTCTGCTCAACGGAGCCAGGAGAGAGAGAGAGCGATGCAAAACAGGCACAAACACGCAAAGCACTTCCTGGCAGGGCTGCGTATTGGGAAATATCGCCGGGCACAGATGGGGGCCTGTAACCTTTCTTAGTAACCACACCCGCAATTTTAATAGAAACCAGGAACACACACAGACACACACACACACACACACACACACACACACACGCGATTGCATAACCGTCTGGAACACGCTGGGCTGAGCACGGAGCTATTTTTGGGCGGGGCGACCACGTGCTCTTGCCCGGTTTGTGGATTTGAGTAATCGACACGCTGGGTTGTACGGCCGCGCTCCAGCGCGGAGCTGACAGCGAGTGACAGCTTCACTCAGTGAGGGCTTTGTGCACCCCCTGGCCTGGTCCTCACAGCCCCTCTGGAAGTCTGAGCTCCACACATGACACCTAATAATTAAGTCATGATGTATGATTAAGGAAAATACACTTACAGAACCGCTCGAGTCCGGAGCAGCGTCGCCAACCGACTTCAACAAATATTAACAGACTTCGGAATTAACCGTACTGTGTTAACGGATACCGCGTTAACTGCTCAGACACCAATATGTGCAATTTGAGTGATGAACAACATGATGTAACGTGCCCCCGCATGCATCTGAAACGCATCCCTCCACAGCTCTCACTGTGAATACAAAATGGAGCATTTCAGGTGAAGTCAGTCACATCTCACAAATATAGCAAAAAAAACAACACATTCCCAGACAAGATGGCGCTGACCACAGCCGCCCAGCCAGACCAGGCGTGGGCACAACGATGACAGTTGGTTTATTCTGCCCTACGTGTCTGCGGTGAGCAAGGCGTTCCCCAAAGGAACACTATGACCAGCACCTCCTCCTCTGCCTCCCGCCCCCTCTGCACCCCCTACAGCCCCCCCGCTCTGGGGAGCTGGGAGGCTTGGCCAGCATGGATTGGGCCAGTCGAAAGATCCCAATGCGATTAGTCGCAGCGCCAAACCTTCTGTGGCAGGCGGGCCTTCCCAGCGCTTGGGCAAGCAGCGGCTCTGGGCAGCAACTCGCCCAGCAGCCTGGGTTACATTACATTAACGGCATTGGGCAGACGCTCTTATCCAGAGCGACGTACAGTTGATTAGACTAAGCAGGAGACAATCCTCCCCTGGAGCAATGCAGGGTTAAGGGCCTCGCTCAAGGGCCCGACGGCTGTGCGGATCTTTTTGCGGCTACACCGGGATTAGAACCGCCGACCTTGCGCGTCCCAGTCATGTACCTTAACCGCTACGCTACAGGCCCCCCCCCCCCTATAACGGGTTCAATGGTGCCATCGCCGCCTCCACCCCACGCGGAGCCAGATGTGCAGCGTTTCCGCTCTCCGGGGAGCCGGGAACATTTGGCTCCCGTTAGGAAAGGTGCCCCCCCTCAGCACTGAAAGGCAGCAGCCTAACGCAGCGAGCTGACGTGAGCGAATCGCTTCAACGCACCACAGCACTCAACGGGCCCCACAGAGGAGGGGAGGAGAGAGGATTCTGGGAGTTCAGGCGGAGGTCTGCGCAGGACGGGTGGCAGCGGTGTGAGGGGGGGTCCTCTTTGATCCTGATATAATGTGTGGCGGTTAGGGTGTGAAGGGGGTCGGGGAGAACTTCCATTCCCCGATGAGCAATGATTCAAGCTATAAAGGGGTTCAGGGACTGCAGAGCGTTGAGTTAACGCGGGGATTGGAGGGCGCGGGCCTTCGCATAAGGCTGACCGCTGCATCCTCTGTCGTAAAAAAAAAAAGATTAAAATGCTGTCAGTCTGAACGTAATTAAGAGTCCACAGCTCATGATTCAGGTCTGCAACCGCTGACTAATCAGCCGTCAGCAGCCAGGATAAGTATTTCGAAAAAGTGCAAGGTATCATGTCAAGTTAAACGAAGCCGCGGTCCTCTTGACCTGGCACCAGTCGCTCTCGTCCAGTGGTGAAACGCTGAGCCGGGCAGACAGCGCTGTAGTGACATCCATTATTAACTCGTACACAGACATCTGAGAGGCTCTGAGGGGGAGGCAGGTGCGCCGTAGGAACACCGTGTCCGTGAAACAAACAGGGGGGGAGTGTGAGCGCACAGGTGGGGTGACAGGGCGAAGACCGCGAGGAACAGGCTGTGCAGAGGCAGGACCGGGGGAACTGTCGGTAATGGACAGTCTAGACGGAGCCATTACAAGCTCAGTTTCACACGTCCCATATGGGTGCTGCGCTCCCTTAAAGGGGCCGAGGCCTTCTGCGAGAGAACGGGTCCTCTTTTCTTCATCCTGCGGTCCTCTTTGCTTCATCTGGCAGCCCGCTTTGCTTCATATTGCGGTCCTCGTTGTTTCATCTGGCAGACCGCTTTGCTTCATCCTGCGGTCCTCTTTGCTTCATCTGGCAGCCCGCTTTGCTTCATCCTGCGGTCCTCTTTGCTTCATCTGGCAGCCCGCTTTGCTTCATCCTGCGGTCCTCGTTGCTTCATCTGGCAGCCCGCTTTGCTTCATCCTGCGGTCCTCTTTGCTTCATCTGGCAGCCCGCTTTGCTTCATATCGCGGTCCTCTTTGCTTCATCTGGCAGCCCGCTTTGCTTCATATTGCTGTCCTCTTTGCTTCATCTGGCAGTGAAAAGAGGAAGTTTGAGGAATGCAAGAGTGGGATTACAGAGAGAGAGAGAGAGAGAGAGAGAGAGGAGCCAGGGGCTCTCCGGCCAGCTGATCTCAGGCTCTTAGGAGCGGCACCCAGGGAGAGCCGGCGTCATTCCCATACCGGGATTACTCGATCCAGGCTTGACTCATTCCCAAACCTGTCACTGACGGCCGGATCACTGCCTGCGGTGCGCCCCGCTCACAGAACCCGTCACACAGAACCCGGCACACAGAACCCGTCACACGCAGAGGAAGCTGCCTGGCACCAGGCTGGTGTATCGTGAGAGCATGCAATACCATATGGAGAGAGAGAGAGGGAGAGAGAAAGAGAGAGTGAGAGAGAGAGAGGGAAAGGGAGAGGGAGAGGGAGAGGGAGAGAGAGGGAGAGAGGGAGAAAGAGAGAGGGAGAGGGAGAGGGAGAGGGAAAGGGGGAGAGAGAGACAGAGAGAGAAAGAGAGGGAGAGAGGGAGAGAGACAGAGAGAGAGAAGAAAGGAAGGAGAGCGCGTGGCGGTGATGTAACTCTGTGCTGCAGCGTTGGTCATCAAAGCGGCTCTGTCTCCATACGCCGCGGGCAGGCTGTCACAGCGCTAAACAGCCGGGCCCAAGCCTGCCAGGACAAAAGCCATTGTTGCCCCCGCCCTCTGCCCCCCTGCCCCTCTCCCTGTCGCCCACCATCCCCCTGCCCCCCCATCCCCTCCTGCCCCCCCACCCGTCTCCCAGTCCCCCCCATCCCCCTGCCCCTCACTCCCTCTCCCTGCCCCCCCATCCCCTCCTGCCCCTCACTCCCTCTCCCTGCCCCCCCATCCCCTCCTGCCCCCCCACCTGTCTCCCAGTACCCCCCCCCCCCACCCCCACCCCCACCCCCCTGCCCCCCCTTATCCCTCTGACCCGCTCCCTGACCCCCCCCATCCCTCACTCCCTCTCCCTGTCTCAGCGGATCGGGGCCGGACTCGTCACCCGTCTCAGACTCATTAGATCAGAGGAGCCGAGCCCGAGGGGGTGGTGAATGGGGGGTGGGGGGGCGCTGCCATGCCAACCGTGCCTTCCAGGCTCTTTGAAGTCGAAAGCGACGGCCATTGTGTCGCGAGACGTGATCTTACTGGGTTTGACTGGACCCAGCGGGGTGCGGGGAAGCCAGGGCAGGCAAGGTCATGACCACAATATAGCTCGGGCCCCTGGAGTGACAATGGACCAAAACAATGCAAAGAATTCTTTAAAAAGCCCCCTTAAAAAAACCTTAAAAATAAACATTGATTTTCATCATCGCTTGGAGAACGTTCCTCAATAGTAATGCAAATGAACTCTTTCGGAGTCAAAGGCCCACATGCAACAGCGTTCTCTTCCTGGTTTTAGTATCTAAAAAGCCCACAAAGCGTTCGCAAAGAGCAGCTTTCGTTTTTTAAAGTCCCTAACCCTTCCCAGAGCGCCCCAGAGCCCAATGGTCAACTCTGTGCTCAACATTTAGCAAAATCATACGGTAAATATGCAAAAACATACGTCATGTCACGTGGGAAATCATTTGACAAACAACTGAGGGGAAAAAGAGCAGACTCTAAAATATGCATACTTCGACCAAAACTAAAAATGATTTATATTCCGCAATCACTACTCATTTTTCACGGTTCAAAACACCTGACTAGAGCAACAGTTTATAGAATTTGTAATAAAAAAACAGCATACATATTTATAAAGGAATTTGAGCAGCACTTCTGAAATCAAATGTCAAATGATTCATACAATAGAGCTTCTGTCCACATCTTTCTCCTGAGAATCCCCAAGCGTCAGGTATTTTTTCTCCTATGTTCGGGCGAGAGGCTGCACACGGCGTACTCAAAGGCCATCCTTGTACGCACCAGCAAGCCTCCTGACACAGCGCACTGTGTAAATCTAACCGAAGACTCCCAACATCTGATATCACTTCCCAGGCTCCGCACGTTCCAGCAAATAAACTTCCTACTTCTGGAAAAGAATGCTCAAAAAAAAAAAAAAAAAAAAGCTGCGCTGATTTAAACGATAACAAACAGAGCTTCTATTTATACTCCGTTGTTATTGTTGAGTCGTGAGCCTCGCATCTCGAATTCGCGGCTATGGGAGTAACGGGAGTCTGTCTCAGATCCGCAGCAACGCTGTCGGTGTGAAGCCTCCGCACCGATACCTCGCTGTTCGATTGTGCATGCGGCGTTTTGTCAGGGAAGAAACTCAAACCACCTTGAGCGGATATGGTGCTTCAGTTTGGAAAAAGCAGCAGAAAATGAAACGCAGCTTAGTCTTTTAACCACTCAGTAGGACTCTACCAAACATAAATCCTATTTAAACTTTCATTCATTCAGCACATTGATAAATATTATGACTATTTTGAGGTCCAGGTGAGATAAAGAAATCTCCAGAGACAGAGACAACCATGACAAGCCGTGCAAGGGTGGCTTACCGATCGCCCCCAGCTCACTGCGCGCCCAGTCATTCCTGTAGGGGCAGCGTTCGACAACCAGCTGATGTTTCGGTTAATGAAACGCATTTCGTCAATGGTTCATGCACTGGAGAGGATTAATGTCCTCTAGTCTAATGAAGCTCACTCTAATTCACTGCTGGCCCCAATCTCACAGAAGGCCCCCGAGACCCACCTCCTCGGTTCCTCAGTGTCTGCTGATGACCAAGTCTGCCCCCCCAGCCAAGGGCCACCACGCCACCCGTGATGCCCCAGAGTTTTGGCTTATTGTCTGAGAACAATTTGGAGTTTTGGTTTATTGTCTGAGAACAGTTTGGAGTTTTGGTTTATTGTCAAGGAGAAGTTTGGAATTTTGGCTTATTGTCTGAGAACAGTTTGGAGTTTTGGCTTATTGTCTGAGAACAGTTTGGAGTTCTGGCTTACTGTCTGGGAGTGGTTTGGAAATGTTTCCTCATACACCTTGGGTATGTACATCATCGCCAGATATTCGGAAGAAACTATTCTCTTAGCAGTCCCATACTGGCCCTCCAGATGTGGAAGGACCTCGGTGACCTGGTCTTCTGCTTACAGCGGATTACTCACATCCCTGTTTCAATCCTCAGAGACGGATCTGGAGAGATCTACAGGACGTGGGGGACCAGCCTAGCTATGTCCAGCACATTACCATCAGTCTCATATTACACACCTTATTTTGAACAGTCAGCTGCTGTTATATGCATTACTACTACTACCACTGCGGCCATTTTGTCTGTCTACGGTGAACTATGTTTTACGTGTTTTTTGGTTCCAACTTGTTTGTGTTTTGTTTGTTTTAATCTCTTAGCAGTTGTTTACACTGCTCTGTGACAGAGTAAATGGCATATTGATAATTCTGTACATGCTGTTCGGCAAAAGGAGGTACTTTCTGCACGATTACCCATCCTCCTCAGGCCCACAGCAGGAAACCTGAGGCTGTAGGCCTCCATGAACACGACATTAAGCAGCAGGAGCAATGTGCAAATAGCAGAGGGTGTGTGTGTTTGTGTGTGTGTGTGTGTGTGCGTGTGTGTGTGCATGAGCATGCATGTGTGTGTGTGCGTGTGTATGAGCATGCATGTGTGTGTGGGCGTGTGTGCACAAGCATGCATGTGTGTGTGAGCCTGCATATGTGTGTGTGTGTGTGTGCATGAGCATGCGTGTATGTGTGCGCGTGTGTGTGCGAGCCTGCATATGTGTGTGTGTGTGTGTGTGTGTGAGCTTGCATATGCGTGTATGTATGTGTATGTGCATGCTTGTGTGTGTGTCTGTCGGAATGCTTTTCATTCTTAAACTGCCTGTGCTAAATGTTGCAAAGCATAGTTTGATGATAGATAGACATGATGTCACAGGCCATAAACGTAGCTCAACATCAACAGTAAAACCAGCTTTTTTTTTTCCTCTTTTTCTTTTTTGCATATTGAAAAATCTGAAGCGCCGCTAAGTATATTTTTCTAGTAAACATTGTTGAAGCCGTTTTCAAATGTTTCTGTCACCTTGTGACCATTGTCAAATAAAAAAAAATTAAAAAAATGTTTATCCTCTCTCCCTGCTGATGAAACGCATGTGACCTGGGGTCTTGGACTGTTTCCCTCCACAAATGGAAATTACTGCAGCCCATTCCAAGAGCAGATAACGGCTTTTACTGTAAGAGCTTGCAGAGATAAGTACAGTGTTCTCCAGAGATCATCAATCTTATTACGACCATACCGGGGCAAAAACAAAGCAGGAAAGGGCAGCTCAACCGATTATGCAGTCTTGACAGCGACTCAAAAATCAGACACCAAGGGCGGGTGTTTTGTGCGGAAAGCGCAGGGCGAAATGAAAGGGGAGATAACGAAGACACAGGTGCAGCGGGTTCCCCAAATTAGCCAGACAGATGAGTGCTGAAGCTGGGGGTGTTGGTGGTGGGGAGAACGATTCATTGGACAAGATCCATTGACGTAATTCCTGCTTAAAAGGGCGGCCTGTAACGAAGTGGTTAAGGTGCCCGACTAGGACCCGCAAGGTCGGTGGTTCGATCCCCGGTGTAGCCACAATAAGATCCGCACAGCCGTTGGGCCCTTGAGCAAGGCCCTTAACCCTGCACTGCTCCAGGGGAGGATTGTCTCCTGCTTAGTCTAATCAACTGTAAGTCACTCTGAATAAGAGCGTCTGCCTAATGCCATTAATGTAATGTAATGTAAAGTTAAAAAAGAAAAGAAAAGTCATCATAAGTGCAAGTTTTATATCCCCATTAAGTATTACGTGCCATAAAGGGTGTGCTGATATTATGATACACTGCTAGTCCTACCAGAAGCAGCTCAAGGAGCTACGGTTTACACTGCGGAAGGCTCCCTAATCCCAGGCCCCAGCAAATCATATATGTTTTCAATTTCAACTGTGGAAAACAATGACCCCTCCCTTGAGGAAAAATTCCAGAGTAAGCGAGCGATATTACAGCAGAATGAGGACCACGTGCTTACAGGCAAGTCACAACCAACCCTGTGACTGAACTAACTCTGTGTACAGTCCCGCCTCTTCCCATTAAATAAACATCATCACAATATCATAGCCTCCCATGACTGTGACCTCATTTCTTATCTTTAAGTGATTCGCCATTGAAAAAAAAAAAAAAAAAAAAAAAAAAAAAAGCAACATATCGAGATGAATATGTGGAATCCAAATGAACGGGATTACGTAATCCGTAGAGGAGGGTATGATCCGGTTTGGGCTGCCGGGCATTCTGTCTACACGGCCGGTTGCGTAACGCCGCCCTGACCCCTCAACAGGAAGTAGGCCCATGACAGGAAATCCATAAACCTGCCGGCCTTTTAAACCAAAAATACTGTCTGCCATACTGAGCCTTCCCACAATGCAAGAGCTTCCTGGACGAGCCTTCTTTAATAAAAAGTTAGAGCCAATTCAAAGCAGTTGTCAAAAGCCATAACTCTTAAATACACAGTATTCCAAAATATGCATGATATACTAGCATGCATTAATTCATTCCACTTTCTGTCTGATACATTTTTTTTAATGGTGTGGAAATATTTGCATGCACATTCATATGAGAATCATCAACAAATATTTAAAATACCTTTTTTTTTTTTTTTTTTTCAGATATGGTAAAAACATTGTTTTTTTGTTTTTTTTGAAGTATTTTGTAATGTTTAGGCTGCCCTGCCACATTATAACATGGAAATATACATTTTATGATCAGCATAAAAAACACTTCATCCACGAAGATGTAAAAACTGCTTATAAATCTTTTTTTCTTTTTTTTTAAAGGGTCGTTCGGTTTTACTCTTTGTGAAGGAAAATCTGCAAATAAAAATGTTCTCTGAACGTTGAGCATTTCAGTTTTGCATGGTACCAGTCAAACACCGAATGCTTTAAATTTTGTCACAGTCAACATCAACAGGACCATTTCACTCATGAATCAACAGTGATGTCATTCAGCGCCATCAACCCACCCCCTGAAACAGAGTTTTAAAGAGGACTGGGGAACAGGCTGGAACCCATATTTCTTTCTGAATGAGCTTCATCCCACCACACACACAAAACAAAAAGAGCATTCGAGGCCAGAGCTAGAATTCTTTACCCCGGGCTAACTTTGAACAGAAACCAAAGTATCTGCGCCCCTGAACACAGCCAAAACAACGGCAGCTGTTCAGCCGATTGAGGCATCTCAGACACATTTTATTTATGTTTCTGCAGATTTCTTTTGGGGGAGGAATGCAGCTGCAGTTTTTGTACGCAGGATTTCACATTGCCTTCACTGTCGGCACCCAGAGCCAAAATGGCGTGTGCCGTCGGCATCCTGGAGCCAGAATGGAGTGCTGCAACATTCCAGAAGTAAATCTTCAGAGCTCTTTCACAACATATGATTTGCTAATTCCTTTGGCAAGCTGAGCAAGGACCAGCCCCGGATATTTTAGCAAGCTGCACTCACACTTGTCTCGGGCTGGCAACAAGCAGAATGGAGTAAATAAACTCAGACAATCGCAAAGCTTTTTTTGGGGAATTGGAAGTTGACAGGAAGGTACTGATACTGATCAGCTCTAGTAAAGTAGTAAAGCCTTTCAAATGATTTTATTTTTATTTTGTTATTTTATACTGGCATACATACTATTTAGACAAACATTATTTAAAGCATAGAAACTACAACAAAAAGTAGCCAGTTATACAACCACATAATATTTCATGGGCGGGCATTAAATTGTTGATAATAAATAAATAGACATATATATAAGAACATATCACAGGGCATAGCTCACAATCATAGGTTTTTCAGCCTCATTGTCGTAGACCAGATGGGGATCATCTGAAATAAAAAATGGTAATCTACCACAACCAAATAAATATTGACTTTCTATTATTAGGTGACATTATGCTATCCATCACTCCTCCCAAGCAAAAGCAAGGAGCAGGTTCAAACAAGAATGATGTCATTCGTTGACTATGAACCAATGTTTGAGAAAGCAACACACACTCTCCAACCAGAGGCAGGAATTATGAATTTTAAAAAAAGAGGCTGGAGCAATATTCCAATCAAAAATGGCAAAAATATAACAGTATAAAATTATTTATATACGTAATTAACTCTATGAACAGCAACTGTGCAATCTACCCTTAACTCTCCATTCTCCCTCCAGTTTAAGCATATGCATGTGAGCCTCGTTCTGAAATGCTGCAGTTGGGGTCATGCCAAGGACAACTCGGCTAGTTTTGGCAGGCTGGGCAGGTTATTTCAGGCCAGTCTTTGGTTCCGCAGAGGAAAGCGGTCGGGCAGTGCCCACGGTTACAGGATAAAGGAGAACTTTCAGACCAGTAGCACCGCAGGAACCCCGGAGCGCCAACACGACTGACTGTTTAACTGACAAGCCTGTAGCTAAACATGGAATCCTACCACTGGATTTTTTTTCTTTTCTTTTTTTCAAAATTCAAAGTTAGTGTTCTAGAACTCTAGAGCAGCTTTCAAAATAACCAGTAGTGATCGTTACATCAGCATTAGGATGTAGTTTGAATCACATATAATCACATAATTATTCTCTTAAGGCTCATTCATGCTTTATTCAGCCTCCGTTCGGAAGGGCCCGAATGATGGTGGTCCCCAGAGATTCCGGGGCAAAAAACAGACACTCTACCGCTCTGATCCTCTCACTGGATTCCAACAACCTGTCTCCGTGCCGACCCAGGCTCCGGATCAGAGGCCGTTTTGTTTTATTAAATAAAAGGGCTTTCGTCTCAGGCAAGCGCTAGCGCTGAGAACAGAAGATCGCACTCTGCCCACTGCCTGCACATTCTGCTCCCTGCAGCAGGGCAGCAAGGCCTCCGGCTGAGGGGAACACAATCACCACCAGTGTTGTGAAGGACAGGGCCCTTCAGCGCGAAAGGACTGCGTATGTTCCTCCCCAAATACGATACGACAAACTCACAAATGTGACTACATTACGTGCCAGAACACAAAGGAGAGGAAGTTCAGAGACGGGCAGGATGGGAAAATAATAATAAGGGCCATGAGTGCTCTCGTTTTAGAGTGAAAGTATGGAGGTGCTGCTAATGTACTGTGCTCGCATAAAAACATTAGCACTCAGCCAAACTGTCGATCTCCATTAGAAACTGACATTACCTTTCAAATGAGAGCAAAGAATAATCCGGGCAGGCTGATTATGCAGGAGGTGGTAAACGTGGGAGTCCACTGCGGCGTTCTGCTCAGCAGACACCGAAACATCCATGGCAATTCACAGTCCCATTTCTACATCTGGATATTTCTTGAAGCCTGGACTTTGATACTGAAAGATCTGTGTCCAGTCCCCCTGAACCATGAACTATTACATTACAGTTATTCAGCTGGCACTTTTATCCAAAGCGACTTACAGTTGATTAGACAAGGCAGGGGACAATCCCCCCTGGGGCAATGTGGAGTTAAGGGCCTTCCTTGCTCAAGGGCCCAACAGCCTGCAAGGATCTTATTGCGGCTACACCGGGGCTTGAACCACCAACCTTCCGGGTCCCAGTCATGCACCTTAGCCACTATGCTACATGCTACCCCAGTGCACTATTACATATATTCTCCATTATTCTTGCCCTCTCTTTCTTCAGTCATGGATCAAAGACACCAGGACTGAGCGGGGGGGGGGGGGGGTTAAACTGCACTGCACTACTCATCTCTCACAAGGGAGAGCAGATAATGTCTGAATGACACAGAAGAGGAGCGAATGGCTTGTGGCATGTCTTGATAATTCAGTTCCTGAAAGAGGGAGTGGCATTTTCCTTCTCTCAGCGGAATTCTGATAAGAGGTCATAAGCTTAACCTTGAACGCCTTCCAGCAGTAAAATATGCGCTATGGGGTTTTGGTGCTTTATCAAATGTTCTCAAGCGCAACACACAAACCAAGCGAGACACGGAATATAACCGCACCTGGCAGCAAGCATCTTGAAGCCGCGTAACAACAGGAATGATATGGTAGAAACCTGAACAACTGCTCTGCTCTGTCAACTGGAACATGCTGCCCCTCGAGATCAAAAGTGTATCCAGTGTGCACTCCTTTAAGACCAAAGTAAAGTCCTGGCTCAGAGAAAATGTCTCTTAGTAACATGGTGTTTTAGATAGTTTTTTTTTTTTTTTTAATTTTTTTTTTTTTAACTATAGTCTTATGTATCACTTTTAGTAATTAGTATTGTTTTAGTATTTTACCTTTGTATTTATCATTGTCTTAATATTTTAGCATTGTAACGTACTTACAGCTTTCATAGTCTTATCTTCCTTTGTGCCTATTGTGCCTGTTCCTTGTTGTTTTGTTTGTCTGTCCTCAACCAAGGACCACAATGGAAACAAGTCTGTGACTTTATTGTGTTTTTATCCTTGATGAAGTTTGAGATGCATGTCCTCTGTTCCATGTATTCTTGGAACTATACATTGAATAAAATCAATCAATCAATCAATGACAGTCGTAGTGATTGACAGAGCCTTATGTGCGGGAACAGCCCAGCCGAAATCTCACTGCAGGTGCATGTTGGGATACAAAACTACTTGGTTCTCATTTGACCAGGGGAGGATATATCACAAAGCAGGATTGCTGGGTTAGCTGGATGAATTCACAGAGTAAAACCCGGAACCCTTCCAAAACCGGGAAACATGGACTGAAGTAAAAGCAACTGTTCTAGGTGTTACTCAGTTAAATTAACTCAGTAATCCTGTGTTGTGATATTCCCCCATGTTACCAATGTGGTCCAGTGCTTGAACCTCCACTGTAGGCCTATCATTTCAGAGCTTTGGCAACAACACACAGTATCACTTCTGGGGCTGATAAACATGAGTCTTTCTGCTACTGTTCACATAGTCTTACACTGAGCATTCCATTCCAACGTTTTTTTGTTTTTTTTTAAAACTTATTTACTCATTTAGTTCCTAAACTCCCTCTGGGCAGTCTTCAGCCCCAAGGCCAACCAGGATATGAAAGAGAGCTCTGAAAAGCTCAAACAAATGCGAGCGGAGGGATATTAAAAACTGCTCTCTCGCGTCTTTGTCCTCCTGAATTATTCTGTCAAAAAACTCGATCCACAGAGGAGATAATTAGAAGATAATTAGCTTTGGTGTCTGCGTTCTGTGGTTAGTCCTACGACTGCCTCTCTGTCGAACGTCAATCACAAAATAACCCTCAGAAAAATTGCAAACAGAACTGGTCTGGTGAAAAGTGCCCATTCCTTTGGCTAACATCTGCAAAGCAGCAACAACAAAACAAGACTCTCGCATGGAATTCAAATGCAATCAAAAGGCCGTCTGGTTGGACCTTTTTGAAGCTCCTAGGTTTTGTCTCCATTTTGCGAGTGTGTCAGTACAGACTGTGTCAGTGTTGAGTGTGTCAGTGCGAAGTGTGTCAGTGTTGAGTGTGTCAGTGCAAAGTGTGTCAGTGTTGAGTCTGTCAGTGTTGAGTCTGTCAGGGTGGAGTCTGTCAGGGTGGAGTGTGTCAGTGTGGAGTGTGTCAGTGTGGAGTGTGTCAGTGCTGAGTGTGTCAGTGCTGAGTGTGTCAGTACAGACTGTGTCAGGGTTAAGTGTGTCAGTGTTGAGTGTGTCAGTACAGACTGTCAGTGTTGAGTGTGTCAGTACAGACTGTGTCAGTGTTGAGTGTGTCAGTGCAGAGTGTGTCAGTGTTGAGTGTGTCAGTACAGACTGTGTCAGTGCGAAGTGTGTCAGCCTTTGGAAGGAAGAAACATGGAACGGCATGTGCCTGGCCACAGTGTTGCATATTCAGCCGGCAAACCACTGACAGCCAATCAAAATCCATCAAGAGCAAGACCCCTAACCCCCAAATGCTCCTGACCAGCTGGTTGGTGCCTTACATGGCAGCCAATCGCCGTTGGTGTGTGAGTGTGTGTTTGAATGGATCAATGAGAAGCATCAATTGTACAGCGCTTTTGATAAAGGTGCTATATAAAGGCTAACAAATTTTAAAAAATATATATATATACAGTCCTCCTCTGACAGCTGAACTAGTCATGCAGGACCCATGCAGGACCCACACAGCCCAGCAGGGGCGCTGCAGAGCCCTGCTGCCCCCCTTCTCTGAACACCTACTTATGAAGGGCATTGCAGTGGGACAACAAGTACGACCCGGCTTTCTACTCAGGAATCAAAAGGAAAATTAGGCAATTAAGAAAAGCAATTACTCTAAAACTATAAATTCAAGCCTACATCAAACGTACAGCAGTATCATATTCATCACTGGTTATTTTATAAATTCTGTATGCGCTTACATTTATAGCCACTGCCGCCTTCTCATTCTGTTCAACTTTCACTGACAAAAAGCTTTCACTCGCTCCAGATTTATTTTAGTAGCACGCAACACTTCCCACTAATAATGCAAATAATTTGTGGTAATTATTAAATTAATATGAAATAATAATTTGAGGACTGAAACTATGTGGCCTCAGGCCCCGAATGGGTCAATTTTATTGGCTGATGGAAAGGCTGCATTCTGCATCCTGTGAGCAGCCTAATAACAGGCTCGCTAATAACAGCCCGTTTACAGACACAGCCACTGGCCCAGTGTGTGGAAAACGCTACTACTACTCAATAGTAATATCCCCCCTTGCGCAACACGGAAGTTACAAAATTCAGGAAAAAACAACTGCAATAAATGTGTGAGTGCGTGCGTGCATGTTTTAGGGTGTGCGTTTCTCGTCCTGCTGTCAAACCCAGTCGTGGTGACTCAAGCGGTATTTACCAAACAATTTTACCTTGAGGTAGAATCACTGTTTACCCCAATTTAAAACTGAAAACATATATTATTTGCTCAGGTCCCGGATTAAGGGTTCTGTAATAGTATACACAAGAGCTGCTCACATAGTTTCTGGCCGTAGTTGCTTTTACCGGTAGAAGCAGAGGTGTACCATAAGGTCAACAGTTCCTGTCCATAGTTGAATGCAGGGCTTGTGCACTATCCTTAGCCTATAAATTAGACACTGCAAGCAGGTAAATCGTTTTAAATAGCTTTCTAGGCACCTACTGCACGCAAGTTGAATTTTTAAAACAACATGACAACTCAAACAACTCTACATATTTCACCATTAAAATGCAGAAATCCTTGATTTCTTTATGCAAAAAGGGATTCACTGGGAATGCGTTCAACTCCAGGAAAATCCCCAAAACATCCTTAGAATTGATCCACAAATACAGAGACCTGAAATGATATCAGGTTCATGCCATTCAATCTCCCTCCTCCTCTCTCTTCGGGCATCTTCTCCCGTTTCCATTCTGTACACGTACAGGAGAGGATATTTCCGCCCAAGACTGACATGATGGAAGGAATATCCACACCAAGACCATCATACATGGAAATATATTTACAAACAGCTCTGAAAAAAGGCAGTTAGACCCTAAAATATGCACGCTTCTACCAAAATTACAATTATTTACTTGAATCAGTATGGAACAGAAATCGAATGCTCCTGGATGATATGAAAAACAGGAAAACAGGGCGTATTAGGCGGGGGTATTACTGGTGAAATGAGTTTTTCATGTGTCATTGCGCACAGAGTATCACGGACCCAGAGCTGACCAGTGCTCTTCTCCTCAAGCCAATCGCCCAAACCAAGGTACCACTGCACGGGCATTAACGTCAAGCCCCGTAACTGCTGGGTTTGGCCCTGCTAAGCTTTAAAATGAAGAACTCCTCATATAAAAGCCCCGCACACATCAGCATTCTCTTCTCGGTTTTAGTATCTAAAATATTTTTTGAAAAGTCCCTAACCCAGCCCCAAGAGTCCGATTCCCCCGCCCCCACCGCCTCCTATGGCCAGCCATCTGTGTTAACATTTAGCAATGTCGTCCGATTATTATGCTAAAACATATGTCGTGTCACGTGGGAAATCGTTTACGAACAGCTCTGAAAAATGGCAGTTAGACCCTAAAATATGCACGCTTCTACCAAAATTACAATTGTTTTACTCGAGTCGGTATGGAACAGAAATCGAATGCTCCAGGACGATATGAAAAACTCAAAAACAGGAAAAATATGCACGAGGGCCTTTAAACACAATAGGTCTCTGACGGACCGTTTCCCAACCATGCACCAGGGAGCGGCGGGTGATTTTCCACACCTCCTGTGAGGAATAAAGTAGAAAAGAAATTTTTCACGGTCTCTGTTCTGCGTGAAGCCGTGATTGTTTGATTAGCGCCGACGGGTCACGCTTCCCTCCCCAGCTATGTCTTGTTCAAACACAGCGTCGGTTAAAAATCAGCCGGACCGCACCGCCGAGCCGCGGTGTGTCACAGGTCACGTGACCGCGAGCGCCGCACCAGACAAGCCCCAGTTAAGCTTCAGCCTTCCGGTAAGTCACGTGCGGTTCTCACCCCCCGCCCGAGACTGACAGCCGGTCTCAACCGAACCCGTTCCCGTCCGCGCGAGCTGGGAAATGGGATTCGATCCAAATAAGGCCTGAAACAGAACGCTCCACATAGGATCGGAGCCCAGAGAGGGCCCTCGCAGCGAGTCCGCTCCCCCAGTGACACGTATAAATAACGAGAACTCGTATAACTGTCAGAGCGAAAGACTGATTTTCGCCCCTGATTAAAATGGCCTCCCAGCGTCTCCTAACCTTTGAGCTGCCAGCTGAGGATCTATGGAGCTGAATACACACAGGTCAGCCCCACCGCTGGGCTGCTTTCAGTCTAAGTGAAGTCTGAACTGGGAGGCATTTGGATTTGAAGGGATACACGATTTGCTGTGGGAATCTTACAATCTAGAGGGGAGACCGGTGGAATACACGATGTGTGTGTGTGTGTATGCGTGTGCCAGTATACGTGTGTGTGTGTGTGTGTGTGTGTGTGTGTGTGTGTGTGTGGGTGCGTTAGTGTGTGTATGTGTGTGTGTCAGTATATGTGTGTGTGTGTGTGTGCGTGTGCCAGTATATGTGTGTGTGTGTGTGTGTGTGTGTGTGGGTGCGTCAGTGTGTGTGTATGTGTGTCAGTATATGTGTGTGTGTGTGTGTGTGTGTGTGTGTGCGCATGTATGTGTGTCAGTATATGTGTGTGTGTGTGTGTGTGTGTGTGTCAGTATGTGTGTGTGTGTGCGTGTCAGTATGTGTGTGTGTGTGTGTGTGTGCATGCCGGTGTGCCCTTCTAAGTGAGGTGTTATTGATGTCCTCGTTTCTTCTGAAGAGCGGGGTGGTATGTTGACCCAACAGGCTGATGTAAAAAATGCTGTCATCACATTTTTTCACTTGACACGGACATAAATTTGCTTAACATGACTCATCCCTCACAGGAATGGAATCTCCTGGAATATGATATGATATATGATATGACTTTTTGGAAAACGCGGATAATATACTACTTCACTGCAATGCGGCACCATCTTAATGACATTATTTCTGTTTATTTATGGTATATTCCGTTTTTAATTAAACCAAACATCAAGCACATAAAGTGTGTGGAAGGATTCACAAGTTGATTTGGTCAAGGGATCAGCCACATAAATAAACAGCCAAAACACCATTCTTCTGCAGCATAAGGGTTTTCAACAGTTGCTTGGTTAGTATCCATGGCAGCAAAGGTTGAGAGAGACAAAACCAGAGGAAACACAACACAAAGTAGGGGCTCTGTTTTGAACATACAGTGAAAACTAAAAAATATATATATATACACTCAGCGGGGTCCAATCTCGTTTTGTTTTGTTTTGTTTTGTTTTTTTTCCATGTAATCATGAAAACAAACAGAAAAATATACAAATATTCAAACAAATTAAAGTTACTTCAAAGCTTTGCAAGAACTACTTGAAGAGCAAGGAGTGCTGCACAATCACCTGACCACAACCCCAATAACATTTATGGGGACACTTGAAGACTGACAAAAGCCAAGCATTCAGTAACATCACAAGATGCTCTTTCGAACATTATCAAATAATGCTGGGATAACCTGAATCATCAGGTTATGCACAAATTTTTTCCATGCAAAAGTCCATGCAAGCTTGAGTACACGTTGCCATTAAAGGAAAGGGGGACATACCAAATACTAAGAAATTCTGAAATTATCTGAATTATTCAGCTACTCTGACTACTCAATGATCGAGAAAGAGATGACCCAAAAGTAAAGGTATTCATTACGCCCTCTCCAAACACCCGAAACCCAGCCCAAAGAACGCAACAAGCAACAAGCAAGCCTGTGTTTACGACGCTTAAGTGCAGAAAATATTCACGGGAGGCAGAAAAAGCTCTGTGGACACCACCATTAACAAGCCTTTGGCAGGACGGTGAAAATCTCCAAACTTCCATTATGACAGACCCGCTAGGCTCGTGAGACCGTCTTCCCAAATTTACCCTGCGGATGAGAGATTCCAACAGAGACCGGGAAACTTCACATTACAGTGGAAGGTAGAGAGGAGTAGACCTGCTCTCTCTGGCCTCTCTAGGTTTGGGGGGGGGAGACAGGGAGACATGCCACCCCTAGCAAGACTATGCAAGAGGCGGTCAAGTAGCGTCTTTCTCCCAAATTTGGAAACCTACGCCTCTGCCTTGAACCTTGCTGGCATTTCTCGGCCGATATTAAGATGTAATCGAAAAGGGCCACACTCTGAAGTTCACATGAGGCAAAAGGAATTGTCTGTCTTCATGAAGACGATCCATCTTAGAGGGCAATTACGGACATAGCGGTTACAACTTGAGTGCATATCAGTGTAGCTTGGGAGTCGTTTTCCCTTTATATCGATTAGCATTTAAAAATAAGCGCACCAAATCTGTGGGCCTTGCAGAGTAGTTATAGGACTGCAGGATACGTCCAACTAAATATCGTCTCCTGGGTTCAATTTTCTCACACTACCACCAAGGGCTGCTGTAATATACATGACGGGGCTGCCCATTAGCCTCTGTAAGAGGAATTTAGGATTTAAAGAAGCACTTTGCTGATCCACAGAAAATAACACAGCAATACAAATGAGTTCAGTGGTCTGGCTATAATAAGCACTCCGACATGTGTAAACAGAAATTCCCTGGTGTTACGTTGCAATGGGGTGGCACTTATAACCCAGTTCTAACAGGCATAAATGAGTGAATTAGAATGTCCCTGAAAGAAATAATAAAACCCGGTTAGCTCTTAAATGGCTGTATTATGTTCCTGGAGATCTACCGTTCTGTAGGTTTTCACTCCGACCAAACAAACAAAGCAAATTCAACAGCTAGAGCAGGGCTGCCCAACTCCATGTTCTTGGAGATCTACTGTCCTATAGTTCATTTTAGCATTTGGCACACCTGATTGACACCTGACAAATTCGTAACTCAAGGTGATCTCTAGCTGTTGAATGAGGTGTGCTTTGTTAGGTTTGGCGTGAAAACCTATAAGAAGGTAGATCTCCAGGAACAGGGTTGGGCGGTCCTGCTCTAGCTATTGAAAGAGGTGTGCTTTGTTAGGTTTGGAGTGAAAACCTATAAGAAGGTAGATCTCCAGGAACAGGGTTGGGCGGTCCTGCTCTAGCTATTGAATGAGGTGTGCTTTGTTAGGTTTGGAGTGAAAACCTATAAGAAGGCAGATGTCCAGGAACAGGGCAGGGCGGTCCTGCTCTAGCTATTGAATGAGGTGTGCTTTGTTAGGTTTGGAGTGAAAACCTATAAGAAGGTAGATCTCCAGGAACAGGGTTGGGCGGTCCTGCTCTAGCTATTGAAAGAGGTGTGCTTTGTTAGGTTTGGAGTGAAAACCTATAAGAAGGTAGATCTCCAGGAACAGGGCAGGGCGGTCCTGCTCTAGCTATTGAATGAGGTGTGCTTTGTTAGGTTTGGAGTGAAAACCTACAGGAAGGTAGATCTCCAGGAACAGGGTTGGGCGGTCCTGCTCTAGCTGTTGAAAGAGGTATGCTTTGTTAGGGTTGGAGTGAAAACCTACAGGAAGGTAGATCTCCAGGAACAGGGTTGGGCGGTCCTGCTCTAGCTGTTGAAAGAGGTGTCCTTTGTTAGGTTTGGAGTGCTCCAAAGGGCGGCCATCTTGTGGGTTTCCTGAAGAGCCGGCGTTCTCGCGCCCGGGAGCATGGATGAGAGGCACCGAACGAAAACACAACAACACACCGGACACGCGCGCGCCAGATCCGACCTCACCCCGTAACCGGGGCAGACACGGGCGTGTTCTGACTGGTGGAAAGATTTCGGCACTCGGGGATCGAGTTTGTTTTAAGATCAGTTCGGCACGTTAGCACGAGGAATTTATAAATTAAATATTTTTGAGGGTGCCCTCACACTCATCCATATGTTGTCTCATTTTCATCTAGCCGTCATGTCTGTACTTGAGTGGGGGGTGCGTTTTTAATGAAGAACTGCTGGAGGGCACGCAATAAGCCGCATTAAAGGGCTTTGGAGGGAGCGGGGTTGGTTAATGGTGGCTGTTAACATGAACTGAAGCTCGATTTATTGAAACTGTCAAATATTAGGGGGTTAAGATTCTGTGGCTTTTAGTCAAGTGACGACAGGAACCAACAGTAATTATCCCTGCCTCATAGGATTTCTGGAAGATTAGTCATGTATAGAGAGGGATGAAAACTAAAGGTAAAAATGCAGTGTGTGTGTGCGTGTGTGTGTGTGTGTGTAGTACTACCTACATGGGACGGGAACACTCTGGAAGTGTGTGACAGGAGAAAACACCTTTAAAAGCCTCCCTCACAAAAACCAAAACCAAAACCAAAAAAAAAAAAAGGAGCGAACATTTAGAATCCTGTCATGTGGGGGCGATTTTTAAATTACACATTTCAAACTTTCAAACTCTTAGCTACTCACTTTTTTACCCCACAAAACCTGAAGCTATTTCAAGCTCTATTAAGAGATTTGAGTTTTAATTATAGTCGTTAGGTAAAACACAGGCATAGTCCTGAGATACCTTTTTAAATGCGAAGTCGCTGCATTGTGCCTGGCGTAGAGAATCCACCTTATCGACAGTGCATTCATTCACTGCTTGAAAGTGCCGCATAAGAATAAAGATAATTATTATAATGTTCCTCTCTCACATCCCCCACCTCTGACTAATTTGATCCGCCAGCAATTTCTACATTGTGAGCGAGCAGCCCGATCACTGCCTGGGTGTTGAGATCTTTAGAAAAGCTTTCCCCAGAAAGAGGGGGGGGCGGGGGGGGGGGGGGGCGGTCAGCTACCCGGCTGGCTCATTTTCAAGTGCGATTCCGTCATTTACACCTCCGTGTCCCTGGCAGGGGACAGACCAGGAGAAGGCCCTCCTGCCAGCTGCTCCGAAGCACAATGGGGGTGTTTGAGGCTTGTGTGTGTGTGTGTGTGTGTGTGTGTGTGTGTGTGTGTGTGTGGGTCTCCAAAACGTGGGGGGACTGGCTGAGTCACAGCATGATTCACAGTGCCTGTCAATGAGGGCCCTGTTGGACCGGGTTTGTGCTGACTCTGCCTTGAACACCTCTCCGTCAAATAGAACATCTGCGACAGACTTTGTTGCTGGTGAGGCCTTTTTTTTTTTTTTTTTTTTTTCATATTGTGGAAAATTAACCCACGACGGAAAACCCTTAATGAAGAAGTGTGTAATTATTGCTCGCCGCATTTACCCGTTCCTGGTGGCTTAAAGCAGAGCAGTCTTAGGAGTGGGCATACGGCGGTAAAATGCTTGTTTTGGGGCTACGCCCAACGTGGAACAAAGCTGATCAACACAATCAAATTTATCATAATCAATCAAGAAATTCAGAGGTTTTACAGAAGAGTAAAGGCTGACCTGATCAATAGTACTGAGGTCAATACTGCCATATACTAGGCTATACTCTGGTGGATAGATGCTTCCCACACTGAGTGGGAGTGCGGTGAATGTGAAAAGCACATCATTGCCCCTTCCATTGTCAAACATAACACTTGCGAGTCTACTTGTCATTTTGCTTCCATATTCAAATAGTATCTTAGGTTTCATCGAGCTGTTGTTCCAGTGGAAATAAAGGCTATTACATCATTTAGCAAGTTGTGGCCGTTTGGGAAGTTTGTGAAACCCTGTTCTAAGTAAAGAATTAAGGTGCAATTCTCCATCTTGATTTATAGTGTTGTTCACAGGGTATTATTGCCACTTCCGTCAATACAATACAAAATGGCCGACACACGTCAAGTCTTCTATGTAGATACAACACACCAGGACTCCTCCTCCCTCTCCTTCACAGCTGTACCATCCAAGCCTAACCAAATTATATCTGAACTAAAGGACTCAGGGATGTTTACGGATTTCCTTCAGTTGAGTTATTTGGATCACTGAGAATATTTAGAAAACTAAAGTGTTCAGAAGAGCCTTAAGTGGTTTAGCAAACTCTGCACTCCAAGTAAACACCCCCATTACCGCAGAGAAATTGAGATCTTATACCTATAGTTATAAATGAATCATTCACAAATCATCCATAAAATGCTCAACAGGCTAGCAGCAGGAATTGGTTCTGTACCAGTCGTTTCTCTGATCAATATTCATAAATTACATTACAGCTCGTATACCACTATAAACCACACGCCGACAAATTCAGATCGCCGATAGATGTCACTTACTTTATAAGCTAACTGACATTTGTTTTAATGTTATTTACACGTGTTTTAATTGACAAACACAAGTCTTCCTTGTAGTTCCGTGCAACTGTTGCACTACTTGTGGCCAAGAGCCAAAACATGTTATTCCCTCTCAGAACCTGCCGTGAAAGAACAAGAAACAACTAGACACTCTGGTTCTTTAGAATGCAGCAAGCCCTGCAAGTACCTACATCAAAATTCCCCAACCAAAACCACTTAAATTTTACAGCGCAACTTCAGGCAAAGAGTAGGCTGCAGTGCAGTGCAGTAAGATGTACAGAACTAACCCAGTCTAATAGTTTCTATTATAAGACAGCAGCAAGTTTTCTTTTTTTATTATTATTTTTTATATATATATTTTTTTTTAATGGAGAGTCCTTGGCGTGGTTTCTGAGGCATCTGATGTTGGGCTAATTAACAGGCCTCACGCTGAGAGAGCAGCAGTGCATTCTGGGAACGGGCGAGCCACTGCTCGGCAACATCTGCAAACACTTTGTACCAGGAGAACAGCATCGCCATGGCAACCAACCACCTGAGAGCAGCCAGGGCCAGCCTGCAGCACCCTGTTAAAATTCGACGGCACCCGGGGTGGTGCGAGTGCCCCGTTCGTTCTCACCCTTTACAAGGTGTAAGATCACAAATATTCAATTTGAATATTCTTGACTAAGAATGTGAAAGAAAGAAACTTTGCAGAAAAAAAAAAAAAAAGTACTCAAGCCACCACTTCAATCAGGTCTCTAGCCTGTACTTTATCCAAGATTTGCCCTGATGTTGACTTTATTTCAGAGTATCGGCCATGTTCTCTGCCAAAGTTAAGATGAATGTCTTAAAGTCTAGGACGGACATGGAATTGCAATTTTTTCTCCCCATGAAAAGGGAGAGCGGGCTCTGTGCTCGACCTCTGTGTGGAGAGGGCATTGTTCTGAGAGGCTTACTTTCCTGGTAAGATGCAGGAATGATTCAAATGAACTACTTCTGAAATGGCTGAAAATCAAATCATTATAAGTTCTTGAAAGTTTACAAGGACTTGCAACTATCCAGTCGGGTTCCCTGTGGTGAATGTCAGCATACCTGGCAACCAGGCTGTTATTTAAAAATAAAATAAAATAAATACCTTTCCATTTTACAGAGAATAGAAGGCATTTTCCTTCAAATTTTCCGTGCACCATCTAAATATATTTTTACTCTTTGTTCCTGATTTCTGCAGTGGAAAACACATCTAGAATGAATAAAGATACTTTTACTTGTATTTAATTAATTCAGTTCTTCCACTGTAAACTGCTTCATTCTCACGCCTCGATGATTTAACAAACTATATTTGGATGCGCATATTAATGATGTGGCGAACATTAGGTGGGTCTGACCGTGGCAGACGTACACCATCACGCCAAACAGTCGCTGGTCTTATGCAGATGATGTAATGAAGTGAAGTGGAGACACTGATGTATGACAGTCTTATCATCAGTAGCAGGCCATGGGAGGCCGTCCAAACGGGCAAACTTGCCCTCACTGCAACACCCGCTCCCCGTTATCCATCACCTGAATCAGACTCATAGGTTCTGGTAGTTAACGGACTAGCTCAAGTCTACATGCAGAATAGAGATGCATGATGTATTTATCGCCATCGTGACACGAACATACAACACAACACATTGCAAAAGCTTGAATATTAGTTTATTTATCGCGAGTCGTATCGTCATTGCGATATTCAACAACGTTATCGCATATCGCGAATTCTCCTCGCGCAGCGCCATTTCAGAGAGGAAGCGTCTTGCGTTGTTGCTAACCGTCGCCCCGGGAAGAGATCACAGGGCGCCTATCTGGCGAATAAACCTGATACAGACAATTACTCTACTGTGAAGAATCGTGGCGTCGGTCCAAATGTAAATGCAGTGAACGTGCGGCACGAACCTGTGATATGCCTTACGGCTCCGGGGTATGACATAGGTGGGGCAAGGTTCAGTTCTGAAAACAATACACAAAACCGGGCATAATGCTACTGCTTTCAGGCGTGACTGATTAAAGATGCGGTCGAAACCAGATGATCTTATTTTAACGGTTTTTTATTATTATTATTATTGAAACATTTGCCTTTCACATACTTCAAATATGCCTAACCGCTCAGGTGAAAACAAAATGTGTACCATTTATAGCAGTGTTTCTCAACTCCGGTCCAGGAACTCACACACACCTGATTTAATGACTGAACCAATCAAGCCACCAAAAATGCCCTTGATTAGTTAAATCAGGTGAGTTCCTGGTTACAACAAAAACCTTCTGGCAAGTGGGTCCCGAGGACTGGATTAGAGAAACACTGATTTATATAATCTATTGTACATTACTGCCGCAGAAACAGAAACTTCAAAACAATGCCCATAGCTATTTAGATACTGTATACCTAAATTCACTTCAGCCTTGCACATCACAGACTTCAGGGCATAAGCCTCACACAAACTGAATCAGGATCAGAATACTCATATTCTTTTCATTCAAGGCACGTAGCAGAAGCTCTTATTCGGAGTGACTGATATTCATCGTGTACAATCCCTTTACACGGACTGGTATTTACTGGAGCGATTTAGGCTAAGTGCCTCGCCCAAGGGCACAACGGCAGCCCCACGCCCGGGAATAATAAGGTCCGCAGCCTTGGAGGCGCAGGCAGAGAGCGTCCACAGGAACTGGAGAGGGGAGAGAGTGACAGGGTCAGCCGGTTTTTGTTTTCACCTCAAAATCAGCACCCTGTTGTGACCCGGGTAACCAGGCGAGGCGAGTTACGTGTGTAATCAACTGCTCTGATTGATTAATTGAGTAAAGGGTAACAACGAAAACCAGCAGACCCCGTAGCTCTCCAGGACCAGGGTTGGAGACCAGGGGGTTAGTCAGTGAAGCACCTTACACGTAAAAAGCCAAGCTGATTTAACAACCACAGAAAACCTAAATCATTCATTATGTGTAGTAGTAGCAGTAGTAGTAGCGCTTTCCTGTCTAGTTATACATTCATGTCGATGGTTGCAGGCCCAGTTCCCTACCCATAATGCTCAGCTTCCACCCAATGAGGTCACTGCCACATTCAACAATGAACCAATCAGCAAACAAACGAAAGAACCAACGGCTTCATCCATTCTGAAAAAAATACAAATAAGACAGTTTTTTTTGATTGCATGTCTCATGTTACACTACCTTCAACCTCAACTGAACTCCCATATAATCCTGATATAACTGCCTTCACAAAGATTTGAAGAAAAGAAGGAACATAAATAACAAAACAGTCGACTCGACCTTTAACTTGTCACATGATGTAAAGTCTGACACGTGTTTGCGAGGTGTTTGGGGATGGGGGGTGGGTTTAGGGGGGCGGGTGCTAGTCCTTGGCGAAAGACGGGAGCTTATCTTGGCTTAACTGAGGCCTCAACTGCTGACTTATCAGTCCAAACAGACAAGGCCTTTGTGTGCCTTCTTTTCACACAAAAGCTCCGGGGTCAGGATCGGGGACTCAAAGGCTGATCCTGGATCAGCACTCTCAAACCTCAAAATTCTTCAGATGCTTCCTGGAAGCCATGGGCAGCACTGGGTTTCACTGGTCACAGGGAAACACTCACTGGGAACCACTTTGACTCAAAGTGAAATGCCACAAAATTGCCACTTGCGTGTCATTTCATGAGGTTGCATATTTCATTTGTAATACAATCTTTACACTGAGGGCTGCACAAACAACGGAACAGGCACATAACATACCCTGACGGTTTGGCTTCACGTTACAGTAAAAATTACACATTTTTTTCATGCTTTATTAAAACATTATGAACAAAAGCAAGTCAAACCTACAATACCGAAAGCGCCATATCTCCGCGAACATGAACTTCATCGCCTCAATTAATCTGGAAAACGGGCCAGTTTGTTTCCAGGAGCTCGGCTTGGCCTCGAGCAGAGTGAAACGGTAAGGCTTTTTCGGCGGATTAGCGCCAGGGAAACAGCTGGCTGGTAATCACGACCTGAAGTAACCCCTGATTTCTTTCCAGATCAGCAGCAGCAGCAGCAGCACTTATGGCGCATGTGAGCACACAGAGGGGGGACCTGACAGCTGGGCGGGCTGATCGATGCGTGTCCTAATTACAGGGAGAGAAATCGATCGATCCCCTCCCGCTGCGAGTCCTCACGTAATAACGTGCCCGGCGTGGCTTTCCCTTCGGCCCTTTCTCCTTCACTCTCAAAAGGGGCCCCGAAGTCGGGTCTGTGGCGTCATCAGAAACGGCTGAAAAGCCAGACAAAGGTCATAGATTGTTTTTGAAATAAACACCCTTCCCACCCAATTTGAAATGGCATCGAGTGCCAACAGCGGAGACATCTGACCCTTCTGAGGAGAGCACACCGCCTGACTTCTTATTGTACGGTCTTGGGCCCCTCAGTCCAGCTCAAACAGACAGGAGTGGGAGCTCAACGGAGAAACTGCTGGTGCCCAGTCAACCAGCGGAGGGATGTTAGACAGTGGTGACACGCTGGCACCCCACCCGTCTGAAGCCTTTCCTCCACGGAAAACGCTCGCCACAATTGTCCCCCCCCGGCATAACGGCACTGCCTGGATTCAACACGAGACTAAGAGGCCTCTCCACACAAGGAAGCAGCTTTTCCTCAGCAGCCAAATTCCCGACTCTTTTCCTTACTTTTTAATCTTCACAGCAAAATAACACACAGGAGCGGGACGAGTGATAAAGGTTTAATGGCCGCGCGGGTGGACACGAATGGTTAACTCCACCTATGGCCATTTTGAAGCAGAAGTAGATGAATCAGGAGTGGAGGAACTCAGATAACTGTGTTTCTCAATCGCGTGTGGTCTGGGACTCAGCTGCCTACGGACAGTGCCCCACGTCTCTCCTGCTTCCCAGAAACGTTTAAGCCACGTAATTACTGTTTATGCAAATCGGGAGTCCATGAATCAGTGAAAACACCGTGTTGCATTAATGGGACCTCTCAGCTAAACGGTTGTTGTACTACAATTAGCAAGGACACAACGGAAAGAAATCAAAGTAAAGTGCCCTCTCAATGCCATGCAACAGTCGTTGGCATTTGAAAGCACAATTACAACATGTTTTTTTTGTTGTTTTTTTAATACGCTTTGTTAAAGACTTTTGTTAAAGACAACTGGGATTGATAAATTTGGACCGCCTCATAGCAGTCCCTCGAGAAGTTGGTTTCCACGGCAACGGCATCTAACGGGACCGGTGTGCCAGGCTAGGAGTTCCTCTGGGGAGACGGATCTGGGCCCCAGGTGCCCCGGCAGGATTTTGGAGAGGTGTCAGCCCTGCAGGGGGGGCTGCAATGAGGGTGGGACTGGCCAGAGGGGGGGCAAGAAAAGGACTCTGTTGGGGCATCAATTTAGGGCTTTTTTTCAGGCTAAAGAGCTCTGTAAAGCCTGGCCAGCAGAATGGCCTCCTGGCAACCCGTGGAGGTTGTTGTCTGCTTAATGATGAAGTGCTGTTGCCGGGTTACAAACCTTGGGACATGACACCGGGGGGGGGGTAAGGGGGTCAGTTTGTGGAAAATCTCAGAAACTGGAGCCCTGCTAAAGCACCTGCTGCCTGTTATATTCTCAGCTCCAAAGGCGGGGTTTGTGTGTCCTTCCTGGCGGTGGACCACCAATCACGGTCTTCCCTTTAGGTGGGTGGAGTCAAGACCAAAAAAATACCTTTCAAAAAGCCTCACAACAGTTGTCTGAATTGTGCGAGAAAAGAAAATTGATGTTGATAAACAGTGATAAAGGCTATACGTTGTGCAATTACAGCCAAACGTGCGAATCACTGTCACACAGTAAACAATAATTTCACCAAAATGAGCACCATCATCAACTTTCAACCGTACAAACACTTATTACTGCAAATTATGCTGTGATTATTTTCCCCTAGACTAGCAGCAGTAAGTAAAGAAAATTCACAGGAATATTTAGAGTACGAGAGGGTGGAGTCGTGCTGTTTCTGCTTCAAACGCGGCACCTTGTGCACCTCATTGCACTTTGTTGCTACACACATTTCGAAAATATGCTTCTCCTTTGCATTTTCTCCAATGCTGCACAGAGCCTGCTCCTTTTGCGCACAGAAAAATCACTTCTCAGCTGAATATGAAGCATGAGTGCTGGTGTGATTGAGGTACACTCGCAGGTACTTTTTCCTTAGCAAGGAAAAAGGTGAAATTAGCTGGTGACATTTTTTTTTATTTATTATTATTATAATTAAATTATATTCATCAATGCACAGTGCACATTAGTCAACATTCTATTAATGTTTCCACATCAACGAAAATGCGCCAGAGTTAGCTAATGAGCTCATTTTAATCTGTCGTCCCAAACGCTGCACATTGGAGCCGACTTTGGACTGTGAGAGGAGACCGGAGTACCCAGAGGGAACGCAGGCAGACACGGGGAGAACATGCAAACTCCACTACCGTCGCCATACGTCTACTTCGAAGCGCCACAACATCAAGGACTCTAAACAATAGCAATGACTGGCCGCTCAATATCAACAGCACTCGCAATTTAGACGTTTTGTTTCGCAAGCAGTACATTACATTACATTATTGGCATTTGGCAGATGCTCTTATCCAGAGCGACGTACAGTTGATTAGACTAAGCAGGAGACAATCCTCCCCTGTAGCAGTGCAGGGTTAAGGGCCTTGCTCAAGGGCCCAACGGCCGTGCGGATCTTATTGTGGCTACACCGGAATTAGAACCGCCGACTTTGCATGTCCCAGTCATGTACCTTAACCACTACACTACAGGCCACCCCAGTACACAGATTAAAGAACGCGCTTGCCGTTCTGAACTTCACAGAGTGATGACTGAGACTTTGAACAAGCCACTCCGGACATGTCTGAGCACGCAATTCAAAAAATTATGTGGAATATCAACTGATCTCGATGGATCAAAAAGTTGAATACATTTACATGAAACTGACTGATCGTGAATGTTGTTAAGAATAACTGAGCCACATTCAAGCACAGTGGACATTCTGACGCGTATCGGCTCGAAAGCAGCCTTCATCCAGTCAAATATCTTCAATCTAGATATTTTCTTCAGCATAAATTTATATTAATCTTCTCAACCTGTTCCCAAAAATATGACATCATCATGCTGAACAAGATCCACATTTAAAGGCTCAAAAGATCCTTTCTTAATTGGCCAGCGAGCTACAGGTCCTGTTAAAGGCGGTTTAATTGCTGCATGCACTGTGTGTCTGACAAATATCACAAAGCACATCAAACACTGCACACTGGAGCTGATGTGAGCAGCCATCCTCGTCTCTTTCAGAAGTGGAAAGTCAAGGGGTCAGACAGTAAAAGTCCTGCCATGCGTTTCTTCCACCCGTGAAGTCAACCAGCTGACTCCACTCATTAGTTCTGCCTCCTGGGCTGAACTGTGCGTGCGTGTGTGCGTGTGTGTGTGTGTGTGTGTGTGTGTATGTGTTTTGTGTGTGTGTGTGTACGTGTGTATGTGTATGTATATGTGTGTGTATATGTATGTGTTAGCATAGCATACGCACACAAATGAAAGGCACTCTGAGCCGTGGTTAATGAGGTCACAACCCCCATACCCCCAATAACGTTGACACAAGCGCTTCAGAATTATAACTGACCTCCACGACCGCCTAGGGGGAGAAGGGCTGCATTCACGTGAAGAACCCAAGGCTCCAGGAGCCGGCCTCGTGTAATTAGCAAGCGAGACACTGCCCGAAACAGAATAGTTTCTGACGGGGCGACCGTATCACAACGCTGCCACGCGGTCACTCGGTCACCCCAAATGGCAGGCAATCTGCATTCCAACCGGGCCTTGGGCGTCATGTTTCCATAGTCCAGCACAGAGCCGTCTGAATAATTTACAACCAGGCATTACAAACATGGTCACCTGCCTCTCCCAAAAATCCAGCTGAAGAGAAGCGCTGGAGATGCAGCTAAAATTGGTACTGTCGAGCTTGAGTTGGGCTTGAGTCGGGCCTGTAGGGGCGGCCTGTAGTGTAGTGGTTAAGGTAAATGACTGGGACACGCAAGGTCGGTGGTTCTAATCCACCGACCTTGCGTGTAGGCGCAATAAGATCCGCACAGCCGTTGGGCCCATGAGCAAGGCCCTTAACCCTGCATTGCTCCAGGGGAGGACTGTCTCCTGCTTAGTCTAATCAACTGTACAATGCGCTGGATAAGAGCGTCTGCTAATAATGTAATGTGATGTACTTACTTGTGAATGATATGGGCAGCCTTGGACTGATTTGTGTGTTATTAAGTGTTATTGTGGCATCTCATGTAGTGTCCTTATACCTGTATGCCAGTTGGTAATTTGCCCTCTGGGAATTCTGTAAATACACATTCAGCGATAAAGACAGAAAGGCATTATTGTCATCCATCATATAAATGACAAGGTGATACTGAAGGAGAGTCTCCTTTCTCAAACTCCGCTGTTATACAGGCTGAATGGAGACGAGCATGGAAAACTGGAAAACCAGAATCCTGTTTATCCTGTATGAATACTCAATTAGCATGAACTTCCCAGAAAACCGGAACGTTTATCCTGTGTAATTGTTCACTTTGCATAGACTCCAGAAAGCCGGATCATTTATCCTGTGTGAATACTCAATTAGCCCCAAGCAGGAAGTGCTTTGGGCCAATCATCAGCCCAGGAACAGCATGGCTGACTGAGACCAGGCATCAAAAGCCTTTTTTTTTTTTTACTTGGATGACAAAACCATGTTACACAGATTTTTGTATTTGCTTTATCTGGATGAGTGTTAAGAAACCTGTAGTGTTGTGAAGACTGTATGTATTACTGCGAAAAACACTTTGAAGAGGGTTTTTGGAATACTTTTTTTGTAATGTATTTGTATTTATCTTTTTATTTGCATTCTAAGCCAGTGTTCTAGAAAGTCACTGCTTCTAATTACCAGCAGTGGTCATTATCTCGATATTAGAATGTTCAGTTAAGAACATTCTAAATCACATACTTGTGACCTCACACCTGAAAGGGTTAAAGGCTGCTACGTTTGAGTGAGGCCTCATGCTGTTATAGCCAGAGAGCAAAGTGACACAAACAATAATTTGCGCCTGACTGGCTTAAAAAAAAACACCAGTCAGGCGCAAATCATTGTGCAAAACAAAAAACGGCACAAGCAGGTTTGAAGGAGACGTCTGGGCCGATCTCGAGTGCGGCTGTCCTTCATGTTCAGCTGGGAGATTTGAGAGGCGGTCTTTCTGAACAGACCAGCTGCAGGCCCTGAGTGTGAGTGTGCCTGTGAGTGTGTGTGCGTGTGCGTGTGTCTGTCAGTGTGTGTGTGTGTGTGTGTGTGTGAGAGAGAGTGTGAGTGTGTCTGTGAGTGTGTGTGTGTGTGTGTGTGTGTGAGTGTGTGTGTGTGTGAGTGTGTGCGTGTGTGTGTGTGTGTGTGAGAGTGTGTGTGTGTGAGTGTGTGTGTGTGTGTGAGTGTGTGTGAGTGTGTGTGAGTGTGTGTGCGTGTGTGTGTCAGTCTGTGAGTGTGTGCATATGTGAGTGTGTGTGAGTGTGTGTGTGTGTGCGTGTGTGAGTGTGCAAGTGTGTGTGAGTGTGTGTGAGAGTGTGAGTGTGTCTGTGAATGTGTGTGCGAGTGTGTGTGAGAGTGTGTGTGTGAGTGTGTCAGTCTGTGAGTGTGTGCATATGTGAGTGTGTGAGTGTGTCTGTGAGTGTGTGTGAGAGTGGGTGTCAGTCTGTGAGTGTGTGCATATGTGAGTGTGTGTGAGTGTGTGCATATGTGAGTGTGTGTGAGTGCATGTGAGTGTGTGTGTGTGTGTGACTGTGTGCATACATGCGTGTGTGTGTCAGTCTGTGAGTGTGTGCATATGTGAGTGTGTGTGTGTGCATATATACGCATATGTGTGTGTGTGTGTGTGTGTGTGCATTTGCATGGAGAACATATACTTGAGCTCATGTAATGTCCACCAAAATAAAACAGGAATCTGGGGATTTCCACTGCCAGGCGAGGAAGAACTGAAAGCCAGTGGCTTGGGTCAAATGTGACAGGACGGGTCTAATGGAAAGTTACAAACAAACAAAAAAACCATGCCACAAACTTTCAAGCCAATGACCTTATTCTGTCAGTATCCTCTGACAGCTTATTTGATCTGAAGTGTGAAAGTTTCACTGGGTGTAAACTTTTTGAAAGTTTCCAGGGGATCAAATTAACGTCAGATTTTGAGTCTGTTCTGAAATGCCTTTGACATTAAAATTTTCCATTTTTTTAAAGTGACTTTATTTCTGTTTCAGCCACCTGATCACTCATTACCTGACCTGACCTTACCTCGACCTTGATCAGTCCAATCATAGGGGGAGAGGGGAGCTGCCCCTTCAGGAAAAAAGATGACCAATAAACAGCCACAAAACATCTGCACTCCTCTCCAATCGCATCACTCAGTGGTGACTGCAATGGATCATGGGTGATGGAGTCTTCCAAGAAGTCAAGCAGCAAATCAGCATCCACACCCAGCCCACTGAAATGGATGGCTCATAGCTACATATTACCATGGAAATTCTTGCCAGTGATGCCCTTATATCTTTGCACACCCAGACACACAACCCCCCTCGCATCCTTAGAAGGGTCCAGGACACAGGTCTAATCCCCTTATGTGCCTCTTATGTGTCAGAGCAAAGCGCTCCCTACGGCAAGCAACTAGGACAAACAGCGCAAAAGCAGAAAATGTCTTCTCTCTCCTCCCTATATACTGGAGTGACTGAGGGTCAGCCTGGCCTCTGTGTGTGTACGGGGAGGGGGTCTAGGGGGTGGGGCAAGCACCCATCATGCGTCATCCTTACCCAGCCCCTGATAGGGCTGGATGGGGCCCTCTCTCAGGCCCAGGGAAAGAATGCGCTTAAAACAAATGAACTGCAAAAGAAAACAATGAGAAGGTGGCCACAGGAGTGCTGGAGAGGGCAAACACGCTGTTTTTAGGGGGGGGGGGGGGGGGCGTCACGCTTAGCCGATCCCTCGCTATTCTGCACCTCTGGAAAGCACAGAACAAGCTGTGTGCCCTCTGCTGCTCCCTCTCCGAAATGAGAAGCACAATTCTTTCTTTTTTTAAATCACCAAACAAACAGAAAATGCCCCAAACATGCAGAAACATCTGCGAGCAATCTGGGAGCACATTTCTATCATGTGGAAAATGAGTTAACCAAATTAGGGCTCAAAGTCAATTTCAATTGAGTTACCTGTAATTCAGAGATTAGTGCTATGGGCAGTCCCCACTTGGACTGAGCTGAGCTTTCACAAGGCCAAAGGCGGATGTGAGCTGTGATGTACATTAGAAGCACTGGAATTCAGATGCGCAAGCAGAGACCAACGCAGTTGTGCCGAAAAATGTATTTGTGTTGCGCTGAATTTCACTGGCCAGGTCTACCTGCATATTGTGTGAAGAACATACAGTTTTTCCAATTTTCGTTCATCAGGCTGCTGTAAATATGCACCCCCATAAGCTCCATCTCTAGATTTCCCATCACATCAACCCTACATGAACAGCATTCTAAAGTATAGTTCACTAACGCAGGAAGGACTAGCACAGGCAGAATGGAAACAGCAGCCATGTTGGCTCCAACGCTCGAATCAAAAACGAATCAAACCAATCAAACCACCAACAACACAAAGGGCCGGTGCAGTACAAGGCGACAGAGTTTGAGAGCATCCAAAACAGAAATTCAGCTCTTGGTTGCGGTGCTGGTCTTATTGGCACTGTCAAAATGATAGACCTCTTTCACCTCTGAGAAATGCGGTGGAGCAGGTTAGTTGTCCTTGAGCTATATATAAACGGTTAGCATTTACATAGGGCCTTTATCCAAAGCGCTGTACAATTGATGCTTCTCATTTACCCATTCATACACACACTCACACACCGACGGCGATTGGCTGCCATGCAAGGCGCCGACCAGCTCGTCAGGATTTGGGGGTTGGGTGTCTTGCTCAGGGACACTTCGACACAGCCCGGGCGGGGGATCGAACCGGCAACCCTCCAACTGCCAGATGACTGCTCTTACTGCCTGAGCCATCTCGCCCCTCTCATATATAGTCTCTATATGTATATTCACAATATATTGTCTTGCCATTAGGTTTGCAGGTTGCACCGTAGTTCTTCTGTACAACACAGGGGGGGTTTAAGGAGATGAATGAGTGACATTCTGACTTCACTGCCAGAAGGAGGACAAAGGTTTTCCACTGAATGTGCTACACATCGCCCCAATGTCTACAGTAACATAAATACAAGGAGCTGAGGGAATAAAGCCGATTACAATTACTGTTCTGTTACTCAGTTCCAAACAAGTGGGCAGGCTTGTCCGGGTTTTATCTTAGCAGTAAACAAAACATAAAACGTCAATTTACACTTATTTAGCCGAATGTTTCCGAAAAGAATTTCTTTCTGCCCGTTTTCCATTAACGATACACAAAACACTGTCACTAAATCAGTTTAATTCATTATTGCCATTCGCAGTTTTTCTTTAACAACGTGTTTGCAGAGCATAATTACAGCTAATGTGACATGTTGCTAACTTGTCCTGCAATGCCTAATTTCCTGATCGTTTAACATTATCCTGAGGATTTAAATGATGTCTGCCTTTGGTGAATTTAACCCGTCTTCATTCTATTGGCTTTGCATCAGGCAAAGAGGCTATTAAATGAATCACGTGGCATACACCAAGGCTAAGAGTGTCACAGGAAGCACACCGTTCTTTGATGGAGAAAGGGAGATGGGAGATGAAAGAATTGCTCCTTGTCGCATTACATTCAAACGACCTTCAGCAATGCGCAATCATAACATCACAAATCATTTCTCGAGCGCTGAAATGTTTACAGTTATTCACTTTCAGGTAGTGACTTTTTTAAATTGGGTTTGAGGTGTTATGCAGGGGTCCAGTTTGTGTTCAAACAACAAAGAAATGTGCATCCATCGACCCCCCTTACCTGCCCCTACCGCCATTTAAACTGGGTTAATTTGTTTTTCCTTACCAGCACGAAGCCAGCCCCTTGGAACACAAACCACAAACAAGCCCTCTCACCCAAAATGAACCCAGAGAGCAGCTGAACACCCACTCGTGCCCCTACGTTAGACACGTTAACGTTACCCACTGAGACGGACCCGATGCAGCAAAACAAAGTGTGACAAATCTTCACAGCCAGTGAACAAATCTGGCCACGCCGTTTCGAAAACAACTGCCCTGAACGTACAGGCACGGGGTCACGAGCGGGTGTGTATGCATGTGCTACACGCCCGCACAGATAGAACTGCTGACCGGGGACAGAGCACCCTCATCAGAGGAACGACCGCACTTTAAAGAAGACGACCGTGAGCGTGACCTGAGCAGGTCTGGATTCCCCTGACTGTGCATTCAGCACCCAAGTCTTGTGCAAGTCCAGGCCACAGGAAACTTGTTGTGACATTGAAGATTGAATCAGACAGAGATGGGAAACAGGAGTTCCTGCGTGTGTATGGGTGTGTGTGTGTGTGTGTGTGTGTGTGTGTATGTGTAAGCGTGAGTATGTGTGTGTGTGTGCGTGTGTATATGTGCGTGCGTGCGTGCGTGCGTGTATATGTGTTTGTAAGCATGCGCATGTGTGTATGTGTGTGTGCATGTGTGTGTGTATGTGTATGTATGTGTGTGTGTGTGCGTGTGTATGTGTGTGTAAGCGTGCATGTGTATGTGTATGTGTGTGTCCATGCCGAACGCCCATGAACGTTCTGCGATTTCAGTCCAGCAAAACCCTGTCATGGGACTATAAACTGGGCTGATGAAAGCCAGGAAAGGGGTTGGGAGCCCCTGCCTTAGACAGAGATGCTCCCTCTCAGTCCGGTTTGGAAACAGGCCGGGACACCACCACGGGGTGAGGCCGTCACCCGAAATAGAAGCCCCTTGTTTCCTCAGGGAGCCATTTCCCCCCCTACTATATTTAGACATTAACATTCTGTGCATATTTACAGGATCTCTTTTTTTACTCTTCCCCCCCCCCCCTCAAACCAGCTTCCTGTTGCTTGTATCCTTCCTACTGCATATTAAATATTATTTTCACATCTCCGGTTAATACCAATTACTTTATTTCACACATTATATGCATGCATACATAGCATCTACCACAAACACTGGACACTTTAGTCATCAGTAGTGGTGTAAGTGCCACACTTGGCCTAATCGAAACAGCTCTGATGTCAGTTATTCTCAACAGAGCTTGAAACAAAAGTGCCAGTGGTCATTTCAGCAAAACGTAAAAGTCTCAGAATGGTCTGCAATGGAACTTCCCATTTTTGAGCCTGGCTAACGTGTTGAAAAGACTGGCTCCATTGCAGATAAGCAATGAGAAAGAAGGAAGGCAGGTCTGGGCAATGAAGTCCGTTTGTATGACACGTCAATCGGTGGGCTCATTTGAATTGATCGTCGTGGACTACAACGCGGTGACTGTTGGGGGAATGAGAGAGGGACGGTGGAAAAACACAGCATACGTACAGCTCATAAGCTGCTGGTACTCATGAGCATAACATTACATTATTGCATTATTGGCATTTGGCAGATGCTCTCATCCAGAGCGACGTACAGTTGATTAGACTAAGCAGGAGACAATCCTCCCCTGGAGCAATGCAGGGATAAGGGCCTTGCTCAAGGGCCCAACGGCTGTGCGGATCTTATTGTGGCTACACCGGGATTAGAACCACCGACCTTGCGGGTCCCAGTCATGTACCTTAACCACTACGCTACAGGCCGCCCTAACATATAGCATCCCAGTCCATTCTGGCCCCACTTCAATCACTGGTTCTAAATACAAGAACAACAACTGTGAAGAACTGCAGTAAGGTCTTACTGAGGACAGAGTAACTTCTGTAAGGCAACCACCAAACCATAACGGATCGGGCTTTCCAGCATCAGACGGCAAACTGGGTCACCATGAGATTTCTGGAGCACATTTCTGTGAGCACAGTTGCTGCCCACCCAGTAATCCCTCCCTGCTGATCATTTTCACGGTTATATTTAATTTTCTCAATTGAACATTCTAATGCTGACGTAACGATCACTGCTGGTAACTGAATGGCAATGGAGTTTGGAGTTTGTAGAACACAGACTTTTGGGAAAAAAAGAAAAAAGAAAAAAAGAATTTATTACACAGTGTTGGCATCACACCAGTTGTGTTTTGGGTCTAACAAGCACCAGTATTTTGTATATTCACATGCCCACAGCTACATAGCCTGTATGATAGCTATAATGTCCACTACCCAGAGGTCAGAAACCTCCATGTGCATTCTTGTGTCCTATACTGTGCCCACCATGGACACTACAGTTCAGAACAATGGCATGAGATCACACAAATGGATGCATTGACTATTGACGATCTCCACTCCAGCTGGAAAAAAAAAGGCTTGGAGCTTGCAACCAGCAGTGTGGATTTCCTGCGTTGAAGGTAGAAAAGACGTGTGTGCCAGGAAAGATAATCGCTAGATGAAGCACCGCACCGTTTCTGTAATAGAGACAACTCCCTGGTAACACTCACAACCCTCGCTCTTCCCCGCCACATGGCGCAAAACAAAACACAGGAGTCCCAATAAGTCTCTAGGCTACACTTCCCTATTGCTCTGAAGTGGGTGAATGTTTTGTCAGGTCAAAATTTACTTTGGATTATTAGGTGTTTGGATTAATTTCCTGTGTTTTTATAATAATGATGTTCGCACAAATAACACTGCTGTTGCTTTCCTATGGGCAGGGGAGTGTGGGAAGAAAGAAAGAAATAAAAACTACCAGCCAGAAGAAAGATAATCAATGTCCACATAATCGAGGAAAATCCAAGATGCAAGACCTGAAGGATTGAAGCGGCCCACGGTCGCTCACCAATACTCTTGACAGTTACCAGTGTACGGAGTGCCACCACAGTGTGGCAGTTACCGTTACCGCGATTTAAATTCATTGGACAGTTACGCAGACAAGGGAATTTATTTGCTCTGCGCGAGGGTTTAAATCCTACGCCGTGCATATCACGCATGTAATCACAATTGCAGATCATAGCTCTAGCAGGTATGCTTTCTCTAGAAAAAAAATACCAAACGTCAGTCAATCGCAGTGGACGGCCCACCAGATGGACCTGGTATTCTGAGCACTGTGTGTTGGCTACTTAATCTAAAATAGCACAAGTCTACCATTCATTGCGCAGATCACCAGTTAAGAGGCAGCAACACAAAAATGTACAATTTAGAATGGTTAAAGCAGCAATTACATACAATTTCGTAAAAACTGGAAATGCTTGTTTTTTATAGGCTAGTGTTCACACATTTCCCGCCCCCTCGCTATTCATTGATTTACTGCAAGAAAACGTAGACTCAAAGCCGGTACGGATTAAAATGAAACCGACGTGACCGTGGCTTTAAAGAAAATCAATAAACTTTATTTCAAATAAATGACGATAGCTTGGTTACCGTTTTGACATTGCATGCGTAATTGCGGAGACACTGGAAATGTCGGAAAACCAAACATTTGAAATTCTCTATTGTGGACCTTACCTGCTCCTTTCGTTTTTGCCAGCGTCCGCACGGGCTCTCCTCCAGGATTTCGCTTTCATCCTCACTCTCCTCTTCCTTTCCCCCGGACCCCGAGTTCCTCTCCGGGACGGACATAGTCATTTTATCCGTCTGTTGCCGGCTTCTTTCCCCGGCTGGTTCTCTGCACCAAGCTAGCTAACGTGATGCCGGTAGGCTATAGCGCCGCGGCGGCTAAAGAACACGAGCAATAGGCTAGCAGCAAGAAGCCCGTTCCTTTAATCCCTGTATTTACAAAACAAGTGAACGGAATCGCGTACTGTTTACAAACCCTGTCTAAACATACTGCAGAAGTTATACCGAATATGATACTAATCGGGTGTTAAACACGCACTACAAAGAAGACTGCAGAGGTGTCTAAAAATACAGCCAGACTGAATTAATGAGTAATCCAAAATGTTGATGGCGGTGAGAAATCATCCACGGAAAATACACTTATTTCGTTAAAGTGCATACTCCAGCGGGTACAATGTAAATCCTGACGTTGATCCTCAAAGTGTAACTAACAGTTAAACGTAGAACACCCAAGTGAAATGTGCCTTATGCACCCCGGATGGTCTTCGTTCTTCCATCGACGCAGTGTTTACTTTTTACTTGCTCGGCCCCCTTGCACGACCCACACGCACAATTCGCGTTACGTGCTCAGCCTCCGCCGCGAGTCTCAGAATTTCCCTCAGTTTTAAGGCTACCGTAAATATTATAAAACAAGCGCAGAACTACAAGTGTTGCACACGTTCCAGTTGTGATGCAACATTAACAACGCCTGTTAACTAAGTAACGTTTGTTTATATTTGATATCCCTGTATTTTGCAGAAGTTTCACAATACTGTGATAAATGATCGACTCGTCTGTTCTTTGCTTTTAAAACATGCTGATAACCTAATTTATGCTTGAAAAGCTAAATCCCGGCCGCACATCTGTCATCGGTTTTATTAGTCACGCCTCCAGAAGTCTCTCTCTCTCTCTCTCTCTCTCTCTCTCTCTCTCTCTCTACAAAAAAGAGCGAAATGTTTGATCCACTGTATTTGTATCTGGAGGATATTTTCGCAAGCAGTCAGTATACCAAATAGTAATTAACAAGTTGTTGATAATATCTGAATAGAGTTCAGAGTTCTGTACTGCATGTTCGTTTCTGCGTGTCTTTCAGTGACTGTTAATCAATTTTGATTTTGAGCGCCAGTATGTGTCCCTGTGCCACACTGTAGCCTCATTAGCCGGTACATCGCTTCGAACTTTTATGTCGATCTGGTCGATGAGTAACGGCTGCGTCTGGTAGCCGACGTTACACGTTGTTGTTCAAAAATCGGACTGAAGAGGACTCCCTGTATTTACAGGAAGATCAGGCCCGCCGTTTGCCGAGTTACAGTATCATACTCTATTATTTATTATCATTGTGGGTAAAACTGAAAGAAGGGTCATCGTCATCATAATCATTCTCTGAAGCTGCAGAAATAGCATCTCGATCATTCAAGTCATGGCCTATCACCTTTAACACCAAAAAGACAAGCAAAAGACAAACTAGTTCTGACCTTTTGATGTTTAACAACTGCACTCAATGAATACAAATCATGTTACAAACGCACACAAATGTACGCGGCTACAACGGAAGTGGTGTGTTACAGTGGATGAAAATTAGTTCTATTGCTGAATCTGGTACAACGGTGTTGTGCATGAATAAACAGCGCGCTGTATTTTGCTGAGAACTGCAGGCGGTTTTCCCAGCTGCGATGTACGGATGTCGCAGAGACGCTGAGAACGCGGTCTGGCACGGTGAGTGGGAGAAGGGAAGGAGTGGAATGGACTCTGAAATGCACAGCACTTGTACAGGCTACATTTCATCACCTCTTCTGGAGCTGAGTGTTGGACCTCAGCCACGGGCCCTGGCCTTAAAGCACCATGACCTCCCCCTGCTGTTGCATGTAGCATGATATCATTCCATAGCACACAAACCCCCCCCCACACACACACTCCGGCAGGGCTCCCATACACAAAGATAGCCTTATGGTGGTGTAGTGAAGAGGGATGAGGGATGTTGAACTGAGGCTGTCCAAGATGTTGCGGTCTTGCTAGTCCGCATCTTGTGCCAGGTTTGAGCATACATGCTAACAAGTAATAATATTATTAATAATAATAAAAATAATAATGATGATAATAATAATAATAATAACAATAATAATAATAATAATACTAAACTTTATTTATATAGAACTTCATTTCATACAGAAAATGTAGCTCAAAGTGCTTTACATTAGGCCAATTACGAAGAATTACACAGACAACACATTGTAAAAATAATAAACCCTGTGGAAGTATATCCACACAGCAAACAAATAAGACAAACACTGATTCACAAGCAAGGCCTGCTTCCACCATCCCCACTGCACAGCCCCGGTACCGGGCTATGAGCCGGGAAGGTCAAGTCTGTCCACATTTCCCCACGCTACGATGGCATGTGGTGTGGGATGTGACTGAAAAAAAATCCCGGTTCATACAGTACCTCCCCAGTATTGCTTGCTTCAATCGGCTGTTTTTTTTTTGCTAATTAGCACAGTTCTTCAGCCAGGACTCCCAGGAGGTAGAACTAATTAGTGAAATCAGCTGGGCTGATCGGCTGGGGTTCACGGGCGGAAGAAGCGCGTGGCAGGACTTTTACTTTCTGACCCCGAGACTCTCCACCTCTGAATTTGAGACATGGACCCATAACTTATGGTATACATGCCATGCAGCTCTGGCGGACAGTAATACCACTCGCACTTCCACAAAAATGGAAGACAGAAGGGCTTCAGAGAGGGTTAAATGTCACAGTGTACAGCCAAGATGGACTGAATGTCCTGTTCCCATCATTATCGTTACTGTCCAGAGCAGCTGAACATGTCTGGGTTGGGGATTACAGTATGCTGACCACTGGTATGTGCTGAAGGAACGCTATCACTGAAATGCCTCTATTACCATGGCAACCCATTTATACCCAAGCAGAAGTGAAAATAACCGCGGTTTATATTTTAAAAATTTGTTTATTTTTTGTATCTATGGAATCTCTCAAGGTTCAGAGGTTCAACCTCCACTCCACTAATTACATTTCATGAAAGTTATTATTATTAAATATTATTTCGGATTTTGGCACATGATTTTGATGTGGCACATCAAACCAAAACTTTTTCCTGTATTTTCATTACCCAAAGCCAGTTAATTTGTCTTTAAATTCTCATTAGTTTGCAAAGTCTCTACTGATATCTATATACACTTTTAGCTCCAAAGCCCAATTTATTTGAATGTATCAAAGAGTACTGTGTTTGCGCACTGCCTACAGTACATGCAGTAATTATTGTGCAATACCTTGACTAACGTGCTGGCAAAGTAGACACGAACATCATTTACTCACTCATGCCACCTAGTGGACGTTTCTCTATGTACAATTGCGGGCAAAATGTCACTCAAAGCCCTGCAAACGGTGGCTATTTTGATGAAGTGGAATTTACATCTCCGTCAATTTGGCACATTTGATGGATGTGTGTGATATTGAGCGGTCTGGCTCCATAGGGCCAGTAATTTGTGGTCTGGATTTGAATGCAGACCTCTGTTGCTCAAGAGGAGACAGATTTAGAATAAAAGATAATGTGGCCAAGGAATACAGGCCAGTACTGTATCACGGTGTACAACCTGATTCCAGGCTCGGCTAGATTCTGCGGGGTGTGTCTTACAGCATTAGTGGCATACAATGTGAAGCATACAATTTGTGGCCAAAAAAGAACTCAAAACAAAACATGAAATTATTTAGTTTAACATTGTTAGCGTTTTAAGAAACATGCAATAATTTATGCTCGAAATACGTCTTCACACACACTCACACACAGCCGGCATGCATCCCGCCCATAACAGACTCCTGACTCCAGAATGAAAACCAGATGGTTGTGGGTTTGTGTCCCAGCTGGGCGGTCCACTGTTCCCGGGTCTGTTGCCCCGGGATACTGACGGGAAGGAGCGGGATAAACAGGAGGCTTGGGAGTCGCTGTGGAGCTGCTAGTTGCGGAATGCTGAGACAGGAAGTGGACTGGAAGAACAGGCGCTCATCGTTCTTTAAGCCGTAGCGCAGGAATGTCCCTTTGCTAACGCAAAACGGCAAAAACAACACTGAAATCATACGGTGTCAATGTCTCATAAATGTCTCATTCTGCATTGCTAACAAGGTATGGTACCGACTGACTATTCTTTCATGCTGTGGAGGTACAGTATTATAACTGGGTCATCATGGTTATGATGCTAGAGATGTGGTCAGACCGCCTGAGATTAATAAAGCCTTCTCCAGCTAGACTTGCGCCCTCTGCTGGTTGCAACAGCAACTGCCAGGAGTCATAAATCATGTCATCATATGTCGAATTTTCAGGGATTAGCTCAGCCATCTATGTGTATTTATTTAAGCAAATATCGATGTAAGCGCTACACTCTGAGTCTGAAGCAGCGGCTGGCATCGCACGCTTCGGAAGAGTGCACGTGCTTGTTCTCCGCTCCCCCAAATCAACAGCAGAGGCTGTGGAAACCGGAAGCAAGCTCATAGCTTCAACTCGGGAGAAATAACGCGGGACAGCTTGTGGCAGCTTTTGTGTTAATGCTGAACATCACTGAAATCTTTTTATCACAGTATATCTTTTTTGAAACGTATGTATTGGAGATTATTCTGCATTGAGGTAAAAATGCCACTGGAAACAAAATAGGTCACTTTTCGTTTATTTTCTGATTAGTTAGTGCAGCCCTGGTAGCAACGGCAGCGTAATACTCTTCATCAATGCGTGTGCATTAGCAATGAGCATTATGTTCCATGCTAAATTCATTCACAACAGAAATTTGCAGTGGTTTTCAATCTATGTGGAAGAACACATAGTATGTGTTTGGAGTGTTCTTTAGTGAATATTCCACTGCTGGTGATAACATTCTAATGCTGGTGTGACAATCACAACTGGCAAAGGCAATTGAGTTCTAGAACACCAAATTAGTATTTTGATTTTTTTTGTTTGTTGCAGAAAGCCTACTCTTCAAAGGGTGAACAGAAACGGCATATTTCCTCCAGAAAGACCGGAAACCCCGTTTACAAAATGTGCACACAGGACCCTCAGAAACATTTCGACCATGCTCTTTATTGCATAACCGTGGTTGACAGAGTGAACACGGAGGTGGGCAGGGGGGTCACAGCCGCCCCGCAAACACCTGTCCGGGGGCCGCCCCCCCTGGCGCGGGCACCCCCCTCACTTCTGGCCCTTAGACGTGGCGGAGGACCAGACCTCCTCCCCGTCCCGCTCCAGCACCATGGCGCCGTCGTTGCGCAGGCCCAGGTGGCACATCTTGAAGGCGCCGGGCGCCTGGGTCTTGGTCTGCCACACCATCTTGTTGTCCTTCTTGTACATGGCCAGGTTGCAGTCCTCCTGCAGGCTGAGGCGGTGGGCGTCTCGTGCGCCAGCGGTGTCAGACGACCAGATCTGCTTCCAGCCGTAGATCACAAAGTTACCGTCCTCCTGCGGTGGGGGGGGGGGGGGAGCACACAAACACAGGCTGGGAGGAGGAGCGGTATTGCAGTCCGGCACAACGTTACCGTACTCCTGTCGAAGTCACCGACACGGGTAAAACGGGACCGTGACTCTGACCGAGCACGTTTTTAATGGCACTCTCTGTCTTAGGAACTAAGAGCAAGGAAGTGGAATAAAAACTGAGTGTTCACAAAATGGCGAGCAAATTAAGAACAGAGAATTTGGGAAAACATTTAGGTGTATTGGGCTTACGACGCACAAGGTGAAGAACTAGCTGTGGAGCCGTGTGCTGCCTGGGCAAAGTGTGAGGTCACAAATACAGTATGTGATAAGAATGTTCTTAAATGAACATTCCAGTGCTGAGGTAACAATCACTAACAAGCGATGGTGATATACAATGATGGACAGCTAACACTGGCTGAGAATGTTGAAAGAACATTCCAGAAAACCTACTCTTAAAAGGAGAGTTAAACTTCCGGCAGTCCCGTACCTGAAACACAGCCTTCCACTCACGGTTGTTGGACATTAGGTAGTCTCCTTTGTGGAGCTCGTCAAACTTGGACATGTAGTTTTTGCTCATGGTTCTGAAATGAGGAAAAACCGGAATTGAGTGAGTGACTACCTGATACGGTGAACATTGTTCATACATTGTGGAAGTGAGCATATCTTCAGACAATAATATAAAAGATATCTAAAATAATTTTTTGAAAATATACAAGAAATCTAAAATAAAAATCAGTACAATCAGTACAAGAAAAAAATGTACTTGCCACTACTGTAGGGATGAATACTACATATGCCAATACTACATATAGTATAGTATTTGTGAGGGCAAATGAAGCTCAACCCAGAATTAGCGTGGAAACTGGTGGCTTCCTTCCATAAAAGCTGTGTCCCAGTGCAACCCGTAGAGCAATGCAATATCGAATATCTGTCACATATCCATTGGCGTCGCGCAAACCCAGTGGAACTGAAAGAAGCGATAATAGGAAATGCCACCTGCCGCGTTTGATGTCACAACTGCCATCAAGATGAAACGCTGAAAACGCACAGGCAGGAAGGACGCGGTATGCAATCGGGGGAACCCAAATACGGCAGTAAGGCAGCTTTCCAGCGGCTGAAGCGCTCCGTTTCCCCTGGATGATGACAGGCCTGACGCCATCCTGAAGGTCTCACAGACGAGGAGAGCGCAGAGAAAAGGCTGGAGGTCGACGGGTGTGATACTCACAGGCAGGCTGTCGATCCGTCAATCAATCGAGCTGACCGGGGCGGCGTCTCCTGGGGAACTGATCCCCGGGGCCGGGGAGGCCCGGCTTTTATAATAGCAGGTTTCACTCCGTCATCCCGAGAAGACCAGAGCCCTCCGCACATTCTGATCTTTGGATTGGATTACTTAAAATAGGGCGCCGTGAGTGTAATTCTTTTCACCTGGTTGTTCTTTATGACTGTGTGTAGTGTCGCGCACAATTCCGGGAGGACTGGCCTTATGCTTGTGATGAGCGTTACGCTCCTAACAAGTGTGGCAGTGTGTATTATGTACAGCATATTCCTGAGTCTGCATTGCCTATTTGTGGTCTGTTTGGGGGGGGGGGGGTAAAATGGTATGCCTTGGTATTTGGTGTTCTTAAACCCAAATTAGTTATATTTTACGTGTGTATGTAAGTACGAATAATACATGCAGGGCAGCCTGTAGCGTAGTGGTTAAGGTACATAACTGGGACACGCAAGGTCGGTGGTTCGATCCCCAGTGTAGCCACAATAAGATCCGCACAGCCGTTGGGCCCTTGAGCAAGGCCCTTAACCCAGGGGAGGATTGTCTCCTGCTTAGTCTAGTCAACTGTACATCGCTCTGGATAAGAGCGTCTGCCAAATGCTATTGATGTAATGTAACGTAATGTATAAAATGAACTGATTAAACCCCTGGTCAATAGTGATGCCAGTAGTAACCAGAAGTAGCATTTCACTGTTAGAAATCTGCAGGCCCAATTAAGCATGTCCAGTGGGACAGATATGAACCTGCACCCAGTTGTATGTATTTCTGACTGCCCGGTCGGCTGCTGGAATCCAAAAAATAATTTATAATATTACATAGTACACCAACCGCTTATTTATGAAACAGCCTCTGTGTTGAGAAAATTGGCATATTTTGAAAACGTGCAACAGGTTTATCTAATCCAAATAAGGTAAACTCAATAGCATTAATTGTGATAAAAGGTAGAAATGAGGAGAAATCAATCTGAATGTTTTATTGATGAGCCACACATTAAAAGGGTGGCTCACTTTATTTCTCAAATAAATGAAATCAAATAGAACTTAAATGTAAAATCACAATTCCTCTCTGGGTTTAAAAAAACTTTAAAAAGAATGGGGGAGTTAAATGTGTTTGGACATTTTCTTAATGTAAGAGAACATTACATAAGAACACATCTCATCAAAGGAATTCCTGTACTGACTAATTAGTAGAATGTTCTGCAAATGGGGAAAAAAAACATACTTTCTAAATTGTTATTGCAGGTCAATTCAAAGCCCACGCACACTCATTTAAAGAGGACAGAGAATGTGTGTGAACTGTGGCACGTCTTTTGAAGTGTGCGTAAGATCTCTTGACAAGTTATTCACGTCAAGCGTCTCAAATTTAGGTCACAAATGTGTGGCCAGAATGTTCTTAACAGAACATTCTAATGCTGATGACTGCTGCTCGTTGAAAGCAGCGGGGTTCTAGAACACTGACTTCTTGAATTCTGAGGGAAAAAAAACATTCCAGGGCCGCTGAACTGAGGCCACGCCATGCTGATCACATTTATGCGGGGAATTGGGAGTGTTTCGTCCCATCGCAGGTCCTTCAACGAATGCCTGTAGTTCTCCGATCTCTCCTGAAGCCGGTAAACATGAACTGAATGACCGTTTTGCCATCCAGACTAACAATATTGAACGTAATCGAATGGTATTTAACTGCATGCAAAGCTGTGTGTCTACCATTGTAAGCCAATTAAATTAAAATGAATACAAAGAGGATGCTTATTATATACTGTAATTGCGCTGACTTTAGCCAGTGAAAACAATGTTTGCGTCGCAATGCCAAAATGTTTTTGCAATGAGCACTGCTGGACAGCATGCAGGCATGTTTAAGTACAGTAGTACAGTAAGTACACATATTCCTGCTGCCTTATCAGTGTTAATCTCTGATACTGATGCTATGGCAAATAAAAATGTTTTATTGTCAGACATTAGCTGCTGGTGGCGTGTGGCCTGGGTTGTTGGGGACTGAACATTGAGCCCTGGTCGTAGTAATTGATTTGATTTGATTTGATTTGATTTGATTTGATTTGATTTGATTTGATTTGATTTGATTTGTAATGATCTGGTTCACAGAATGGTATATAAATACACCGGGTTAGGGCATGGTACTGTATGATTTATTTGTAACTGCAGACAGTAGTGTTTGTGAAAATGTGTGTATCGCTCAAAAACCACCCAACCAATCAGCGCCCCCCATCCCCTGAGCACAGGGAAACACAAAGCACACAGACGCGTTGTATATATTTGCCTTTGTCATTCTCTTTATTGGACAGGGCCTTTCAACTGAGAGCGTGCGGAGAGGAACCACGTGGCCAGAAAAGGATGGTTCGGGGCCAGGGGCCTCTGGAGCAGGGCCTGAGGGGCCCTCTCCCCGCCTCACTTCTGGCCGCGGGACGTGGCGGAGGACCAGACCTCCTCCCCGTCCCGCTCCAGCACCAGGACGCCGTCGTTGCGCAGGCAGAGTCGGCACGCCCTGCAGCCTTCGGCCCGGTGGGTGTTGGTGTGCCACACGACCTGGCTGTCCCGGCCGTACAGGGCCAGGTCGCAGTCCTCCTGCAGGCTCAGGCGGTGGGCGTCGCGCGCACCAGCGGTGTCAGATGACCAGATCTGCTTCCAGCCGTAGATCACAAAGTTACCGTCCTCCTGTGGGGGGGGAGCACACAAACACAGCCTGAAAGGAGGAGCGGTAATCCCCGTTACGACATGTTAACCCTTTGAAGAGGAGGTTTTTTGGAATGTTCTTTTTTTTTTTTACAATTCTAAGTCAGTGTTCCAGAACTCCCTGACTTTCAATTACCAGCAGTGATTGTTACATCAGCACTAGAACATTCAGTGAAGAACATTCCAATCACACATTTGATGATCTTACTGCTGAAAGGGTGACTTATCTGGTGTCAGCAGGCCTGCGGACAAGGGCAGGGAAATAGAAGGCTCGCTGTACCTGGAATACGGCCTTATACTCTTTGTTGTTGGACCAGAGGTAGTCTCCCTTATGGAGTTCATCATACTTGGACAGGTAGTTCCTGCTCATGGTTCTGGAAGGAGAAGATTTAGCTTAATCAGAAGATGCACTGTATGCTCAGAGAAAAACACAGCACTGGTGAACCTCGTGAAATTTTTTAGCATGCCAATCGATGAATTAATAATTTATCATTATTACATCATTAAGTCAGATCCAGAATTCCAAATCAGTTATATTTTCACGCCAAAGTTTAGCCAGTGGTCTGTATCTGTGAGCATGTAAAGTTTCTATTTCTCATCAATCTCAACAATCCTTCACATTTCTCATTTTAATTTATATAATAAGGTGAACATTCAGTGTAGCAGTTACTGCTCACGGCATACAAATAGTTTCAGGAAACAAAATGCTTATGGTCCCAGGGTCTGTTGTTCATATCCTGCAGCGATCAAATAGCCTAATATTTCAGAGCATTCTAAGAAAACCACAGAAGAAGAGAAAGAGAGATTGTTGATTCTGTATTGATACTCACAGGCCGGCTGTAGTTCTGCTGAGTAAACTGATGAGGCAGTGGCTCTTGATGAAGTGACCTCCGGCCAGAGAGATCCCATTTTATACCCAGAGAAGGGTGGAGGAGTGGACTTTGGAGAAAGAAGCCCTCATTCTTTCTCTAAAGTAATATTGTGACACTCTGGGTTTCGTGGCAGGTCTGCCCGTGGTGAGGTTGTTTTGCTAATTGTTCGATGCCTAATGAGACCCAAATTCTGAGTTGGAAAAACAAATAAGGGAGCTTTAAATGAAATAAAGTCCTTTAAATAAAATGTCAATGTAATGCTGCACTCACAGCCCTCCAGAACAGAAAAGGCATCATATCTGTGTCACAAAGACTGTCACTCTGCTCTGCCCATCAGCTGGCCTGTGTTGCTCCTGGATGGAGTCACACAAACACATCATTTTTAGTAATTCATTATTAGTATTTTTATTTAAGATTCTACAACACTATTAGTAAGTGTAGGTTTGACACCAGCTTGGAAAAGTGCCACCAAGCTGAGATAAAAAGGTTGTAGAATTTCTTACATTTTATACCGCTACAGAGGGTAAAGCTAAAGTTTGCACAGGATTTACACACATTTATAGTCTTAAAGGGTTAAATAAGATACTGTACAACGAGAGAAAAACGTTTTTGATCATATGATCTGTGATTTGCATCGGTACATTGGCACAGAAAGTAGCTGGGATGCGAATGTGATGATTACAGGCTGGAGTGCAGAATGGGACAGAACCGGGGCTTATTCTGCCTGGCGTCAATGCGTACGTGACCAGCAAAAATAGATCATGTGTGAGTCGCGTGTACATAGAGACACTTGGCGAGGAAGTATGCAGTGTCATTTAAAGACGTTCTGAGATCATTTGTCGGGTGGTTCTATGCCTCCGCATCGTGGGTTAAAACCCTTGAAACTGCCATCTCGTCGGGGATTATCCCTTACGTATGACTTTTCTTGAAATTTACTTGCATTGCTACCTTTCGTGGGCATGGTTTAACTTACCTTTTGGAATACGATCTGAATGTCGAAGTCTGTCAGTGGTAGGCAACTGTTTTGCATTTTAACAATACCGTTGTCCCCATTATGGGATTCTGCTGGGCATTGCAAAGGGGATGGATGTATGTAACTCTGGTTTTTGTTCTGTTCTATGAGAAAATTTAATTAAATACTTAGATATTACAATATTTACAATACACTGTAGAGTGTGTACATTTTTGTGTTTGTTTTCCTTGCTGCTTTTAATACCCTCTTCTTTTATTTGCCTAAAATGCACATGTTTATCATTTGTGGGACTGATATGAGCCCCTTAGGGTTTCTTAAGTATGATGTTATCCTTTTATGTTGTTATATGCTTTTAATTTTTGTGCAAATAAATACAATCAAACCAATATTAGGTGGCCAGCTGCCCCACTGTGCGATGCATAACTGGCTCCAGTGATGTAGGCGGAGAGAGTGGTTATGTTTGCTGAGATTTGGCTGTGTCCCGTAGCTCATCAGCGACCCCTGGTGGTTAATCGGGTGCCGGAGTCTGTCAAATCCATCAACCGTGTGAGGAGCTTTCCGTCACATCGCTTTTCAGGTTATTGCTGCCGCTGACCCAGTTAGCCCAAAGCCATTTTTTGGTGTATTGACAGCAGTAAAGAAGGAAAATCACAAATAAGGAACACAAAAATAAAGGAACATTAGTTATATCGGATAGAGAAATCTGATATATGCTTAAATGTAAGTACGGTAAGCATTTCAATGAAGGAAAGCTATTGTAGCTGCCACTGCATCACATCGGTAAAGGAATGCTAATTGATGTTGGTCTATAATTACGACACAGGTCTATTCATTCAAAGAGCTTGTTGGCTTCTAATCACTTCAGCCTCAAAGCAGTCTTCTCAAGTGCTAATCCTGGAACAAGCTGTACACAGAAAGTCACAGAGGATGGGTACAATGCCTTTTTTAAAGATATTACTTTAACCTTCATATTTATGTTTGGGGTCAATTTGACCTCATTTAGTGTGACATCTCTTAAACAGTTAACCTTTTTTTTCATATTGATACTGTATGATTTTTCTCATTTGGTGGGATTAAAGAGTAAACATGCAATAAACATTATGCTATGCTAAATCCTGTAATTTATAAAACCATTTTTCTTTTTTTTTTATCAGATATCTTTGCGTATGATTCTGGGAACACTTACCCATACAGGTGCCAAGCTTTCATAATGAGATTTGCAGATCACAGATTTCTCATATTTATGCATAAAAGGTTAGTCATTTGGGAGGCAATAAGACAATTACATTTTTCTATTACAATAATTGTGTGTTTATTTAAAGTTTTGGGCTCAAACATAAAAGTGGTCATGAAACTTTAACATAATATGAGGGTTACTCAGAGTGTGTGCAGAGGCTGACTGCCTGATTGGAGAACGCACTTGTGACTCCAGAGACACAGAGGAGTGGAATGATTCAGCAATCCTTCACAGAAGCTAGCCAGTGCGTTATGCTACACGGATTATGCTAACATCTATGACAGGGGTGTTTCACTTGCCCTCGGATCTATGGATTAGTTCAATAATAAATAAAGCCGAGGTCTGAATAGACAGGTATGATTGGCTTGGTTTGGTTTTCAAACAATCACATTGTGGTATCTGTGGCAACCAAATCCGTTTCCAAAAAAAAAACCTCCCAGGCTGAACTGAAATGTGGGTCAGAGTTAATATTTATCCCAGTGCGGAGGGGATCAGTGTTCGACAGAGCAGAATCCTCAGTCCTGCTGTTCAACCGGCACCGAGAGAGATGAGCTGCCAACTGCTACTTCTGCTGCTGACCGTAGCGGCCTGTGTGTCCTCTACTGACGGACATGCAGCCTACGATCAGCTCCCAGACGTCTACAAGAAAGGAGTCGACCTAGCCCTGGAACAGCTGAAGTCGCACAGCAGCATCCAGCACCATTTCCTGTTCTTCAAGAGCCTGAGCAAATCTAACACTGAGGTACTCCATTTTCATTCCTGCATCTCAGGAATTTCATTTACAGTCTTTTTCATGTGGAACTGTCGACCTCACTCACATTACCAGGAACTGGGCTGACAATGTAGCTGATAAAATTTTCTTTTTATTAATTTTGTTCCATTTTCACCCTAGAAGCTGTTTTGCTGAACACTATGTTTCAGGATAACTGTATACTGTTAAAAGTCTTCCCTAGCCTGCTAGTATTATTGAGAAATGTCAGGAACATCATCTTTATCTGTTTTTTTACTAATTCATGTTTAAACTGTTGCGGGATGAGTCCAAGGATCACCTTTATTTATTTGCTAAACGTAGAAGTATTTACTTTAACATGATCTTTGAACATGATCAGATCAGGGTCAAACTTTAGATTAAAAAACAAGCAAGCTAACATCAATATGTTGTTCCGAACTAGCTATGAATTAATTGTACGATAAAGTACTAATTAATGTGATTGGACAGAACGAAGTAGAATGTTTATTATACTGATGATTCTGAATTTGTTTACACTGATGGGCACAGAAAATGGAAAAGGAAAAAAATATTACATAAACACAATAAGTCCCTGTATTATCATTAGCAATATCAAAATAACTGATACAAAAATAACTATGTTGTTTCAATTCATATATGAATATACTGTAGGCTACTACAGATGGACATTTTTACAATATATTATGTATATTGCAATCAATAGAAGATACATATAATTGTACATTTTGAAATAAAAGAGAGAAATTGAAAATTAAAATTGAAATAGAATATAAAAGGTAATTTTATCATTTGAATATCTAATAGTATAATACTACATACACTCAGTGAGCACTTTATTAGGCATTTATTAGACTCATTCTTTAGACTTTTAGACTGGTCTTCTGTTGCTGTAGCCGATCCACTTTAGAGGTTTGACGTGCTGTGTGTTCAGATGTGACGCGCTTAGCATTACTGCCACCTTCCTGTCAGCTTTGACTAGTCTGGTCCTTCTCCTCTGACCTCTCACATTAACAACATGTTTTTGCCAGCATAACTGCTGCTCACGGGATGTTTTTTGTTTTTCGCACAATTCTCCGCAAACTCTAGAGACTAGAGTCAATCACTTCACAGTCAAAATGACTTAGATCGCATTTCTTCCCCATTCTGACATTTAGTTGCTGCCACATGATTAGCTGATTAAATATTTGTATTAACAAGCTGGTGTGCAGGTCTACCTAATAAAGTGCTCAGTGAGTATATTTACATGACAGTATCTGTCAGAGAGGTAAAATATCATACAACTGTTAGAAGATATAACATAAGGAATGCCTGAAAGACTACTTTCTTTCTTTTTTTAACTGCAAAACTGCAACTGCAATTCCATAGAACGAGGTTTTTCAAGGGTTCTTTTTCAGGCAAAATGGTTCTTTGTCTGGAAGCTTTCACACGTCACACCTATGATAGAGGGTTCCATATAAATAATTTAAAAGGGTTCCTCTATGGAGACTGAGAGTGTACTGTATGTGTTCTACAGTGTTATTCTCCAGAGTGATCAGGCTAAACCCCATTGAGAGATTTCCTTTGGTTTTCAGTTTGGATTCAGTGCGCACTTCATTAACCACAACTTCTACCTCAAACCAACCAAGTGCTCTAGAGACACAGTGGACCCCAATCCAAAAAGCTGCCCCTTCAGAAATGACCGAGTGAGTACCAGTAGGACCAGGTCGACAGATGACCAGTGTTTGTGATCTAAATTTGATGATGCCACCCACTGTACAACAGATTACAACAGAGAACCCAGAGGTGTGCTAATGTATACTACAGGATCTATACACTATTTCTTTATTTCCCTGTTTGTCTCTCTCATAGCCACTGATAGACTGTGGAGTTTGCTACAAAATCTATTCTGGGGAAATTGAACGTGATCCCAAGCCGTATGTGAACTGTGTCCACAAGCCAGCCCTGACACAAGTAAGAGATCTCCTTACAGTTTCTAATTTTGTCAGCCATGTGGCAACAATATGACATATTCCATATTCCATAGCCATATTGTTTGGTTCGCCAAACATAAGCTTGTCTGTAACCATAACACAGACATTTGGAATTTGAAAGTAAGATTGGATGATCCGAGATTCAGCTGATTAAAAACAGCTCGCAGCAGCATTTGAGAGCACTACTTCATTGGTACTGTAACAGTGATATTCAAAAATAAGTATCTTAAAAATACAAATATGTGATCAATTCCTCAAATCAGTTGGTATACATTTGCATTCTGTGGCAATGATGAGCTGAACCTTTGTCTTCCATTTCAGGACATGAAGGTGAAACGAAAAGAGCACTGTGACAAAATGGGCTACAACAGTGGCACTGTGACTCTACTGGGGAGCAAAAAAGATAACTGAAACGTTATTAAACCCCCCTTTGCCATTTCTCATTTCTGGTGTATCTATCCCAAACTGTGGTATCAATATTTAAAATAAATGCACTTCATGCCAAACAAACTATACAAAAGATTCTATAGATTTTTCTAGACTTACTGAGTATGTTCCTTGAGTGGGCAAGAAAGCATTCCATTCAATCAAATCTCGCCGGAGCACTTGGTGATGTTGGAATAGGATTGCGACAATTAACATGAATGCACACAAATTATATTAACACATATTTAAATCCTGCTAATCTCATACTAAACACCAGATAAGAAAAACAGAACACAGGACCTGTGTGCTGTAAATGATCATGCTTGGGATGTTTCAGTAAAGATAGAGAAGATGTTAGAAGTGGACACGTAACAGTTTCAATACAATCGCTTCTCTATTCCCATGACCTGTGTTGGAAAACATGGGAGGACTCAGCCAACCCCCCCTGAAGCATCTCACTTTGTTTGGTCAATCTACAACCCTGTCTAGCCCCCAATCCTGTGAAATGTACCTCTTTGATCAGTACCTCTCTGTTATATCCTCTACCCCCTCCCTCAACCCCTTTCCCCACACATTGTTTTACCGCCCCACCAGATCTAATCACCCCCCTCCCCACTCCTGTGATGTGTTTTAATAATGGAAAATATTGTCTCCGTTGAGGGACAGGGAATAAGTGTGACATTCTCCCTCATTTTTTAGTTCTTGTTGATCTGTACATGGGGAACAGAACCACTAGTTCTTCTACTATATTAAACTATCTATTTGAAACAAAGACGTACCTGCATTTATTTTTCTACTGACAATCGTACGGAGGAATATATTTTACTCTTTAAAAATTCGCCAAACTGTCTCTAAATATGTTTTGATTTTGACTGTGAAAATGGGGCAAATAGAAGGTAGCTGATTGAACCGTTTGCCAAACCCAGGCCTTATTTTTCAGAGAACCTTACTCCCCCACAATACAATTGAAACATCACAGTGGTACATGTTGATGACAACATCACTTGATTGATCAGATAGATCTGTGCAAAACAGAAATTAGATTTGAAACTGGGTGTGAAGACAATGGTAAAACTAACCAACAGGACTACACACAAACCCTAAATAAATAAATAAATGATGACAGAGTGTCCAGGTGCATCTCAAAAATGTTCCCTTCCAGTCAACTTGCCATGAATATGCTTTGATACAGCACTCTGCGAACAGCCAGCCCTTTCAGCAATGACCTTCTGTGGCCTACCCTCCTTGTCGAGGGTGTCAATGAGAGCCTTCTGGACAACTGTCAAATCTTCCCCATGATTGCCTGACCAAGTATTGAGTGCGTATAAGAAGATGCTGATTTCTACTGAAGGACGACGGTCCTACGATCAGCTCCCGGACCGCTACAAGAAAGGAGTCGACCTCGCCCGGGAACACCTGTTGTTGTACGGCAGCTTTCCCTATCACCTACTCTTTGTCAAAAGCTTGAATGCTTCTGCGGTGGAGGTACTGTGCTTTTTCTGCATCGCCTGCGCCATTTTTCTGTCTGTTGACAAATGTAAAAGCTCACCTAATTACGAAAAGTTGAGCTGGAGTAAAGATAGACTGATCGATACAATTTATGCTGTAAACCTTTCCTATTTTGTCCGACTCCCATTTGACAAAAAACGCTGTTAAGACACGAACACAGTAACAATATGCCGTTAAGACATTAACACAGTAACAATATGCTGTTAAGACACGAACACAGTAACAATATGCCGTCAAGACATTAACACAGTAACAATATGCTGTTAAGACACTAACACAGTAACAAAAGGCTGTTAAATTGCCTTGCAGGCAAGCATCTTTGGATTTCTGCAAGGTGAGAAATCCAAAGCTTAAAATCATAAGAACACTGAGACAGGCAAAGAAAGAGGATGGAATTTAGTGCTTGTGAGTAAAAAAAGTAAACATTTAAAGATCACTTTTATTGACTAAACATTTACTTTACCATTCATTTTGGTGCAAGGTGCATTTCAGCGCATGGTACACATAAATAAATGGACATTTATTTTCATTTTTTTTTTACCATGGCAGCTATACGCATGATGTGGCTTCCTTCGCTTTTCAGACCGGATTCGGTGGGAAATACATTTACCTCAACTTCGACCTTAAAGCAACCACGCCATCTTTATCTGGACTTTTTCACATGAATGTACAAAAATGTTTTTTGACTAATTAATGTTTAAACTGTTGCGGGATGAGTCCAAGGATCACCTTTATTTATTTACTAAACCTAGAAGTATTTACTTTAACATGATCTTTGAACATGATCAGATCAGCGTCAAACTTTAGATTAAAAAACAAGCAAGCTAACGTCAATATGTTGTTCCGAACTAGCTATGAATTAATTGTACAATAAAGTATTAATTAATGTGATTGGACAGAACGAAGAAGAATGTTTATTATACTGATGATTCTGAATTTGTTTACACTGATGGGCACAGAAAATGGAAAAGGAAAATTACATAAACACAATAAGTCCCTGTATTATCATTAGCAATATCAAAATAACTGATACAAAAATACATATGTCGTTTCAATTCATATATGAATATACTGTAGGCTACTACAGATTAACATTTTTACAATATATTATGTATATTGCAATCAATAGAAGATACATATAATTGTACATTTTGAAATAAAAGAGAGAAATTGAAAATTAAAATTGAACTTCACAGTTAAAATGACTTAGATCGCATTTCTTCCCCATTCTGACATTTGGTCTGAAAAACAGCTGAACCTCTTGACCACGTTTGCATGCTTTTACGCATTTAGTTGCTGCCACATGATTAGCTGATTAAATATTTGCATTAACAAGCTGGTGTGCAGGTCTACCTAATAAAGTGCTCAGTGAGTATATTTACATGACAGTATTCGTCAGAGAGGTAGAATATCATACAACTGTTAGAAGATATAACATAAGGAATGCCTTTTTTTTTTTTTTTTTACTGCAAAATTGCAACTGCAATTCCATAGAACAAGGTTTTTCAAGGGTTCTATTTCACTTTATATGTAATGAATCTAGAATGTATGAAAGTTTAACTTTTTGAATTAAATTATGGAAAAAAATGATATTCCATGATATTACAATTTTTTGATATGCACCTGTATATGCATTTATGTAGGTACCATTGTAGATGTGCCTTTAAAGTAACCAATTATGGTTCCACAAGAAACCACTAAGATATCACCTCAGCTGATTGGAGAACTACTGAAACTGTATTGAAATTGGTAGTTCCAAATTAATATGTTTAATTAATTAATATTGCGCCTCACAGCAAGGAGGTCCTGGGTTCGAGTCCCCGTCGGCCGGGGCCTCTCTGTGCGGAGTTTGCATGTTCTCCCAGTGTCTGCGTGGGTTTCCTCCGGGTTTCCTCCTCTAAATTGCCCATAGGTATGAGTGTGTGAGTGAATGGTGTGTGTGCCCTGCGATGGACTGGCGACCTGTCCAGGTTGTATTCCTGCCTTTCGCCCAATGTATGCTGGGATAGGCTCCAGCCCCCTGCAACCCTGTTCAGGATAAGCGGGTTAGGATAATGAATGAATGAATGAAGTATTGATTGCACATTCATATAATAGACTGTTAAAGCAAAAACCTTTGTGAAATAATTTTGGTGTTAAACCTGTTGAACACCAAGCGTTCCAAAAAGCCTCCAGACTTAAATGTGGGTCAGAGTTAATATTTATCCCAGTGTGGAGAAGATCAGCGCTTGGTCGCAGAATCCTCAGTCCTGCTGTTCAACCAGCACTGAGAGAGATGAGCTGCCAACTGCTATTCCTGCTGCTGACCGTAGGAGCCTGTGTCTCCTCTACTGAAGGACGACGGTCCTACGATCAGCTCCCGGACCGCTACAAGAAAGGAGTTGACCTCGCCCGGGAACACCTGTTGTTATACGGCAGCTTCCCCTATCACCTACTCTTTGTCAAAAGCTTGAATGCTTCTGCGGTGGAGGTACTGTGCTTTTTCTGCATCGCCCGCGCCATTTTTCTGTCTGTTGACAAATGTAAAAGCTCACCTAATTACGAAAAGTTGAGCTGGAGTGAAGGCAGACTGATCGATAGAATTTATGCTGTAAACCTTTCCGCTTTTGTCCAACTCCCATTTGACAAAAACGCTGTTAAGACAGTAACACAGTAACAATATGCTGTTAAGACATTAACACAGTAACAATATGCTGTTAAGACATTAACATAGTAACAAAAGGCTGTTAAACGGCCTTGCAGGCAAGCATCTTTGGATTTCTGCAAGGTGAGAAATTCAAAGCTTAAAATCATAAGAACATTGAGACAGGCAAAGAAAGAGGATGGAATTTAGTGCTTGTGAGTAAAAAAAGTAAACATTTAAAGGTCACTTTTATTGACTAAACATTTACTTTACCATTCATTTTGGTGCAAGGTGCATTTCAGCGCATGGTACACATAAATAAATGGACATTTATTTTCATTTTTTTTTTACCATGGCAGCTATACGCATGATGTGGCTTCCTTCGCTTTTCAGACCGGATTCGGTGGGAAATACATTTACCACAACTTCGACCTTAAAGCAACCACGTGCTCCAACGACACCGTGGACCCGGATCCAAAGAGATGCCCGTTCAGAGACGATCGCACCCCGTGCAGTTTCTGACGTTATCAGTCGCAACCATGTGACTCCAGCATGACGTATCCCACCGTTTAAGTGGCAACGGGCACAGAGACGCATGGAATTACTATTATTGCAGGCCGAAACCAACATAAGCCTGTCTGTAATCATTTTCTCATAACACACAGATTTGGTATTTGAAAGTAAAACGGCATGATCTGAGGTTCAGCAGATTGACAACAGAAACATCCCTCGACAGTAGGCCCATGTTTGAGCAATACTTAATTGGTACTGTAACGGATATATCAAAATTGATATTCATTCATTCATTCATTCATCCATTTATTATCCTAACCTGCTTATCCTGAACAGGGTCACATGGGGGCTGGAGCCTATCCCAGCATACATTGGGTGAAAAGCAGGAATACACCCTGGACAGGTCGCCAGTCCATCGCAGGGCACACACACCATTCACTCACACACTCATACCTACGGGCAATTTAGACTCTCCAATCAGCCTAACCTGCATGTCTTTGGACTGTGGGAGGAAACCGGAGTACCCGGAGGAAACCCACACAGACAGGGGGAGAACATGCAAACTCCACACAGAGAGGCCCCGGCCAACGGGGATTCGAACGCACTGCCCCATCCGTGCGGCCCCAAATTGATATTTTTAATTTGAATATAATATCAAATCACAGAATCAGTGAGTGTATATATTTACATTGTATCGTGAATATCGTATATTGTAATGAACTTATGCCTCGTATTTCAGGAGCAGGCAGACAAAAGATTTGCGCAATGTACCGAAATGTTTGAGAGAGCTAGTACCTACATACGTACTCTACTGCAGCAACTGTTTGGAGCGAACTCGACGTTGGCTGCCGATCACGCCGGATCTCAGGATTAACAAGCGTGCTTACGAGGTCCTTAAGCACAGGATGTCCTCTCCGTGTGCGGGTCTCGCAAACACTCGCTCGCCGGACTCTTAAGAGGAACTTAGCTTATATTCATGTGCGTTCCGGCTAAAGGGGCCGGGGCTCCCCTGTGCATGCTGGGTTTTGTTCAAAGCAGCCATGTTATAGCCAACATAGCAATGCATGCCACGAATACAAGAATACAAGTCCAATATTCTGCTGTGTTGAAAACAATTACACAAAAAGATGTCACTTTTTAACTGATCAAATCAATAGGTTCCTAATAAAGTTGGGCAAATTCTTTTTTCCATAATTGCATGAACACAGTGCAGGTCTAGCTCGTTATCATCTGCTTTGTCTTTAAATTCTGAATTTATTATTTCGTTTTGATTATTAGTTTTATTTGATTATTAGTTTTATTTGATTATTAGTTTTAATGTGTCCTTGCTTTCACCAATTAGGAGGCATACTGATTCACCTCAGCCTTTAATTTCTCAAATTAAAAATGTTTTCTTTTTGTAATTGTGTGCAATATAGCACAATGTGAACATTGGGCTTTCATTCTGGCATAGCTACGTCGAACACACTGTGGCTTGAGAGGGTAAAACAATTCCTATAAATATAAAAATATGAACAGTGTGTTAGAATTCTAGGGTTGCAGTTGTGGTTGGAACAAAACCAGCGCACACAGGCGGGCCCCAGGGCCGAACTTCAGAACCACTGTGCTAAAGCACGTGTATTGATATTATATCCAGTGTGTACCATTCCCAACCAGTAGAGGTCAGGAGTGTTACGTCTCTGACCAGAGGTTTGAGTCGGACTGTACAAGGTGGACCATCTAACATTAAACCATGCTTTTCCTTGAATGAGTTACATGGAGTGCAGACGTATCATTACAGCACGAGTAGTGAATAAATCGATAACGGGATTTCACATCATTCATAATGTTTTTAACGAATCAACACTGGAAAATCCATCCATCCATCCATCCATCCATCAATCAATCCATCAATCAATCAATCAATCCATCAATCAATCAATCCATCAATTATCATAACCACTTATCCTAAACTTATCCTGAACAGGGTTGCAGGGGGGCTGGAGCCTAGCCCAGCATACATTGGGTGAAAGGCAGGAATACACCCTGGACAGGTCGCCAGTCCATCGCAGGGCACACACACCATTCACTCACACACTCAGCCTAACCTGCATGTCTTTGGACTGTGGGAGGAAACCCACGCAGACACGGGGAGAACATGCAAACTCCACACAGAGAGGCCCCGGATGACGGGGATTCAAACCCAGGACCTCCTTGCTGTGAGGCGGCAGTGCTACCCACTGCACCATCCGTGCCGCCACACTGGAAAATGAAATGCTCAAAATGTGAGAACATATTGCGTGCGCTATCATTAAACTACAACCATTTTGATTCCGGACGCCTTTTAGAACAAAATATAATAGCTACTAAATAAATAATATTAAGACAAAAGACTCCACGAATAATAGACTCAATAATTATGGAGGATTTCCGGAACATTACCCTCCGCAGGCGTCCTCTGTGAAATGGTCCGGTGGTTTAAAATGTACACTGTTTGGAACACAAAATATCATGGTAATTTAGCCTATTATCCACAGTGAAGGGGTGGCAATGTTCTGGCCGTATTTATACAAGCATACAGGCGCACCATTATTTTTATGAATAAGCATAATTAGATTATCGTTTGCTTATTAATGACATTTGACGGAAAATAAAGAAGTCATGCATGTGACATTAGCATGGTCAATTTCATTTCAGGCACTATCATTCCAAAATTATAATATTAGAAATGTCCTTTTGGCCTCACAGCAAGGAGGTCCTGGGTTCGAATCCCCGTCGGCCGGGGCCTCTCTGTGCGGAGTTTGCATGTTCTCCCCGTGTCTGCGTGGGTTTCCTCCGGGTACTCCGGTTTCCTCCCACAGTCCAAAGACATGCACGTTAGGCTGATTGGAAAGTCTAAATTGCCCGTAGGTATGAGTGTGTGAGTGAATGGTGTGTGTGCCCTGAGATAGACTGGCGACCTGTCCAGGGTGTATTCCTGCCTTTCGCCCAATGTATGCTGGGATAGGCTCCAGCCCCCCTGCGACCCTGATCAGGATAAGCAGGTTAGGATAATGGATGGAAATGTCCTTTTGTGAGTCAGATCTATTCTTTTTTTCTGAACTTAATGTGTATGTTCCTTTAGTGGGCAAGGCCTGTAGCGTAGTGGTTAAGGTACATGACTGGGACACGCAAGGGCGGTGGTTCTAATCCCCGGTGTAGCCACAATAAGATCCGCACAGCCGTCGGGCCCTTGAGCAAGGCCCTTAACCCTGCATTGCTCCAGGGGAGGATTGTCTCCTGCTTAGTCTAATCAACTGTACGTTGCTCTGGATAAGAGCGTCTGCCAAATGCCAATAATGTAATGTAATGCAAGAACACATTCCATACAATGAAAAATTAGTATATGCTTTCATAGCCTCCAGAATGGATTATTGTATAATTTATATTTTTCCACATGCATTAACCTTACAATTCTTACACTTACTTACAAAGCAATACATGGCACAGCACTTGGCTACGTGAGTATGTGCTTGTGCATTGATTGCACATTGATTTAAGAGACAGCTAAAGTTCTTTTTTTTTTTCAATGTTAAACTTCTTTGACCAGCTCCAGGACTTGATGTCGATTACAATGTAAGTTGAACAAAAAAAAACCCCTAACCTTAACCTTTCAAAAAAAACAAAAAACAACTTTGAAATGCAATGTTGGTCAGGGTTAATATGTAACCCAGTGTGGAGGGGATCAGTGTTCGACAGAGCAGAATCCTCAGTCCTGCTGTTCAACCAGCACTGAGAAAGATGAGCTGCCAACTGCTATTCCTGCTGCTGACTGTAGGAGCCTGTGTGTCCTCTACTCAAGGACAAGGGGCCTACGATCAGCTCCCAGACCTCACCAAGAAAGGAGTCGACCTAGCCCTGGAGCAGCTGAAGTTGCACGGCAGCATTCCGCATCACTTATTCTTTTTCAAAAGCTTGACTCTTTCTAATGTTGAGGTACTTTTTAAAAATTTTTATGACCTTTTTTCTGTCTGTTGACAAAATTTGAGCTGGACTTAAGACTGACCGATAATCGATTTTCTCTGTAAACATCTTGTTTACGTACGCTCAGTGTATTTCGATACTTCCCCCTTTCGTCTGACTCTCATTTGACATACATAATGTAGTGCGCTGTTAAGATCATCCTGTAACAATATGCTGCTAACCCTTTGAAGAGAAGGTTCTTTGGGATCTATTTCCAGTGTTCTAGAACTCCTTTCAGTTGGCAGTAGTGATTGTTACATCAGCATTAGAATGTTCATTTAATAACATTCTACGCTCAGTTAAGAACATTCTGATCGCATATTTGTGATCTTACAACGTCAGGAGAATAGTAATTGTGAGCGGTGAGCTCAAACATGAGAAGCCGTGCATTTACAGATCTCGTGCAGATGCTCGTTTAGTTTAAAAAACGACGAGGCTGGCGATTTTCGTGTGTGGTTCGGACATTCGGACATTATCACAACCACACCTCCGTTAATATATACCAATAGATTTCTTTTGTGCAATACTGCAAGGAGAAAAACAAAGAAGAGCATTTTGTCAGGCGAGCAATGAGGACATAATTTAGGGCTTGTGACTGAAAAGGTAAACATTCAAAGGTCACTTTTATTGGTTTTTACCATTCATTTTGGTTCATTCGAGTGCATGGTACACAAAAATATACTTAAAAAAACAAACACTGCAGGGATTAAGTGGTTTATTAAATTATATCACAGTGCCTATATTTAATCCTCTTTGTGGACTGAGGAATGCATTATAACATCAATATAATCTTGGATTTATAATGAAAATCTTTGTTATATATCAATTTTTAACAATGCAGCTCTTAAGTGGTTTCTTTTGGTTTGTTTTTTTTTTAGCCTGGATTTGATGTGAACTACATTTACCACAATTTCTACCTCAAACCAACCAAGTGCTCCAAAGACACAGTGGACCCCAATCCAAAAAACTGCCCCTTCAGAAATGACCGAGTGAGTACCAGAAGGACCAGGTCAACAGATGACCAGTTTTTGTGGTTTAAATCTTGATTATATCACCCACTGTAAGTACAAGAGAGAACCCAGAGGTGTGCAAATGTATTCTACAGGATCTTAATTTCCCTGTTTGTCTCTCTCCTAGCCACTGGTCGACTGTACGGTTTGCTACAAGACTTTTTCAGGGGCGATTGAAACTGAACCCAAGCCGTATGTGAACTGTGTCCACAAGCCAGCCCTGACCTCGGTATGACCTCCTTCTGCCTGGTGCACTGCCTGCTCAGTGTAAAATCATTGTGGACAGAGTTCTTCATACACTGAGAGAGAGAACATTTTACACCCATGGAGTATATTTTACAATGACAGAGTAGCCTGTATCCATTTGCACTCGTATGCCATAAGTTCTGTTAAAGGACGGACACACTTCACCATGTGCTCTTATCATACATGTTTGTTCATAATGCAACACTTTTAATCATTTAAAAATGTTATTATCAATAATTATTCATGCCAATGTTGTTCCTTATTCTTCATATTGACTGCACTAAACTGGTGCTTTTAATCAAATCAATAATATACTGTTGTATGAGTGAATGATGTGTGTTGCCTGCAACGGACAGGCCACCTGTGCAGGGTGTATTCCTACCTCTTGCCCAGTGCATGCTGGGATATGCTCCAGCTCACCTGCGAACCTGACCAGGAATAAGAGGGTTAGATAAGGATTACATTTTACATTTACATTTTAGTCATTTGGCAGACGCTTTTAATCCAAAGCGATTTACAAGTGCATAGGTTCTACCACAAGTCAAAGCATCACATCCATAACTAGGAAAATACACATGAAATGCTGTTCTAAACATATAGTCATCATAAGTGCAATTCTTTTTTTTTGGGGGGGTTAGACAAGGAGGATAGGGATATCAGAAAGGGGGGCGGGGGAAATCAGGAGGGAGGACTAAGGTAGAGTTTGAAAAGGTGTGTTTTGAGTCGGCGTGAACGTGCAGCTCGACCGCCAGGTGCACGTAAAGAGGGAACCATAAGGCGACCAGAGCTGGCAGACCGGAGTGGTCTAGCTGGGGAGTAGGGAGTGATCAAGGATTGTATGTAAGGTGGGGCAGTCCCCTTAGCAGCCTGAAATGCCAACACTAGGGCCTTGAATCGGATGCGTGTGGCAATAGGAAGCGAGTGGAGGCCAATGAGAAGCGGGGTGACAGGATGCACTTAGTACTGTAATAGGGGGACACTCTCCAAGAAGAGAGTGCATTAATTACACGGGAACCCGGAATATGAATATCTATAATATTTATACTGTAATCTAATGAACTCAAATGTCTTCCATTTCAGGAGATGACGGCCAAAAGAGTCGATCACTGTAAGAAAATGGCGTACCTTGGTGGTGTGATTCTACTCGGAGTCACTGGAGAGAACTGACAGCATTCCGTTACTTTACTTAACGCATCACACGCATTCTTAAGAATTCTGTAAAAAAAGAAAGAAAAATAAATCGATATTCAAATAGTTTTGTAAAGATCTATACATTTACAGACCAACAACCATAAAAACTACAATGATAATCTTTGCTTCACATAAGATATGAAGCAATCGCTTAAATGTATTGTAAGCACCAGATATAAAATATAGTAACAAAACATATATAAATATACACTCACTGGGCACTTTATTAGGAACACCTATACACCTACTTATTCATGCAATTATCTAATGAGCCAATTGTGCGTCAGCTTTGCAATGCCAAATCCAAATCACCAAATATAAATACATACATACATGTGGTAAAATATAGACTGAAAAACATGTCATGATTGGATTGAAATAAAGAAATGTAAAACTAAGACTTTGACTTTCAATGCAAATATACCACAATTTCAGTGACCCTGCCGAAAACCTTCAGGGGTGTGTGTGTTACACCCAAAGACAGACAGAATCAGTTTCAACCTGGAGAAGAGACATGACATGGTGGCTGCTATTCCCTCCACTCTCTATGAAGCGCCCTGGTCTATTTCTGTTTTTAATAGTCCACGTCAAATAACCACGTGCATTTGGCTTTGACACTTAGTTTATAGCACTGCAGTAAGACCATGATGATTGTAGGCCATAATTGTTAAGTTCAGGCAATAGTGTGATTTCTCCGGGCAAAGTATTTCCCAAGGTTGAATCTGGAGCTGTCTCCACAAATTCCGAACTGGCAGGCCTCAACAAGGATTTTTCTACATGAACACATCCAACTGATGATTTCACATCGAATGTTGCAGATTGGCATTCAAACTTAAAATGGAAGATGGAAACCGTGACCCTTATGGTAATCTGTAGCCACATGGGCCTGACACCCCATAAACAGCTTTGTGTCCTGGCATGAAGTGATTTAGGTAACTAGGATACGCTCCTGGGTCAACATCACTATTGTCCTGGGAACAACATTCCTATTAACCAATCACTGTCTTCTCACGTCAACAGTGTGTGCCGAACAACCTCCCACTCCAGAGCAATTTCGAAATTCGCCCCCCGCTTTTCTGACACACATTAATAAAAAAATGTAAATAAAATTCCAAACTAGGGCGGGCACGGATGGTGCAGTGGGTAGCACTGGCGCCTCACAGCTAGGAGGTCCTGGGTTCGAATCCCCGTCGGCCGGGGCCTCTCTGTGCGGAGTTTGCATGTTCTCCCCGTGTCTGCGTGGGTTTCCTCCGGGTACTCCGGTTTCCTCCCACAGTCCGAAGACATGCAGGTTATGCTGTTTGGAGAGTCTAAATTGCCCGTAGGTATGAGTGTGCGAGTGAATGGTGTGTGTGCCCTGCGATGGACTGGCGACCTGTCCAGGGTGTATTCCTGCCTTTCGCCCAATGTATGCTGGGATAGGCTCCAGCCCCCCTGCGACCCTGTTCAGGATAAGCGGGTTAGGATAATGAACAGCCACAGAATGGGGTTATAAATTATGGATTCATGAGAAGGCAGAGGCGTCGGGCCGTGGTGCAGACCGAACCCCGGTCCTGCCCAAGCAGAGTCCGGCCGGCGCCTGAGGGAGTGGAGTAATTTTGGGCTGTAAGGTCCGAGGGTGGGGGCAGGGACTCAGCAGGGAGGATCACCGCATGCAAAAAAACGCTGTGGTTCTCACGCACCGGGGCATGAGATGATGCAGCTTGGAGAAGGCCTGTCGATCTCCTTTGGGCTGCCGGGGGACAGGGGGTCGCAGCGGTGTTTCCTCAACTAACACGGCCGATCGAAATAAACAGGGTACAATTAGCAACCAGATTGGGAGGAAAATGGGAAAACATCAGAAACGACATAAGAAATGTTCATGTTAAAGGCTCAGGAGGGGGAGGTTAATCAGCACAGCGCTGATGACATCAGATGGCAATGATTGGTTAATGGTAATGTTGTTCCAGGAACAACAAGGGATGTTGATCCAGGACCCATGTCCTACATTCTTGAGTGAGGACAAAATACTGTATGGACCTTGAACAAATTTACCACAAAACAATTATATTACTTTTCTCTCAAAGGCTGCAATCCAAACACTGGACAGAGGCACTTGAAAGAGACACTCGATACAGTCAAAACCTTGGCGTGGTACAAATTTCCTCAATACAACTACATGTGCATGTCTGGTACCAGAGTCAGACCCCTGTCGGTACAGGCGACTCTGAGAGACACCCTCAGTCAGTGTCAGGTGGTGGATTAATGTTTACCCTTTAGGAAAGATACTGCAGGGGCCCACAGCAGAGTGACCAGTCCAACACTGAGAGGAAGATGTGTAGCTCACTGCTCATCCTGCTGCTCATCGCTGGAGCTCTGCTGATCTCTACTGAGGGTCAGCAGGATTATCACAGTCTCCCTAGTTTCTACAAAGACACCGTAAACAAGGCAATTCAACACGGCAATCAAAAATCCCTACAGCATTTGAATTTTGTGGCCTTCCTTCCTGATTCAGAGGTATGGGCAAAATGCACGTGTGTATTTGTGGTGTTAATCTCTCTGTTAAAGTACATGCCTTGCTAAATCCATGGTATGATAAGGCTTTTATTTTGGCATTTTATGTTTGTGTTTTTATGTTCCTGCATATCGTACTTTATTTATACGACAAGGTCAACCAAGTCATAATTTATCATTTATAATTTAGGTCAACAGCTCATGAGTATGTTGTAAACAAAATAGTTCAGCTAAGCGTCAAACCAAGTACAGCTTTCAAACACTGCTAAATTATTTACATTTTCAGACTGTGCATTCATACAATAACCATCCCATCAATGTCTAAAAATATCATAATATCAAACTGGAAATTTGAAGAATACTTAATCAGAGGAGTACAAATGGTTATATTCTTTTGAGTAAGCTGTTAAAATGATTTTCTTGGAAATGGTTAAAGGCTGGCATTTATAAAGCACCTTTATCCAAAGATCTGTACAACAGATTGTTCTTATTTACGCATTCTTATGCACAATCACACACTCACACACCAACAGCAATTGGCTGCCATGCAAGGCACCAAGCAGTGTGTCAGGAGCGTTTAGGGGTTAGGTATCTTGCTCAGGGACATGTCGACACACCCAGGGTGGGATCAAACCGGCAACCCACCGACTGACACACAACTGTTCTTACCACCTGAGCCAACATCGTCCCGGGTCAATGTTGCCCAGGCCAATGTTGCCCAGGCCTGTCTTCTGAATGTCCTGAATAAAAAAGAAAAAACTTTTTAGCCGGGTAAGATAAGGTAACAATTTTACTGAACTTTCTAAAAATTCTGCAAATGTAATAATTTAACAAAAGGTATAGCTGCTTTGTCATGACTTTGCGCAAGCAAATTCAAACAGTGCATTTGACCTTCATGGGTTCAGAGAAAAGGCAAAAAACATAAACAGTTTGTTGACCATTTGCAAATCAATAGACTTGCTGGCACAGTGACATGTGGGCGGCACAGATGGTGCAGTGGGCAGCACTGCCGCCTCACAGCAAGGAGGTCCTCAGTTTGAATCCCGGTCAGCCGGGGCCTCTCTGTGTGCAGTTTGCATGTTCTCCCTGTGTCCAAAGACATGCTGATTGGAGACTCTAAATTGCCCATGTATCTGTGTGTGCCCTGTGATGGACTGGTGACCTGTCCAGAGTGTATTCCTGCCTTTTGCCCAATGTATGCTGGGATAGGCTCCAGCCCCCCGGCGACCCTGTTCAGGATAAAGCGGGTTAAGACAATGGATGAAGTGAAATTCCATTTCTTGTTTACAGTTTTTTGACAGCTGCTGACACAATATAATTGATCCTTTTCTAAACCTTAGATGGTATTTGTTTTTTTTTCCATGCATGGTCTAGAGACCTGATCCATTTTACATCGAGCTTCACTTGAAAGCCACCAACTGCACAAAAAGCGAAAAGATCACACATCGAGATGACTGCCAGTTCATGGAGCGAAGGGTAAGTTGGAATGAAAAACCAACAGAAGGTACGCATGAAGAATCCACACGGTCAAATGCCAACAATCAAACACTTTTTAATATTGCCCACATCACAGGTGTCAAACTCCAGTCCTGGAGGGCAGCAGTGTTCTCTGGCTTTTGGGGTGTTCTCAGCACTCAGCATGTTGCATTTACATCCATACCCAGTGGCCATTTTAAGGGCTACACTCGTAACGCTTTACACGCAGTGAGCGTGGTATTGAGAGCAACAGGCACCTGGCAGTGCCCAAGCATACCTCTAAGGTAGGGGTGTCAAACTCCAGTCCTGGGGTGCTGCAGCACGAGAGATGCAAATTTTTAGTCTTTCATTGGCTAAAGAGTCCACACACCTTGTTCTCAAGGCCTTAATTGGCTGCTGATTGAAAGGAAACCACAAATACCAGCAGACAATATGGCCCTCCTTTTGGACTGGAGTTTGACACCCCTGCTTTAAGGCCTTGGTGTGAATATGGAACCAAACACAGAAGTATTTACATACAGTATCTGTGATGTTGTAGAATGTTTGGATGCTGAAAGCAGAGTGAAACACTGAAGTGGATTCACCCTAAACAACTCGCCGAGTCACTGAATGGGTAGCCAACCATTTCACCCAAACAGACAAGGATAGGAAAAGAATTGGACACTGATAGTGAGGTCATTCTCATAATTAAGGTTGATTATACACAAGTCATATTTCTTACATTGCATGTGTTTATCCTACACCTATCACTTATACACATTACTCTGAAGTTATGTGTACAAAATTACATTACATTATTGGCATTTGGCAGACGCTCTTATCAAGAGCGACATACAGTTGATTAGACTAAGCAGGAGACAATCCTCCCCTGGAGCAGTGCAGGGTTAAGGGCCTTGCTCAAGGGCCCAACGGCTGTGCGGCTGTGCGGATCTTATTGTGGCTACACCGGGATAAGAACCACCGACCTTGCGTGTCCCAGTCATTTACCTTAACCACTACGCTACAGGCCACCCCTTAAATAAAGTGTTACTCTGGAGTTAAGTGTTTCATTTAACACTGACATTGATGAAGCGATATTTCATAACCTGATGAGTGTTGGTGGGTTTTGTGCAACTGCAGTCTGCAAGAGAGTTTAGATTGCATCATGCTTCACCAGAGGATTTGTACAAATTGTGACTCCAACATTGAAGACAAACGGGCAAGCAGAGCTAAAGCATGTCCACCCTCAAAAAGCTGTAATGAAGTTACTGTCCCAAATCTCCTGTTCCAGCTCATCAGCAACCACTACTCCTTCCACTAATTGGGTGTTTCTTTCGTTTTCCTAAAGCCACGTATCAACTGCGCTGTTTGCAATAACCAAAGGACCGGCCTCTTCATCCACTGCGCTCCGCAACAGAAAGTAAAGCAGGTACACCAGCTCTCCTGGCACACTACTCGGTCTCATCAGGCCCTGCAGTTCTATAGCTAACCTTTTTTATTTTTTTTCAGTTTGAAGAATTTCGGAAAAATGAGTGCATTGGACACAAAGTACTAGCTGCTGAACCGACAGCACCCAGACCAGAAATTTCAGCACCGCCACCAGAAATAACCCCTCAAGGACCACCCACAGGACCTCCAGGACCTCCTGAACCTCTGAAAGCATGATGGCTCTGTGGTGGTTTAATGTCATCTGAAATACTGTGCTACCTTCCCTTTGCCTGAATGTACTCTACTAGGGCTGCTTGTTTTCAGTCATTAAATGCTTTTCACAATGATTGGTGGAAGCTGGTCAAACCAGCAAAAAGTTTCGGATACACATCTTAAACCAGCTTGACCGGCATAGGCTGGATTAAGCTAGAATACAATTAGCTTAAACCAGCATACAATTTGCTTAGAAATACGCTCACTGAGTACTTTATTAGGAACACCTGCACAGAGACTTATTCATGTGCTTATCTAATCAGCCAATCGTGTGGCAGGGGTGCAATGCATAAAATCATGCAGATATGGGTCAGGAGCTTCAGCTAATATTCACATCAACCATAAAAACGGGAGAAAAATGTGATCTAAGAAACTTTGATTGTGGAATTACATTACATTACATTATTGGCATTTGGCAGACGCTCTTATCCAGAGCAACGTACAACAAAGTGCATACCCATAACCAGGGATAAGTTCGCTGAAAGACCCTAGAGGGAAGTACAATTTCAACTGATTGATTGTTGGTACCAGACAGGGTGGTTTGAGTATCTCGGAAACTGCTGATCTCCTGGGATTTTCATGCACAGCAGTCTGTATAGTTTGCCGGGGAATGGTGCAAACATCCAGTGAGCAGCAGTTCTGTGGGCAGAAACACACTCTTGTTAATAAGAGAGGTCCGAGGAGAATGGCCAGACAGGAAGGTGACAGTGCCAGAAATAACCACAAATTACAACAGTGTTATGCAGAAGAGCATCTCTGAACACACAACATGTCGACCACTAGGTGGACAGGCTACAGGAGCAGAAGACTTAAGTCTAAAAAATAAGCCTAATAAATACATAAAGTGCTTACTGAGTGGAAATAAAAACAAGAAAATATGGCACACTAGCATAGCCTTACATCAACAAAAATGTTCATACCTTGACCAGGAACAGAAAGCTGATCACACAACCAGGTTGTAAATTCACACAATCAATATACTATTGATGTATCTTAGAAAAAAAGGGCTATTTGGCTGTTAGAACTTCTTCATGGAGCCCTCTATCAAGGGTATGAAGTGTGAAAACAACCAGACAAAGAACAATTTTACCTGCTAAAGAACCCTTCAACTAGATAGGAGATAGGGTTCTTGTATGAAACACCATACAGATTCGGACCCCTCATGGTACAGGCAACTCTGAGAGACACCACAGTCAGTGTCAGGAGGTGGATTAATGTTTACCCTTCAGGAAAGATACTGCAGGGCCCCACACCAGAGTGACTAGTCCAACACTGAGAGGAAGATGTGTAGCTCGCTGCTCATCCTGCTGCTCATCGCTGGAGCTCTGCTGATCTCTACTGAGGGTCAGCAGGATTATCACACGCTCACTGGTATATACAAGGACGTTGTTGACAAGGCAATTCAATACTGCAATGAAAGATCCTCAAAGCATCTCAATTTCCTTGGCTTCCTTCGTAATACCGAGGTATGGACAGAATAAGCTTTGCGTGTTAATCTTTCTACTAAAGTGCTGTAACTACCTTGCCAATTCCAAGAGTAGGTTTAGTGCAGACTTCTATTTTGGTATTTTTCAAATATTGTTTTCCTTTAATGTCCTGTTCATTTATATGACCGTTATTCAGATTGGCAATTGACAATAACGTCAGCCAATAGGTCAGAGTTCACTTGTGTTTTGAAAAAGAAAGGGAGTTAAACTGTCAAACCAAGTCAAGCCTTCATGCACTGCTAAATGTATAGAATACTTCTGCAGAAATGTAAAGGAAGACTGGTTATTCAGAGTGAACAATACAAATTCTTTTTTTCAGCTTCTTAAAAGGTAATAGGTAAGATTTGTCTCAACTTCCTATTGTTGAAAAAGGCTCACTCACATGTTGACTCACCATCAGCCTGTGTTTAGTCCTTTAATTTGGGTTTCAAAATATACAATTGATGGCCTGACACTCCGTACCAAAACATTGTATAACTGTACAATAATTCAAGCTCATTGGTTGAAAATTGGTTCTAATTGTCACAGGCAACATCAGCACCTTTGCAGAGAAGGGAGAGGGATAAACAGTGATGTGGTTTGAAGGGGTTTGTTGCTGCTATTCCTCTCTTGACCATTAGAAGTCCGAAATTACCTATTGTACCTTTAATCTGAAAGATTCTTCTAAAACAATTGAGACGGGTGTGTGGGGGTAGGACCCAAAATGCATGATTCAGACACAGATGTGATGAAGTCCCGTCAGGACTTTATGAAGGGATTGTCCAATGAGCGTAGTCGAAAACAAGCAAAGTTCATACAGAAAATCCAGCCAAAATCAAAGTACAGTACCGAGGGAGAAGGCAGTCTCGCAACCGGTACATTATGTAAAAAGTCCAGTCACCAGGAAAGCTGTCAGCGGGGCAGTAGTGCAGACGGACAGTAGGCAGACTCGGGGTCGAAGGCGGTGCAAGAGTGAAGACAGAAGTCCGCTCCGCGGGGAAAAAGCACAAAGACAGCAGGCAAGAGTTTGTGGTACAGGCAGGCAATGGTCAACAAAACAGAAATCAATGACTTCGGTCAGTAAACAGGCTTGGATCGTAACAGGTAATCAATGGCTTGGAAACCCACTCAACAGTGCACTGACGAACAGGAGGCAACAATTTTGCAAAGACATGACATGAACACTGAGCTTATATGCAGGTGTAGACAGGTGCAGACAATTAGCGTGAGAGTAGCAGGTGAGGAGGATCGAACAGGATAATTAGTAATCGTCAGTAATAAACCTATCCTATCCTGTGTTAGTAAATTAGTCAATGACATGCACAAGAAACATAAGGGAAACATGAACACATGGTTAGAATGTTAGTATTACCCAATCCTGATCTAACGTTAGTAGATTAATAAGTAGATTAATAAGTAGACACATTAAACAATTAGGGAAGCAAGGGAGAGAGAGAAAGCATGAACGCAAGGTTTACGGAAAGACTATAAGTAATAAGGGATTTGTCCGAAATGAGACTGGGGGCGCCCCAGGAACTATTTGCAAATCAGTAGCCCTGCTGGCACAGTAAAGTGACATTCTATTTCTTGTGTACAGATTTTTGCCAACTGCTGACACAATGTAACTGTCTCATCTTTTTGTAAACCTTGTTCTTTATTCATGGTTTAGAGATCTGATCCATTTTACATTGAGCTTCACTTGAAAGTCACCACCTGCACAAAAACAGAAAAGACCACACAACGAGATGACTGCCCATTTATGGACCGAAGGGTAAGTTGTACTGGATTGGGCTCAAACGGCATGGCTCAGGCAGTAAGAGCAGTCGTCTGGTAGCCGGAGGGTTGCCGGTTCGATCCCCTGCCCGGGCTGTGTCGAAGTGTCCCTGAGCAAGACACCTAACCCCTAAATGCTCCTGATGAGCTGGTTGGTGCCTTGCATGGCAGCCAATCGCCGTCGGTGTGTGAGTGTTTGTATGAATGGCTGAATGAGAAGCATCAATTGTACAGCGCTTTGGATAAAGGCGCGATATAAATGCCAACCATCAAACCACCAGAAGCCACACAGCAAGAATTCAAATGTCCAAGAATAACAATCAAAGAGTGATAGGGTTCACTTTTGAGTATTGCATCACAATTCCTCATAACCATACAAACGCGTCTTAAAGTATATACATTCAGTTACCATGTTATTAGGTAGACCTGTACGCCAGCCTGTTAGTTTAATCAGCCAATCATGTGGCAACAACTAAATGCATAAAATCATGCAGACGTGGTCAAGAGGTTCAGCTGTTTTTCAGACCAAATGTCAGAATTTGAAGTGATTGAAGTGACTTTGACGGTGGAATGATTGCTGGTGCCAGACAGGGTGGTTTGAGTATCTTAGAAATGGCTGATCTCCTGGAGTTTTCACTGAGAAAATTGACGGAGCAATATTTCGTAACCTGGTAACTCCAGCATTGACTCCAGCATCTATAAGCATGTGCAGATTGTACACTCACTGAGCGCTTTATAAGGCATTTATTAGACTTATTTATTGGTCTTCTGCTGCTGTAGCCAATCCACTTAGAGGTGGGATGCGTTGTGTGTTCAAAGATGCTCTTCTGCATACCACTGCTGTAATGTGTGCTACTGTGTTACTGTCACCTTCCTGTCAGCTTTGACCAGTCTGGCCCTTCTTCATTGACCTCTCTCATTAACAAGGCATTTCTGCCCACAGAACTGCTGCTCACTGGATGTTTTGTTTTTAGCACCATTCTCTGCAAACTCTAGAGACTGTTGTGCTTGATCCCAGGAGATCAGCACTTTCTGGCACCAACAATCATTCCACGGTCAAAGTCACTTAGATCACATTTCTTCCCCATTCTGACATTTGGTCTGAAAAACAGCTGAACCTCTTGATCATGTCTGCATGCTTTCATGCATTTAGTTGCTGCCACATGATTGGCTGATTAAATATTTGCATTAACAAGCTGGTGTACAGGTCTACCTAATAAAGAGCTCACTGTCTGTATAAAGCTGCACCAAGGGGTTTGTACAATTTGTGACTCCACCCCCACCCCAGCATCCACTGGTAAGCTCTGCTTCTCAAGATCCCCATGAGGGGGGGGGGGGTTGTCGCCACTCCCTGTTTTGGCAGGCTTACAACAGGGAGTGATGAGAGACAGAGCTGACGGAAACATTTGCATTCAATATCAATACATATACAGTACTGTGCAGAAGTCTTAGGCACCCTAGACTTTATTATATATATGCTAATTGTTTTTGTGTATGTTAGGATAAAATAACACATTTGAGATTTCCAAATATTCATTTCCCGAAAGATGTAATTTTACAGAGACATTTTTGTATTTAATTAAAAAAATTAACATTACTTTAAGCAATTGACTACTTTTTACATAAAAACTTGATCAAGGCTGTCTGAGATCAGAAGCAAGGAGCCAACCAAAGTCTGCAGAAGAACTGTGGCAAGTTCTCCAACATGCTTGGAACAACCTCCCTGCTGATCGTCTTATGGAACTGCAGGACAGCGTTGGCTATCTCAGAGAAGTGATGCAGATTTAATGCCAAAGGGTGGTCACAAAAAATATTGATTTGATTCAGTTTTTAACTATTCTGCCAAATTGCTCAAATGTAATGTAAAATGTAAAGTACTTTATTTAGGACCTTACATTGAATTATTTTTGAAAGAATCTCATCTGTACAGAATGTTATACAAGTGCCTAAAACTTTTGCACAGTACTGTTGCTTAATTCATTGTGAGTTGTCTGAAATAAATCACATCCACATACAGTTCAGGAGGCTGTGCCATTTCATTAATAATAACTGTTGCTGTCCCAAATCTCCTGTCCTAGCTCATCAGCAACTTACAGGCCTTCCACTACCCTTAAATGTATTGCTTGTCTTTCTTTCTCTTAAAGCCACTTATCAACTGCGCTGTTTGCAATAAAGGGACTGAGTCCGGCCTCTACGTTCACTGCGCTCCGCAACTGCAAGTAAATCAGGTACATCAGCTCTCCTGGCACACTACACAGTCTCATACGCAGACCATCAACAGTAGAAACATCTGAAACTGTATTCCTTGGGAATATTTAATCATCATATACAGAACAGGCATTGTTGTTCTTTAAAATACTTTTTTATTTTTTATATCATTTCAGAGAGATCGGAAAAAGAACTGCCCAAGCTACTTCCCTGGAAGTGTATTACTTTTGGGCGCCCCCCCTAAACCTCTGGCTCCGTGATGGCTCTGTGATGGTTCAATGCTGTCTGAAATAATACGCATTCCCTTTTCTGCTTTGAATGAATGTACTCTCGGCTTATACACAATGATTAAACACTGTTCCTCTTTTGTGAGAGCTTCAAACAATGATTGGTGAAGCATGTCTGTTCTGTACAGGAAAATTGGTTTGACTGTGTTGGAGCCTCAAATTTGCACAAATTAGCATTCCTCCATCAATACTCCAGAGTCCCAAATCATGCTCATTTTCTTAGGGAAGAGAAACACTATCCAAATGCAAGAGTTTCTTACATGACCACTCACTGAGGTAAATGTCCTGCTGAATAATAGTGTCATTCTATCACTTTCTATTCCACTAGAATATAAAAATCAGGTCAAAATAATGCACAATCCCTTTGTCATCTATCAGCATGGGAAAAGCCATAGAATTGTCAATTCAGTAGAAACAGATGGAAATGGACTGTCACAGGTTTGGCAATGGGTACAAAAAATATTATTAACTGATCACATTTGCTATTTTTGGCTTTGATCCTTAGATGGCTTTCAGCTTAATAGTAAGATCTAGTTATTGTTAACAAACAAACATCAACAAGAAATAAAAATAAGTAGTAAGTGTATGCAAAACCCAGAACATCCACAGAGAATCAGAAAAACCGAGAGAGGTACTTATGTGAAGAATAAGAAAAGGAGAAGAGTTATAGCAAAAGAATAAAAGGGAGAGAGTAAAGTGTAAACTGACAGAAAGCATGTATAGAAAGAGGATAAAGAAAATACAGAGAAAAGGAAAATAATATATGTATATTATTTGAATTGATGGAGGAACATGATTGGTGGTTACATGATTGGTTTGGTAAGAGATATGAATATTTTAACAGATATTTGAAAGTATGTATGGATTTAGATGTATGGATGGATACTGATGGATAACAGGAGGAAGTCCCAGATGGAAGTCCCTGATTGAAGAATGAAGAATTTATTGCCATAATTGTTATTTTGCTGGGTTATGGATAATATGCAATAGTTTTCAAAATTAAGGGAGTTTGTGTTCTGCAGTACTATACAATGATGTGCCTGTGGTGATGTGGTGTGTATTTTATGGACAAATAATGTGATCCAGAGTATCATTTGTAGTTTAAGGTCGAACTGATAGGCAGTAAGCAACAGAAGAAAGAATGAATGAGTTTAGCAAGGTATATGAGGCTGAAAGTAAAAGATAAGGCCACATTTTCTTGAAAATAATGTTTGATCAAGTTATTTTGTCAGCTTCTTAATATGTGGTTTAAAAGTTTAAAAGCAGAGTAAGGCCTAGATATTTGTACTGATGAGTAACTGCAAGGGCTTCATTTGCTATGGTGATGAGATCAGGATCAGAGAACTGCTGGTGTGGAGAGTGCAAGAATATGCATTTTGTTTTATTCACCTTTAAATTCAGATGATTATGTTTGAGCCAGGAGTGGAGGGTGTTCATGTCACTGTTTTGTAGTGATTTGTGTTGGGGTCTCATCAGATGTGTGTATAGATGTATTATCAGCATAAAGAAGGCAGTGTGAGTGTGGGTAAGCATCTGGGAGATGATTAATATATCAAAGAAAAAGCAAGGGCCCTAATATAGACCCTTGTGGGACTATGCAGAGGGATGCATTTGAGTGAGTTTTGTATATGTTTACAGACTGTGATCTATTTTGAAGGTATGATTAAATGAAAGTGGTAGCAGCAGATGATGTTAAAATGTTGTAGTTTTGACAGAAGGAGTGTGTGATTCACAGTGTCCAAAGCTTTCCTGAAGTCTATGAATATGGCTCTGGTCATTTGACCATTGTTAAGAGCTGTACAGATGTGTTCAGTGAAGATAAATGTGGCCGATAAAATGAAGTGTTTCGGTCAGGAATCCAAATTGGAAATTGTTTAGAAGATGTTTACTTTCAAGGCAGTAGTTGTGTTGTACGGTAACAATAAATCCAGCACATTTGAAAGAACGTGCAAAGCGCTGATGGGTCTGTAATTAGACACTAACTGTACATCACTGGATTTAAAAACTGGAGAAATTACACAAGTAGCACAGTTAGTTTATGAAAGTACAGATTATCAGCATTGAAATGAAGTGTCACACACTGCAATCTGAAAGTATTGAACGTATATGAAGTTGAATGTTGGTACATCTAACACTTTCCTGAGAAAACAGCTCTCAAACATTTGCAAAGATTCACGTCTCAGGCTGGCAAACCTAAAGGGCGTGAAGAGTCGCTGGTTAACCCGACCCCTAACCACTCCCCCACTAGAGCATCTGTCACTGGCTGTAAGCATTAATAATCAACAAGGGGTATTGATCCAGGACCCATATCCTACATTCACTTTAGTGAAAGCACAATTTTGTATGGACCTTGAACAAAATTACCACAATCTAAACACTGGACATCCGAGAGACGGACACACTTGAAAGAGACATTTGAGACACAAAGCAGAGTGACCAGTCCAACACTGAGAGGAAGATGTGTCGCTCACTGCTCTTCCTGCTGCTCATCGCTGGAGCTCTGCTGATCTCTACTGAGGGTCAGCAGGATTATCACACGCTCACTGGAATACACAAGGACGCTGTTAACAAGGCAATTCAACACTGCAATGAAAAATCCTCAAAGCATGTGAATTTCCTTGGCTTCCTTCCTGATTCAGAGGTATGGATTTCTGGTCTTAATCTCTCTGTTAAAGTAAGCTTTGTGGTGCTGATCTCTGTTAAAGTAAGTGCCTTGTTAATCTGAAGGCGATTAAGATTTTATATTGAACGCTTAGAGTGTAAATATTTTGTGTTTTCCTTTTAAAGTCCTGCTATTTATCATACTTTATTTACAGTATATGTCAAGGGCAATCTGATCCTAACTGGTAATAAACAGATCAAATCCATTTTGAAAAGTTGTTTTGCTCACTGTTAAAAACATTCATATACAGCCACATTATTTCCATTTTCAGATTGCACTTTCAACCAATCATCTGTCCAAAATATATTTAAATTGCATAATTTGAGCAGAGATTTGGAAATGGTTAGGTTCTTGACAGTGAGCTGTAAAAATGTAAAAATGATTTTCTGGGCTCCATACTGTAACTTTGAAAGAATTATGAACAGTGAATAGAAAAACCCCCCCAGAAAAACATGTATCGGCTCTGTCATGGCTTTGTGCAAGTTGAACTCTAACATTGCTTTTGACTGTCATGGATTCAGAGAAACGCAAACATTTTGTAGACCATTTGCAAATCAGTAACCTTCCTGGCACTGAAAAGGGAAGGTCATCGTTCACAGATTTTTTTCAACTGCAAACTAAATGTAATTTTGTGTTCTCGTTTTGTCAACCTTGTTATGTATGTATTTTACTATGGCCTAGAAATCTGATCCATTTTACATTGAGCTTCACTTGAAAGTCACCACCTGCACAAAAACAGAAAAGACCACACATCGAGATGACTGCCCATTTATGAACCGAAGGGTAAGTTGTACTGGACGGGGGTCAAAACAACAGAAGCCACAGAGCAAGAATTTAAGGGTTCAAATGTTTGCAATCAAAGAATAATAGGGTCCAAGAGTGAGTGCCAGGAATGAGGGCCACTGTGCTACAGGAATAACCCCACAACAGCGTTGCTATAAAAAAATTAGCACTTTACACGTACCAAGTGTGGTACTGGAGCCACAGGGCATTGTAGTACACCTGTCAGTGCCAAGGTATACCTCTGACCCTTCGGTACATATATGGAACCAAATACAGAAGGATTTACATAACTGTGATATGGAATGTTTGTGTGCCGAAGGCATAAGTGACACCCTCAATTCACCCAACCCTGTTCCTGGAGATCTACCCTCCTATATGTTTTCACTCCAAGCCTAACAAAACACACCTCATTCAACAGCTAGAGATCTTATTGAGCTGCCAATTAGTAGAATCAGGTATGCCAAAATTGGGTTAAACTCAAAATCTGCAGGACAGTAGAACTCCAGGAACAGTGTTGGGCAGTCCTGGCCTAGCAGATGAAAAGGCTTTACCTGTCATTTTATCTAAACAGGCCACTAACTTTGGAAAAAACCGTACACAGATTATGTGCTCTGTAGATTTTAAGTGCTAAGTATCTGGAACAGCAAATTACACAGATGTAGGGGTCATTCACATAATAAAGGCTGACTTAACATTTATAACTTCTTTCATTTACATGGTCACATTACTCTGAGGTTATGTGTACAAAACAAAGTGTTTACTTAAATTGATGGGGCAATTGTATGTCCTGGTGATTTTTCAAAGGGATGCATGGATTTCTTTAACAGTAGTATGTAATGAAGTGCAGACTGCAAAAAGCTAAATCACTGGGCTTGTACAATTTGTGACTTAAAGGTACAATAAGTCATTTTGGACTTCTAACGGTCAATAGAATAGCAGCAACAAACACGCTCAAACCACAACATTGTTTATCCCGCCCCCTTCTCTGTAAATGCGCTGAAGTTGAAACGCCATTGGCTGTGGCAATTAGAAGCAATTTCCAACCAATGAGTTTGAATTATTTTACAGTTATACAATGTTTTGGTACAGAGCATCGGGCCATCAACAGTAGTGACAATGATAGGAAGAGATTCACAATGGGTTTGTAACAATGTTTTAACACAAAAATCTTACCTATTGTACCTTTAAACTGAAATAAATAAAGTCCAAATGCAAAAGGCTGTTCAATTTGGTTAGTAAAGAAGTTGCAGCTCCAGCTGCAGCTCATTGGCCACTTGCAGTATAATTGTCGAGTTTTGATGAATGCGTCAGTTCAATAATCTACATTACATTACATTAATGGCATTTGGCAGACGCTCTTATCCAGAGCGACGTACAACAAAGTGTAAAGTGCATACCCATAACCAGGGATAAGTGCACTGAAAGACCCAAGAGGGACGTACAATTTCAACTGCTACCTCCACAACAAAGATAAGGACTATTTGATCAATTTATTAAAAACAATATTTTTAAATCATAGAACCGCAACACGCAAATGTATGAACAATGTATGAACCGTTTACCTAGCCAAACAATGCTTACCTAGCCAAATAAAACATCGTAATACACAAGTAAATATCACAGGTAAAGACAACAATTAAGTTGTACAGGGAGGTAGGGAGGGACAGGGAAATGTGTAGCTTGAAGAGGTGCGAATACACCTTTTAATTCATTCAGACTTTCTACTGCACTACCCCTTCAACTAATTGGTTGTTTATCCTTTTTCCTAAAGCCAATAATCAACTGTGCTATTTGCAATAAAGGGACTGGGTCTGGCCTCGACATTCATTGCGCTACGCAACTGCAACTAAATCAGGTACACCAGCTCTCCTGGCACACTACTCACAGTGGTTTTGCAGACTATCACCAACAGAAATATCCAAAACTGTGTTCCTTGTGAATGTTTATTCTTCAGGTACAGAACAGGCTTTGTTGTTCTTTAACAGATCTATTTTTTCCTCATTTCAGTCCATGGAAGAGCGGAAGAAAGTGTGCCCAATTGACGTCTTAGATGTAATCAGTGTAAACACACTGAAAAAACAGGAAAAACCACCTGCTGAGTGTCTTGGGTGCTTCTGAATGTCCCGGCGGGTTTGGGCTGTCCGATCCCCAAATTCAGTGCAATGAAGGCTCTGTGACAGTTTCATGTCCGAAATACTGTGCTGTATTCTATTCCCTCCTTTGGCAGAATGTACTCAAATTGCTTTATTTGTATAGCACCTTTCATACAGAATGCTGCTGAAAGTGCTTAGCAGGACTAATGAAACCAAGGAAGACAGAGAATAACACAATGATAATAGTCGATTATACAAATTAAAATAATAAAACTAAATAAAGAGGGAATCAAATAAAATCTTTTCAAAAGACCTGCTTGCATGCAGTGATTACACATCTATTCCATGTAGAAACTTTGACTGTTGGAACTTGGAACTTGGACTGTTGAAGGTTTGACTGTTGGAACTTCAAATATGTACAGATTACAGTGTTTACCACAGGAAGTTAATCTTCGGATTTGGGGGGGCAAGCAAACACATTTTTGTTTTTCCGAAGGAGGGAAACAAATTTTTACTTGCTCAAGTCATTCATGAATTTTTGATACTCTGTGCAATATGTGATGCCCACTAAAATGTGATCACATTAGTGATGTTATTTTTGCGAGTTTATCATTTTATTTTCCAGGTAAAATCTGTCTATTTGTTTCACGATAATGATTTTACCTAAATTGCCTGTAATAGGAATTGCACGACACCAGATGGCCCTGTGACATGGTTGAGTCTCGGTATTGGACTTGGCGAGGGCTCTCCATAACTTTGAGAGACTTCGTGAAAACAGGTCACGTCTAACTGACTTCATTTTTGTGACTGTTTTCCAGGTTAGTAAAGTGTCACAAGCACCATGTATTGTGTAATTCAGTTTTATAAAATCAGTATAGAGTTTGATTTACGTTTGTCAGACTGGTGAATGTCCAGTTTGTCCTAGTTTGGTGTAAATTAGCTAATGTAGGCTAACTAAGATGTGAGAAGTTAGCTAACGTTAGCCAGTAATGTTATGAACGCTCCGAACGCTAGCTAACTATATAACTTATTTGAATTAATTTTACCGTTACTAAGCAAAGTTAACGTTAGCCCTACGTTCGTTTCCTGTGAAATTTGGAAAGTTAGCGAACATTGCTTGTTTTCCTGTTTGGGGCGAAGTTCGGTAATGTTAGCTACCAAGGGCATATGCTCATATTCGTTTGGATATCAATTCAGTTACTGATGTAAAGTCAGCCCAGATTGGCACTGCCGCTATTCTAGCTAACATTAACGTACTCTGTTCTCCAATTAACGTTATGTGCCGTTGTTGTAGAGACAACGGGATTCAGCACTCGGCGCTGTGATAGCTTTGTATCCTGTCCTGTAAATGGCTCCACGTATCCCTTTCCTTTCAATTTTATATTTTTGGCTGGCTCACTAGTTTCAAGTTTAATGAAACGGTTCAATTGTTTAAACTATAGAATAATATGCAAGTTAATTATTCATCACTGATGCATGTCCGAGGATACTGGGAAGTATGTAAAGTGCATTGAGGATGCTGATGCAGAATATAAACACATGTTTAGGAATGACCATTTATTTTGAGTGTCTATAAACAAGATATAAATGTCTAGTGAATAGAGATGGAAAGTGTATGGGGAAGATATTGTTTTTGATAGTGACCATTGTATTTTGAGTGTTCTATGAACAAGATATAAATGTCAAGAGACAGACAATGGTTATATCTGTACAGCAGTACAAGTAACTCTATTAAAGGGACAGTGCAGGCAGGGGTGATAATTTTAATACTTGTGATAATTGTAATAATTGTGATAATTGTAAATAAAGATAACTTTGAGAGACTTCGTGAAAACAGGTCACATCTAACTGACTCTTCATTTTTGTGACTGTTTTCCAGATATTTAAAAATATCACTGTCTATGCGTACCACGCCCGGTACGTGTAACAAATACAGAACATTTGAGACACAGCAGAGTGACCAGTCCAACACTGACAGGAATATGTGTCGCTCACTGCTCATCCTGCTGCTCATCGCTGGAGTTCTGCTGATCTCTACTGAGGGTCAGCAGGATTATCACACACTCACTGGTATATACAAGGATGCTGTTGACAAGGCAATTCAACACTGCAATGAAAAATCCTCAAAGCATGTTAATTTCCTTGGCTTCCTTCCTGATTCAGAGGTATGGATTTCTGGTCTTAATCTCTCTGTTAAAGTCAGCTTTGTGGTGCTGATCTCTGTTAAAGTAAGTGCCTTGTTAATCTGAAGGCGATTAAGATTTTATATTGAGTGTTTAGAGTGTAAATATTTTGTGTTTCCCTTTTAAAGTCCTGGTGTTTATCATACTTTATTGACAGTATATGTCAAGGGCAATCTGATCCTGACTGGTAATAAACAGATCAAATCAATTTTGAAAAGTTGTTTTGCTAACTGTTACACCACGTTAAAAACATTCATATACACCCACATTATTTCCATATTCAGATTGCACTTTCAACCAATCATCTGTCCAAAATATATTTAAATTGCACAATTTGAGCAGAGATTTGGAAATGGTTAGGTTCTTGAAAGTGAGCTGTAAAAATGTAAAAATGATTTTCTGGGCTCCATACTATAACTTTGAAAGAATTATGCATAGTGAACAGAAAACCCCCCAGAAAAACATGTATCAGATCTGTCATGGCTTTGTGCAAGTAGAATTCTAACATTGCTTTTGACTGTCATGGATTCAGAGAAACGCAAAAATTTTGTAGACCATTTTCAAATCAGTAACCTTCCTGGCACTGCAAAGGGAAGGTCATCGTTCACAAATTTTTTGCAACTGCAAACTAAATGTAATTTTGTGTTATCGTTTTGTCAACTTTGTTATATATGTATTTTACTATGGCCTAGAAATCTGGTCCATTTTACATTGAGCTTCACTTGAAAGTCACCACCTGCACAAAAACAGAAAAGACCACACATCGAGATGACTGCCCATTTATGGACCGAAGGGTAAGTTGTACTGGACGGGGGTTAAAACAACAGAAGCCATGCAGCAAGAATTTAAGGATTCAAATGTTAGCAATCAAAGAATAATAGGGTCCAAGAGTGAGTGCCAGGAATGAGGACCACTGTGCTACAGGAATAACAATAAACAATAAAACAATATATGATAATTTAAAAAAGAGAGAAAATAAAAGGGCTAAAAGCAATTAAAAACAATAAACAGTAAAACAACAGAAGCCAGGGACCGAACGAGGACAAAGTAGTAAAGAAGGATGGCTACGTAACACAACAGCGTTGCTATAAAAAAACACTTTACAGGTACCAAGTGTGGTACTGAAGCCACAGGGCATTGTAGTACACCTGGCAGTGCCAAGGTATACCTCTGACCCTTCGGTACAGAGATGGAACCAAATACAGAAGGATTTACATAACTGTGATATGGAATGTTTGTGTGCCGACGGCTTAAGTGACACCCTTAATTCACCCAACCCTGTTCCTGGAGATCTACCCTCCTGTATGTTTTCACTCCAACCCTAACAAAACACACCTCATTGAACAGCTAGAGATCTTATTGAGCTGCCAATTAGTAGAATCAGGTATGCCAAAATTGGGTTAAACTCAAAATCTGCAGGACAGTAGAACTTCAGGAACAGTGTTGGGCAGTACCTGCTATTTCATCTAAACAGGCCACTAACTTTGGAAAAACCTTACACAGATTATGTTCTCTGTATATTTTAAGTGCTGAGTATCCGGAACAGCAAATGACACTGATGTAGGGGTCATTCACATAATAAAGGCTGACTTAACATTTATAACTTCTTTCATTCATACGGTCACATTACTCTGAGGTTATGTGTACAAAACAAAGTGTTTACTTAAATTGATGGGGCAATTTTATGTCCTGGTGATGCATGGATTTCTTGAACAGTAGTATGTAATCAAGTGCAGACTGCATGATGCTAAATCACTGGGCTTGTACAATTTGTGACTGAAAGGTACAATAGGTCATTTTGGACTTCTAACGGTCAATAGAATAGCAGCAACAAACACGCTCAAACCACAACACTGTTCATCCCTCGCCCTTCTCTGTAAATGCGCTGAAGTTGAAACGGCATTGGCTGTGGCAATTAGAAGCAATTTCCAACCAATGAGTTTGAATTATTGTACAGTTATACAATGTTTTGGTACAGAGTGTTGGGCCGTCAACAGTAGTGACAATGATAGGAAGAGATTCACAATGGGCTTGTAACAATGTTTTAACACAAAAATCCTACCTATTGTACCTTTAAACTGAAATAAATAAAGTCGAAATGCAAAAGGCTGTGCAATTTGGTTAGTAAAGAAGTTGCAGCTCCAGCTGCAGCTCATTGGCCACTTGCAGTATAATTGTCGAGTTTTGATGAATGCGTCAGTTCAATAATCTACATTACATTACATTAATGGCATTTGGCAGACGCTCTTATCCAGAGCGACGTACAACAAAGTGCATACCCATCCCCAAGGATAAGTGCACTGAAAGACCCTAGAGGGGAGTGCAATTTCAACTGCTACCTGCACAACAAAGATAAGGACCAGGTCTATTTGATCAATTCATTAATTTTTTTATTTTTAAATCATAGTACCGCAACACGCAAATGTATGAACAATGTATGAACCGCTTACCTACCCAAACAATGCTTACCTAGCCAAATAAAACATCGTAATACACAAGTAAATATCACAGGTAAAGACAACAATTAAGCTTTACAGGGAGGTAGGGAGGGACAGGGAAATGTGTAGCTTGAAGAGGTGCGAATACACCTTTTAATTCATTCAGACTTTCTACTGCACGACCTCTTCAACTAATTGGTTGTTTATCCTTTTTCGTAAAGCCTAAAATCAACTGTGCTGTTTGCAATAAAGGGATTGAGTCCGGCCTCGACATTCACTGCGCTGCGCAACTGCAAGTAAATCAGGTACACCAGCTCTCCTGGCACACTACTCTCAGTGGTTTTGCAGACGATCACCAACAGAAATATCCAAAACTGTGTTCCTTGTGAATGTTTATTCTTCAGGTACAGAACAGGCTTTGTTGTTCTTTAACAGATCTATTTTTTCCTCATTTCAGTTCATGGAAGAGCGGAGGAAAGTGTGCCCAATTCACGTCTTAGGGGCAGGCAGTGTAAACTCACTGAAGAAACTGGAAAAACCACCTGCTGAGTGTCTTGGGTGCTTCTGAATGTCCCGGCGGGTTTGGGCTGTCCGATCCCCAAATTCAGTGCAATGAAGGCTCTGTGACAGTTTCATGTCTGAAATACTGTGCTGTATTCTATTCCCTCCTTTGGCAGAATGTACTCAAATTGCTTTATTTGTTTAGCACCTTTCATACAGAATGCTGCTGAAAGTGCTTAGCGAGACTAATGAGACCAAGGAAGACAGAGAATAACACAATGATAATAGTCGATTTATACAAATTAAAATAATAAAACTAAATTAAGAGGGAATCAAATAAAATCTTTTCAAAAGAACTGCTTGCATGCAGTGATAACACATCTATTCCATGTAGAAACTTTGACTGTTGGAACTTGGAACTTGGACTGTTGAAGGTTTGACTGTTGGAACTTCAAATATGTACAGATTACAGTGTTTACCACAGGAAGTTAATCTTCGGATTTGGGGGGGCAAGCAAACACATTTTTGTTTTTCTGAAGGAGGGAAGCAAATTTTTACTTGCTCAAGTCATTCATGAATTTTTGATACTCTGTGCAATATGTGATGCCCACTAAAATGTGATCACATTAGTGATGTTATTTTTGCGAGGTTATAATTTTATTTTCCAGGTAAAATCTGTCTTTGTTTCACGATAATGATTTTACCTAAATTGCCTGTAATAGCAATTGCACGACACCAGATGACATGGTTGAGTCTAGGTATTGGACTTGGCGAGGGCTCGCCATAACTTTGAGAGACTTCGTGAATAAAGTTCACGTCTAACTGACTCTTCATTTTTGTGACTGTTTTCCAGGTTAGTAAAGTGTCACAAGCACCATGTATTGTGTAATTCAGTTTTATAAAATCAGTATAGAGTTTGATTTACGTTTGTCAGATTGGTGAATGTCCAGTTTGTCTAGTTTGGTGTAAATTAGCTAATGTAGGCTAACTAAGATGCGAGAAGTTAGCTAACGTTAGCCAGTAATGTTATGAATGCTCTGAACGCTAGCTAACTATATAACTTATTTGAATAAATTTTACCGTTACTAAGCAAAGTTAACGTTAGCCCTACGTTAGTTTCCTGTGAAATTTGGAAAGTTAGCGAACATTGCTTGTTTTCTTGTTTGACGCGAAATTAGGTAATGTTAGCTACCAAGGGCATATGCTCATATTCGTTTGGATATCAATTCAGTTACTGATGTAAAGTTAGCCCAGATTGCCACGGCCGCTTTTCTAGCTAACATTAACGTACTCTGTTCTCCAATTAACGCTGTGTGCCGTTGTAGAGACAACGGGATTCAGCACTCGGTGCTGATAGCTTTGTATCCTGTCCTGTAAATGGCTCCACGTATCCCATTCCTTTTAATTTTATATTTTTGGCTGGCTCAATAGTTTCAAGTTTAATGAAACGGTTCAATTGTTTAAACTATAGAATAATATGCAAGTTAATTATTCATAACTGTGATGCATGTCCGAGGATACTGGGAAGTATGTAAAGTGCATTGAGGATGCTGATGCAGAATATAAACACATGTTTAGGAATGACCATTTATTTTGAGTGACTATAAACAAGATATAAATGTCTAGTGAATAGAGATATGGAAAGTGTATGGGGAAGATATTGTTTTTGATAGTGACCATTGTATTTTGAGTGTTCTATGAACAAGATATAAATGTCTAGAGACAGAGACGATGGTTATATCTGTACAGCAGTACAAGTGACTCTATTAAAGGGACAGTGCAGGCAGGGGTGATAATTGTAATACTTGTGATAATTGTAATAATTGTAATAATTGTGATAATTGTGATAATTGTAAATAAAGATAACTTTGAGAGACTTCGTGAAAACAGGTCACATCTAACTGACTTCATTTTTGTGACTGTTTTCCAGATATTTAAAAATATCACTGTCTATGCGTACCAAGCCCGGTACGTGTAACAAATACAGAACATAAACATGCACACAACATAAATAAATAGAAAATTGATGACCGCTGTCCACGCATAACTGATTTCAGACAGAACAACTGCATGATTGCTGGAACTCGTGGGCGAGTCCAATGCATCACACCTGTAATTAGTACAGGGGACCTGTACGAATGGCCTTATATTTCAGATGGGCCATGTTTAACCTTCTGCTTGTGCGTCCTGCATATTCTGCAAAACATCCCTAAGAATAACACAATCACTTAACATTTGCCCCTGCCCGGTGGAGATTGTTTCTGATGTCACAGACTGATTAAGAGCTGTACAGATGTGTTCAATGAAGAGAAATGTGGCAGATAAAATGAAGTGTTTCTGTGAGGAATCCAAATTGGAAATTGTTTAGAAGATGTTTACTTTCAAAGTAGTAGTTTTGTTGTATGGTAACAATAAATCCAGCACCTTTGAAAGAACATGCAAAATGCTGATGGGTCTGTAATTAGACACTAACTGGACATCACTGGATTTAAAAACTGGAGAAATTTCACAAGTAGCACAGTTAGTTCATGAAAGTACAGATTCTCAGCATTCAAATGATGTGTCATACACTGCAATCTGAAAGTATATGAAGTTGAATGTTGGTACATATAACACTTTCCTGAGAAAACAGCTCTCAAACATTTGCAAAGATTCACGTATCGGGCTGGCGAACCTAAAGGGCGTGAAGAGTCTCTGGTTAACCCGACCCCTAACCACTCCCCCAATAGAGTATCTGTCACTGGCTTTAAGCATCAATAATCAACAAGGACCCATGTCCTACATTCCTTTTAGTGAAAACACAATTTTGTATGGACCTTGAACAGAATTGCCACAATCTAAACACTAGACATCTGAGAGACGGACGCACTTGAAAGAGACATTTGAGACACAAAGCAGAGTGACCAGTCCAACACTGAGAGGAAGATGTGTCGCTCACTGCTCATCCTGCTGCTCATCGCTGGAGCTCTGCTGATCTCTACTGAGGGTCAGCAGGATTATCACAAGCTCACTGGTATATACAAGGCTGCTGTTGACAAGGCAATTCAACACTGCAATGAAAAATCCTCAAAGCATGTTAATTTCCTTGGCTTCCTTCCTGATTCAGAGGTATGGATTTCTGGTCTTAATCTCTGTTAAAGTCAGTTTTGTGGTGCTGATCTCTGTTAAAGTAAGTGCCTTGTTAATCTGAAGGCGATTAAGATTTTATATTGAGTGTTTAGAGTGTAAATATTTGTGTTTCCCTTTTAAAGTCCTGGTGTTTATCATACTTTATTTACAGTATATGTCAAGGGCAATCTGATCCTGACTGGTAATAAACAGATCAAATCAATTTTGAAAAGTTGTTTTGCTAAAAACATTCATATACAGCTACATTATTTCCATTTTCAGATTGCACTTTCAACTAATCATCTGTCCAAAATATATTTAAATTGCATAATAAGTTCTTGACAGTGAGCTGTAAAAATGTAAAAATGATTTTCTGGGCTCCATACTGTAACTTTGAAAGAATTATGCATAGTGAACAGAAACCCCCCCCCCAGAAATACATGCTCTTTCATGGCTTTGTGCAAGTAGAATTCTAACATTGCTTTTGACTTTCATGGATTCAGAAAAAATCTGGTCCATTTTACATTGAGCTTCACTTGAAAGTCACCACCTGCCCAAAAACAGAAAAGACCACACATCGAGATGACTGCCCATTTATGAACCGAAGGGTAAGTTGTACTGGACGGGGGTCAAAACAACAGAAGCCATGCAGAAAGAATTTACGGATTCAAAGGTTAGCAATCAAAGAATAATAGGGTCCAAGAGTGAGAGCCAGGAATGAGGACCACTGTGCTACAGGAATAACCCCACAACAACGTTGCTATAAAAGATTAGCACTTTACAGGTACCAAGTGTGGTACTGGAGCCACAGGGCATTGTAGTACACCTGGCAGTGCCAAGGTATACCTCTGACCCTTCGGTACATATATGGAACCAAATACAGAAGGATTTACATAACTGTGATAAGGAATGTTTGTGTGCCGAAGGCTTAAGTGACACCCTTAATTCACCCAAACCTGTTCCTGGAGATCTACCCTCCTGTATGTTTTCACTCCAACCCTAACAAAACACACCTCATTCAACAGCTAGAGATCTTATTGAGCTGCCAATTAGTAGAATCAGGTATGCCAAAATTGGGTTAAACTCAAAATCTGCAGGACAGTAGAACAGTGTTGGGCAGTACCTGCTATTTCATCTAAACAGGCCACTAACTTTGGAAAAACCTTACACAGATTATGTTCTCTGTAGATTTTAAGTGCTAAGTATCCGGAACAGCAAATGACAGTGATGTAGGGGTCATTCACATAATAAAGGCTGACTTAACATTCATAACTTCTTTCATTTATACGGTCACATTACTCTGAGGTTATGTGTACAAAACAAAGTGTTTACTTAAATTGATGGGGCAATTTTATGTCCTGATGATGCATGGAATTCTTGAACAGTAGTATGTAATCAAGTGCAGACTGCATAATGCTAAATCACTGGGCTTGTACAATTTGTGACTTAAAGGTACAATAGGTCATTTTGGACTTCTAACGGTCAATAGAATAGCAACAACAAACATGCTCAAACCACAACACTGTTTATCCCTCGCCCTTCTCTGTAAATGCGCTGAAGTTGAAACGCCATTGGCTGTGGCAATTAGAAGCAATTTCCAACCAATGAGCTTGAATTATTGTACAGTTATACAATGTTTTGGTACAGAGTGTCGGGCCGTCAACAGTAGTGACAATGATAGGAAGAGATTCACAATGGGCTTGTAACAATGTTTTTACCTATTGTACCTTTAAACTGAAATAAAGTCGAAATGCAAAAGGCTGTGCAATTTGGTTAGTAGAGAAGTTGCAGCTCCAGCTGCAGCTCATTGGCCGCTTGCAGTATAATTGCCTAGTTTTGATGAATGCGTCAGATCAATAATCTACATTACATTACATTAATGGCATTTGGCAGACGCTCTTATCCAGAGCAACGTACAACAAAGTGCAAAGTGCATACCCATCCCCAAGGATAAGTGCACTGAAAGACCCTAGAGGGAAGTGCAATTTCAACTGCTACCTGCACAACAAAGATAAGGACCAGGGCCTATTTGATCAATTAATTATATTTTTTATTTTTAAATCATAGTACCGCAACACGCAAATGTATGAACAATGTATGAACCGTTTACCTATCCAAACAATGCTTACCTAGCCAAATAAAACATCGTAATACACAAGTAAATATCGCAGGTAAAGACAACAATTAAGCTTTACAGGGAGGTAGGGAGGGACGGGGAAATGCGTAGCTTGAAGAGGTGCGAATACACCTTTTAATTCATTCAGACTTTCTACTGCACGACCTCTTCAACTAATTGGTTGTTTATCCCTTTTCCTAAAGCCAAAAATCAACTGTGCTGTTTGCAATAAAGGGATTGAGTCCGGCCTCGACATTCACTGCGTTACGCAACTGCAAGTAAATCAGGTACACCAGCTCTCCTGGCACACTACTCTCAGTGGTTTTGCAGACGATCACCAACAGAAATATCCCAAACTGGGTTCCTTGTGAATGTTTATTCTTCAGGTACATAACAGGCTTTGTTGTTCTTTAACAGATCTATTTTTTCCTCATTTCAGTTCATGGAAGAGCGGAGGAAAGTGTGCCCAATTTACGTCTTAGGGGGAGGCAGTGTAAACTCACTGAAGAAACTGGAAAAACCACCTGCTGAGTGTCTTGGGTGCTTCTGAATGTCCCGGCGAGTTTGGGCTGTCCGATCCCCAAATTCAGTGCAATGAAGGCTCTGTGACAGTTTCATGTCCGAAATACTGTGCTGTATTCTATTCCCTCCTTTGGCAGAATGTAGATTTTTACAGGTAAAATCTGTCTATTTGTTTCACGATAATGATTTTACCTCAATTGCCTGTAATAGGAATTGCACGACACCAGATGACATGGTTGAGTCTCGGTATTGGACTTGGCGAGGGCTCGCCATAACTTTGAGAGACTTCGTGAAAACAGGTCATGTCTAACTGACTCTTCATTTTTGTGACTGTTTTCCAGGTTAGTAAAGTGTCACAAGCACCATGTATTGTGTAATTCAGTTTTATAAAATCAGTATAGAGTTTGATTTACGTTTGTCAGATTGGTGAATGTCCAGTTTGTCTAGTTTGGTGTAAATTAGCTAATGTAGGCTAACTAAGATGCGAGAAGTTAGCTAACGTTAGCCAGTAATGTTATGAATGCTCCGAACGCTAGCTAACTATATAACTTATTTGAATAAATTTTACCGTTACTAAGCAAAGTTAACGTTAGCCCTACGTTAGTTTCCTGTGAAATTTGGAAAGTTAGCGAACATTGCTTGTTTTCGGTAATGTTAGCTACCAAGGGCCTATGCTCATATTCGTTTGGATATCAATTCAGTTACTGATGTAAAGTTAGCCCAGATTAGTACTGCCGCTTTTCTAGCTAACATTAACGTACTCTGTTCTCCAATTAACGCTAGTATGTGCCGTTGTAGAGACAACGGGATTCAGCACTCGGTGCTGATAGCTTTGTATCCTGTCCTGTAAATGGCTCTACGTATCCCATTCCTTTTAATTTTATATTTTTGGCTGGCTCAATAGTTTCAAGTTTAATGAAACGGTTCAATTGTTTAAACTATAGAATAATATGCAAGTTAATTCATAACTGTGATGCATGTCCGAGGATACTGGGAAGTATGTAAAGTGCATTGAGGATGCTGATGCAGAATATAAACGCATGTTTAGGAATGACCATTTATTTTGAGTGTCTATAAACAAGATATAAATGTCTAGTGAATAGAGATATGGAAAGTGTATGGGGAAGATATTGTTTTTGATAGTGACCATTGTATTTTGAGTGTTCTATGAACAAGATATAAATGTCTAGAGACAGAGACAATGGTTATATCTGTACAGCAGTACAAGTGACTCTATTAAAGGGACAGTGCAGGCAGGGGTGATAATTGTAATACTTGTGATAATTGTAATAATTGTAATAATTGTGATAATTGTAAATAAAGATAACTTTGAGAGACTTCGTGAAAACAGGTCACATCTAACTGACTTCATTTTTGTGACTGTTTTCCAGATATTTAAAAATATCACTGTCTATGCGTACCACGCCCGGTACGTGTAACAAATACAGAACATAAACATGCACACAAAATAAGTAAACAGAAAATTGATGACCGCTGTCCACGCATAACTGATTTCCGACAGAACAACTGCATGATTGCTGGAACTCGTGGGCGAGTCCAATGCATCATGCCTGTAATTAGTACAGGGGACCTGTATGAATGGCCCTATATTTCAGATGGGCCATGTTTAACCCTCTGCTTGTACGTCCTGCATATTCTGCAAAACATCCCTAAGAATAACACAATCACTTAACATTTGCCCCTGCCCAGTGGAGATTGTTTGTGTTGTCACAGACTGATGTTTTGGGGGTTTTCTTCACAGCTCCCACAATGTTTCTGTCATCAACTGCTGTTGTTTTCCTTGGTCGACCTGTTCGATGTCTGTTGCTCAATATGCCGGCGGTTTCATTTTTTCAGGACAGTCCAAGTTGTTGTACGAGCTATCCCCAATGCTTGTGCAATGGCTCTAATCAATTTTCCCCTCTTTTCTAAGATAAAAAAACAGCTCTCTGGTCTTCATGTTGGTTTATCTTTTCTAACACAAATCGTTGTAGGCAAAACCCAAGACTAAAATCAAGAGTAGATATTTAGAATTGTTTGTTGTTTAACCAAGCAATCTAACAGGACACATCTGGGAAACAAGAAACACCTGCCAGTCACATGTTCCAATACTTTTGCTTACCTAAAATATGGTTTAAATTGTTGAACAAATCAAGATAAAAATACCAGGAAATAAAAGCTGAAATTCAAATCGGTCATCTCATGTATACATTTTGACCTCAAACTCAGTTGTCTTCAGTGTGTAGGAAAAACAAAGGAACTGACCTTGCTGTTCCAATACTTTTGGAACGAATACGAATTTGCTTAATTGAACTGCAGTGTTTGATATAAGATCATCAATGAGCGATAAGAACGCAATACCGCCATCTAGTGGTGGGGATGGGCCCCACCGACCCCTAATGTGGAGACGTCACTGGTTCAGCATCTTTAAGAGAAAAGCTGCCATAACAACAAACTAAGGTAAACGGTATGTATTATCCACAGTACGCTTAAACTGACACTTCCTCCTTCCTCGTTAGGTTCTGAGAGCACTGTTTTCTGTTTTGATTTCACCGCTACCGGTACTTTAACGAATCATCTTTTTATCTAAACAAACTTCAACCAATACATTTCAAATTTGACAGGCGACTTACAGGAAGCTTGAAATCGTAATCACGATCATAATTCGATTCCAAAAATAGCTTGAACGCACAATTGACTAAAAAATAAGAACATAAATGATCATTCATAGCCTTGACCAAGCTGCTCACGGAAGCTGCTTGTACATTTACAGGATCCTGGTATTCTTTGTTTCTGCAAAAACTCGTTTTTCAGCATCGACTGCAACCCATGGTCTACTAAACACGCAGAAGAATTTAAAACAACTTGGAATCCAAGCAGAAAACACACACTGGAACCACTCTCTGTTATCACCTGCCGTTTGGAGAATGATGTGGTGATTTCATGTGAACAGCAGAGGGCGCCAACACTTTTTCAGAGCAGTAACATTGCAATCTATGACACCGAATGTGTACGGCTCTTCGTCTCACTTCATCGCCACTGAACTATCATATACAGTGAGCTCTAAAAATAGATAAAAGTTTTAAGGCTGCATATTATAAACAACACAGAGAATAATCTATATGTTATGTTCAAACATATGGGAAAATTATATACTTTTATTTCAATAGATTTACTCTCAAAACATGGAAATGTTTTTTTTACATACAGTTATCTTTTTCATCTTCAAAAAACCGTAGCTGTCAAAATTATTGGCACCCCTACAAATTATTGTAAATAAAATCAAACGAAGTGAAATTGGTAATACAATTGCCTTCATTTTGTTAATCATCGTCTAAAGCAGGGGTCACCAACACGGTGCCTGCAGGCACCAGGTCGCCCCCAAGGACCACATGAGTCGCCCGCAGGCCTGTTCTAAAAATAGCACAACTCACTAGTGAGCTGCATCTAAAATTTTATGTTATTCTGTTGCTATTTTTTTTTTTAATCACGCTTGCATTTATCTAGATTTAAAAATATGTTTATTATACATGAAGTTTAGATCAGTTAAGGTGATCTACTCTAGTTCAAAGGTCAGTATTGTGCGCGTGACAAAACAAACTGGTAGCCCTTAGTATGACTCAGTACCCATGAAGTAGCTCTCAGTTTCAAAAAGGTTGGTGACCCCTGGTCTAAAGGAACTATATTATGTCATTCCATTACTGTTTCACTGTAAGTATAAAAATGACAACGACATGAGAGAGGTTTACTACCCATCATCAGCAGGAAAAAAGTGCTGTCGAAGTCAGCTAATGGGTACGAAAGAATACATGAATGGTTAAATATACCACTTCGCACTGTAGGCGGCAATAATATAAAATGTAAAACGTATGGAATGGTTGCAAACTTGCCAGGGAGAGGACTCATTGTCAATGTACGTTGTCCAAAAGGATGGTGAGGCAGACAGTGAGGAAGGCCACGAAGCACCCAAGGAATGGCAGAGATTGGTTGCATCTTGGGTTCACCATGTCTAAAAAAGAACCGCAAAATGCCACCTCCATACCGGCAAACTCTTTGGAACGGAGGCACGAAGACAGCCCTTACTCAGCACAATAAACAATGCCAAGTTTGCCAAACCTCTTTGGAATTAAGACTGGAAAAGAGTACTATGGTCCGATTAAGACAACGGATGGATGGATGGCACAGTGAAGTTTACATTACATTATTGGCATTTGGCAGACGCTCTTATCCAGAGCGACGTACAACAAAGTGCATACCCATAACCAGGGATAAGTTCGCTGAAAGACCCTAGAGGTAAGTACAATTTCAACTGCTACCTGTACAACAAAGATAAGGACAAGGGCCATTTTTTTTTTTTTTTTTTTTTTTTGAACAAACAAACAAACAGAGCAAAAGTCACCAAAGTTAACTATCCAAACACTGCTTACCTAGCCAACTAAAATACTGATACACAAGTCACAGAGACAACAATTAAGGTTCATAGGGAGGTAGGGAGGGATGGGGAGAGGTGCTGTTTGAAGAGGTGTGTCTTCAGCTTGCGCTTGAAGGTGGGGAGGGATTCTATAGTTCTGACCTCAACGGGGAGTTCGTTCCACCACCGTGGAGCCAGAACAGACAGTAGTCGTGAGCGTGAGGTGGAGGTTCTGAGAGGGGGAGGTGCCAAGCGGCCTGTGGAGGCTGAACGAAGAGGTCTGGCAGGGGTGTAGGGTCTGATGATTTTTTGCAGATAAGCTGGGGAAGACCCTTTAACTGCTTGGAAGGCTAGCACCAATGTTTTGAATTTGATGCGAGCCATGACAGGCAGCCAGTGGAGGGAAGTAAGCAGGGGGGTGACGTGTGAGTATTTGGGAAGGTTGAAGACCAGACGAGCTGCTGCATTCTGGATGAGTTGGAGGGGTCTGATGGCAGACGCTGGGAGGCCAGCCAAGAGGGAATTGCAGTAGTCCAGGCGGGACAGAACCATCGCTTGGACCAGGAGCTGGGTCGAGTAGGGGGTGAGAAAGGGGCGGATTCTCCGTATGTTGTATAGGAAGAACCTGCAAGACCGGGTCACCGCCGCAATGTTCTCGGAAAGGGACAGTCTGCTGTCCATCACCACGCCGAGGTTCCTTGCACTGGGTGACGGCGTGAGTGTGGTATCCCCGAGGGAAATGGAGAGATCCAGATGGGGAGAGGTATTAGCAGGGATGAATATCATTTCAGTTTTACCTGGGTTGAGCTTTAGATGGTGGTTGTCCATCCAGCTCTGGATGTCCCTCAGGCAAGCAGAGATACGGGCTGAAACCTGCGTATCAGACGGCGGGAACGAGACGAAGAGTTGGGTATCGTCCGCATAGCAGTGGTAGGATAGCCCATGTGCAGTGATCACAGGGCCAAGGGAGCGAGTGTAGAGAGAAAAAAGAAGCGGGCCAAGGACTGAGCCCTGGGGAACTCCTGTGGCGAGGGGCCGAGGTGTCGATACCGAACCAGCCCAGGCAACCTGGAAGGAGCGACCAGAGAGGTAGGACTCAATCCAGTCCAGGGCTGTGCCACAGATGCCCGTTGCTGACAGGGCAGACAGGAGGATGGAGTGATCCACAGTGTCGAAGGCAGCAGAGAGATCTAGAAGAATGAGGACAGAGGAGAGGGAGGCTGCTCGTGCGGCATGAAGTGACTCACTGACGGAGAGGAGCGCAGTCTCTGTCGAGTGGCCCGATCTGAAGCCAGACTGATGGGGGTCTAGCAGGTTGTTGTTAGAAAAGAAGGAAGAAAGTTGAGTAGAAGCGGCTCGTTCTATAGTTTTAGAAAGGAAAGGAAGAAGAGATACCGGGCGGTAGTTCTGGATGATGGAGGGATCCAGGGTAGGCTTTTTTAGCAGCGGAGTGATGTGGGCCCTCTTGGAGGATGCCGGAAAACAGCCGGAAGACAGGGAGGAGTTGACAAGGGAGGTGACAAATGGGAGAATGTCAGGTGTGATAGTTTGGAGAAGAGAAGAGGGGATAGGGTCAAGGGCACAGGTTGTAGGGCGGTGGCAGAGCAGGAGTTGAGAAACATCAGAGTCTGTAAGGGGGGAGAAAGTGGAAAAGGAAGGGATGGGCCTAGAGGGGGGGAAGGGCACAGTGAGGGGGGCGGCGGTTGTAAAGGATCTGCGGATGACTGCGACCTTCTCATCGAAGAAATCAGCAAAGTCATCAGCAGCGAAGGAGGACTGAGGAGGAGGAGGCGGTGCGTTGAGGAGAGAGGAGAAAATGGAGAAAAGTTTCCGGGGGTTAGAAGCAGAGTTCTGAATTTGCGTTTGATAGTATTTTGCTTTGGCGGCAGTGACATCGGAAGAGAATGCCGCCAGGAGAGACTGGTAAGTCATGAGGTCGGAAGCGTCTCTGGATTTCCCCCACTTCCTCTCCGCTGCGCGGAGGCTGGCCCTGGAGGTACGGAGGGTGTCAGATATCCAAGGACTGGGAGGGGATGTGCGAGGTGGCTTTGAGACAGGGGGACAGAGAGAGTCAAAGGCGGAGGAGAGAGATGAAAGGAGGGTGGCAGATGCAGAGTCAGCGGGGAGTTTGGAGAAGGATTCGAGAGGGGGGAGTGAGGCGGTGACGGTGCTGGCAAAGGAAGAGGGTGAGAGGGAGCGGAGGTTACGGCGGGCTGAGGAAGTGTGGGAGGGAGGAGGGGGAGGAGGATGGGGAGGAAGAGGGAGGGAGAATGAGATGAAGTGGTGATCAGATGTATGCAGAGGGGTAACCGTGAAATTGGAGCATGAGCAGTTCCTTACAAAGACAAGGTCTAGGACATTGCCCGCCTTGTGGGTTGGAGGAGAGTGTTGCAGGGAGAGGCCGAAGGAGTGGATTAGCGGTAGGAAGGCAGCAGACTGGGAGGCTTCTAGGTGGATGTTGAAGTCTCCAAGGAGAATCAGTGGGGTGCCATCCTCAGGGAAGGAGCTGAGAAGGGTGTCTAGCTCATCAAGGAAGTTTCCCAGGGGCCCTGGAGGACGGTAGATAACTGCAATGAAAAGGTTAGTAGGGTAGGATACTGCAACAGAATGGAATTCAAAAGTGGATATGGACAGGTCAGAGAGGGGGAGAACAGAGAATTTCCACGAGGGGGAAATTAAAAGACCAGTACCACCGCCACGGCCGGAAGGCCGGGGAGTGTGCGAGAAGGAGAAGGAGGATGAGAGGGCAGCGGGAGTGGCGGTGTTGTCAGGTGTGATCCAGGTCTCAGTTAGGGCAAGGAATTGTAGGGACTGGAGGGAGGCATACGCAGGGATGAAGTCAGCCTTCCGAGTGGCAGACTGGCAGTTCCATAGTCCCCCTGTGACAGCAAAGTCCTCACAGGGGGTCAGCGGGGGATAGCTGAGGTTTGAGGGGTTCCGACGCCGTGGAGGCTCACGTCGCAGAGGGGGTCTTCGAGGGAGAGAGCAGACTGGGATGGGGAGAAACATAACATCACAAACGGGGACGGAGCGACGCTAGCGTCGCTCTGACACGCCTATTTAAATGGCCTACAATTGCTCACAAGCAATACCAAATCAAAGCTAATCTACTGATAAATTCCACAGCTATTTAAGTTACCTAAGACAAAGTGAAGTGAAGTGAAATTCTATTTCTCGTTGACAGTTTTTTGTCAGCTGCTGACACAATATAATTGATCCTTTTCTAAACCTTAGACGGTATGTGTTTTTTTTTTCCATGCATGGTCTAGAGACCTGATCCATTTTACATCGGGCTTCACTTGAAAAAAACCCCAAACATCGAGATGACTGCCAGTTCATGGAGCGAAGGGTAAGTTGGAATGAAAAACCAACAGAAGGTACGCAGCAAGAATCCACATGGTCTAATGCCAACAATCAAACACTTTTGAATATTGCCCACATCACAGGTGTCAAACATCCAGTCCTGGAGGGCAGCAGTGTTCTCTGGCTTTTGGGGAGTTCTCAGCACTCAGCATGTTGCATGTACAGCGTTAATTGGTGAATTAACCCACACCTTGCACCTCAAAGCCTTAATTATAGGAGGATTGAAAGGAAGCCACAGACCCTTACAGATATTGTTGCCCCATGGGAATGTAGCTGCACACTCCCACTTCACTTGACTCTAGACCAGACAGAATTCATCAACATCCATACCCAGTGGCCATTTCAAGGGCTACGCTCGTAACGCTTTACAGGTAGTGAGTGTGGTATTGAGAGCAACAGGCACCTGGCAGTGCCCAAGCATACCTCTAAGGTAGGGGTGTCAAACTCCAGTCCTGGGGTGCTGCAGCACGAGAGATGCAAATTTTTAGTCTTTCATTGGCTAAAGAGTCCACACACCTTGTTCTCAAGGCCTTAATTGGCTGCTGATTGAAAGGAAACCACAAATACCAGCAGACAATATGGCCCTCCTTTTGGACTGGAGTTTGACACCCCTGCTTTAAGGCCTTGTGAATATGGAACCAAACACAGAAGTATTTACATACAGTATCTGTGATGTTGTAGAATGTTTGGATGCTGAAAGCAGAGTAAAACACTGAAGTGGATTCACCCTAAACAACTCGCCGAGTCACTGAATGGGTAGCCAACCATTTCATCCAAACAGACAAGGATAGGAAAAGAATTGGACACTGATAGTGAGGTCATTCTCATAATTAAGGTTGATTATACACAAAGTCATATTTCTTACATAGCATGTTTTTATCCTACACCTGTCACTTATACACATTACTCTGAAGTTATGTGTACAAAATTACATTACATTATTGGCATTTGGCAGACGCTCTTATCAAGAGCGACATACAGTTGATTAGACTAAGCAGGAGACAATCCTCCCCTGGAGCAGTGCAGGGTTAAGGGCCTTGCTCAAGGGCCCAACGGCTGTGCGGCTGTGCGGATCTTATTGTGGCTACACCGGGATAAGAACCACCGACCTTGCGTGTCCCAGTCATTTACCTTAACCACTACGCTACAGGCCACCCCTTAAATAAAGTGTTACTCTGGAGTTAAGTGTTTCATTTAACACTGACATTGATGAAGCGATATTTCATAACCTGATGAGTGTTGGTGGGTTTTGTGCAACTGCAGTCTGCAAGAGAGTTTAGATTGCATCATGCTTCACCAGAGGATTTGTACAAATTGTGACTCCAACATTGAAGACAAACGGGCAAGCAGAGCTAAAGCATGTCCACCCTCAAAAAGCTGTAATGAAGTTACTGTCCCAAATCTCCTGTCCCAGCTCATCAGCGACTTCCACTACCCCTTCCACTAATTGGGTGTTTCTTTCGTTTTCCTAAAGCCACGTATCAACTGCGCTGTTTGCAACAACCAACGGATCGGCCTCTTCATCAACTGCGCTCCGCAACAGAAAGTAAAGCAGGTACACCAGCTCTCCTGGCACACTATTCGGTCTCATCAGGCCCTGTAGTTCTATAGCTAACCTTTTTTATTTTTATTTTTTTTCAGTTTGAAGAATTTCAGAAAAATGAGTGCATTGGACACAAAGTACTAGCTGCTGAACCGACAGCACCCAGACCAGAAATTTCAGCACTGCCACCAGAAATAACCCCTCAAGGACCACCCACAGGACCTCCAGGACCTCCTGAACCTCTAGAACCATGATGGCTCTGTGGTGGTTTAATGTCATCTGAAATACTGTGCTACCTTCCCTTTGCCTGAATGTACTCTACTAGGGCTGCTCATTTTCAGTGATTAAATGCTTTTCACAATGATTGGTGGAAGCTGGTCAAACCAGCAAAAAGTTTCGGATACACATCTTAAACCAGCTTGACCGGCATAGGCTGGTTTAAGCTAGAATACAATTAGCTTAACCCAGCATACAATTTGCTTAGAAATACGCTCACTGAGCACTTTATTAGGAACACCTGCACAGAGACTTATTCAGGTGCTCCTCTAATCAGCCAATCGTGTGGCAGCGGTGCAATGCATAAAATCATGCAGATATGGGTCAGGAGCTTCAGCTAATGTTCACATCAATCATAAAAACGGGGGAAGAATGTGATCTAAGAGACTTTGATTGTGGAATGATTGTTGGTGCCAGACAGGGTGGTTTGAGTATCTCAGAAACTGCTGATCTCCTGGAATTTTCATGCACGGCAGTCTGTATAGTTTGCCGGGGAATGGTGCAAACATCCAGTGAGCAGCAGTTCTGTGGGCAGAAACACACTCTTGTTAATAAGAGAGGTCCGAGGAGAATGGCCAGACAGGAAGGTGACAGTACCAGAAATAACCACAAATTACAACAGTGTTATGCAGAAGAGCATCTCTGAACACACAACATGTCGACCACTAGGTGGACAGGCTACAGGAGCAGAAGACTTAAGTCTAAAAAATAAGCCTAATAAATACATAAAGTGCTTACTGAGTGGAAATAAAAACAAGAAAATATGGCACACTAGCATAGCCTTACATCAACAAAAATGTTCATACCTTGACCAGGAACAGAAAGCTGATCACACAACCAGGTTGTAAATTCACACAATCAATATACTATTGATGTATCTTAGAAAAAAAGGGCTATTTGGCTGTTAGAACTTCTTCATGGAGCCCTCTATCAAGGGTATGAAGTGTGAAAACAACCAGACAAAGAACAATTTTACCTGCTAAAGAACCCTTCAACTAGATAGGAGATAGGGTTCTTGTATGAAACACCATACAGATTCGGACCCCTCATGGTACAGGCAACTCTGAGAGACACCACAGTCAGTGTCAGGAGGTGGATTAATGTTTACCCTTTAGGAAAGATACTGCAGGGCCCCACACCAGAGTGACTAGTCCAACACTGAGAGGAAGATGTGTCGCTCATTGCTCTTCCTGCTGCTCATCGCTGGAGCTCTGCTGATCTCTACTGAGGGTCAGCAGGATTATCACACTCTCACTGGTATATACAAGGACGCTGTTGACAAGGCAATTCAATACTGCAATGAAAGATCCTCAAAGCATCTCAATTTCCTTGGCTTCCTTCGTAATACCGAGGTATGGACAGAATAAGCTTTGCGTGTTAATCTTTCTACTAAAGTGCTGTAACTACCTTGCCAATTCCAAGAGTAGGTTTAGTGCAGACTTCTATTTTGGTATTTTTCAAATATTGTTTTCCTTTAATGTCCTGTTCATTTATATGACTGTTATTCAGGTCCTGATTGACAATAACGTCAGCCAATAGGTCAGAGTTCACTTGTGTTTTGAAAAAGAAAGGGAGTTAAACTGTCAAACCAAGTCAAGCCTTCATGCACTGCTAAATGTATAGAATACTTCTGCAGAAATGTAAAGGAAGACTGGTTATTCAGAGTGAACAGTACAAATTCTTTTTTTCAGCTTCTTAAAAGGTAATAGGTAAGATTTGTCTCAACTTCCTATTGTTGAAAAAGGCTCACTCACATGTTGACTCACCATCAGCCTGTGTTTAGTCCTTTAATTTGGGTTTCAAAATATACAATTGATGGCCTGACACTCCGTACCAAAACATTGTATAACTGTACTATAATTCAAGCTCATTGGTTGAAAATTGGTTCTAATTGTCACAGGCAACATCAGCACCTTTGCAGAGAAGGGAGAGGGAGAAACAGTGATGTGGTTTGAAGGGGTTTGTTGCTGCTATTCCTCTCTTGACCATTAGAAGTCCGAAATTACCTATTGTACCTTTAATCTGAAAGATTCTTCTAAAACAATTGAGACGGGTGTGTGGGGGTAGGACCCAAAATGCACGATTCAGACACAGATGTGATGAAGTCCCATCAGGACTTTATTAAGGGATTGTCCAATGAGCGTAGTCGAAAACAAGCAAAGTTCATACATAAAATCCAGCCAAAATCAAAGTACAGTACCATGGGAGAAGGCAGTCTCGAAATCGGTACACCATGCAAAAAGTCCAGTCACCAGGAAAGCTGTCAGCGGGGCAGTAGTGCAGACGGACAGTAAGCAGGCTCGGGGTCGAAGGCGGTGCAAGAGTTAAGACCGAAGTCCGCTCCGCGGGGAAAAAGCACAAAGACAGCAGGCAAGAGTTTGTGGTACAGGCAGGCAATGGTCAACAAAACAGAAATCAATGACTTCGGTCAGTAAACAGGCTTGGATCGTAACAGGTAATCAATGGCTTGGAAACCCACTCAACAGTGCACTGACAAACAGGAGGCAACAATTCTGCAAAGACATGACATGAACACTGAGCTTATATGCAGGTGTAGACAGGTGCAGACAATTAGCTTGAGAGTAGCAGGTGTGGAGGATCGAACAGGATAATTAGTAATCGTTAGTAATAAACCTATCCTGCCCTAGTGTTAGTAAATTAGTCAATGACATGCACAAGAAACATAAGGGAAACATGAACACATGGTTAGAATGTTAGTATTACCCAATCCTGATCTAACGTTAGTAGATTAATAAGTAGATTAATAAGTAGACACATTAAACAATTAGGGAAGCAAGGGAGAGAGAGAAAGCATGAACGCAAGGTTTACGGAAAGACTATAAGTAATAAGGGATTTGTCCGAAATGAGACTGGGGGCGCCCCAGGAACTATTTGCAAATCAGTAGCCCTGCTGGCACAGTAAAGTGACATTCTATTTCTTGTGTACAGATTTTTGCCAACTGCTGACACAATGTAACTGTCTCATCTTTTTGTAAACCTTGTTATGTGTTCTTTATTCATGGTCTAGAGATCTGATCCATTTTACATTGAGCTTCACTTGAAAGTCACCACCTGCACAAAAACAGAAAAGACCACACAACGAGATGACTGCCCATTTATGGACCGAAGGGTAAGTTGTACTGGATTGGGCTCAAACGGCATGGCTCAGGCAGTAAGAGCAGTCGTCTGGCAGCCGGAGGGTAGCCGGTTCGATCCCCCACCCGGGCTTTGTCGAAGTGTCCCTGAGCAAGACACCTAACCCCTAAATGCTCCTGATGAGCTGGTTGGTGCCTTGCATGGCAGCCAATCGCCGTCGGTGCGTGAGTGTTTGTATGAATGGCTGAATGAGAAGCATCAATTGTACAGGCGCGATATAAATGCCAACCATCAAACCACCAGAAGCCACACAGCAAGAATTCAAATGTCCAAGAATAACAATCAAAGAGTGATAGGGTTCACTTTTGAGTATTGCCTAATATTGTATCACAATTCCTCATAACCATACAAACGCGTCTTAAAGTATATACATTCAGTTACCATGTTATTAGGTAGACCTGTACGCCAGCCTGTTAGTTTAATCAGCCAATCATGTGGCAACAACTAAATGCATAAAATCATGCAGACGTGGTCAAGAGGTTCAGCTGTTTTTCAGACCAAATGTCAGAATTTGAAGTGATTGAAGTGACTTTGACGGTGGAATGATTGCTGGTGCCAGACAGGGTGGTTTGGGTATCTCAGAAATGGCTGATCTCCTGGAGTTTTCACTGAGAAAATTGACGGAGCAATATTTCGTAACCTGGTAACTCCAGCATTGACTCCAGCATCTATAAGCATGTGCAGATTGTACACTCACTGAGCGCTTTATAAGGCATTTATTAGACTTATTTATTGGTCTTCTGCTGCTGTAGCCAATCCACTTAGAGGTGGGATGCGTTGTGTGTTCAAAGATGCTCTTCTGCATACCACTGCTGTAATGTGTGCTACTGTGTTACTGTCACCTTCCTGTCAGCTTTGACCAGTCTGGCCCTTCTTCATTGACCTCTCTCATTAACAAGGCATTTCTGCCCACAGAACTGCTGCTCACTGGATGTTTTGTTTTTAGCACCATTCTCTGCAAACTCTAGAGACTGTTGTGCTTGATCCCAGGAGATCAGCACTTTCTGGCACCAACAATCATTCCACGGTCAAAGTCACTTAGATCACATTTCTTCCCCATTCTGACATTTGGTCTGAAAAAAAGCTGAACCTCTTGATGATGTCTGCATGCTTTCATGCATTTAGTTGCTGCCACATGATTGGCTGATTAAATATTTGCATTAACAAGCTGGTGTACAGGTCTACCTAATAAAGAGCTCACTGTCTGTATAAAGCTGCACCAAGGGGTTTGTACAATTTGTGACTCCACCCCCACCCCAGCATCCACTGGTAAGCTCTGCTTCTCAAGATCCCCATGAGGGGGGGGGGGTTGTCGCCACTCCCTGTTTTGGCAGGCTTACAACAGGGAGTGATGAGAGACAGAGCTGACGGAAACATTTGCATTCAATATCAATACATATACAGTACTGTGCAGAAGTCTTAGGCACCCTAGACTTTATTATATATATGCTAATTGTTTTTGTGTATGTTAGGATCAAATAACACATTTGAGATTTCCAAATATTCATTTCCCGAAAGATGTAATTTTACAGAGACATTTTTGTATTTAATTAAAAAAATTAACATTACTTTTAGCAATTGACTACTTTTTACATAAAAACTTGATCAAGGCTGTCTGAGATCAGAAGCAAGGAGCCAACCAAAGTCTGCAGAAGAACTGTGGCAAGTTCTCCAACATGCTTGGAACAACCTCCCTGCTGATTGTCTTATGGAACTGCAGGACAGCGTTGGCTATCTCAGAGAAGTGATGCAGATTTAATGCCAAAGGGTGGTCACAAAAAATATTGATTTGATTCAGTTTTTAACTATTCTGCCAAATTGCTCAAATGTAATGTAAAATGTATAGTACGTTTATTTAGGACCTTACATTGAATTATTTTTGAAAGAATCTCATCTGTACAGAATGTTATACAAGTGCCTAAAACTTTTGCACAGTACTGTAGCTTAATTCATTGTGAGCTGTCTGAAATAAATCACATCCACATACAGTTCAGGAGGCTGTGCCATTTCATTAATAATAACTGTTGCTGTCCCAAATCTCCTGTCCTAGCTCATCAGCAACTTACAGGCCTTCCACTACCCTTAAATGTATTGCTTGTCTTTCTTTCTCTTAAAGCCACTTATCAACTGCGCTGTTTGCAATAAAGGGACTGAGTCCAGCCTCTACGTTCACTGCGTTCCGCACCTGCAACTAAATCAGGTACACCAGCTCTCCTGGCACACTACACAGTCTCATACGCAGACCATCAACAGTAGAAACATCTGAAACTGTATTCCTTGTGAATATTTAATCATCATATACAGAACAGGCATTGTTGTTCTTTAAAATACTTCTTTTTAAAAAAATTTATATCATTTCAGAATGATGAAGATCGGAAAAAGAACTGCCCAAGCTACTTCCCCGGAAGTATATTAGTTTTGGGCGCCCCCCCTGAACCTCTGGCTCCGTGATGGCTCTGTGATGGTTCAATGCTGTCTGAAATAATACGCATTCCCTTTTTTGCCTTTAATGAATGTACTCTCGGCTTATACACAATGATTAAACACTGTTCCTCTTTTGTGAGAGCTTCAAACAATGATTGGTGAAGCATGTCTGTTCTGTACAGGAAAATTGGTTTGACTGTGTTGGAGCCTCAAATTTGCACAAATTAGCATTCCTCCATCAATACTCCAGAGTCCCAAATCATGCTCATTTTCTTATGGAAGAGAAACACTATCCAAATGCAAGGGTTTCTTACATGACCACTCACTGAGGTAAATGTCCTGCTGATGTCCTGTCCTAGTGTCATTCTATCACTTTCTATTCCTCTAGAATATAAAAATCAGGTAAAAATAATGCACAATCCCTTTGTCATCTATCAGCATGGGAAAAGCCATAGAATTGTCAATTCAGTAGAAACAGATGGAAATGGACTGTCACAGGTTTGGCAATGGGTACAAAAAATATTATTAACTGATCACATTTGCTATTTTTGGCTTTGATCCTTAGATGGCTTTCAGCTTAATAGTAAGATCTAGTTATTGTTAACAAACAAACATCAACAAGAAATAAAAATAAGTAGTAAGTGTATGCAAAACCCAGAACATCTACAGAGAATCAGAAAAACAGAGAGAGGTACTTGGCATGGTTATCCAATGCACTCTCCTCAATGCTTGGAAAGAACAAACCTCAAAACTCAGACAATCTGTTTTTCAGTGGGTTCTGGCCTGCAGACTGAAGAAAAGGAAAATGTGAAGAATAAGAAAAGGAGAAGAGTTATAGCAAAAGAATAAAAGGGAGAGAGTAAAGTGTAAACTGACAGGAAGTATGTATAGAAAGAGGATGAAGAAAATACAGAGAAAAGGAAAATAATATATGTATATTATGTGAATTGATGGAGGGACATGATTGGTGGTTACATGATTGGTTTGGTAAGAGATGTGAATATTTTAACATTTGAAAGTATGTATGGATTTAGATGTATGGATGGATCCTGGTGGATAACAGGAGGAAGTCCCAGATGGAAGTCCCTGATTGAAGAATGAAGAATTTATTGCCATAATTGTTATTTTGCTGGGTTATGGATAATATGCAATTGTTTTCAAAATGAAGGGAGTTTGTGTTCTGCAGTACTATACAATGATGTGCCTGTGGTGTTGCTGATGTGTGTATTTTATGGACAAATAATGTGATCCAGAGTATCATTTGTAGTTTATGGTCAAACTGATAGGCAGTAAGCAACAGAAGAAAGAAAGAATGAGTTTAACTAGGTATATGAGGCTGAAAGTAAAAGATAAGGCCACATTTTCTTGAAAATAATGTTTGTTTGATCAGGTTATTTTGTCAGCTTCTTAATATGTGGTTTAAAAGTTTAAAAGCAGAGTAAGGCCTAGATATTTGTACTGCTGAGTAACTGCAAGGGCTTCATTTGCTATGGTGATGAGATCAGGATCAGAGAACTGCTGGTGTGGTGTGCTAGTGCAAAAATATGCATTTTGTTTTATTCACCTTTAAATTCAGATGATTATGTTTGAGCCAGGAGTGGAGGGTGTTCATGTCACTGTTTTGTAGTGATTTGTGTTGGGGTCTCATCAGATGTGTGTATAGATGTATTATCAGCATACAGAAGGCAGGGTGAGTGTGGGCAAGCCTCTGGGAGATGATTAATATATCAAAGAAAAAGCAAGGGCCCTAATATAGACCCTTGTGGGACTATGCAGAGGGATGCATTTGAGTGAGTTTTGTATATGTTTACAGACTGGGATCTATTTTGAAGGTATGATTAAATGAAAGTGGTAGCAGCAGATGATATGTTAAAATGTTGTAGTTTTGACATAAGGAGTGTGTGATTCACAGTGTCCAAAGCTTTCCTGAAGTCTATGAATATGGCTCTGGTCATTTGACCATTGTTAAGAGCTGTACAGATGTGTTCAGTGAAGAGAAATGTGGCAGATAAAATGAAGTGTTTCTGTCAGGAATCCAAATTGGAAATAGTTTAGAAGATGTTTACTTTCAAGGTAGTAGTTTTGTTGTATGGTAACAATAAATCCAGCACCTTTGAAAGAACATGCAAAGTGCTGATGGGTCTGTAATTAGACACTAATTTACATCACCGGATTGAAAAACTGGAGAAATTTCACAAGTAGCACAGTTAGTTTATGAAAGTACAGATTCTCAGCATTCAAATGATGTGTCATACACTGCAATCTGAAAGTATATGAAGTTGAATGTTGGTACATATAACACTTTCCTGAGAAAACGGCTCTCAAACATTTGCAAAGATTCACGTATCGGGCTGGCAAACCTAAAGGACGTGAAGAGTCTCTGGTTAACCCGACCCCTAACCACTCCCCCACTAGAGTATCTGTCAGTGGCTGTAAGCATTAATAATCAACAAGGGGTATTGCTCCAGGACCCATGTCCTACATTCCTTTTAGTGAAAACACAATTTTGTATGGACCTTGAACAAAATTACCACAATCTAAACACTGGACATCCGAGAGACGGACGCACTTGAAATAGACATTTGAGACACAAAGCAGAGTGACCAGTCCAACACTGAGAGGAAGATGTGTCGCTCACTGCTCATCCTGCTGCTCATCGCTGGAGCTCTGCTGATCTCTACTGAGGGTCAGCAGGATTATCACACGCTCACTGGTATACTCAAAGACGCTGTTGACAAGGCAATTCAACACTGCAATGAAAAATCCTCAAAGCATGTTAATTTCCTTGGCTTCCTTCCTGATTCAGAGGTATGGATTTCTGGTCTTAATCTCTCTGTTAAAGTAAGCTTTGTGGTGCTGATCTCTGTTAAAGTGCCTTGTTAATCTGAAAGCGATTAAGATTTCATATTGAGTGTTTAGAGTGTAAATATTTTGTGTTTTCCTTTTAAAGTCCTGGTGTTTATCATACTTTATTTACAGAATATATCAAGTGTTTTTCTAACTGTTACACCACGCTAAAAACATTCATATACAGCTACATAATTTCCATTTTCAGATTGCACTTTCAACCAATCATCTGTCCAAAATATATTGAAATTGCATAATTTGAGCAGAGATTTGGAAATGGTTAAATTCTTGACAGTGAGCTGTAAAAATGTAAAAATTATTTTCCGGGCTCCATACTGTAACTTTGAAAAAATTATGCAAAGTGAACAGATCAAAACCCCCCAGAAAAACATGTATCAGCTCTGTCATGGCTTTGTGCAAGTAGAATTCTAACATTGCTTTTGCCTGTCATGGATTCAGAGAAACGCAAACATTTTGTTGACCATTTGCAAATCAGTAACCTTCCTGGCACTGCAAAGGGAAGGTCATCGTTCACTAATTTTTTTCAACTGCAAACTAAATGTAATTTTGTGTTATCGTTTTGTCAACCTTGTTATATATGTATTTTACTATGGCCTAGAAATCTGATCCATTTTACATTGAGCTTCACTTGAAAGTCACCACCTGCACAAAAACAGAAAAGACCACACATCGAGATGACTGCCCATTTATGGACCGAAGGGTAAGTTGTACTGGACGGGGGTCAAAACAACAGAATCCAGAACAGCAAGAATTTAAGGGTTCAAATGTTAGCAATCAAAGAAAAATAGGGTCCAAGAGTGAGTGCCAGGAATGAGGGCCACTGTGCTACAGGAATAACCCCACAACAGCGTTGCTATAAAAAAACACTTTACAGGTACCAGGTGTGGTACTGGAGCCACAGGGCATTGTAGTACACCTGGCAGTGCCAAGGTATACCTCTGACCCTTCGGTACATCGATGGAACCAAATACAGAAGGATTTACATAACTGTGATATGGAATGTTTGTGTGCCGAAGGCTTAAGTGACACCCTTAATTCACCCAACCCTGTTCCTGGAGATCTACCCTCCTGTATGTTTTCACTCCAACCCTAACAAAACACACCTCATTCAACAGCTAGGGATCTTATTGAGCTGCCAATTAGTAGAATCAGGTATGCCAAAATTGGGTTAAACTCAAAATCTGCAGGACAGTAGAACTCCAGGAACAGTGTTGGGCAGTACCTGCTATTTCATCTAAACAGGCCACTAACTTTGGAAAAACCTTACACAGATTATCTTCTCTGTAGATTTTAAGTGCCGGAACAGCAAATGACACTGATGTAGGGGTCATTCACATAATGAAGGCTGACTTAACATTTATAACTTCTTTCATTTATACGGTCACATTACTCTGAGGTTATGTGTACAAAACAAAGTGTTTACTTAAATTGATGGGGCAATTTTATGTCCTGGTGATGCATGGATTTCTTGAACAGGAGTATGTAATCAAGTGCAGACTGCATAATGCTAAATCACTGGGTTTGTACAATTTGTGACTTAAAGGTACAATCGGTCATTTTGGACTTCTAACAGTCAATAGAATAGCAGCAACAAATACGCTCAAACCACAACACTGTTCATCCCTCACCCTTCTCTGTAAATGCGCTGAAGTTGAAACACCATTGGCTGTGGCAATTAGAAGCAATTTCCAACCAATGAGCTTGAATTATTGTACAGTTATACAATGTTATGGTACAGAGTGTCGGGCCGTCAACAGTAGTGACAATGATAGGAAGACATTCACAATGGGCTTGTAACAATGTTTTAACACAAAAACCCTACCTATTGTACCTTTAAACTGAAATAAAGTCGAAATGCAAAAGGCTGTGCAATTTGGTTAGTAGAGAAGTTGCAGCTCCAGCTGCAGCTCATTGGCCACTTGCAGTATAATTGTCTAGTTTTGATGAATGCGTCAGTTCAATAATCTACATTACATTACATTAATGGCATTTGGCAGACGCTCTTATCCAGAGCGACGTACAACAAAGTGCGAAGTGCATACCCATCCCCAAGGATAAGTGCACTGAAAGACCCTAGAGGGAAGTGCAATTTCAACTGCTACCTGCACAACAAAGATAAGGACCAGGGTCTATTTGATCAATTAATTAATTTTTTTATTTTTAAATCATAGTACTGCAACACGCAAATGTATGGACAATGTATGAACCGCTTACCTATCCAAACAATGCTTACCTAGCCAAATAAAACATCATAATACACAAGTAAATATCGCAGGTAAAGACAACAATTAAGCTTTACAGGGAGGTAGGGATGGACAGAGAAATGTGTAGCTTGAAGAGGTGCGAATACACCTTTTAATTCATTCAGACTTTCTACTGCACGACCTCATCAACGAATTGGTTGTTTATCCCTTTTCCTAAAGCCAAAAATCAACTGTGCTGTTTGCAATAAAGGGATTGAGTCCGGCCTCGACATTCACTGCGCTGCGCAACTGCAACTAAATCAGGTACACCAGCTCTCCTGGCACACTACTCACAGTGGTTTTGCAGACGATCACCAACAGAAATATCCAAAACTGTGTTCCTTGTGAATGTTTATTCTTCAGGTACAGAACAGGCTTTGTTGTTCGTTAACAGATCTATTTTTTCCTCATTTCAGTTCATGGAAGATCGGAGGAAGGTGTGCCCAATTCGCTTCCCACTGAAACTGTAAAAACCACCTGCTGAGTGTCTGGGGTGCTTCTGAATGTCCCGGCGAGTTTTGGCTGTCCGATCCCCAAATTCAGTGCAATGAAGGCTCTGTGACAGTTTCATGTCTGAAATACTGTGCTGTATTCTATTCCCTCCTTTGGCAGAATGTACTCAAATTGCTTCATTTGTTTAGCACCTTTCATACAGAATGCTACTGAAAGTGCTTAGCAGGACTAATGAAACCAAGGAAGACAGAGAATAACACAATGATAATAGTCGATTATACAAATTAAAATAATAAAACTAGAATAAGAGGGTATCAAATAAAATCTTTTCAAAAGACCTGCTTGCATGCAGTGATTACACATCTATTCCATGTAGAAACTTTGACTGTTGGAACTTGGAACTTGGACTGTTGAAGGTTTGACTGTTGGAACTTCAAATATGTACAGATTATAGTGTTTACCACAGGAAGTTAATCTTCTGATTTGGGGGGGCAAGCAAACACATTTTTGTTTTTCTGAAGGAGGGAAACACATTTTTACTTGCTCAAGTCATTAATTTATTTTTGATACTCATAAACATGCACACAAAATAAATAAATAGAAAATTGATGACCGCTGTCCACGCATAACTGATTTCAGACAGAACAACTGCATGATTGCTGGAACTCGTGGGCGAGTCCAATGCATCACGCCTGTAATTAGTACAGGGGACCTGTACGAATGGCCTTATATTTCAGATGGGCCATGTTTAACCCTCTGCTTGTGCGTCCTGCATATTCTGCAAAACATCCCTAAGAATAACACAATCACTTAACATTTGCCCCTGCCCAGTGGAGATTGTTCCTGATGTCAAGGACTGATGTTTTGGGGGTTTTCTTCAAAGCTCCCACAATGTTTCTGTCATCAACTGCTGTTGTTTTCCTCGGTCCACCTGTTCGATGTCTGTTGCTCAATATGCCGGCGGTTTCATTTTTTAAAGGACAGTCCAAGTTGTTGTATGAGCTATCCCCAATGCTTGTGCAATAGCTCTTATCAATTTTCCCCATCTTTTCTAACACAAATGTAGTCGTTGTAGGCAAAACCCAAGACTAAATGGTTGGCGTTCATATAACCAAGAGTAGATATTTAGAATTGTTTATTGTTTATTGTCTAACATCTAACATTGAAATCGTAATCACGATCATCATTCGATTCCAAAAATAGCTTGAACGCACAATTTACTCAGAAATAAGAACATAAATGATCATCCACAGCCTTGACCAAGCTGCTCATGGAAGCTGCTTGTACATTTACAGGATCCTGGTATTCTTTGTTTCTGCAAAAACTCGTTTTTCAGCATCGACTGCAACCCATGGTCAACTAAACACGCAGAAGAATTTAAAACAACATGGAATCCAAGCAGAAAACACACACTGGAACCACGCTGTTATCACCTGCCGTTTGGAGAAGGATGTGGTGATTTCATGTGAACAGCAGAGGGCGCAAACACATTTTCAGAGCAGTAACATTGCAATCTATGGCACCGAATGTGTATGGCTCTTCGTCTCACTTCATCGCCACTGAACTATCATATACAGTGAGCTATAAAAATAGATAAAAGATTTAAGGCTGCATATTATAAACAACACAGAGAATAATTGATATGTTATGTTCAAACATATGGGAAAATTATATACTTTTATTTCAATAGATTTACTCTCAAAAACAATTTAATAAAGTTATCTTTTTCATCTTCAAAAAACCGTAGGTGTCAAAATTATTGGCACCCCTACAAATTATTGTAAATAAAATCAAACAAAGTGAAATTGGTAATACAATTGCCTTCATTTTGTTAATCATCGTCTAAAGCATGGGTCACCAACACGGTGCCTGCGGGCACCAGGTCGCCCCCAAGGACCACATGAGTCGCCCGCAGGCCTGTTCTAAAAATTGCACAACTCACTAGTGAGCTGCATCTAAAATTTAATTTTATTCTGTTGCTATTTTTTTTTTAATCATACTTGCATTAATATAGATTTAAAAATGACAATATCTTAAAAATATGTTTATTATACATGAAGTTTAGATAAGTTTAGGTGAACTCTGACCTACTCTAGTTCAAAGGTCAGTATTGTGCGCGTGACAAAACAAACTGGTAGCCCTTAGTATGACTCAGTACCCATGAAGTAGCTCTCAGTTTCAAAAAGGTTGGTCACCCCTGGTCTAAAGGAACTATATTGCGTCATTCCATTACTGTTTCACTGTAAGTATAAAAATGACAACGACATGAGAGAGGTTTACTACCCATCATCAGCAGGAAAAAAGTGCTGTCGAAGTCAGCTAATGGGTACGAAAGAATACATGAACGGTTAAATATACCACTTAGCACTGTAGGCGGCAATAATATAAAATGTAAAACGTATGGAACGGTTGCAAACTTGCCAGGGAGAGGACTCATTGTCAATGTACGTTGTCCAAAAGGATGGTGAGGCAGACAGTGAGGAAGGCCACGAAGCACCCATTCCTTGGAATGGCAGAGATTGGTTGCATCTTGGGGTCACCACGTCTAAAAAAGAACCGCAAAATGCCACCTCCATACCAGCAAACTCTTTGGAACGGAGGCACGAAGACAGCCCTTACTCAGCACAATAAACAATGCCAAGTTTGCCAAACCTCTTTGGAATTAAGACTGGAAAAGAGTACTATGGTCCGATTAAGACAATGGATGGATGGATGGCACAGTGAAGTGAAATTCTATTTCTCGTTGACAGTTTTTTGTCAGCTGCTGACACAATATAATTGATCCTTTTCTAAACCTTAGACGGTATGTGTTTTTTTTTTTCCATGCATGGTCTAGAGACCTGATCCATTTTTACATCGAGCTTCACTTGAAAGCCACCAACTGCACAAAAAGCGAAAAGCCCACACATCGAGATGACTGCCAGTTCATGGAGCGAAGGGTAAGTTGGAATGAAAAACCAACAGAAGGTACGCAGCAAGAATCCACACGGTCAAATGCCAACAATCAAACACTTTTGAATATTGCCCACATCACAGGTGTCAAACTCCAGTCCTGGGGTGCTGTGGTGTCTGCTGGTTTTTGTTGTGTTTCAGCACGAGAGATACATTTCTAAGTCTTGCATTGGCTAAAGAGTCCACACACCTTGTTCTCAAGGCCTTAATTGGCTGCTGATTGAAAGGAAACCACAAATACCAGCAGACACTATGGCCCTCCAGTTGGACTGGAGTTTGACACCCCTGCTCTTAGGCCTTGGTGTGAATATGGAACCAAACACAGAAGTATTTACATACAGTATCTGTGATGTTGTAGAATGTTTGGATGCTGAAAGCAGAGTAAAACACTGAAGTGGATTCACCCTAAACAACTCGCCGAGTCACTGAATGGGTAGCCAACCATTTCACCCAAACAGACCAGGATAGGAGAAGAATTGGACACTGATAGTGAGGTCTTTCTCATAATTAAGGTTGATTATACACTTGAAGTCATATTTCTGACATTGCATGTGTTTATCCTACACCTGTCACTTATACACATTACTCTGAAGTTATGTGTACAAAATGACATTATTGGCATTTGGCAGACGCTATTATCAGGAGCGACATACAGTTGATTAGACTAAGCAGGAGACAATCCTCCCCTGGAGCAGTGCAGGGTTAAGGGCCTTGCTCAAGGGCCCAACAGCTGTGCGGATCTTATTGTGGCTACACCGGGATAAGAACCACCGACCTTGCATGTCCCAGTCATTTACCTTAACCACTACGCTGCAGGCAACCCCTTAAAGAAAGTGTTACTCTGGAGTTAAGTGTTTCATTTAACACTGACATTGATGAAGCGATATTTCATAACCTGATGAGTGTTGCGTGGGTTTTGTGCAACTGCAGTCTGCAAGAGAGTTTAGATTGCATCATGCTTCACCAGAGGATTTGTACAAATTGTGACTCCAACATTGAAGACAAACGGGCAAGCAGAGCTAAAGCATGTCCACCCTCAAAAAGCTGTAATGAAGTTACTGTCCCAAATCTCCTGTTCCAGCTCATCAGCGACTTCCACTACCCCTTCCACTAATTGGGTGTTTCTTTCATTTTCCTAAAGCCACCTATCAACTGCGCTGTTTGCAATAACCAAAGGACCGGCCTCTTCATCCACTGCGCTCCGCAACAGAAAGTAAAGCAGGTACACCAGCTCTCCTGGCACACTAGTCGGTCTCATCAGGCCCTGTAGTTCTATAGCTAACCTTTTTTATTATTATTTTTTTTCAGTTTGAAGAATTTTGGAAAAATGAGTGCATTGGACACAAAGTACTAGCTGCTGAACCGACAGCACCCAGACCAGAAATTTCAGCACCGCCACCAGAAATAACCCCTCAAGGACCACCCACAGGACCTCCAGGACCTCCTGAACCTCTAGAACCATGATGGCTCTGTGGTGGTTTAATGTCATATGAAATACTGTGCTACCTTCCCTTTGCCTGAATGTACTCTACTAGGGCTGCTTGTTTTCAGTCATTAAATGCTTGTCACAATGATTGGTGGAAGCTGGTCAAACCAGCAAAAAGTTTCGGATACACATCTTAAACCAGCTTGACCGGCATAGGCTGGTTTAAGCTAGAATACAATTAGCTTAACCCAGCATACAATTTGCTTAGAAATACGCTCACTGAGCACTTTATTAGGAACACCTGCACAGAGACTTATTCAGGTGCTTCTCTAATCAGCCAATCGTGTGGCAGCGGTGCAATGCATAAAATCATGCAGATATGGGTCAGGAGCTTCAGCTAATGTTCACATCAACCATAAAAACGGGGGAAGAATGTGATCTAAGAGACTTTGATTGTGGAATGATTGTTGGTGCCAGACAGCGTGGTTTGAGTATCTCAGAAACTGCTGATCTCCTGGAATTTTCATGCACGGCAGTCTGTATAGTTTGCCGGGGAATGGTGCAAACATCCAGTGAGCAGCAGTTCTGTGGGCAGAAACACACTCTTGTTAATAAGAGAGGTCCGAGGAGAATGGCCAGACAGGAAGGTGACAGTACCAGAAATAACCACAAATTACAACAGTGTTATGCAGAAGAGCATCTCTGAACACACAACATGTCGACCACTAGGTGGACAGGCTACAGGAGCAGAAGACTTAAGTCTAAAAAATAAGCCTAATAAATACATAAAGTGCTTACTGAGTGGAAATAAAAACAAGAAAATATGGCACACTAGCATAGCCTTACATCAACAAAAATGTTCATACCTTGACCAGGAACAGAAAGCTGATCACACAACCAGGTTGTAAATTCACACAATCAATATACTATTGATGTATCTTAGAAAAAAAGGGCTATTTGGCTGTTAGAACTTCTTCATGGAGCCCTCTATCAAGGGTATGAAGTGTGAAAACAACCAGACAAAGAACAATTTTACCTGCTAAAGAACCCTTGAACTAGATAGGAGATAGGGTTCTTGTATGAAACACCATACAGATTCGGACCCCTCATGGTACAGGCGACTCTGAGAGACACCACAGTCAGTGTCAGGAGGTGGATTAATGTTTACCCTTTAGGAAAGATACTGCAGGGCCCCACACCAGAGTGACTAGTCCAACACTGAGAGGAAGATGTGTCGCTCATTGCTCTTCCTGCTGCTCATCGCTGGAGCTCTGCTGATCTCTACTGAGGGTCAGCAGGATTATCACACGCTCACTGATGTACACAAGGATGCTGTTGACAAGGCAATTCAACACTGCAATGAAAAATCCTCAAAGCATGTTAATTTCCTTGGCTTCCTTCCTGATTCAGAGGTATGGATTTCTGGTCTTAATCTCTCTGTTAAAGTCAACTTTGTGGTGCTGATCTCTGTTAAAGTAAGTGCATTGTTAATCTGAAGGCAATTAAGATTTTATATTGAATGTTTAGAGTGTAAATATTTTGTGTTTTCCTTTTAAAGTCCTGGGGTTTATCATACTTTATTTACAGTATATGTCAAGGGCAATCTGATCCTGACTAGTAATAAACAGATCAAATCAATTTTGAAAAGTTGTTTTGCTAACTGTTACACCACGTTAAAAACATTCATATACAGCCACATTATTTCCATATTCAGATTGCACTTTCAACCAATCGTCTGTCCAAAATATATTTAAATTGCATAATTTGAGCAGAGATTTGGTTAGGAAATGGTTAGGTTCTTGACAGTGAGCTGTAAGAATGTAAAAATGATTGTCCGGGCTCCTTACTGTAACTTTGAAAGAATTATGCATAGTGAACAGAAAAAACCCCCCAGAAAAACATGTATCAGCTCTGTCATGGCTTTGTGCAAGTTGAACTCTAACATTAATTTTGACTGTCATGGATTCAGAGAAACGCAAACATTTTGTAGACCATTTGCAAATCAGTAACCTTCCTGGCACTGCAAAGGGAAGGTCATCGTTCACAGATTTTTTTCAACTGCAAACTAAATGTAATTTTGTGTTCTCGTTTTGTCAACCTTGTTATGTATGTATTTTACTATGGCCTAGAAATCTGATCCATTTTACATTGAGCTTCACTTGAAAGTCACCACCTGCACAAAAACAGGAAAGACCACACATCGAGATGACTGCCCATTTATGAACCGAAGGGTAAGTTGTACTGGACAGGTGGTCAAAACAACAGAAGCCACACAGCAAGAATGTAAGGGTTCAAATGTTAGCAATCAAAGAATAATAGGGTCCAAGAGTGAGAGCCACGAATGAGGACCACTGTGCTACAGGAATAACCCCACAACAGCGTTGCTATAAAAACATTAGCACTTTACAGGTACCAAGTGTGGTACTGGAGCCACAGGGCATTGTAGTACACCTGGCAGTGCCAAGGTATACCTCTGACCCTTCGGTACAGAGATGGAACCAAATACAGAAGGATTTACATAACTGTGATATGGAATGTTTGTGTGCCGAAAGCTTACACCCTTAATTCACCCAACCCTGTTCCTGGAGATCTACCCTCCTGTATGTTTTCACTCCAACCCTAACAAAGCACACCTCATTGAACAGCTAGAGATCTTATTGAGGTGCCAATTAGTTGAATCAGGTATGCAAAAATTGGGTTAAACTCAAAATCTGCAGAACAGTAGAACTCCAGGAACAGTGTTGGGCAGTCCTGGCCTAGCAGATGAAAAGGCTTTACCTGCCATTTCATCTAAACAGGCCACTAACTTTGGAAAAAACCTGACACAGATTATGTTCTCTGTAGATTTTAAGTGCTAAGTATCCGGAACAGCAAATGACACTGATGTAGGGGTCATTCACATAATAAAGGCTGACTTAACATTCATAACTTCTTTCATTTATATGGTCACATTACTCTGAGGTTATGTGTACAAAACAAAGTGTTTACTTAAATTGATGGGGCAATTTTATGTCCTGGTGATTTTTCAAAGGGATGCATGGATTTCTTTTCTGTAAATGCGCTGAAGTTGAAACGCCATTGGCTGTGGCAATTAGAAGCAATTTCCAACCAATGAGCTTGAATTATTGTACAGTTATACAATGTTTTGGTACAGAGTGTTGGGCCGTCAACAGTAGTGACAATGATAGGAAGAGATTCACAATGGGCTTGTAACAATGTTTTAACACAAAAATCTTACCTATTGTACCTTTAAACTTAAATAAATAAAGTCCAAATGCAAAAGGCTGTGCAATTTGGTTAGTAAAGAAGTTGCAGCTCCAGCTGCAGCTCATTGGCCACTTGCAGTATAATTGTCGAGTTTTGATGAATGCGTCAGATGAATAATCTGCATTATATTACATTAATGGCATTTGGCAGACGATCTTATCCAGAGCGACATACAACAAAAGTGCAAAGTGCATACCCATACCCAAGGATAAGTGCGCTGAAAGACCCTAGAGGGAAGTACAATTTCAACTGCTACCTGCACAACAAAGATAAGGACCAGGGCCTATTTGATCAATTCATTAATTTTTTTATTTTTTAATCATAGTACCGCAACACGCAAATGTATGAACAATGTATGAACCGTTTACCTAGCCAAACAATGCTTACCTAGCCAAATAAAACATCGTAATACACAAGTAAATATCACAGGTAAAGACAGCAATTAAGGTTTACAGGGAGGTAGGGAGGGACAGGGAAATGTGTAGCTTGAAGAGGTGCGAATACACCTTTTAATTCATTCAGACTTTCTATTGCACTACCCCTTGTACTAATTGGTTGTTTATCCCTTTTCCTAAAGCCAAAAATCAACTGTGCTGTTTGCAATAACGGGATTAAGTCCGGCCCCGGCATTCACTGCGTTACGCAACTGCAACTAAATCAGGTACACCAGCTCTCCTGGCACACTACTCACTGTGGTTTTGCAGACGATCACCAACAGAAATATCCAAAACTGTGTTCCTTGTGAATGTTTATTCTTCAGGTACAGAACAGGCTTTGTTGTCCTTTAACAGATCTATTTTTTCCTCATTTCAGTCCATGGAAGAGCGGAAGAAAGTGTGCCCAATTCACGTTTTAGGGGCAGGCAGTGTAAACACACTGAAGAAACAGGAAAAACCACCTGCTGAGTGTCTAGGGTGCTTCTGAATGTCCCGGCGAGTTTGGGCTGTCCGATCCCCAAATTCAGTGCAATGAAGGCTCTGTGACAGTTTCATGTCTGAAATACTGTGCTGTATTCTATTCCCTCCTTTGGCAGAATGTACTCAAATTGCTTTATTTGTATAGCACCTTTCATACAGAATGCTGCTGAAAGTGCTTAGCAGGACTAATGAAACCAAGGAAGACAGAGAATAACACAATGATAATAGTCGATTATACAAATTAAAATAATAAAACTAGATTAAAATAAATTAAATAAAATCTTTTCAAAAGACCTGCTTGCATGCAGTGATTACACATCTATTCCATGTAGAAAATTTGACTGTTGGAACTTGGACTGTTGAAGGTTTGACTGTTGGAACTTCAAATATGTACAGATTACAGTGTTTACCACAGGAAGTTAATCTTCTGATTTGGGGGGGCAAGCAAACACATTTTTGTTTTTCTGAAGGAGGGAAACAAATTTTTACTTGCTCAAGTCATTCATGAATTTTTGTTACTCTGTGCAATATGTGATGCCCACTAAAATGTGATCACATTAGTGATGTTATTTTTGCGAGCTTATAATTTTATTTTACAGGTAAAATCTGTCTATTTGTTTCACGATAATGATTTTACCTCAATTGCCTGTAATAGCAATTGCACGACACCAGATGACATGGTTGAGTCTAGGTATTGGACTTGGCGAGGGCTCACCATAACTTTGAGAGACTTCGTGAAAACAGGTCACGTCTAACTGACTCTTCATTTTTGTGACTGTTTTCCAGGTTAGTAAAGTGTCACAAGCACCATGTATTGTGTAATTCAGTTTTATAAAATCAGTATAGAGTTTGATTTACGTTTGTCAGATTGGTGAATGTCCAGTTTGTCTAGTTTGGTGTGAATTAGCTAATGTAGGCTAACTAAGATGTGAGAAGTTAGCTAACGTTAGCCAGTAATGTTATGAATGCTCCGAACGCTAGCTAACTATATGACTTATTTGAATTAATTTTACCGTTACTAAGCAAAGTTAACGTTAGCCCTACGTTAGTTTCCTGTGAAATTTGGAAAGTTAGCGAACATTGCTTGTTTTCGGTAATGTTAGCTACCAAGGGCATATGCTCATATTTGTTTGGATATCAATTCAGTTACTGATGTAAAGTTAGCCCAGATTGGCACTGCCGCTTTTCGAGCTAACATTAACGTACTCTGTTCTCCAATTAACGTTATGTGCCGGGATTCAGCACTCGGTGCTGATAGCTTTGTATCCTGTCCTGTAAATGGCTCCACGTATCCCATTCCTTTTAATTTTATATTTTTGGCTGGCTCAATAGTTTCAAGTTTAATGAAACGGTTAAATTGTTTAAACTATAGAATAATATGCAAGTTAATTATTCATAACTGTGATGCATGTCCGAGGATACTGGGAAGTATGTAAAGTGCATTGAGGATGCTGATGCAGAATATAAACATGTTTAGGAATGACCATTTATTTTGAGTGTCTATAAACAAGATATAAATGTCTAGTGAATAGAGATATGGAAAGTGTATGGGGAAGATATTGTTTTTGATAGTGACCATTGTATTTTGAGTGTTCTATGAACAAGATATAAATGTCTAGAGACAGAGACAATGGTTATATCTGTACAGCAGTACAAGTGACTCTATTAAAGGGACAGTGCAGGCAGGGGTGATAATTGTAATACTTGTGATAATTGTAATAATTGTGATAATTGTAAATAAAGATAACTTTGAGAGACTTCGTGAAAACAGGTCACATCTAACTGACTTCATTTTTGTGACTGTTTTCCAGATATTTAAAAATATCACTGTCTATGCGTACCACGCCCGGTACGTGTAACAAATACAGAACATATACATGCACACAAAATAAGTAAACAGAAAATTGATGACCGCTGTCCACGCATAACTGATTTCCGACAGAACAACTGCATGATTGCTGGAACTCGTGGGCGAGTCCAATGCATCACGCCTGTAATTAGTACAGGGGACCTGTATGAATGGCCCTATATTTCAGATGGGCCATGTTTAACCCTCTGCTTGTACGTCCTGCATATTCTGCAAAACATCCCTAAGAATAACACAATCACTTAACATTTGCCCCTGCCCAGTGGAGATTGTTTGTGATGTCACGGACTGATGTTTTGGGGGTTTTCTTCACAGCTCCCACAATGTTTCTGTCATCAACTGCTGTTGTTTTCCTTGGTCGACCTGTTCGATGTCTGTTGCTCAATATGCCGGCGGTTTCATTTTTTCAGGACAGTCCAAGTTGTTGTACGAGCTATCCCCAATGCTTGTGCAATGGCTCTAATCAATTTTCCCCTCTTTTCTAAGATAAAAAAACAGCTCTCTGGTCTTCATGTTGGTTTATCTTTTCTAACACAAATCGTTGTAGGCAAAACCCAAGACTAAAATCAAGAGTAGATATTTAGAATTGTTTGTTGTTTAACCAAGCAATCTAACAGGACACATCTGGGAAACAAGAAACACCTGCCAGTCACATGTTCCAATACTTGCTTACCTAAAATATGGTTTAAATTGTTGAACAAATCAAGATAAAAATACCAGGAAATAAAAGCTGAAATTCAAATCGGTCATCTCATGTATACATTTTGACCTCAAGCTCAGTTGTCTTCAGTGTGTAGGAAAAACAAAGGAACGGACCTTGCTGTTCCAATACTTTTGGAGGGGTCCGTATTTCAAACGAATTTACTTAATTGAACTGCAGTGCTTGATAAAAGAACATCAATGAGCGATAAGAACGCAATACCGCCATCTAGTGGTGGGGCTGGGCCCCACCGACCCCTAATGTGGAGACGTCACTGGTTCAGCATCTTTAAGAGAAAAGCTGCCATAACAGCAAACTAAGGTAAACGGTATGTATTATCCACAGTACGCTTAAACTGACACTTCCTCCTTCCTCGTTAGGTTCTGAGAGCACTGTTTTCTGTTTTGATTTCACCGCTACCGGTACTTTAACGAATCATCTTTTTATCTAAACAAACTTCAACCACTACATTTCAAATTTGACAGGCGACTTACAGGAAGCTTGAAATCGTAATCACGATCATTATTCGATTCCAAAAATAGCTTGAACGCACAATTGACTAAAAAATAAGAACATAAATGATCATCCATAGCCTTGACCAAGCTGCTTGTACATTAACAGGATCCTGGTATTCTTTGTTTCAGCATCGACTGCAACCCATGGTCTACTAAACACGCAGAAGAATTAAAAACAACTTGGAATCCAAGCAGAAAACACACACTGGAACCACGCTCTGTTATCACCTGCCGTTTGGAGAATGATGTGGTGATTTCATGTGAACAGCAGAGGGCGCCAACACTTTTTCAGAGCAGTAACATTGCAATCTATGGCACCGAATGTGTATGGCTCTTCGTCTCACTTCATCGCCACTGAACTATCAGATACAGTGAGCTCTAAAAATAGATAAAAGTTTTAAGGCTGCATATTATAAACAACACAGAGAATAATCTATATGTTATGTTCAAACATATGGGAAAATTATATACTTTTATTTCAATAGATTTACTCTCAAAACATGGAAATGTTTTTTTACATAAAGTTATCTTTTTCATCTTCAAAAAACCGTAGGTGTCAAAATTATTGGCACCCCTACAAATTATTGTAAATAAAATCAAACGAAGTGAAATTGGTAATACAATTGCCTTCATTTTGTTAATCATCGTCTAAAGCAGGGGTCACCAACACGGTGCCTGCGGGCACCAGGTCGCCCCCAAGGACCACATGAGTCGCCCGCAGGCCTGTTCTAAAAATAGCACAACTCACTAGTGAGCTGCATCTAAAATTTTATGTTATTCTGTTGCTATTTTTTATTAATCACGCTTGCATTTATCTAGATTTAAAAATTTCTTAAAAATATGTTTATTATACATGAAGTTTAGATAAGTTAAGGTGATCTACTCTAGTTCAAAGGTCAGTATTGTGCGCGTGACAAAACAAACTGGTAGCCCTTAGTATGACTCAGTACCCATGAAGTAGCTCTCAGTTTCAAAAAGGTTGGTGACCCCTGGTCTAAAGGAACTATATTGTGTCATTCCATTACTGTTTCACTGTAAGTATAAAAATGACAACGACATGAGAGAGGTTTACTACCCATCATCAGCAGGAAAAAAGTGCTGTCGAAGTCAGCTAATGGGTACGAAAGAATACATGAACGGTTAAATATACCACTTAGCACTGTCGGCGGCAATAATATAAAATGTAAAACGTATGGAATGGTTGCAAACTTGCCAGGGAGAGGACTCATTGTCAATGTACGTTGTCCAAAAGGATGGTGAGGCAGACAGTGAGGAAGGCCACGAAGCACCCAAGGAATGGCAGAGATTGGTTGCATCTTGGGTTCACCACGTCTAAAAAAGAACCGCAAAATGCCACCTCCATACCGGCAAACTCTTTGGAACGGAGGCACGAAGACAGCCCTTACTCAGCACAATAAACAATGCCAAGTTTGCCAAACCTCTTTGGAATTAAGACTGGAAAAGAGTACTATGGTCCGATTAAGACAACGGATGGATGGATGGCACAGTGAAGTGAAATTCTATTTCTCGTTGACAGTTTTTTAGACGGTATGTGTTTTTTTTTTTTCTTCCATGCATGGTCTAGAGACCTGATCCATTTTACATCGGGCTTCACTTGAAAAAAAAACCCAAACATTGAGATGACTGCCAGTTCATGGAGCGAAGGGTAAGTTGGAATGAAAAACCAACAGAAGGTACGCAGCAAGAATCCACATGGTCTAATGCCAACAATCAAACACTTTTGAATATTGCCTACATCACAGGTGTCAAACATCCAGTCCTGGAGGGCAGCAGTGTTCTCTGGCTTTTGGGGAGTTCTCAGCACTCAGCATGTTGCATGTACAGCGTTAATTGGCGAATTAACCCACACCTTGCACCTCAAAGCCTTAATTATAGGAGGATTGAAAGGAAGCCACAGACCATTACAGATACTGTTGCCCCATGGGAATGTAGCTGCACACTCCCACTTCACTTGACTCTAGACCAGACAGAATTCATCAACATCCATACCCAGTGGCCATTTCAAGGGCTACGCTCGTAACGCTTTACAGGTAGTGAGCGTGGTATTGAGAGCAACAGGCACCTGGCAGTGCCCAAGCATACCTCTAAGGTAGGGGTGTCAAACTCCAGTCCTGGGGTGCTGCAGCACGAGAGATGCAAATCTTTAGTCTTTCATTGGCTAAAGAGTCCACACACCTTGTTCTCAAGGCCTTAATTGGCTGCTGATTGAAAGGAAATCACAAATACCAGCAGACACTATGGCCCTCCAGTTGGACTGGAGTTTGACACCCCTGCTCTTAGGCCTTGTGAATATGGAACCAAACACAGAAGTATTTACATATAGTATCTGTGATGTTGTAGAATGTTTGGATGCTGAAAGCAGAGTAAAACACTGAAGTGGATTCACCCTAAACAACTCGCCGAGTCACTGAATGGGTAGCCAACCATTTCATCCAAACAGACCAGGATAGGAAAAGAATTGGACACTGATAGTGAGGTCATTCTCATAATTAAGGTTGATTATACACAAAGTCATATTTCTTACATTGCATGTGTTTATCCTACACCTGTCACTTATACACATTACTCTGAAGTTATGTGTACAAAATTACATTACATTATTGGCATTTGGCAGACGCTCTTATCAAGAGCGACGTACAGTTGATTAGACTAAGCAGGAGACAATCCTCCCCTGGAGCAGTGCAGGGTTAAGGGCCTTGCTCAAGGGCCCAATGGCTGTGCGGCTGTGCGGATCTTATTGTGGCTACACCGGGATAAGAACCACCGACCTTGCGTGTCCCAGTCATTTACCTTAACCACTACGCTACAGGCCACCCCTTAAATAAAGTGTTACTCTGGAGTTAAGTGTTTCATTTAACACTGACATTGATGAAGCGATATTTCATAAACTGATGAGTGTTGGTGGGTTTTGTGCAACTGCAGTCTGCAAGAGAGTTTAGATTGCATCATGCTTCACCAGAGGATTTGTACAAATTGTGACTCCAACATTGAAGACAAACGGGCAAGCAGAGCTAAAGCATGTCCACCCTCAAAAAGCTGTAATGAAGTTACTGTCCCAAATCTCCTGTCCCAGCTCATCAGCGACTTCCACTACCCCTTCCACTAATTGGGTGTTTCTTTCGTTTTCCTAAAGCCACGTATCAACTGCGCTGTTTGCAACAACCAACGGATCGGCCTCTTCATCCACTGCGCTCCGCAACAGAAAGTAAAGCAGAATTTCGGAAAAATGAGTGCATTGGACACAAAGTACTAGCTGCTGAACCGACAGCACCCAGACCAGAAATTTCAGTTCTTCCACCAGAAATAACCCCTCAAGGACCACCCACAGGACCTCCAGGACCTCCTGAACCTCTAGAACCATGATGGTTCTGTGGTGGTTTAATGTCATATGAAATACTGTGCTACCTTCCCTTTGCCTGAATGTACTCTACTAGGGCTGCTTGTTTTCAGTCATTAAATGCTTTTCACAATGATTGGTGGAAGCTGGTCAAACCAGCAAAAAGTTTCGGATACACCTTAAACCAGCTTGACCGGCATAGGCTGGTTTAAGCTAGAATACAATTAGCTTAACCCAGCATACAACTTGCTTAGAAATACACTCACTGAGCACTTTATTAGGAACACCTGCACAGAGACATATTCATGTGCTTCTCTAATCAGCCAATCGTGTGGCAGCGGTGCAATGCATAAAATCATGCAGATATGGGTCAGGAGCTTCAGCTAATGTTCACATCAATCATAAAAACGGGGGAAGAATGTGACCTAAGAGACTTTGATTGTGGAATGATTGTTGGTGCCAGACAGGGTGGTTTGAGTATCTCAGAAACTGCTGATCTCCTGGAATTTTCATGCACGGCAGTCTGTATAGTTTGCCGGGGAATGGTGCAAACATCCAGTGAGCAGCAGTTCTGTGGGCAGAAACACACTTAATGTTGTTAATAAGAGAGGTCCGAGGAGAATGGCCAGACAGGAAGGTGACAGTACCAGAAATAACCACAAATTACAACAGTGTTATGCAGAAGAGCATCTCTGAACACACAACATGTCGACCACTAGGTGGACAGGCTACAGGAGCAGAAGACTTAAGTCTAAAAAATAAGCCTAATAAATACATAAAGTGCTTACTGAGTGGAAATAAAAACAAGAAAATATGGCACACTAGCATAGCCTTACATCAACAAAAATGTTCATACCTTGACCAGGAACAGAAAGCTGATCACACAACCAGGTTGTAAATTCACACAATCAATATACTATTGATGTATCTTAGAAAAAAAGGGCTATTTGGCTGTTAGAACTTCTTCATGGAGCCCTCTATCAAGGGTATGAAGTGTGAAAACAACCAGACAAAGAACAATTTTACCTGCTAAAGAACCCTTCAACTAGATAGGAGATAGGGTTCTTGTATGAAACACCAGACAGATTCGGACCCCTCATGGTACAGGCAACTCTGAGAGACACCACAGTCAGTGTCAGGAGGTGGATTAATGTTTACCCTTTAGGAAAGATACTGCAGGGCCCCACACCAGAGTGACTAGTCCAACATTGAGAGGAAGATGTGTCGCTCATTGCTCTTCCTGCTGCTCATCGCTGGAGCTCTGCTGATCTCTACTGAGGGTCAGCAGGATTATCACACGCTCACTGGTATATACAAGGACGCTGTTGACAAGGCAATTCAATATTGCAATGAAAGATCCTCAAAGCATCTCAATTTCCTTGGCTTCCTTCGTAATACCGAGGTATGGACAGAATAAGCTTTGCGTGTTAATCTTTCTACTAAAGTGCTGTAACTACCTTGCCAATTCCAAGAGTAGGTTTAGTCCAGACTTCTATTTTGGTATTTTTCAAATATTGTTTTCCTTTAATGTCCTGTTCATTTATATGACCGTTATTCAGGTCCTGATTGACAATAACGTCAGCCAATAGGTCAGAGTTCACTTGTGTTTTGAAAAAGAAAGGGAGTTAAACTGTCAAACCAAGTCAAGCCTTCATGCACTGCTAAATGTATAGAATACTTCTGCAGAAATGTAAAGGAAGACTGGTTATTCAGAGTGAACAGTACAAATTCTTTTTTTCAGCTTCTTAAAAGGTAATAGGTAAGATTTGTCTCAACTTCCTATTGTTGAAAAAGGCTCACTCACATGTTGACTCACCATCAGCCTGTGTTTAGTCCTTTAATTTGGGTTTCAAAATATACAATTGATGGCCTGACACTCCGTACCAAAACATTGTATAACTGTACTATAATTGAAGCTCATTGGTTGAAAATTGGTTCTAATTGTCACAGGCAACATCAGCACCTTTGCAGAGAAGGGAGAGGGATAAACAGTGATGTGGTTTGAAGGGGTTTGTTGCTGCTATTCCTCTCTTGACCATTAGAAGTCCGAAATTACCTATTGTACCTTTAATCTGAAAGATTCTTCTAAAACAATTGAGACGGGTGTGTGGGGGTAGGACCCAAAATGCACGATTCAGACACAGATGTGATGAAGTCCCGTCAGGACTTTATTAAGGGATTGTCCAATGAGCGTAGTCGAAAACAAGCAAAGTTCATACAGAAAATCCAGCCAGTACAGTACCATGGCAGAAGGCAGTCTCGAAATCGTTACACCATGCAAAAAGTCCAGTCACCAGGAAAGCTGTCAGCGGGGTACTAGTGCAGACGGACAGTAGGCAGGCTCGGGGTCGAAGGCGGTGCAAGAGTTAAGACCGAAGTCCGCTCCGCGGGGAAAAAGCACAAAGACAGCAGGCAAGAGTTTGTGGTACAGGCAGGCAATGGTCAACAAAACAGAAATCAATTACTTCGGTCAGTAAACAGGCTTGGATCGTAACAGGTAATCAATGGCTTGGAAACCCACTCACCAGTGCACTGGCGAACAGGAGGCAACAATTTTGCAAAGACATGACATGAACACTGAGCTTATATGCAAGTGTAGACAGGTGCAGACAATTAGCGTGAGAGTAGCAGGTGAGGAGGATGGAACAGGATAATTAGTAATCGTTAGTAATAAACCTATCCTATCCTGTGTTAGTAAATTAGTCAATGACATGCACAAGAAACATAAGGGAAACATGAACACATGGTTAGAATGTTAGTATTACCCAATCCTGATCTAACGTTAGTAGATTAATAAGTAGACACAGTAAACAATTAGGGAAGCAAGGGAGAGAGAGAAAGCATGAACGCAAGGTTTACGGAAAGACTATAAGTAATAAGGGATTTGTCCGAAATGAGACTGGGGGCGCCCCAGGAACTATTTGCAAATCAGTAGCCCTGCTGGCACAGTAAAGTGACATTCTATTTCTTGTGTACAGATTTTTGCCAACTGCTGACACAATGTAACTGTCTCATCTTTTTGTAAACCTTGTTATGTGTTCTTTATTCATGGTCTAGAGATCTGATCCATTTTACATTGAGCTTCACTTGAAAGTCACCACCTGCACAAAAACAGAAAAGACCACACAACGAGATGACTGCCCATTTATGGACCGAAGGGTAAATTGTACTGGATTGGGCTCAAACGGCATGGCTCAGGCAGTAAGAGCAGTCGTCTGGCAGCCGGAGGGTTGCCGGTTCGATCCCCCGCCCGGGCTGTGTCGAAGTGTCCCTGAGCAAGACACCTAACCCCTAAATGCTCCTGATGAGCTGGTTGGTGCCTTGCATCGCAGCCAATCGCTGTCGGTGTGTGAGTGTTTGTATGAATGGCTGAATGAGAAGCATCAATTGTACAGCGCTTTGGATAAAGGCGCGATATAAATGCCAACCATCAAACCACCAGAAGCCACACAGCAAGAATTCAAATGTCCAAGAATAACAATCAAAGAGTGATAGGGTTCACTTTTGAGTATTGCCTAATATTGTATCACAATTCCTCTTAACCATACAAACGCGTCTTAAAGTATATACATTCAGTTACCATGTTATTAGGTAGACCTGTACGCCAGCCTGTTAGTTTAATCAGCCAATCATGTGGCAACAACTAAATGCATAAAATCATGCAGACGTGGTCAAGAGGTTCAGCTGTTTTTCAGACCAAATGTCAGAATTTGAAGTGATTGAAGTGACTTTGACGGTGGAATGATTGCTGGTGCCAGACAGGGTGGTTTGAGTATCTTAGAAATGGCTGATCTCCTGGAGTTTTCACTGAGAAAATTGACAGAGCAATATTTCGTAACCTGGTAACTCCAGCATTGACTCCAGCATCTATAAGCATGTGCAGATTGTACACTCACTGAGCGCTTTATAAGGCATTTATTAGACTTATTTATTGGTCTTCTGCTGCTGTAGCCAATCCACTTAGAGGTGTGATGCGTTGTGTGTTCAAAGATGCTCTTCTGCATACCACTGCTGTAATGTGTGCTACTGTGTTACTGTCACCTTCCTGTCAGCTTTGACCAGTCTGGCCCTTCTTCATTGACCTCTCTCATTAACAAGGCATTTCTGCCCACAGAACTGCTGCTCACTGGATGTTTTGTTTTTAGCACCATTCTCTGCAAACTCTAGAGACTGTTGTGCTTGATCCCAGGAGATCAGCACTTTCTGGCACCAACAATCATTCCACGGTCAAAGTCACTTAGATCACAGGGTTGTCGCCACTCCCTGTTTTGGCAGGCTTACAACAGGGAGTGATGAGAGACAGAGCTGACGGAAACATTTGCATTCAATATCAATACATATACAGTACTGTGCAGAAGTCTTAGGCACCCTAGACTTTATTATATATATGCTAATTGTTTTTGTGTATGTTAGGATAAAATAACACATTTGAGATTTCCAAATATTCATTTCCCGAGAGATGTAATTTTACAGAGACATTTTTGTATTTAATTTAAAAGCTTTAAGCAATTGACTACTTTTTACATAAAAACTTGATCAAGGCTGTCTGAGATCAGAAGCAAGGAGCCAACCAAAGTCTGCAGAAGAACTGTGGCAAGTTCTCCAACATGCTTGGAACAACCTCCCTGCTGATTGTCTTATGGAACTGCAGGACAGCGTTGGCTATCTCAGAGAAGTGATGCAGATTTAATGCCAAAGGGTGATCACAAAAAATATTGATTTGATTCAGTTTTTAACTATTCTGCCAAATTGCTCAAATGTAATGTAAAATGTATAGTACTTTATTTAGGACCTTACATTGAATTATTTTTGAAAGAATCTCATCTGTACAGAATGTTATACAAGTGCCTAAAACTTTTGCACAGTACTGTTGCTTAATTCATTGTGAGTTGTCTGAAATAAATCACATCCACATACAGTTCAGGAGGCTGTGCCATTTAATTAATAATAACTGTTGCTGTCCCAAATCTCCTGTCCCAGCTCATCAGCAACTTACAGGCCTTCCACTACCCTTAAATGTATTGCTTGTCTTTCTTTCTCTTAAAGCCACTTATCAACTGCGCTGTTTGCAATAAAGGGACTGAGTCCGGCCTCTACGTTCACTGCGCTCCGCAACTGCAAGTAAATCAGGTACATCAGCTCTCCTGGCACACTACACAGTCTCATACGCAGACCATCAACAGTAGAAACATCTGAAACTGTATTCCTTGTGAATATTTAATCATCATATACAGAACAGGCATTGTTGTTCTTTAAAATACTTTTTTATTTTTTATATCATTTCAGAGAGATCGGAAAAAGAACTGCCCAAGCTACTTCCCTGGAAGTGTATTACTTTTGGGCGCCCCCCCTAAACCTCTGGCTCCGTGATGGCTCTGTGATGGTTCAATGCTGTCTGAAATAATACGCATTCCCTTTTCTGCTTTGAATGAATGTACTCTCGGCTTATACACAATGATTAAACACTGTTCCTCTTTTGTGAGAGCTTCAAACAATGATTGGTGAAGCATGTCTGTTCTGTACAGGAAAATTGGTTTGACTGTGTTGGAACTTCAAATTTGCACAAATTAGCATTCCTCCATCAATACTCCAGAGTCCCAAATCATGCTCATTTTCTTAGGGAAGAGAAACACTATCCAAATGCAAGAGTTTCTTACATGGCCACTCACTGAGGTAAATGTCCTGCTGAATAATAGTGTCATTCTATCACTTTCTATTCCACTAGAATATAAAAATCAGGTAAAAATAATGCACAATCCCTTTGTCATCTATCAGCATGGGAAAAGCCATAGAATTGTCAATTCAGTCGAAACAGATGGAAGTGGACTGTCACAAGTTTGCCAATGGGTACAAAAAACATTATTAACTGATCACAGGTTTGCTATTTTTGTATTTGATCCTTAGATGGCTTTCAGCTTAATAGTAAGATCTAGTTATTGTTAACAAGCAAACATCAACAAGAAATAAAAATAAGTAGTAAGTGTATGCAAAACCCAGAACATCCACAGAGAATCAGAAAAACCGAGAGAGGTACTTATGTGAAGAATAAGAAAAGGAGAAGAGTTATAGCAAAAGAATAAAAGGGAGAGAGTAAAGTGTAAACTGACAGAAAGCATGTATAGAAAGAGGATAAAGAAAATACAGAGAAAAGGAAAATAATATATGTATATTATTTGAATTGATGGAGGAACATGATTGGTGGTTACATGATTGGTTTGGTAAGAGATATGAATATTTTAATAGATATTTGAAAGTATGTATGGATTTAGATGTATGGATGGATACTGATGGATAACAGGAGGAAGTCCCAGATGGAAGTCCCTGATTGAAGAATGAAGAATTTATTGCCATAATTGTTATTTTGCTGGGTTATGGATAATATGCAATAGTTTTCAAAATTAAGGGAGTTTGTGTTCTGCAGTACTATACAATGATGTGCCTGTGGTGTTGTGGTGTGTATTTTATGGAAAAATAATGTGATCCAGAGTATCATTTGTAGTTTAAGGTCGAACTGATAGGCAGTAAGCAACAGAAGAAAGAATGAATGAGTTTAGCAAGGTATATGAGGCTGAAAGTAAAAGATAAGGCCACATTTTCTTGAAAATAATGTTTGATCAAGTTATTTTGTCAGCTTCTTAATATGTGGTTTAAAAGTTTAAAAGCAGAGTAAGGCCTAGATATTTGTACTGATGAGTAACTGCAAGGGCTTCATTTGCTATGGTGATGAGATCAGGATCAGAGAACTGCTGGTGTGGAGAGTGCAAAAATATGCATTTTGTTTTATTCACCTTTAAATTCAGATGAATATGTTTGAGCCAGGAGTGGAGGGTGTTCATGTCACTGTTTTGTAGTGATTTGTGTTGGGGTCTCATCAGATGTGTGTATAGATGTATTATCAGCATAAAGAAGGCAGTGTGAGTGTGGGTAAGCATCTGGGAGATGATTAATATATCAAAGAAAAAGCAAGGGCCCTAATATAGACCCTTGTGGGACTATGCAGAGGGATGCATTTGAGTGAGTTTTGTATATGTTTACAGACTGTGATCTATTTTGAAGGTATGATTAAATGAAAGTGGTAGCAGCAGATGATGTTAAAATGTTGTAGTTTTGACAGAAGGAGTGTGTGATTCACAGTGTCCAAAGCTTTCCTGAAGTCTATGAATATGGCTCTGGTCATTTGACCATTGTTAAGAGCTGTACAGATGTGTTCAGTGAAGATAAATGTGGCCGATAAAATGAAGTGTTTCGGTCAGGAATCCAAATTGGAAATTGTTTAGAAGATGTTTACTTTCAAGGTAGTAGTTGTGTTGTACGGTAACAATAAATCCAGCACCCTTGAAAGAACATGCAAAGCGCTGATGGGTCTGTAATTAGACACTAACTGTACATCACTGGATTTAAAAACTGGAGAAATTACACAAGTAGCACAGTTAGTTTATGAAAGTACAGATTATCAGCATTGAAATGAAGTGTCACACACTGCAATCTGAAAGTATTGAACGTATATGAAGTTGAATGTTGGTACATCTAACACTTTCCTGAGAAAACAGCTCTCAAACATTTGCAAAGATTCACGTCTCAGGCTGGCAAACCTAAAGGGCGTGAAGAGTCGCTGGTTAACCCGACCCCTAACCACTCCCCCACTAGAGCATCTGTAACTGGCTGTAAGCATTAATAATCAACAAGGGGTATTGATCCAGGACCCATATCCTACATTCACTTTAGTGAAAGCACAATTTTGTATGGACCTTGAACAAAATTACCACAATCTAAACACTGGACATCCGAGAGACGGACACACTTGAAAGAGACATTTGAGACACAAAGCAGAGTGACCAGTCCAACACTGAGAGGAAGATGTGTCGCTCATTGCTCTTCCTGCTGCTCATCGCTGGAGCTCTGCTGATCTCTACTGAGGGTCAGCAGGATTATCACACGCTCACTGGAATACACAAGGACGCTGTTAACAAGGCAATTCAACACTGCAATGAAAAATCCTCAAAGCATGTGAATTTCCTTGGCTTCCTTCCTGATTCAGAGGTATGGATTTCTGGTCTTAATCTCTCTGTTAAAGTCAGCTTTGTGGTGCTGATCTCTGTTAAAGTAAGTGCCTTGTTAATCTGAAGGCGATTAAGATTTTATATTGAACGTTTAGAGTGTAAATATTTTGTGTTTTCCTTTTAAAGTCCTGCTATTTATCATACTTTATTTACAGTATATGTCAAGGGCAATCTGATCCTAACTGGTAATAAACAGATCAAATCCATTTTGAAAAGTTGTTTTGCTCACTGTTAAAAACATTCATATACAGCCACATTATTTCCATATTCAGATTGCACTTTCAACCAATCATCTGTCCAAAATATATTTAAATTGCATAATTTGAGCAGAGATTTGGAAATGGTTAGGTTCTTGACAGTGAGCTGTAAAAATGTAAAAATGATTTTCTGGGCTCCATACTGTAACTTTGAAAGAATTATGCACAGTGAATAGAAAACCCCCCCCAGAAAAACATGTATCGGCTCTGTCATGGCTTTGTGCAAGTTGAACTCTAACATTGCTTTTGACTGTCATGGATTCAGAGAAACGCAAACATTTTGTAGACCATTTGCAAATCAGTAACCTTCCTGGCACTGAAAAGGGAAGGTCATCGTTCACAGATTTTTTTCAACTGCAAACTAAATGTAATTTTGTGTTCTCGTTTTGTCAACCTTGTTATGTATGTATTTTACTATGGCCTAGAAATCTGATCCATTTTACATTGAGCTTCACTTGAAAGTCACCACCTGCACAAAAACAGAAAAGACCACACATCGAGATGACTGCCCATTTATGAACCGAAGGGTAAGTTGTACTGGACGGGGGTCAAAACAACAGAAGCCACAGAGCAAGAATTTAAGGGTTCAAATGTTTGCAATCAAAGAATAATAGGGTCCAAGAGTGAGTGCCAGGAATGAGGGCCACTGTGCTACAGGAATAACCCCACAACAGCGTTGCTATAAAAAAATTAGCACTTTACACGTACCAAGTGTGGTACTGGAGCCACAGGGCATTGTAGTACACCTGTCAGTGCCAAGGTATACCTCTGACCCTTCGGTACATATATGGAACCAAATACAGAAGGATTTACATAACTGTGATATGGAATGTTTGTGTGCCGAAGGCATAAGTGACACCCTCAATTCACCCAACCCTGTTCCTGGAGATCTACCCTCCTATATGTTTTCACTCCAACCCTAACAAAGCACACCTCATTGAACAGCTAGAGGTCTTATTGAGCTGCCAATTAGTACAATCAGGTATGCCAAAATTGGGTTAAACTCAAAATCTGCAGGACAGTAGAACTCCAGGAACAGTGTTGGGCAGTCCTGGCCTAGCAGATGAAAAGGCTTTACCTGTCATTTTATCTAAACAGGCCACTAACTTTGGAAAAAACCGTACACAGATCATGTGCTCTGTAGATTTTAAGTGCTAAGTATCTGGAACAGCAAATTACACAGATGTAGGGGTCATTCACATAATAAAGGCTGACTTAACATTTATAACTTCTTTCATTTACATGGTCACGTTACTCTGAGGTTATGTGTACAAAACAAAGTGTTTACTTAAATTGATGGGGCAATTGTATGTCCTGGTGATTTTTCAAAGGGATGCATGGATTTCTTTAACAGTAGTATGTAATGAAGTGCAGACTGCAAAAAGCTAAATCACTGGGCTTGTACAATTTGTGACTTAAAGGTACAATAAGTCATTTTGGACTTCTAACGGTCAATAGAATAGCAGCAACAAACACGCTCAAACCACAACATTGTTTATCCCGCCCCCTTCTCTGTAAATGCGCTGAAGTTGAAACGCCATTGGCTGTGGCAATTAGAAGCAATTTCCAACCAATGAGTTTGAATTATTTTACAGTTATACAATGTTTTGGTACAGAGCATCGGGCCATCAACAGTAGTGACAATGATAGGAAGAGATTCACAATGGGTTTGTAACAATGTTTTAACACAAAAATCTTACCTATTGTACCTTTAAACTGAAATAAATAAAGTCCAAATGCAAAAGGCTGTTCAATTTGGTTAGTAAAGAAGTTGCAGCTCCAGCTGCAGCTCATTGGCCACTTGCAGTATAATTGTCGAGTTTTGATGAATGCGTCAGTTCAATAATCTACATTACATTACATTAATGGCATTTGGCAGACGCTCTTATCCAGAGCGACGTACAACAAAGTGCAAAGTGCATACCCATAACCAGGGATAAGTGCACTGAAAGACCCAAGAGGGAAGTACAATTTCAACTGCTACCTCCACAACAAAGATAAGGACTATTTGATCAATTTATTAAAAACAATATTTTTAAATCATAGAACCGCAACACGCAAATGTATGAACAATGTATGAACCGTTTACCTAGCCAAACAATGCTTACCTAGCCAAATAAAACATCGTAATACACAAGTAAATATCACAGGTAAAGACAACAATTAAGTTGTACAGGGAGGTAGGGAGGGACAGGGAAATGTGTAGCTTGAAGAGGTGCGAATACACCTTTTAATTCATTCAGACTTTCTACTGCACGACCTCTTCAACTAATTGGTTGTTTATCCTTTTTCCTAAAGCCAATAATCAACTGTGCTATTTGCAATAAAGGGACTGGGTCTGGCCTCGACATTCATTGCGCTACGCAACTGCAACTAAATCAGGTACAGCAGCTCTCCTGGCACACTACTCACAGTGGTTTTGCAGACTATCACCAACAGAAATATCCAAAACTGTGTTCCTTGTGAATGTTTATTCTTCAGGTACAGAACAGGCTTTGTTGTTCTTTAACAGATCTATTTTTTCCTCATTTCAGTCCATGGAAGAGCGGAAGAAAGTGTGCCCAATTGACGTCTTAGATGTAATCAGTGTAAACACACTGAAAAAACTGGAAAAACCACCTGCTGAGTGTCTTGGGTGCTTCTGAATGTCCCGGCGAGTTTGGGCTGTCCGATCCCCAAATTCAGTGCAATGAAGGCTCTGTGACAGTTTCATGTCTGAAATACTGTGCTGTATTCTATTCCCTCCTTTGGCAGAATGTACTCAAATTGCTTTATTTGTATAGCACCTTTCATACAGAATGCTGCTGAAAGTGCTTAGCAGGACTAATGAAACCAAGGAAGACAGAGAATAACACAATGATAATAGTCGATTATACAAATTAAAATAATAAAACTAAATTAAGAGGGAATCAAATAAAATCTTTTCAAAAGACCTGCTTGCATGCAGTGATTACACATCTATTCCATGTAGAAAATTTGACTCTTGGAACTTGGAACTTGGACTGTTGAAGGTTTGACTGTTGGAACTTTAAATAGGTACAGATTACAGTGTTTACCACAGTAAATTAATCTTCGGATTTGGGGGGGCAAGCAAACACATTTTGTTTTTCCGAAGGAGGGAAACAAATTTTTACTTGCTCAAGTCATTCATGAATTTTTGATACTCTGTGCAATATGTGATGCCCACTAAAATGTGATCACATTAGTGATGTTATTTTTGCGAGTTTATAATTTTATTTTCCAGGTAAAATCTGTCTATTTGTTTCACGATAATGATTTTACCTAAATTGCCTGTAATAGGAATTGCACGACACCAGATGGCCCTGTGACATGGTTGAGTCTCGGTATTGGACTTGGCGAGGGCTCTCCATAACTTTGAGAGACTTCGTGAAAACGGGTCACGTCTAACTGACTTCATTTTTGTGACTGTTTTCCAGGTTAGTAAAGTGTCACAAGCACCATGTATTGTGTAATTCAGTTTTATAAAATCAGTATAGAGTTTGATTTACGTTTGTCAGATTGGTGAATGTCCAGTTTGTCTAGTTTGGTGTAAATTAGCTAATGTAGGCTAACTAAGATGTGAGAAGTTAGCTAACGTTAGCCAGTAATGTTATGAATGCTCCGAACGCTAGCTAACTCTATAACTTATTTGAATTAATTTTACCGTTACTAAGCAAAGTTAACGTTAGCCCTACGTTAGTGTCCTGTGGAATTTGGAAAGTTAGCGAACATTGCTTGTTTTCCTGTTTGAGGCGAAATTCGGTAATGTTAGCTACCAAGGGCATATGCTCATATTCGTTTGGATATCAATTCAGTTACTGATGTAAAGTTAGCCCAGATTGGCACTGCCGCTATTCTAGCTAACATTAACGTACTCTGTTCTCCAATTAACGTTATGTGCCGTTGTTGTAGAGACAACGGGATTCAGCACTCGGCGCTGTGATAGCTTTGTATCCTGTCCTGTAAATGGCTCCACGTATCCCATTCCTTTTAATTTTATATTTTTGGCTGGCTCAATAGTTTCATGTTTAATGAAACGGTTCAATTGTTTAAACTATAGAATAATATGCAAGTTAATTATTCATCACTGTGATGCATGTCCGAGGATACTGAGAAGTATGTAAAGTGCATTGAGGATGCTGATGCAGAATATAAACACATGTTTAGGAATGACCATTTATTTTGAGTGTCTATAAACAAGTTCTAAATGTCTAGTGAATAGAGATATGGAAAGTGTATGGGGAAGATATTGTTTTTGATAGTGACCATTGTATTTTGAGTGTTCTATGAACAAGATATAAATGTCAAGAGACAGACAATGGTTATATCTGTACAGCAGTACAAGTAACTCTATTAAAGGGACAGTGCAGGCAGGGGTGATAATTTTAATACTTGTGATAATTGTAATAATTGTAAATAAAGATAACTTTGAGAGACTTCGTGAAAACAGGTCACATCTAACTGACTCTTCATTTTTGTGACTGTTTTCCAGATATTTAAAAATATCACTGTCTATGCGTACCACGCCCGGTACGTGTAACAAATACAGAACATTTGAGACACAGCAGAGTGACCAGTCCAACACTGACAGGAATATGTGTCGCTCACTGCTCATCCTGCTGCTCATCGCTGGAGTTCTGCTGATCTCTACTGAGGGTCAGCAGGATTATCACACACTCACTGGTATATACAAGGATGCTGTTGACAAGGCAATTCAACACTGCAATGAAAAATCCTCAAAGCATGTTAATTTCCTTGGCTTCCTTCCTGATTCAGAGGTATGGATTTCTGGTCTTAATCTCTCTGTTAAAGTCAGCTTTGTGGTGCTGATCTCTGTTAAAGTAAGTGCCTTGTTAATCTGAAGGCGATTAAGATTTTATATTGAGTGTTTAGAGTGTAAATATTTTGTGTTTCCCTTTTAAAGTCCTGGTGTTTATCATACTTTATTGACAGTATATGTCAAGGGCAATCTGATCCTGACTGGTAATAAACAGATCAAATCAATTTTGAAAAGTTGTTTTGCTAACTGTTACACCACGTTAAAAACATTCATATACAGCCACATTATTTCCATATTCAGATTGCACTTTCAACCAATCATCTGTCCAAAATATATTTAAATTGCACAATTTGAGCAGAGATTTGGAAATGGTTAGGTTCTTGAAAGTGAGCTGTAAAAATGTAAAAATGATTTTCTGGGCTCCATACTATAACTTTGAAAGAATTATGCATAGTGAACAGAAAACCCCCCAGAAAAACATGTATCAGATCTGTCATGGCTTTGTGCAAGTAGAATTCTAACATTGCTTTTGACTGTCATGGATTCAGAGAAACGCAAAAATTTTGTAGACCATTTTCAAATCAGTAACCTTCCTGGCACTGCAAAGGGAAGGTCATCGTTCACAAATTTTTTGCAACTGCAAACTAAATGTAATTTTGTGTTATCGTTTTGTCAACTTTGTTATATATGTATTTTACTATGGCCTAGCAATCTGGTCCATTTTACATTGAGCTTCACTTGAAAGTCACCACCTGCACAAAAACAGAAAAGACCACACATCGAGATGACTGCCCATTTATGGACCGAAGGGTAAGTTGTACTGGACGGGGGTCAAAACAACAGAAGCCATGCAGCAAGAATTTAAGGATTCAAATGTTAGCAATGAAAGAATAATAGGGTCCAAGAGTGAGTGCCAGGAATGAGGACCACTGTGCTACAGGAATAACAATAAACAATAAAACAATATATGATAATTTAAAAAAGAGAGAAAATAAAAGGGCTAAAAGCAATTAAAAACAATAAACAGTAAAACAACAGAAGCCAGGGACCGAACGAGGACAAAGTAGTAAAGAAGGATGGCTACGTAACACAACAGCGTTGCTATAAAAAAACACTTTACAGGTACCAAGTGTGGTACTGAAGCCACAGGGCATTGTAGTACACCTGGCAGTGCCAAGGTATACCTCTGACCCTTCGGTACAGAGATGGAACCAAATACAGAAGGATTTACATAACTGTGATAAGGAATGTTTGTGTGCCGAAGGCTCAAGTGATACCCTTAATTCAACCAACCCTGTTTCTGGAGATCTACCCTCCTGTATGTTTTCACTCCAACCATTACAAAACACACCTCATTCAACAGCTAGAGATCTTATTGAGCTGCCAATTAGTAGAATCAGGTATGCCAAAATTGGGTTAAACTCAAAATCTGCAGGACAGTAGAACTTCAGGAACAGTGTTGGGCAGTACCTGCTATTTCATCTAAACAGGCCACTAACTTTGGAAAAACCTTACACAGATTATGTTCTCTGTTGATTTTAAGTGCTAAGTATCCGGAACAGCAAATGACACTGATGTAGGGGTCATTCACATAATAAAGGCTGACTTAACATTTATAACTTCTTTCATTTATACGGTCACATTACTCTGAGGTTATGTGTACAAAACAAAGTGTTTACTTAAATTGATGGGGCGATTTTATGTCCTGGTGATGCATGGATTTCTTGAACAGTAGTATGTAATCAAGTGCAGACTGCATAATGCTAAATCACTGGGCTTGTACAATTTGTGACTGAAAGGTACAATAGGTCATTTTGGACTTTTGGACTAACGGTCAATAGAATAGCAGCAACAAACACGCTCAAACCACAACACTGTTCATCCCTCGCCCTTCTCTGTAAATGAGCTGAAGTTGAAACGGCATTGGCTGTGGCAATTAGAAGCAATTTCCAACCAATGAGTTTGAATTATTGTACAGTTATACAATGTTTTGGTACAGAGTGTTGGGCCGTCAACAGTAGTGACAATGATAGGAAGAGATTCACAATGGGCTTGTAACAATGTTTTAACACAAAAATCCTACCTATTGTACCTTTAAACTTAAATAAATAAAGTCGAAATGCAAAAGGCTGTGCAATTTGGTTAGTAAAGAAGTTGCAGCTCCAGCTGCAGCTCATTGGCCACTTGCAGTATAATTGTCGAGTTTTGATGAATGCGTCAGTTCAATAATCTACATTACATTACATTAATGGCATTTGGCAGACGCTCTTATCCAGAGCGACGTACAACAAAGTGCATACCCATCCCCAAGGATAAGTGCACTGAAAGACCCTAGAGGGGAGTGCAATTTCAACTGCTACCTGCACAACAAAGATAAGGACCAGGGCCTATTTGATCAATTAATTATTTTTTTAATTTTTAAATCATAGTACCGCAACACGCAAATGTATGAACAATGTATGAACCGTTTACCTATCCAAACAATGCTTACCTAGCCAAATAAAACATCGTAATACACAAGTAAATATCGCAGGTAAAGACAACAATTAAGCTTTACAGGGAGGTAGGGAGGGACGGGGAAATGCGTAGCTTGAAGAGGTGCGAATACACCTTTTAATTCATTCAGACTTTCTACTGCACGACCTCTTCAACTAATTGGTTGTTTATCCCTTTTCCTAAAGCCAAAAATCAACTGTGCTGTTTGCAATAAAGGGATTGAGTCCGGCCTCGACATTCACTGCGTTACGCAACTGCAAGTAAATCAGGTACACCAGCTCTCCTGGCACACTACTCTCAGTGGTTTTGCAGACGATCACCAACAGAAATATCCCAAACTGGGTTCCTTGTGAATGTTTATTCTTCAGGTACAGAACAGGCTTTGTTGTTCTTTAACAGATCTATTTTTTCCTCATTTCAGTTCATGGAAGAGCGGAGGAAAGTGTGCCCAATTTACGTCTTAGGGGGAGGCAGTGTAAACTCACTGAAGAAACTGGAAAAACCACCTGCTGAGTGTCTTGGGTGCTTCTGAATGTCCCGGCGAGTTTGGGCTGTCCGATCCCCAAATTCAGTGCAATGAAGGCTCTGTGACAGTTTCATGTCTGAAATACTGTGCTGTATTCTATTCCCTCCTTTGGCAGAATGTACTCAAATTGCTTTATTTGTATAGCACCTTTCATACAGAATGCTGCTGAAAGTGCTTAGCAGGACTAATGAAACCAAGGAAGACATAAAATAACACAATGATAATAGTCGAATATACAAATTAAAATAATAAAACTAAATTAAAAGGGAATCAAATAAAATCTTTTCAAAATACCTGCTTGCATGCAGTGATTACACATCTATTCCATGTAGAAACTCTGTTTCACAGATACTCTGTGCAATATGTGATGCCCACTAAAATGTGATCACATTAGTGATGTTATTTTTGCGAGCTTATAATTTTATTTTACAGGTAAAATCTGTCTATTTGTTTCACGATAATGATTTTACCTAAATTGCCTGTAATAGGAATTGCACGACACCAGATGACATGGTTGAGTCTCGGTATTGGACTTGGCGAGGGCTCGCCATAACTTTGAGAGACTTCGTGAATACAGGTCATGTCTAACTGACTCTTCATTTTTGTGACTGTTTTCCAGGTTAGTAAAGTGTCACAAGCACCATGTATTGTGTAATTCAGTTTTATAAAATCAGTATAGAGTTTGATTTACGTTTGTCAGATTGGTGAATGTCCAGTTTGTCTAGTTTGGTGTAAATTAGCTAATGTAGGCTAACTAAGATGCGAGAAGTTAGCTAACGTTAGCCAGTAATGTTATGAATGCTCCGAACGCTAGCTAACTATATAACTTATTTGAATTAATTTTACCGTTACTAAGCAAAGTTAACGTTAGCCCTACGTTCGTTTCCTGTGAAATTTGGAAAGTTAGCGAACATTGCTTGTTTTCGGTAATGTTAGCTACCAAGGGCATATGCTCATATTCGTTTGGATATCAATTCAGTTACTGATGTAAAGTTAGCCCAGATTGGCACTGCCGCTATTCTAGCTAACATTAACGTACTCTGTTATCCAATTAACGTTATGTGCCGGGATTCAGCACTCGGTGCTGATAGCTTTGTATCCTGTCCTGTAAATGGCTCCACGTATCCCATTCCTTTTAATTTTATATTTTTGGCTGGCTCAATAGTTTCACGTTTAATGAAATGGTTCAATTGTTTAAACTGTACAATAATATGCAAGTTAATTATTCATCACTGTGATGCATGTCCGAGGATACTGGGAAGTATGTAAAGTGCATTGAGGATGCTGATGCAGAATATAAACACATGTTTAGGAATGACCATTTATTTTGAGTGTCTATAAACAAGATATAAATGTCTAGTGAATAGAGATATGGAAAGTGTATGGGGAAGATACTGTTTTTGATAGTGACCATTGTATTTTGAGTGTTCTATGAACAAGATATAAATGTCAAAGAGACAGACAATGGTTATATCTGTACAGCAGTACAAGTAACTATTAAAGGGACAGTGCAGGCAGGGGTGCTCATTTTAATACTTGTGATAATTGTAATAATTGTGATAATTGTAAATAAAGATAACTTTGAGAGACTTCGTGAAAACAGGTCACATCTAACTGACATTTTTGTGACTGTTTTCCAGATATTTAAAAATATCACTGTCTATGCGTACCACGCCCGGTACGTGTAACAAATACAGAACATAAACATGCACACAAAATAAATAAATAGAAAATTGATGACCGCTGTCCATGCATAACTGATTTCAGACAGAACAACTGCATGATTGCTGGAACTCGTGGGCGAGTCCAATGCATCACGCCTGTAATTAGTACAGGGGACCTGTACGAATGGACTTATATTTCAGATGGGCCATGTTTAACCCTCTGCTTGTACGTCCTGCATATTCTGCAAAACATCCCTAAGAATAACACAATCACTTAACATTTGCCCCTGCCCGGTGGAGATTGTTTCTGATGTCACAGACGGATTAAGAGCGGTACAGATGTGTTCAGTGAAGAGAAATGTGGCAGATAAAATCAAGTGTTTCTGTGAGGAATCCAAATTGGAAATTGTTTAGAAGATGTTTCCTTTCAAAGTAGTAGTTTTGTTGTATGGTAACAATAAATCCAGCACCTTTGAAAGAACATGCAAAATGCTGATGGGTCTGTAATTATTGACACTAACTGGACATCACTGGATTTAAAAACTGGAGAAATTTCACAAGTAGCACAGTTAGTTTATGAAAGTACAGATTCTCAGCATTCAAAATGATGTGTCACTGCAATCTGAAAGTATATGAAGTTGATTGTTGGTACATCTAACACTTTTCTGAGAAAACAGCTCTCAAACATTTGCAAAGATTCACGTCTCGGGCTGGCGAACCTAAAGGGCGTGAAGAGTCTCTGGTTAACCCAACCCCTAACCACTCCCTCAATAGAGTATCTGTCAACAAGGACCCATGTCCTACATTCCTTTTAGTGAAAACACAATTTTGTATGGACCTTGAACAGAATTACCACAATCTAAACACTAGACATCCGAGAGACGGACGCACTTGAAAGAGACATTTGAGACACAAAGCAGAGTGACCAGTCCAACACTGAGAGGAAGATGTGTCGCTCATTGCTCTTCCTGCTGCTCATCGCTGGAGCTCTGCTGATCTCTACTGAGGGTCAGCAGGATTATCACAAACTCACTGGTATATACAAGGCTGCTGTTGACAAGGCAATTCAACACTGCAATGAAAAATCCTCAAAGCATGTTAATTTCCTTGGCTTCCTTCCTGATTCAGAGGTATGGATTTCTGGTCTTAATCTCTCTGTTAAAGTCAGTTTTGTGGTGCTGATCTCTGTTAAAGTAAGTGCCTTGTTAATCTGAAGGCGATTAAGATTTTATATTGAGTGTTTAGAGTGTAAATATTTGTGTTTCCCTTTTAAAGTCCTGCTGTTTATCATACTTTATTTACAGTATATGTCAAGGGCAATCTGATCCTGACTGGTAATAAACAGATCAAATCAATTTTGAAAAGTTGTTTTGCTAACTGTTACACCACGTGAAAAACATTCATATACAGCTACATTATTTCCATTTTCAGATTGCACTTTCAACTAATCATCTGTCCAAAATATATTTAAATTGCATAATAAGTTCTTGACAGTGAGCTGTAAAAATGTAAAAATACTGTAACTTTGAAGGAATTATGCAGAGTGAACAGAACCCCCCCCCCCCCCAGAAATACATGCTCTGTCATGGCTTTGTGCAAGTAGTATTCTAACATTGCTTTTGACTTTCATGGATTCAGAAAAAATCTGGTCCATTTTACATTGAGCTTCACTTGAAAGTCACCACCTGCCCAAAAACAGAAAAGACCACGCACCGAGATGACTGCCCATTTATGGACCGAAGGGTAAGTTGTACTGGACGGGGGTCAAAACAACAGAAGCCATGCAGCAAGAATTTAAGGATTCAAAGGTTAGCAATCAAAGAATAATAGGGTCCAAGAGTGAGAGCCAGGAATGAGGACCACTGTGCTACAGGAATAACCCCACAACAACGTTGCTATAAAATATTAGCACTTTACATGTACCAAGTGTGGTACTGAAGCCACAGGGCATTGTAGTACACCTGGCAGTGCCATGGTATACCTCTGACCCTTCGGAACATATATGGAACCAAATACAGAAGGATTTACATAACTGTGATAAGGAATGTTTGTGTGCCGAAGGCTTAAGTGACACCCTTAATTCACCCAAACCTGTTTCTGGAGATCTACCCTCCTATATGTTTTCACTCCAACCCTAACAAAGCACACCTCATTGAACAGCTAGAGATCTTATTGAGCTGCCAATTAGTAGAATCAGGTATGCCAAAATTGGGTTAAACTCAAAATCTGCAGGACAGTAGAACAGTGTTGGGCAGTACCTGCTATTTCATCTAAACAGGCCACTAACTTTGGAAAAACCTTACACAGATTATGTTCTCTGTAGATTTTAAGTGCTAAGTATCCGGAACAGCAAATGACAGTGATGTAGGGGTCATTCACATAATAAAGGCTGACTTAACATTCATAACTTCTTTCATTTATACGGTCACATTACTCTGAGGTTATGTGTACAAAACAAAGTGTTTACTTAAATTGATGGGGCAATTTTATGTCCTGGTGATGCATGGAATTCTTGAACAGTAGTATGTAATCGAGTGCAGACTGCATAATGCTAAATCACTGGGTTTGTACAATTTGTGACTTAAAGGTACAATAGGTCATTTTGGACTTCTAACGGTCAATAGAATAGCAGCAACAAACACGCTCAAACCACAACACTGTTTATCCCTCGCCCTTCTCTGCAAATGCGCTGAAGTTGAAACGCCATTGGCTGTGGCAATTGGAAGCAATTTCCAACCAAAGACCTTGAATTATTGTACAGTTATACAATGTTTTGGTACAGAGTGTCGGGCCGTCAACAGTAGTGACAATGATAGGAAGAGATTCACAATGGGCTTGTAACAATGTTTTAACACAAAAATCTTACCTATTGTACCTTTAAACTGAAATAAAGTCGAAATGCAAAAGGCTGTGCAATTTGGTTAGTAGAGAAGTTGCAGCTCCAGCTGCAGCTCATTGGCCACTTGCAGTATAATTGTCTAGTTTTGATGAATGCGTCAGTTCAATAATCTACATTACATTACATTAATGGCATTTGGCAGACGCTCTTATCCAGAGCAACGTACAACAAAGTGCAAAGTGCATACCCATCCCCAAGGATAAGTGCACTGAAAGACCCTAGAGGGAAGTGCAATTTCAACTGCTACCTGCACAACAAAGATAAGGACCAGGGTCTATTTGATCAATTAATTAATTTTTTTATTTTTAAATCATAGTACCGCAACACGCAAATGTATGAACAATGTATGAACCGTTTACCTATCCAAACAATGCTTACCTAGCCAAATAAAACATCGTAATACACAAGTAAATATCGCAGGTAAAGACAACAATTAAGCTTTACAGGGAGGTAGGGAGGGACGGGGAAATGCGTAGCTTGAAGAGGTGCGAATACACCTTTTAATTCATTCAGACTTTCTACTGCACGACCTCTTCAACTAATTGGTTGTTTATCCCTTTTCCTAAAGCCAAAAATCAACTGTGCTGTTTGCAATAAAGGGATTGAGTCCGGCCTCGACATTCACTGCGTTACGCAACTGCAAGTAAATCAGGTACACCAGCTCTCCTGGCACACTACTCTCAGTGGTTTTGCAGACGATCACCAACAGAAATATCCCAAACTGGGTTCCTTGTGAATGTTTATTCTTCAGGTACAGAACAGGCTTTGTTGTTCTTTAACAGATCTATTTTTTCCTCATTTCAGTTCATGGAAGAGCGGAGGAAAGTGTGCCCAATTTACGTCTTAGGGGGAGGCAGTGTAAACTCACTGAAGAAACTGGAAAAACCACCTGCTGAGTGTCTTGGGTGCTTCTGAATGTCCCGGCGAGTTTGGGCTGTCCGATCCCCAAATTCAGTGCAATGAAGGCTCTGTGACAGTTTCATGTCTGAAATACTGTGCTGTATTCTATTCCCTCCTTTGGCAGAATGTAGATTTTTACAGGTAAAATCTGTCTATTTGTTTCACGATAATGATTTTACCTAAATTGCCTGTAATAGGAATTGCACGACACCAGATGACATGGTTGAGTCTCGGTATTGGACTTGGCGAGGGCTCGCCATAACTTTGAGAGACTTCGTGAAAACAGGTCATGTCTAACTGACTCTTCATTTTTGTGACTGTTTTCCAGGTTAGTAAAGTGTCACAAGCACCATGTATTGTGTAATTCAGTTTTATAAAATCAGTATAGAGTTTGATTTACGTTTGTCAGATTGGTGAATGTCCAGTTTGTCTAGTTTGGTGTAAATTAGCTAATGTAGGCTAACTAAGATGCGAGAAGTTAGCTAACGTTAGCCAGTAATGTTATGAATGCTCCGAACGCTAGCTAACTATATAACTTATTTGAATGAATTTTACCGTTACTAAGCAAAGTTAACGTTAGCCCTACGTTAGTTTCCTGTGAAATTTGGAAAGTTAGCGAACATTGCTTGTTTTCGGTAATGTTAGCTACCAAGGGCCTATGCTCATATTCGTTTGGATATCAATTCAGTTACTGATGTAAAGTTAGCCCAGATTAGTACTGCCGCTTTTCTAGCTAACATTAACGTACTCTGTTCTCCAATTAACGTTATGTGCCGTTGTTGTAGAGACAACGGGATTCAGCACTCGGCGCTGTGATAGCTTTGTATCCTGTCCTGTAAATGGCTCTACGTATCCCATTCCTTTTAATTTTATATTTTTGGCTGGCTCAATAGTTTCAAGTTTAATGAAACGGTTCAATTGTTTAAACTATAGAATAATATGCAAGTTAATTCATAACTGTGATGCATGTCCGAGGATACTGGGAAGTATGTAAAGTGCATTGAGGATGCTGATGCAGAATATAAACACATGTTTAGGAATGACCATTTATTTTGAGTGTCTATAAACAAGATATAAATGTCTAGTGAATAGAGATATGGAAAGTGTATGGGGAAGATATTGTTTTTGATAGTGACCATTGTATTTTGAGTGTTCTATGAACAAGATATAAATGTCTAGAGACAGAGACAATGGTTATATCTGTACAGCAGTACAAGTGACTCTATTAAAGGGACAGTGCAGGCAGGGGTGATAATTGTAATACTTGTGATAATTGTAATAATTGTAATAATTGTGATAATTGTAAATAAAGATAACTTTGAGAGACTTCGTGAAAACAGGTCACATCTAACTGACTTCATTTTTGTGACTGTTTTCCAGATATTTAAAAATATCACTGTCTATGCGTACCACGCCCGGTACGTGTAACAAATACAGAACATAAACATGCACACAAAATAAGTAAACAGAAAATTGATGACCGCTGTCCACGCATAACTGATTTCCGACAGAACAACTGCATGATTGCTGGAACTCGTGGGCGAGTCCAATGCATCATGCCTGTAATTAGTACAGGGGACCTGTATGAATGGCCCTATATTTCAGATGGGCCATGTTTAACCCTCTGCTTGTACGTCCTGCATATTCTGCAAAACATCCCTAAGAATAACACAATCACTTAACATTTGCCCCTGCCCAGTGGAGATTGTTTGTGTTGTCACAGACTGATGTTTTGGGGGTTTTCTTCACAGCTCCCACAATGTTTCTGTCATCAACTGCTGTTGTTTTCCTTGGTCGACCTGTTCGATGTCTGTTGCTCAATATGCCGGCGGTTTCATTTTTTCAGGACAGTCCAAGTTGTTGTACGAGCTATCCCCAATGCTTGTGCAATGGCTCTAATCAATTTTCCCCTCTTTTCTAAGATAAAAAAACAGCTCTCTGGTCTTCATGTTGGTTTATCTTTTCTAACACAAATCGTTGTAGGCAAAACCCAAGACTAAAATCAAGAGTAGATATTTAGAATTGTTTGTTGTTTAACCAAGCAATCTAACAGGACACATCTGGGAAACAAGAAACACCTGCCAGTCACATGTTCCAATACTTTTGCTTACCTAAAATATGGTTTAAATTGTTGAACAAATCAAGATAAAAATACCAGGAAATAAAAGCTGAAATTCAAATCGGTCATCTCATGTATACATTTTGACCTCAAACTCAGTTGTCTTCAGTGTGTAGGAAAAACAAAGGAACTGACCTTGCTGTTCCAATACTTTTGGAGGGGTCCGTATTTCAAACGAATTTGCTTAATTGAACTGCAGTGCTTGATAAAAGAACATCAATGAGCGATAAGAACGCAATACCGCCATCTAGTGGTGGGGCTGGGCCCCACCGACCCCTAATGTGGAGACGTCACTGGTTTCTTTAAGAGAAAAGCTGCCATAACAACAAACTAAGGTAAACGGTATGTATTATCCACAGTACGCTTAAACTGACACTTCCTCCTTCCTCGTTAGGTTCTGAGAGCACTGTTTTCTGTTTTGATTTCACCGCTACCGGTACTTTAACGAATCATCTTTTTATCTAAACAAACTTCAACCACTACATTTCAAATTTGACAGGCGACTTACAGGAAGCTTGAAATCGTAATCACGATCATTATTCGATTCCAAAAATAGCTTGAACGCACAATTGACTAAAAAATAAGAACATAAATGATCATTCATAGCCTTGACCAAGCTGCTCACGGAAGCTGCTTGTACATTTACAGGATCCTGGTATTCTTTGTTTCTGCAAAAACTCGTTTTTCAGCATCGACTGCAACCCATGGTCTACTAAACACGCAGAAGAATTTAAAACAACTTGGAATCCAAGCAGAAAACACACACTGGAACCACGCTCTGTTATCACCTGCCGTTTGGAGAATGATGTGGTGATTTCATGTGAACAGCAGAGGGCGCCAACACTTTTTCAGAGCAGTAACATTGCAATCTATGGCACCGAATGTGTATGGCTCTTCGTCTCACTTCATCGCCACTGAACTATCATATACAGTGAGCTCTAAAAATAGATAAAAGTTTTAAGGCTGCATATTATAAACAACACAAAGAATAATCTATATGTTATGTTCAAACATATGGGAAAATTATATACTTTTATTTCAATAGATTTACTCTCAAAACATGGAAATGTTTTTTTTACATAAAGTTATCTTTTTCATCTTCAAAAAACCGTAGCTGTCAAAATTATTGGCACCCCTACAAACTATTGTAAATAAAATCAAACGAAGTGAAATTGGTAATACAATTGCCTTCATTTTGTTAATCATCGTCTAAAGCAGGGGTTACCAACACGGTGCCTGCAGGCACCAGGTCGCCCCCAAGGACCACATGAGTCGCCCGCAGGCCTGTTCTAAAAATAGCACAACTCACTAGTGAGCTGCATCTAAAATTTAATGTTATTCTGTTGCTATTTTTTTTTAAATCACGCTTGCATTTATCTAGATTTAAAAATGACAATATCTTAAAAATATGTTTATTATACATGAAGTTTAGATAAGTTAAGGTGATCTACTCTAGTTCAAAGGTCAGTATTGTGCGCGTGACAAAACAAACTGGTAGCCCTTAGTATGACTCAGTACCCATGAAGTAGCTCTCAGTTTCAAAAAGGTTGGTGACCCCTGGTCTAAAGGAACTATATTGTGTCATTCCATTACTGTTTCACTGTAAGTATAAAAATGACAACGACATGAGAGAGGTTTACTACCCATCATCAGCAGGAAAAAAGTGCTGTCGAAGTCAGCTAATGGGTACGAAAGAATACATGAATGGTTAAATATACCACTTAGCACTGTAGGCGGCAATAATATAAAATGTAAAACGTATGGAATGGTTGCAAACTTGCCAGGGAGAGGACTCATTGTCAATGTACATTGTCCAAAAGGATGGTGAGGCAGACAGTGAGGAAGGCCACGAAGCACCCAAGGAATGGCAGAGATTGGTTCCATCTTCGGTTCACCACGTCTAAAAAAGAACCGCAAAATGCCACCTCCATACCGGCAAACTCTTTGGAACGGAGGCACGAAGACAGCCCTTACTCAGCACAATAAACAATGCCAAGTTTGCCAAACCTCTTTGGAATTAAGACTGGAAAAGAGTACTATGGTCCGATTAAGACAACGGATGGATGGATGGCACAGTGAAGTGAAATTCTATTTCTCGTTGACAGTTTTTTGTCAGCTGCTGACACAATATAATTGATCCTTTTCTAAACCTTAGACGGTATGTGTTTTTTTTTTTTTCATGCATGGTCTAGAGACCTGATCCATTTTACATCGGGCTTCACTTGAAAAAAACCCCAAACATCGAGATGACTGCCAGTTCATGGAGCGAAGGGTAAGTTGGAATGAAAAACCAACAGAAGGTACGCAGCAAGAATCCACATGGTCTAATGCCAACAATCAAACACTTTTGAATATTGCCCACATCACAGGTGTCAAACATCCAGTCCTGGAGGGCAGCAGTGTTCTCTGGCTTTTGGGGAGTTCTCAGCACTCAGCATGTTGCATGTACAGCGTTAATTGGTGAATTAACCCACACCTTGCACCTCAAAGCCTTAATTATAGGAGGATTGAAAGGAAGCCACAGACCCTTACAGATATTGTTGCCCCATGGGAATGTAGCTGCACACTCCCACTTCACTTGACTCTAGACCAGACAGAATTCATCAACATCCATACCCAGTGGCCATTTCAAGGGCTACGCTCGTAACGCTTTACAGGTAGTGAGTGTGGTATTGAGAGCAACAGGCACCTGGCAGTGCCCAAGCATACCTCTAAGGTAGGGGTGTCAAACTCCAGTCCTGGGGTGCTGCAGCACGAGAGATGCAAATTTTTAGTCTTTCATTGGCTAAAGAGTCCACACACCTTGTTCTCAAGGCCTTAATTGGCTGCTGATTGAAAGGAAACCACAAATACCAGCAGACAATATGGCCCTCCTTTTGGACTGGAGTTTGACACCCCTGCTTTAAGGCCTTGTGAATATGGAACCAAACACAGAAGTATTTACATACAGTATCTGTGATGTTGTAGAATGTTTGGATGCTGAAAGCAGAGTAAAACACTGAAGTGGATTCACCCTAAACAACTCGCCGAGTCACTGAATGGGTAGCCAACCATTTCATCCAAACAGACAAGGATAGGAAAAGAATTGGACACTGATAGTGAGGTCATTCTCATAATTAAGGTTGATTATACACAAAGTCATATTTCTTACATTGCATGTGTTTATCGTACACCTGTCACTTATATACATTACTCTGAAGTTATGTGTACAAAATTACATTACATTATTGGCATTTGGCAGACGCTCTTGTAGGGACTACAACTTCCACATTCCCACAGGAAAATTCTGCGACGTCCACCACGAATGACGTCTAACTTGGTTCAGCCAATCCCGTAATGGCGGGAGCAATAAACGGTCCCGTATAAGAGCAAGACACGTTCTTGGGATCTCTCTTCTGGCTCTTCTGCTTTTTCTGCCTCTTCTGCTTCTTCTCTTCGACGCACCCCTTTTGGCCAGTCGCTTCAGCTCATCTGCTCCGAGACTCGGACAGAGGCTGAATGCTGCACAGCGCACTACCAGGCCTACGGACACACCCAGTTACCTTGCGGTAACTACGTGGCCTATAGTGAGTGGAAATTGTTGTACGCGGAACGCTACATCAGTTTACCCCAATAAAGCCCAACAACGAAACAGCAACGAACTTTTACACCTGGAAAAGGACCAGCGGATCAGACGACAACGCGCTGCTAAGACGGGAACACCCCAGCCTGCGCATCTCTCCCGGACACCATTCACAGCACCATCGCCGCTTCTACAAGGACAGCATGTCTTTTGGATCCAGCAATGCGTATGGACTCAGTAAGAAAACAAACATTCAGGCATAGCCAGTGTTTAGTTTAGTCTTAACTGTTTTTGTGAATCTGTGTTTCAATATTTACCATCCAACCATTGTAATGTGTTTGGTTAGCTACATATATATGTACGTGAATTGATTCGCCGTCTTTTGCGCATATATAGAGTAAAACTACGCAAGTAGTCCCTTCTCACAGCTAACTCTAACTCATTACCACACCCAGAACTCTAGCGACACGCGCGCTTGCGCGCGCCACACACACGCACACACACATACCAAACTAAATTTCCTTACTAACTTCCCGTTAGTTTATCTGTTATGTGTTTGTATGTTTGTTTAATAAATATATTTTAGTAAACCCCGGTGTCCGTTTTGGAATCGCATAGACATGAGAGCCGAGTTAAAGCAGTCTTTCGAAGAACTTCCAACCTTCAGGTTATCGGTATGTTCAATCATTAATATTGGTTATTTTAATTAATTGAAATACTATATTTGTGGTTGGATATTTCTGATAACAGTAATTTTATGAGACTGATTACTTTTCGCAGTTATACTGCAACACAACGTTTAACTGGCGCCCCGGTTTCGTAGAGAGTAAAATCCCTGCGTTATTTGGCGGCCCGTGCAAGGACCCTACATAATTTGGAGTCCCGTGCGAGGACCCCTACATATTTTGGTGCCCCGTGTGAGGACCCTACATAATTTGGAGTCCCGTGCGAGGACCACTACATATTTTGGCGCCCCGTGTGAGGAAGACTAGCTTTGGCTCAAATTTCATGTCTTGTGACTTCATAACGAATTCCCCATCCTAATTTGGAGCTCTGCGTGAGAAAGACGAGCTTTGGCTCATGTCACGTGCCTCCAGAACGAATTCTCGGCATTCTTTCTCAGCTAAATTGCCACCAGTGCAATTTTTTGAAAATACCGCTAGATGTCACCCTTGTACCATTTTTGAAAGCCTGCATGAGCCGCTTTCTCAATATACTGCCCCCTCGTGTAACATTGTGGCATTACATTCGTAATCTTACACGGTAGTTTGTTGATTGGCATTTACCTTCCGGTATAATACGTATTATCAATAATAGTATTATTAGCCGCACTGTATTATTAATTATAATTACTTGGTCAAAGTAATTTTAATAATTAATTGAATTTTACATTTAAATCCAAATTTAATTGTAATTTCAACCAATCACATTCTGGTATTTAGGATTAATGTGATCAGCATCACAGTTCCTATTTTACGGTCTGAATATCCGCCATATGTTCGGTCATTTTGCTGTTGTTGCATTGCAGTACCGCTAGTGCAACTCGAGTCCCTGTGTGATGCTATAGCTACCTTGTACTATAGTTAGAGAATATTCAAAGAGCGTTTTAAATTCTTTATCCTTCATCACAACTTGTATGTTGGATTGTGATTTTGGTGAACAATTCATTGCCAACTTTTAGGAGCTCAAGGCCCTTGTGAAATAGTTAACTTCAAGAGTACCCTCTTAAGTTACTGATTCAGCTTTTAGCTTTATTTGGCGTGAGATATGGAACCCATATCTATTGATGAGTACCTTTCCTTTTTAGCCCAAGGTTTAGCACCTGGCTACGTAGCTTTCCTGAATCAGATGAACCTCACTGATTGTAGGAAAGAAATGTTCTCCTTAATCAACGAGAAAGGTCACTCCCCCACCCAGTCAAAAGACCCAATTCTAAGTTGTCTGGTCTTGAATTTTGCCAGACAGATTAGTCTTGCTCTTCAGAGCAACAAAAACTTAGAATCAGAGATGGCATACCTCAAAGGACAACACACCAGTGTTTTACTTGAGCTTCAAACTGTTGGCAAGAAAGCAGTACAATACTTGCGTGATCTGCATTCAGCCGAATCAGATCTTTGTTCCTACAGAGAGGAATTATTTCAGTTGAAGAGTGGATGCCACAAGCTACCACATCCACTCTCTTCTGTAAGCCTGCTTTCTCAGGCTTGCCCATCTCCTGCTTCCTCCTTACACCACAAGGCAGGGGAAGGGGGGTCACAAATTGATTCGGGTTTGTCAGATCCCGGTTCCACAACTTGCTCTGATGGACACTCGTCAGTCTCCTCAGATTGCAGTGCTGTTGACCACCCATGCAATGGTTTGCCCACCTCTTCCCTGGAGAGGGAAAGGGGGGACTCCATCCCAACGGTGGTCCATCTCCGCAAGGGAGAAACAGTCAGGCAAGTACAGGACTGCACCTTCCATGCCCACCCCTCTCGTGAGGAGGTCAGGGAACCCTCCCGTGGACACGGTAGAGGAGATCTAACGTTATTAATTGGGCACACAAAAAGCAACGCTAATCCCGCTAGCTTTCCCTTTATAACTGAGAGGATAGGTGACAGCTCTGTACAGTACACTGACAGCGACAATTCATCTTCTGCCAACCATTGTGAGAATGACAGTTTTGTAGCTCCACCCTCTAAACCAAACCGAGGACGTCGAGCTCCGCATGAAACGCATTCACATTCAAATGTGATTTCAGGCTCTCCTTCTCCAAACAGGCAGACTAGTGCAACTTCACATGGTCTTCGCTTTGAGGAGCTAGAGGCCATGGCGAAGTATGTCCACACATTTGACCCCAAGGACTCTGAATTTAACATTCAGAGTTACTTGAGAGAAGTTGACTACTGTCTCTCGGATCTGCCCAGGGCAACCGATCGAGAAAAGGTACGTCTTGTATGGAAAACCTCTACCAGAGAGATCCATACATTTATGGAACAACTTCCACCACAGGTTCGTTCCAGCTATCCCAAGGTTTGTGAAGCGTTGGTAGCTGAGTACCTGCCACGGTTTGATCAGGCCACAGCCATGATCAAATCTGTGGAGGTTAAACATAGCCGTACAGAACGACCAAAAGACTTTTACCAACGACTTAAACATGCATTTTTCCAGGGCAGAAACGGACCAGGCTTAGATGAAGATCAAGCCTTCAAATCCCTTTTTGTGCACAACCTGCACCCCTGCGTCCGAACTCATGTTTCACTGTTTTCAAGGGGCCAACACTCAGCCCTTGAATTAAGAAATGAAGCCCAAATGGTCTGGGACACTTTCAGGATTGTGCCCAGGAACGAGGTATTGGAAACAGCTAAGCACGTTGTTCCAACCAAGCCCGCCGGCACTTCCCAAGTGGCCCCATTAAAGTCTAATGGCTCAAAACAACGGCATGTGAGTAAGTTCCCGGTTAAGAGCCACCGTGGTCGCTTCTCACACTCTGATTCCAGCCGGAATTGGAGAGAAGACCGACCCGGTAGGCCCAAGCCTCAGAGTCACCAGCATGACTCTGATAGGGAAGATACCTTGTCTGAAGAGAGCTTCTTCAGTTCCTCTGAGGACAACTAAAGCCTCTAACCTTTGTTCAGTAGTGTGTATGCCTTGAGTAACCACTCCAAAGAGCTATCTGGTCTTGTTCAACCTCCATCAAAAGACTGAATAAGACTGATCTATAGCCGTGGTCTCCTCACAGGCAGACTCCCAGCTGAAGCTTTGACCACTTTCTTTTGCACACCTTTCCTACCAAAGGGGGGTGGCAAAATAAACAGGTAGTTTATAGCAGCCACTTAGATTTGCATGTAGCAGCAGCAAACGCAGATCGCAAGTAGGTGCTGTAGAATCAAATCCGACACCTGTTATAACTCATAAACGTTCATTGCTTCTTTCTATACCTACTGAACCATCGTAAAGTATTGCATGTAGAAACTACAGTGTAATCTTTACAAGTATATTGCCACACCCCAGTGTGCCTTACTCCACCTCTTCCCCAAGCAAGACAAGACCACTTGTGAGCTTACCACATCATTTAGAAATGAGACCACCTCTCCATTTCCTTCCTGATGACACAGCCATAAGGTTAAGCTTGGATACAGAAAGCTGCCCTAATTTGAAAATGCCCCCACATATTTCAGATGACAACCCTCATCAGCAACCTGACTGTAGGGACTAGAACAATTGGTCAGTCTGAACAAGACTTCCAAAAAGGCTACAGCCTCTCCATCCTAGACCCCTACATCATCTGAACATTTTCATGGCTGGGTCATTCCTGTTGGTGCTCCACCTTCTGGACACCATCCAATAACTAACCAAACACCTGAACTAACAAAACGACTAACCCTTTCACCAAGGTTTCTCATGTTTTGTGACAATGTATTCACTGTTCGACCTTAGTGTTTCACATTGTTTGTATCATGTGTTTTAGACCAGTTTAGTTAATTGTTGATAAATGCCTGGATGTTTGTCAGTCAATTGTGAACTGTGTTACCGACCCAATGTACTTGACCTGTGGACTGTGAACTGACTTTTGTGCTCTCGAGGAACACTGGCTTCAGCCGCATCCTGAGACCACAGGGGGGATGTAGGGACTACAACTTCCACATTCCCACAGGAAAATTCTGCGACGTCCACCACGAATGACGTCTAACTTGGTTCAGCCAATCCCGTAATGGCGGGAGCAATAAACGGTCCCGTATAAGAGCAAGACACGTTCTTGGGATCTCTCTTCTGGCTCTTCTGCTTTTTCTGCCTCTTCTGCTTCTTCTCTTCGACGCACCCCTTTTGGCCAGTCGCTTCAGCTCATCTGCTCCGAGACTCGGACAGAGGCTGAATGCTGCACAGCGCACTACCAGGCCTACGGACACACCCAGTTACCTTGCGGTAACTACGTGGCCTATAGTGAGTGGAAATTGTTGTACGCGGAACGCTACATCAGTTTACCCCAATAAAGCCCAACAACGAAACAGCAACGAACTTTTACACCTGGAAAAGGACCAGCGGATCAGACGACAACGCGCTGCTAAGACGGGAACACCCCAGCCTGCGCATCTCTCCCGGACACCATTCACAGCACCATCGCCGCTTCTACAAGGACAGCATGTCTTTTGGATCCAGCAATGCGTATGGACTCAGTAAGAAAACAAACATTCAGGCATAGCCAGTGTTTAGTTTAGTCTTAACTGTTTTTGTGAATCTGTGTTTCAATATTTACCATCCAACCATTGTAATGTGTTTGGTTAGCTACATATATATGTACGTGAATTGATTCGCCGTCTTTTGCGCATATATAGAGTAAAACTACGCAAGTAGTCCCTTCTCACAGCTAACTCTAACTCATTACCACACCCAGAACTCTAGCGACACGCGCGCTTGCGCGCGCCACACACACGCACACACACATACCAAACTAAATTTCCTTACTAACTTCCCGTTAGTTTATCTGTTATGTGTTTGTATGTTTGTTTAATAAATATATTTTAGTAAACCCCGGTGTCCGTTTTGGAATCGCATAGACATGAGAGCCGAGTTAAAGCAGTCTTTCGAAGAACTTCCAACCTTCAGGTTATCGGTATGTTCAATCATTAATATTGGTTATTTTAATTAATTGAAATACTATATTTGTGGTTGGATATTTCTGATAACAGTAATTTTATGAGACTGATTACTTTTCGCAGTTATACTGCAACACAACGTTTAACTGGCGCCCCGGTTTCGTAGAGAGTAAAATCCCTGCGTTATTTGGCGGCCCGTGCAAGGACCCTACATAATTTGGAGTCCCGTGCGAGGACCCCTACACTCTTATCAAGAGCGACATACAGTTGATTAGACTAAGCAGGAGACAATCCTCCCCTGGAGCAGTGCAGGGTTAAGGGCCTTGCTCAAGGGCCCAACGGCTGTGCGGCTGTGCGGATCTTATTGTGGCTACACCGGGATAAGAACCACCGACCTTGCGTGTCCCAGTCATTTACCTTAACCACTACGCTACAGGCCGCCCTTTAAGAAAGTGTTACTCTGGAGTTAAGTGTTTCATTTAACACTGACATTGATGAAGCGATATTTCATAAACTGATGAGTGTTGGTGGGTTTTTTGCAACTGCAGTCTGCAAGAGAGTTTAGATTGCATCATGCTTCACCAGAGGATTTGTACAAATTGTGACTCCAACATTGAAGACAAACGGGCAAGCAGAGCTAAAGCATGTCCACCCTCAAAAAGCTGTAATGAAGTTACTGTCCCAAATCTCCTGTCCCAGCTCATCAGCGACTTCCACTACCCCTTCCACTAATTGGGTGTTTCTTTCGTTTTCCTAAAGCCACGTATCAACTGCGCTGTTTGCAACAACCAACGGATCGGCCTCTTCATCCACTGCGCTCCGCAACAGAAAGTAAAGCAGGTACACCAGCTCTCCTGGCACACTATTCGGTCTCATCAGGCCCTGTAGTTCTATAGCTAACCTTTTTTATTTTTATTTTTTTTCAGTTTGAAGAATTTCAGAAAAATGAGTGCATTGGACACAAAGTACTAGCTGCTGAACCGACAGCACCCAGACCAGAAATTTCAGCACCGCCACCAGAAATAACCCCTCAAGGACCACCCACAGGACCTCCAGGACCTCCTGAACCTCTAGAAGCATGATGGCTCTGTGGTGGTTTAATGTCATCTGAAATACTGTGCTACCTTCCCTTTGCCTGAATGTACTCTACTAGGGCTGCTTATTTTCAGTGATTAAATGCTTTTCACAATGATTGGTGGAAGCTGGTCAAACCAGCAAAAAGTTTCGGATACACATCTTAAACCAGCTTGACCGGCATAGGCTGGTTTAAGCTAGAATACAATTAGCTTAAACCAGCAGACAATTTGCTTAGAAATACGCTCACTGAGCACTTTATTAGGAACACCTGCACAGAGACTTATTCAGGTGCTTCTCTAATCAGCCAATCGTGTGGCAGCGGTGCAATGCATAAAATCATGCAGATATGGGTCAGGAGCTTCAGCTAATGTTCACATCAACCATAAAAACGGGGGAAGAATGTGATCTAAGAGACTTTGATTGTGGAATGATTGTTGGTGCCAGACAGGGTGGTTTGAGTATCTCAGAAACTGCTGATCTCCTGGAATTTTCATGCACGGCAGTCTGTATAGTTTGCCGGGGAATGGTGCAAACATCCAGTGAGCAGCAGTTCTGTGGGCAGAAACACACTCTTGTTAATAAGAGAGGTCCGAGGAGAATGGCCAGACAGGAAGGTGACAGTACCAGAAATAACCACAAATTACAACAGTGTTATGCAGAAGAGCATCTCTGAACACACAACATGTCGACCACTAGGTGGACAGGCTACAGGAGCAGAAGACTTAAGTCTAAAAAATAAGCCTAATAAATACATAAAGTGCTTACTGAGTGGAAATAAAAACAAGAAAATATGGCACACTAGCATAGCCTTACATCAACAAAAATGTTCATACCTTGACCAGGAACAGAAAGCTGATCACACAACCAGGTTGTAAATTCACACAATCAATATACTATTGATGTATCTTAGAAAAAAAGGGCTATTTGGCTGTTAGAACTTCTTCATGGAGCCCTCTATCAAGGGTATGAAGTGTGAAAACAACCAGACAAAGAACAATTTTACCTGCTAAAGAACCCTTCAACTAGATAGGAGATAGGGTTCTTGTATGAAACACCAGACAGATTCGGACCCCTCATGGTACAGGCAACTCTGAGAGACACCACAGTCAGTGTCAGGAGGTGGATTAATGTTTACCCTTTAGGAAAGATACTGCAGGGCCCCACACCAGAGTGACTAGTCCAACACTGAGAGGAAGATGTGTCGCTCATTGCTCTTCCTGCTGCTCATCGCTGGAGCTCTGCTGATCTCTACTGAGGGTCAGCAGGATTATCACACGCTCACTGGTATATACAAGGACGCTGTTGACAAGGCAATTCAATACTGCAATGAAAGATCCTCAAAGCATCTCAATTTCCTTGGCTTCCTTCGTAATACCGAGGTATGGACAGAATAAGCTTTGCGTGTTAATCTTTCTACTAAAGTGCTGTAACTACCTTGCCAATTCCAAGAGTAGGTTTAGTGCAGACTTCTATTTTGGTATTTTTCAAATATTGTTTTCCTTTAATGTCCTGTTCATTTATATGACTGTTATTCAGGGCCTGATTGACAATAACGTCAGCCAATAGGTCAGAGTTCACTTGTGTTTTGAAAAGGAAAGGGAGTTAAACTGTCAAACCAAGTCAAGCCTTCATGCACTGCTAAATGTATAGAATACTTCTGCAGAAATGTAAAGGAAGACTGGTTATTCAGAGTGAACAGTACAAATTCTTTTTTTCAGCTTCTTAAAAGGTAATAGGTAAGATTTGTCTCAACTTCCTATTGTTGAAAAAGGCTCACTCACATGTTGACTCACCATCAGCCTGTGTTTAGTCCTTTAATTTGGGTTTCAAAATATACAATTGATGGCCTGACACTCCGTACCAAAACATTGTATAACTGTACAATAATTCAAGCTCATTGGTTGAAAATTGGTTTGAATTGTCACAGGCAACATCAGCACCTTTGCAGAGAAGGGAGAGGGATAAACAGTGATGTGGTTTGAAGGGGTTTGTTGCTGCTATTCCTCTCTTGACCATTAGAAGTCCAAAATTACCTATTGTACCTTTAATCTGAAAGATTCTTCTAAAACAATTGAGACGGGTGTGTGGGAGTAGGACCCAAAATGCACGATTCAGACACAGATGTGATGAAGTCCCGTCAGGACTTTATTAAGGGATTGTCCAATGAGCGTAGTCGAAAATAAGCAAAGTTCATACAGAAAATCCAGCCAAAATCAAAGTACAGTACCATGGGAGAAGGCAGTCTCGAAATCGGTACACCATGCAAAAAGTCCAGTCACCAGGAAAGCTGTCAGCGGGGGAGTAGTGCAGACGGACAGTAGGCAGGCTCGGGGTCGAAGGCGGTGCAAGAGTTAAGACCGAAGTCCGCTCCGCGGGGAAAAAGCACAAAGACAGCAGGCAAGAGTTTGTGGTACAGGCAGGCAATGGTCAACAAAACAGAAATCAATGACTTCGGTCAGTAAACAGGCTTGGATCGTAACAGGTAATCAATGGCTTGGAAACCCACTCAACAGTGCACTGACAAACAGGAGGCAACAATTCTGCAAAGACATGACATGAACACTGAGCTTATATGCAGGTGTAGACAGGTGCAGACAATTAGCTTGAGAGTAGCAGGTGTGGAGGATCGAACAGGATAATTAGTAATCGTTAGTAATAAACCTATCCTGCCCTAGTGTTAGGAAATTAGTCAATGACATGCACAAGAAACATAAGGGAAACATGAACACATGGTTAGAATGTTAGTATTACCCAATCCTGATCTAACGTTAGTAGATTAATAAGTAGACACGGGAAAATTAAACAATTAGGGAAGCAAGGGAGAGAGAGAAAGCATGAACGCAAGGTTTACGGAAAGACTATAAGTAATAAGGGATTTGTCCAAAATGAGACTGGGGGCGCCCCAGGAACTATTTGCAAATCAGTAGCCCTGCTGGCACAGTAAAGTGACATTCTATTTCTTGTGTACAGATTTTTGCCAACTGCTGACACAATGTAACTGTCTCATCTTTTTGTAAACCTTGTTATGTGTTCTTTATTCATGGTCTAGAGATCTGATCCATTTTACATTGAGCTTCACTTGAAAGTCACCACCTGCACAAAAACAGGAAAGACCACACATCGAGATGACTGCCCATTTATGAACCGAAGGGTAAGTTGTACTGGACAGGTGGTCAAAACAACAGAAGCCACACAGCAAGAATGTAAGGGTTCAAATGTTAGCAATCAAAGAATAATAGGGTCCAAGAGTGAGAGCCACGAATGAGGACCACTGTGCTACAGGAATAACCCCACAACAGCGTTGCTATAAAAACATTAGCACTTTACAGGTACCAAGTGTGGTACTGGAGCCACAGGGCATTGTAGTACACCTGTCAGTGCCAAAGTATACCTCTGACCCTTCGGTACAGAGATGGAACCAAATACAGAAGGATTTACATAACTGTGATATGGAATGTTTGTGTGCCGAAGGCTTAAGTAACACCCTTAATTCACCCAACCCTGTTCCTGGAGATCTACCCTCCTGTATGTTTTCACTCCAACCCTAACAAAGCACACCTCATTGAACAGCTAGAGATCTTATTGAGGTGCCAATTAGTTGAATCAGGTATGCCAAAATTGGGTTAAACTCAAAATCTGCAGGACAGTAGAACTCCAGGAACAGTGTTGGGCAGTCCTGGCCTAGCAGATGAAAAGGCTTTACCTGCCATTTCATCTAAACAGGCCACTAACTTTGGAAAAAACCTGACACAGATTATGTTCTCTGTAGATTTTAAGTGCTAAGTATCCGGAACAGCAAATGACACTGATGTAGGGGTCATTCACATCATAAAGGCTGACTTAACATTCATAACTTCTTTCATTTATATGGTCACATTACTCTGAGGTTATGTGTACAAAACAAAGTGTTTACTTAAATTGATGGGGCAATTTTATGTCCTGGTGATTTTTCAAAGGGATGCATGGATTTCTTTTCTGTAAATGCGCTGAAGTTGAAACGTCATTGGCTGTGGCAATTAGAAGCAATTTCCAACCAATGAGCTTGAATTATTGTACAGTTATACAATGTTTTGGTACAGAGTGTTGGGCCATCAACAGTAGTGACAATGATAGGAAGAGATTCACAATGGGCTTGTAACAATGTTTTAACACAAAAATCTTACTTATTGTACCTTTAAACTTAAATAAATAAAGTCCAAATGCAAAAGGCTGTGCAATTTGGTTAGTAAAGAAGTTGCAGCTCCAGCTGCAGCTCATTGGCCACTTGCAGTATAATTGTCGAGTTTTGATGAATGCGTCAGATGAATAATCTGCATTATATTACATTAATGGCATTTGGCAGACGATCTTATCCAGAGCGACATACAACAAAAGTGCAAAGTGCATACCCATACCCAAGGATAAGTGCGCTGAAAGACCCTAGAGGGAAGTACAATTTCAACTGCTACCTGCACAACAAAGATAAGGACCAGGGCCTATTTGATCAATTCATTAATTTTTTTATTTTTAAATCATAGTACCGCAACACGCAAATGTATGAACAATGTATGAACCGTTTACCTAGCCAAACAATGCTTACCTAGCCAAATAAAACATCGTAATACACAAGTAAATATCACAGGTAAAGACAACAATTAAGGTTTACAGGGAGGTAGGGAGGGACAGGGAAATGTGTAGCTTGAAGAGGTGCGAATACACCTTTTAATTCATTCAGACTTTCTATTGCACTACCCCTTGTACTAATTGGTTGTTTATCCCTTTTCCTAAAGCCAAAAATCAACTGTGCTGTTTGCAATAACGGGATTAAGTCCGGCCCCGGCATTCACTGCGTTACGCAACTGCAACTAAATCAGGTACACCAGCTCTCCTGGCACACTCTCAGTGGTTTTGCAGACGATCACCAAAACTGTGTTCCTTGTGAATGTTTATTCTTCAGGTACAGAACAGGCTTTGTTGTTCTTTAACAGATCTATTTTTTCCTCATTTCAGTTCATGGAAGAGCGGAAGAAAGTGTGCCCAATTTACCTCTTAGGGGGAGGCAGTGTAAACACACTGAAGAAACAGGAAAAACCACCTGCTGAGTGTCTAGGGTGCTTCTGAATGTCCCGGCGAGTTTGGGCAGTCCGATCCCCAAATTCAGTGCAATGAAGGCTCTGTGACAGTTTCATGTCTGAAATACTGTGCTGTATTCTATTCCCTCCTTTGGCAGAATGTACTCAAATTGCTTTATTTTTATAGCACCTTTCATACAGAATGCTGCTGAAAGTGCTTAGCAGGACTAATGAAACCAAGGAAGACAGAGAATAACACAATGATAATAGTCGATTATACAAATTAAAATAATAAAACTAGATTAAAATAAATTAAATAAAATCTTTTCAAAAGACCTGCTTGCATGCAGTGATTACACATCTATTCCATGTAGAAAATTTGACTGTTGGAACTTGGACTGTTGAAGGTTTGACTGTTGGAACTTCAAATATGTACAGATTACAGTGTTTACCACAGGAAGTAAATCTTCTGATTTGGGGGGGCAAGCAAACACATTTTTGTTTTTCTGAAGGAGGGAAACAAATTTTTACTTGCTCAAGTCATTCATGAATTTTTGTTACTCTGTGCAATATGTGATGCCCACTAAAATGTGATCACATTAGTGATGTTATTTTTGCTAGCTTATAATTTTATTTTACAGGTAAAATCTGTCTATTTGTTTCACGATAATGATTTTACCTCAATTGCCTGTAATAGCAATTGCACGACACCAGATGACATGGTTGAGTCTAGGTATTGGACTTGGCGAGGGCTCACCATAACTTTGAGAGACTTCGTGAAAACAGGTCACGTCTAACTGACTCTTCATTTTTGTGACTGTTTTCCAGGTTAGTAAAGTGTCACAAGCACCATGTATTGTGTAATTCAGTTTTATAAAATCAGTATAGAGTTTGATTTACGTTTGTCAGATTGGTGAATGTCCAGTTTGTCTAGTTTGGTGTGAATTAGCTAATGTAGGCTAACTAAGATGTGAGAAGTTAGCTAACGTTAGCCAGTAATGTTATGAATGCTCCGAACGCTAGCTAACTATATGACTTATTTGAATTAATTTTACTGTTACTAAGCAAAGTTAACGTTAGCCCTACGTTAGTTTCCTGTGAAAGTTAGCGAACATTGCTTGTTTTCGGTAATGTTAGCTACCAAGGGCATATGCTCATATTCGTTTGGATATCAATTCAGTTACTGATGTAAAGTTAGCCCAGATTGGCACTGCCGCTTTTCGAGCTAACATTAACGTACTCTTCTCCAATTAACGTTATGTGCCGGGATTCAGCACTCGGTGCTGATAGCTTTGTATCCTGTCCTGTAAATGGCTCCACGTATCCCATTCCTTTTAATTTTATATTTTTGGCTGGCTCAATAGTTTCAAGTTTAATGAAACGGTTCAATTGTTTAAACTATAGAATAATATGCAAGTTAATTATTCATAACTGTGATGCATATCCGAGGATACTGGGAAGTATGTAAAGTGCATTGAGGATGCTGATGCAGAATATAAACATGTTTAGGAATGACCATTTATTTTGAGTGTCTATAAACAAGATATAAATGTCTAGTGAATAGAGATATGGAAAGTGTATGGGGAAGATATTGTTTTTGATAGTGACCATTGTATTTTGAGTGTTCTATGAACAAGATATAAATGTCTAGAGACAGAGACAATGGTTATATCTGTACAGCAGTACAAGTGACTCTATTAAAGGGACAGTGCAGGCAGGGGTGATAATTGTAATACTTGTGATAATTGTAATAATTGTGATAATTGTAAATAAAGATAACTTTGAGAGACTTCGTGAAAACAGGTCACATCTAACTGACTTCATTTTTGTGACTGTTTTCCAGATATTTAAAAATATCACTGTCTATGCGTACCACGCCCGGTACGTGTAACAAATACAGAACATATACATTGTGGTGCCTCGGGGTGGATCCTGAGGTGCAGTGGGCGGGCGCAGCTGGAAACCAGACACAGGAGATAGCAGATATCAGAAAAAATTATTATTTTTATTTTTTCTGTGTTTTTTTTTTTTGGGTATTGGTGATAGCGCCCCCCTCAGGGCAAGGGTAGGGGAAAACTGGAGAAATAAAAGGGGCCATTCAGGCAAAAATAAACTAAGGTTCTTCCCAGACTGGGGTATGCTCCAGGGCCTCCTCCCTCCTTCCCTCTTCAGCCACGTCCGGGCTGGGTGGGGGAAACACAAAGATATAGGGTAAGTAGGACGGGTTTTTGTTTGGCTCACGTGTCCGGCGTCCGTTCCGGGTCTTTGGGGTTGCCGTTCGTAAAGGTGGGGTCTCCTTCAGGGTCAGTACAGCAGGGCATAGAAGGTCCTTCCTCTCTCTGCCTTTCTCCCTCTCACACGCTCAGGAAGGGTGCCGACTGAACCTGTTTGCAGCCTCGACCGCGCCTTAAATACCATTCCCTGCTCGTTAGGAAACAGGCTGCAGCTGAGTCAGTACCTTTCCATTCTGCTCACTCATGTGCGCTGTCCGGGGTCCTGGACTGCAGGTAGAGGGATCTCTCTCCAAGGTGCTGATCTTCCCATCACCTCTCTAGGAAGATATACTCCTTCCCAGACCTCTCCTAATGCGTGACGTCCGCGCGGTTGCTCTGCGTGGGTCCCTCCAGGGTTCTCCACCCACGTGGCACAACATGCAGGAGCAGGGGTGCCACATACTCCCCCCCTCAGCTCCACGCCCCAGGCGGGAGCGTCTGCCCCTAGGCCATCCTCTCTCCTGGATAGCGCATCAGCATTCTGGTGCAGCTTCCCAGCGCGATGTTCCACCTTGAACCGGTACGGCTGCAACTCTAAAAACCAGCGGGTCACTCTGGCGTTGCTGTCCCGGTTAAGGTACATCCATTTTAGGGGAGCATGATCGGTCACCAACAAGAACTCACGGTCGAGTAGGTAGTATCGTAATTTACCTACCGCCCATTTGATGGCGAGGCATTCCTTCTCGACCGTGGCGTAATTCCTTTCATGGCTGAGGAGTTTTCTGCTGATGTATGTCACTGGATGCTCCACCCCATCCTGGATCTGTGACAGGACCGCTCCCAGGCCCACTTCCGATGCGTCGGTCTGCAGCACGAAGGGTTTCTGAAAGTCGGGAGAGATTAGTACAGGTTCCTCACCCAGGGCGGCCCGTAAGTCCTGGAAGGCTGCAGTGGCGAGGGGGTTCCACTGGACCCGGTTGGGCTGCTCCTTTTTGGTGAGGTCATGTAGCGGGGCTGCTCGGGCTGCAAACTCCGGAATGAACTGCCGATAGTAACCCACCAGCCCCAGGAACATTCTCACCTGTTTCTTTGTGGCCGGTTGGGGCCAGGTGCCAATGCTGTCGACCTTGTTCGACTGGGGCTTCACCCGCCCCCTCCCGACAGTGTGGCCAAGATAGGCTGCTTCCTCCAATCCAAGCCGGCACTTCGTAGGGTTAGCCGTCAGCCCGGCCTCCCTCAGGGACATCAGCACAGCTTCGACTTTGTCGACATGGCTGTCCCAGTCGGTGCTGTGGATGACGATGTCATCCAGGTAGGCTGCTGCATACTTCTGGTGGGGCCGCAACACCTGGTCCATCAACCTCTGGAACGTGGCTGGGGCTCCATGCACGCCAAAGGGGAGTACTGTGTACTGGTAGAGGCCTGTGGGGGTCGCAAAGGCAGTCTTCTCCCTGGCACGGGGTGTTAGGGGAACTTGCCAATACCCTCGCGTCAGGTCCAGGGTGCTGATGAATCGGGCCGGTCCCAGCCGCTCAATGAGCTCGTCCACTCTCGGCATGGGGTACGCATCACACAGGGAGACATCGTTCAGCCGGCGGAAGTCATTACAGAACCGCCAGCTCCCATCCGGCTTGGGGACCAGCACCACAGGACTGGACCAGGCACTGCGGTCCCCGAGGTCGAGCATTTTCTTCACCTCCTCCTGTATGGCGTGTCGGCAAGCTTCTGGGATTCGGTAGGGTTGTAGCCTCACCGTCTTCCCGGGTTCAGTGCTGATGTCGTGGGCGATTAGGTGGGTGCGGCCGGGCATAGTCGAGAAGATGTCCCGGTTCCGGTCCACCAGCTCACGTAGTGCTTGCTTCTGGCGGGAGCTCAGCTGCTCTCCAATACTCACGTCAGGGGTTGTTGGGGCCCCACACTGGGCGGAGAGGACTGGGGTCGGAGCCGGGGGTGGCTCATGCCACCTCTTCATGAGGTTGACGTGGTAGATCTGGAGGCGGTGTCGTCGTCCCGGCTGTCTCACCCGGTAGTTCACAGGTCCCGTGCGTTCCACGACCTCGTACGGTCCATGCCATCGGGCCAGAAATTTACATTCACTGGTGGGGACTAGTATCATCACCTTGTCTCCTGGGGCGAATTCTCTCACCTGTGCTCCCCGGTTATACAGCCTGGCTTGCTCCCGTTGTACCCGTTCCATGTGGGCCCTCATCATGGGCCAGATCTGGGCCATCCGCCGGTCCATCTGCTCCACATGCTCGATCAGGCTGTGGGTTCGGGACGGTTGCTGTTCCCAGGCCTCCTTCGCCAGGTCTAGTAACCCCCGGGGTCGTCTTCCATATAGCAGTTCAAAAGGGGCGAAGCCGGTCGTGCTCTGGGGCACCTCTCGGACTGAAAAGAGGAGATAGGGTAAGAGCTGGTCCCAGTCCTTACCATCAGTTTCAATCATCTTCCTCAGCATGGATTTGAGGGTTTGATTGAATCTCTCCACTAGCCCGTCGGTTTGGGGGTGGTAGACGGAGGTTCGTAGCTGGGTCACCTGTAGCAGCCGGCACATCTCTTTTAGGACCCCTGACATGAAGCACAATCCTTGGTCTGTCAGGAGTTCCTCCGCTATCCCGACCCTGCTAAAAAGAAGGAACAACTCCCTGGCGACCGCTTTTCCTGTCGCGGTCCGGAGCGGGACAGCTTCCGGGTAGCGGGTTGCGTAATCCAGGATCACAAGGATGTATCGATGTCCCCGGCTGGACTTCGGCAAGGGCCCCAGGATGTCCATCGCAATCCTCCTGAAGGGTACGTCAATGACCGGCAGGGGGATTAGTGGGTTTCGAAGAGTTACCTTAGGGCTGTGGAGTTGGCACACGGCGCAGTGTCGGCAGTAGTCCTCCACAGCCTTTTTCACCCCGGGCCAATAGAACCTCGCCAGGATCCTCTCGTAGGTCTTCTCCATCCCCAGATGGGCTCCCAGCAGGTGAGTGTGGCCTAAGTAGAGGACTCGGGGCACAAACGGTTGTGGGATGAGCAGCTGTTCGACTTCCTCCCCCTGTGGGTTACAGACTCGATAGAGCAGGTCATGTTTTACCCTGAAGAAGGGATAAGCTGGCGTACTCACCGCCCCTTGTGGTGCCCCGTTAATGTCTCGTGCCTCTCTCCAGGCTTGAGCAAACTTTGGCTCGTTTAGTTGGGCAGTGCCAAAGCGAGTGGGTGCTTCGGTCTCCTCACTCATGTCTCGGGGGCCCTCCGAGAAGGCCAGACGGACTTCTCTGTCCAGGGGCGGGGCCTCCCCGAGCTCCTTTTCGGACGCGGTGACGGTTCCACTGGTGGCCGGGGCGCTTGGTTGGCGTTCCCTCTCTGGTGGCGGGGCCTCTCCTTCACTGTCCCCGGACGTCACTGCCCAGACTGGTTGGGGGGTACGGTGGGCAGCCCGTCGGGGTTGCCGTGGCCTCGTCTTGTTCGGAGACCGGGGCCCCTCCTCCCAATAGATCTGGAACAACGGACAGTCTCTTCCCATCAACACAGGTACAGGTAAATTCGGTACTACCCCTGCTCTTACCGAGTACGTCCCCCGTGGGGTGATTAGGTCCACCCACACCGTAGGGTATTTCCTGGTGTCCCCATGGATACACTCCACCGCCACCTCTTCACGCCTCTTTTCTCCAGCAAAGTCTGGTCGCAGCAGGGTGATGGCGCTGCCCGAGTCGAGCACTGCTTCAGTGTCCTGGCCCCCCACTCGTATCGGGAATCTTGGGGCCTCCGTACTCTGGTGCGCCCAGCAGGTGGTCAGGTACAGGCAGGGGTGCGGTGGGCTGCTCCCCCCACTGGCGGTGGGCATGGACACCTCCTTCCTAGGGCAGCTCCTGGCCAGATGCCCCTCCTCTCCGCAGTTGTAACATCTCCACTCGGGCCGTGGTCTCCCTGCGTCGGGTCTGCCCCGGCGATTTGGGTCAGGGCGGGCCGGTGGGTGCTTCACAGGCTGTGGGCCCCTGGTTGTGCGGCTCTGGGTTTCAGTACGGTCTGATTGGAGCATCTTCTGGGTTACCTGATGGTTTTCGAGGAGGCCTACTAGTAGTTCTACAGAGGTGGGGCCCATCTGTGCCACATACCGTTTGGCTTCCTTCGGTAGGGCGCGGGTGCATCGGTCCAACACCACCCTCTCCAACAGGGGTGGCCCATCTTCCTCAGCCAGCCAGCTCCTAGTCAGGCGGGTCAGGGCGGCGATTTGGGACCGGGCAGGCTGGGAGGCGTCATAGGACCAGTCGTGGTATCGTTGGGCTCGTGCGGGTAGGCTGAACCCATATCGGGCCAGGATGGCTTTCCTCAACTTGAGGTAGTCGATGGCATCAGCCATGGCCATATCCCGGTAGGCCTGTTGGGCCTCCCCCGTCAGGAAGGGGGCTAGTATGGCCGCCCAGTCTGCCTGTGGCCATTCTTCGCGTTGAGCTGCGCGCTCAAACACATGGAGATATGCTTCAACATCATCGTCGCCCGTCATTTTCATCAACACATCTCGGGGGGTTCGTCTTGATCTGTCACGAGGAGATAGGCGACAGAGTTCGACCACCGCTTCCTGCAGGGCTCGCTGGGACCTGGCCAGCTCGTTGATGACCGCTTCCATCATCATCCCTCTGGACCCCTCCTCTGCTTCTACACCTTGCATCTCGGCTAGTGTAGGGGCAGCCAGTCGTCTCTTTCTTCGCTGTTCCCCAGGGGGTGTGGCTTCCATTCACTCGTGTCGGTTCTTCTGCCCAGACCAACTTCCACAGCGTGGCATCGACTATGCCCGCATTCTCCACCATATGTGGTGCCTCGGGGTGGATCCTGAGGTGCAGTGGGCGGGCGCAGCTGGAAACCAGACACAGGAGATAGCAGATATCAGAAAAAATTTTTATTTTTATTTTTTCTGTGTTTTTTTTTTTTTGGGTATTGGTGATAGCGCCCCCCCGAGGGCAAGGGTAGGGGAAAACTGGAGAAATAAAAGGGGCCGTTCAGGCAAAAATAAACTAAGGTTCTTCCCAGACTGGGGTATGCTCCAGGGCCTCCTCCCTCCTTCCCTCTTCAGCCACGTCCGGGCTGGGTGGGGGAAACACAAAGATATAGGGTAAGTAGGACGGGTTTTTGTTTGGCTCACGTGTCCGGCGTCCGTTCCGGGTCTTTGGGGTTGCCGTTCGTAAAGGTGGGGTCTCCTTCAGGGTCAGTACAGCAGGGCATAGAAGGTCCTTCCTCTCTCTGCCTTTCTCCCTCTCACACGCTCAGGAAGGGTGCCGACTGAACCTGTTTGCAGCCTCGACCGCGCCTTAAATACCATTCCCTGCTCGTTAGGAAACAGGCTGCAGCTGAGTCAGTACCTTTCCATTCTGCTCACTCATGTGCGCTGTCCGGGGTCCTGGACTGCAGGTAGAGGGATCTCTCTCCAAGGTGCTGATCTTCCCATCACCTCTCTAGGAAGATATACTCCTTCCCAGACCTCTCCTAATGCGTGACGTCCGCGCGGTTGCTCTGCGTGGGTCCCTCCAGGGTTCTCCACCCACGTGGCACAACATGCAGGAGCAGGGGTGCCACAACATGCACACAAAATAAGTAAACAGAAAATTGATGACCGCTGTCCACGCATAACTGATTTCCGACAGAACAACTGCATGATTGCTGGAACTCGTGGGCGAGTCCAATGCATCACGCCTGTAATTAGTACAGGGGACCTGTATGAATGGCCTTATATTTCAGATGGGCCATGTTTAACCCTCTGCTTGTACGTCCTGCATATTCTGCAAAACATCCCTAAGAATAACACAATCACTTAACATTTGCCCCTGCCCAGTGGAGATTGTTTGTGTTGTCACAGACTGATGTTTTGGGGGTTTTCTTCACAGCTCCCACAATGTTTCTGTCATCAACTGCTGTTGTTTTCCTTGGTCGACCTGTTCGATGTCTGTTGCTCAATATGCCGGCGGTTTCATTTTTTCAGGACAGTCCAAGTTGTTGTACGAGCTATCCCCAATGCTTGTGCAATGGCTCTAATCAATTTTCCCCTCTTTTCTAAGATAAAAAAACAGCTCATGTTCATGTTGGTTTATCTTTTCTAACACAAATCGTTGTAGGCAAAACCCAAGACTAAAATCAAGAGTAGATATTTAGAATTGTTTGTTGTTTAACCAAGCAATCTAACAGGACACATCTGGGAAACAAGAAACACCTGCCAGTCACATGTTCCAATACTTTTGCTTACCTAAAATATGGTTTAAATTGTTGAACAAATCAAGATAAAAATACCAGGAAATAAAAGCTGAAATTCAAATCGGTCATCTCATGTATACATTTTGACCTCAAACTCAGTTGTCTTCAGTGTGTAGGAAAAACAAAGGAACTGACCTTGCTGTTCCAATACTTTTGGAGGGGTCCGTATTTCAAACGAATTTGCTTAATTGAACTGCAGTGCTTGATAAAAGAACATCAATGAGCGATAAGAACGCAATACCGCCATCTAGTGGTGGGGCTGGGCCCCACCGACCCCTAATGTGGAGACGTCACTGGTTCAGCATCTTTAAGAGAAAAGCTGCCATAACAACAAACTAAGGTAAACGGTATGTATTATCCACAGTACGCTTAAACTGACACTTCCTCCTTCCTCGTTAGGTTCTGAGAGCACTGTTTTCTGTTTTGATTTCACCGCTACCGGTACTTTAACGAATCATCTTTTTATCTAAACAAAGTTCAACCACTACATTTCAAATTTGACAGGCGACTTACAGGAAGCTTGAAATCGTAATCACGATCATTATTCGATTCCAAAAATAGCTTGAACGCACAATTGACTAAAAAATAAGAACATAAATGATCATTCATAGCCTTGACCAAGCTGCTTGTACATTTACAGGATCCTGGTATTCTTTGTTTCAGCATCGACTGCAACCCATGGTCTACTAAACACGCAGAAGAATTAAAAACAACTTGGAATCCAAGCAGAAAACACACACTGGAACCACGCTCTGTTATCACCTGCCGTTTGGAGAATGATGTGGTGATTTCATGTGAACAGCAGAGGGCGCCAACACTTTTTCAGAGCAGTAACATTGCAATCTATGGCACCGAATGTGTATGGCTCTTCGTCTCACTTCATCGCCACTGAACTATCAGATACAGTGAGCTCTAAAAATAGATAAAAGTTTTAAGGCTGCATATTATAAACAACACAGAGAATAATCTATATGTTATGTTCAAACATATGGGAAAATTATATACTTTTATTTCAATAGATTTACTCTCAAAACATGTAAATGTTTTTTTACATAAAGTTATCTTTTTCATCTTCAAAAAACCGTAGGTGTCAAAATTATTTGCACCCCTACAAATTATTGTAAATAAAATCAAACGAAGTGAAATTGGTAATACAATTGCCTTCATTTTGTTAATCATTGTCTAAAGCAGGGGTCACCTGCAGGCACCAGGTCGCCCCCAAGGACCACATGAGTCGCCCGCAGGCCTGTTCTAAAAATAGCACAACTCACTAGTGAGCTGCATCTAAAATTTAATGTTATTCTGTTGCTATTTTTTTTTAAATCACGCTTGCATTTATCTAGATTTAAAAATGACAATATCTTAAAAATATGTTTATTATACATGAAGTTTAGATAAGTTAAGGTGATCTACTCTAGTTCAAAGGTCAGTATTGTGCGCGTGACAAAACAAACTGGTAGCCCTTAGTATGACTCAGTACCCATGAAGTAGCTCTCAGTTTCAAAAAGGTTGGTGACCCCTGGTCTAAAGGAACTATATTGTGTCATTCCATTACTGTTTCACTGTAAGTATAAAAATGACAACGACATGAGAGAGGTTTACTACCCATCATCAGCAGGAAAAAAGTGCTGTCGAAGTCAGCTAATGGGTACGAAAGAATACATGAACGGTTAAATATACCACTTAGCACTGTAGGCGGCAATAATATAAAATGTAAAACGTATGGAATGGTTGCAAACTTGCCAGGGAGAGGACTCATTGTCAATGTACGTTGTCCAAAAGGATGGTGAGGCAGACAGTGAGGAAGGCCACGAAGCACCCAAGGAATGGCAGAGATTGGTTGTATCTTGGGTTCACCACGTCTAAAAAAGAACCGCAAAATGCCACCTCCATACCGGCAAACTCTTTGGAACGGAGGCACGAAGACAGCCCTTACTCAGCACAATAAACAATGCCAAGTTTGCCAAACCTCTTTGGAATTAAGACTGGAAAAGAGTACTATGGTCCGATTAAGACAACGGATGGATGGATGGCACAGTGAAGTGAAATTCTATTTCTCGTTGACAGTTTTTTAGACGGTATGTGTTTTTTTTTTTTCTTCCATGCATGGTCTAGAGACCTGATCCATTTTACATCGGGCTTCACTTGAAAAAAACCCCAAACATTGAGATGACTGCCAGTTCATGGAGCGAAGGGTAAGTTGGAATGAAAAACCAACAGAAGGTACGCAGCAAGAATCCACATGGTCTAATGCCAACAATCAAACACTTTTGAATATTGCCTACATCACAGGTGTCAAACATCCAGTCCTGGAGGGCAGCAGTGTTCTCTGGCTTTTGGGGAGTTCTCAGCACTCAGCATGTTGCATGTACAGCGTTAATTGGTGAATTAACCCACACCTTGCACCTCAAAGCCTTAATTATAGGAGGATTGAAAGGAAGCCACAGACCCTTACAGATATTGTTGCCCCATGGGAATGTAGCTGCACACTCCCACTTCACTTGACTCTAGACCAGACAGAATTCATCAACATCCATACCCAGTGGCCATTTCAAGGGCTACGCTCGTAACGCTTTACAGGTAGTGAGTGTGGTATTGAGAGCAACAGGCACCTGGCAGTGCCCAAGCATACCTCTAAGGTAGGGGTGTCAAACTCCAGTCCTGGGGTGCTGCAGCACGAGAGATGCAAATTTTTAGTCTTTCATTGGCTAAAGAGTCCACACACCTTGTTCTCAAGGCCTTAATTGGCTGCTGATTGAAAGGAAACCACAAATACCAGCAGACAATATGGCCCTCCTTTTGGACTGGAGTTTGACACCCCTGCTTTAAGGCCTTGTGAATATGGAACCAAACACAGAAGTATTTACATACAGTATCTGTGATGTTGTAGAATGTTTGGATGCTGAAAGCAGAGTAAAACACTGAAGTGGATTCACCCTAAACAACTCGCCGAGTCACTGAATGGGTAGCCAACCATTTCATCCAAACAGACCAGGATAGGAAAAGAATTGGACACTGATAGTGAGGTCATTCTCATAATTAAGGTTGATTATACACAAAGTCATATTTCTTACATTGCATGTGTTTATCCTACACCTGTCACTTATCCACATTACTCTGAAGTTATGTGTACAAAATTACATTACATTATTGGCATTTGGCAGACGCTCTTATCAAGAGCGACATACAGTTGATTAGACTAAGCAGGAGACAATCCTCCCCTGGAGCAGTGCAGGATTAAGGGCCTTGCTCAAGGGCCCAACGGCTGTGCGGCTGTGCGGATCTTATTGTGGCTACACCGGGATAAGAACCACCGACCTTGCATGTCCCAGTCATTTACCTTAACCACTACGCTACAGGCCGCCCTTTAAGAAAGTGTTACTCTGGAGTTAAGTGTTTCATTTAACACTGACATTGATGAAGCGATATTTCATAACCTGATGAGTGTTGGTGGGTTTTGTGCAACTGCAGTCTGCAAGAGAGTTTAGATTGCATCATGCTTCACCAGAGGATTTGTACAAATTGTCCACCCTCAAAAAGCTGTAATGAAGTTACTGTCCCAAATCTCCTGTCCCAGCTCATCAGCGACTTCCACTACCCCTTCCACTAATTGGGTGTTTCTTTCGTTTTCCTAAAGCCACGTATCAACTGCGCTGTTTGCAACAACCAACGGATCGGCCTCTTCATCAACTGCGCTCCGCAACAGAAAGTAAAGCAGGTACACCAGCTCTCCTGGCACACTATTCGGTCTCATCAGGCCCTGTAGTTCTATAGCTAACCTTTTTTTTTTTTTTTTTTTTTCAGTTTGAAGAATTTCAGAAAAATGAGTGCATTGGACACAAAGTACTAGCTGCTGAACCGACAGCACCCAGACCAGAAATTTCAGCACCGCCACCAGAAATAACCCCTCAAGGACCACCCACAGGACCTCCAGGACCTCCTGAACCTCTAGAAGCATGATGGCTCTGTGGTGGTTTAATGTCATCTGAAATACTGTGCTACCTTCCCTTTGCCTGAATGTACTCTACTAGGGCTGCTTATTTTCAGTGATTAAATGCTTTTCACAATGATTGGTGGAAGCTGGTCAAACCAGCAAAAAGTTTCGGATACACATCTTAAACCAGCTTGACCGGCATAGGCTGGTTTAAGCTAGAATACAATTAGCTTAACCCAGCATACAATTTGCTTAGAAATACGTTCACTGAGCACTTTATTAGGAACACCTGCACAGAGACTTATTCCTGTGCTTATCTAATCAGCCAATCGTGTGGCAGCGGTGCAATGCATAAAATCATGCAGATATGGGTCAGGAGCTTCAGCTAATGTTCACATCAATCATAAAAACGGGGGAAGAATGTGATCTAAGAGACTTTGATTGTGGAATGATTGTTGGTGCCAGACAGGGTGGTTTGAGTATCTCAGAAACTGCTGATCTCCTGGAATTTTCATGCACGGCAGTCTGTATAGTTTGCCGGGGAATGGTGCAAACATCCAGTGAGCAGCAGTTCTGTGGGCAGAAACACACTCTTGTTAATAAGAGAGGTCCGAGGAGAATGGCCAGACAGGAAGGTGACAGTACCAGAAATAACCACAAATTACAACAGTGTTATGCAGAAGAGCATCTCTGAACACACAACATGTCGACCACTAGGTGGACAGGCTACAGGAGCAGAAGACTTAAGTCTAAAAAATAAGCCTAATAAATACATAAAGTGCTTACTGAGTGGAAATAAAAACAAGAAAATATGGCACACTAGCATAGCCTTACATCAACAAAAATGTTCATACCTTGACCAGGAACAGAAAGCTGATCACACAACCAGGTTGTAAATTCACACAATCAATATACTATTGATGTATCTTAGAAAAAAAGGGCTATTTGGCTGTTAGAACTTCTTCATGGAGCCCTCTATCAAGGGTATGAAGTGTGAAAACAACCAGACAAAGAACAATTTTACCTGCTAAAGAACCCTTCAACTAGATAGGGTTCTTGTATGAAACACCAGACAGATTCGGACCCCTCATGGTACAGGCAACTCTGAGAGACACCACAGTCAGTGTCAGGAGGTGGATTAATGTTTACCCTTTAGGAAAGATACTGCAGGGCCCCACACCAGAGTGACTAGTCCAACACTGAGAGGAAGATGTGTCGCTCATTGCTCTTCCTGCTGCTCATCGCTGGAGCTCTGCTGATCTCTACTGAGGGTCAGCAGGATTATCACACGCTCACTGGTATATACAAGGACGCTGTTGACAAGGCAATTCAATACTGCAATGAAAGATCCTCAAAGCATCTCAATTTCCTTGGCTTCCTTCGTAATACCGAGGTATGGACAGAATAAGCTTTGCGTGTTAATCTTTCTACTAAAGTGCTGTAACTACCTTGCCAATTCCAAGAGTAGGTTTAGTGCAGACTTCTATTTTGGTATTTTTCAAATATTGTTTTCCTTTAATGTCCTGTTCATTTATATGACCGTTATTCAGATTGGCAATTGACAATAACTTGTGTTTTGAAAAAGAAAGGGAGTTAAACTGTCAAACCAAGTCAAGCCTTCATGCACTGCTAAATGTATAGAATACTTCTGCAGAAATGTAAAGGAAGACTGGTTATTCAGAGTGAACAGTACAAATTCTTTTTTTCAGCTTCTTAAAAGGTAATAGGTAAGATTTGTCTCAACTTCCTATTGTTGAAAAAGGCTCACTCACATGTTGACTCACCATCAGCCTGTGTTTAGTCCTTTAATTTGGGTTTCAAAATATACAATTGATGGCCTGACACTCCGTACCAAAACATTGTATAACTGTACAATAATTCAAGCTCATTGGTTGAAAATTGGTTCTAATTGTCACAGGCAACATCAGCACCTTTGCAGAGAAGGGAGAGGGATAAACAGTGATGTGGTTTGAAGGGGTTTGTTGCTGCTATTCCTCTCTTGACCATTAGAAGTCCGAAATTACCTATTGTACCTTTAATCTGAAAGATTCTTCTAAAACAATTGAGACGGGTGTGTGGGGGTAGGACCCAAAATGCACGATTCAGACACAGATGTGATGAAGTCCCGTCAGGACTTTATTAAGGGATTGTCCAATGAGCGTAGTCGAAAACAAGCAAAGTTCATACAGAAAATCCAGCCAAAATCAAAGTACAGTACCATGGGAGAAGGCAGTCTCGAAATCGGTACACCATGCAAAAAGTCCAGTCACCAGGAAAGCTGTCAGCGGGGCAGTAGTGCAGACGGACAGTAGGCAGGCTCGGGGTCGAAGGCGGTGCAAGAGTTAAGACCGAAGTCCGCTCCGCGGGGAAAAAGCACAAAGACAGCAGGCAAGAGTTTGTGGTACAGGCAGGCAATGGTCAACAAAACAGAAATCAATGACTTCGGTCAGTAAACAGGCTTGGATCGTAACAGGTAATCAATGGCTTGGAAACCCACTCAACAGTGCACTGACAAACAGGAGGCAACAATTCTGCAAAGACATGACATGAACACTGAGCTTATATGCAGGTGTAGACAGGTGCAGACAATTAGCTTGAGAGTAGCAGGTGTGGAGGATCGAACAGGATAATTAGTAATCGTTAGTAATAAACCTATCCTGCCCTAGTGTTAGGAAATTAGTCAATGACATGCACAAGAAACATAAGGGAAACATGAACACATGGTTAGAATGTTAGTATTACCCAATCCTGATCTAACGTTAGTAGATTAATAAGTAGATTAATAAGTAGACACATTAAACAATTAGGGAAGCAAGGGAGAGAGAGAAAGCATGAACGCAAGGTTTACGGAAAGACTATAAGTAATAAGGGATTTCTCCAAAATGAGACTGGGGGCGCCCCAGGAACTATTTGCAAATCAGTAGCCCTGCTGGCACAGTAAAGTGACATTCTATTTCTTGTGTACAGATTTTTGCCAACTGCTGACACAATGTAACTGTCTCATCTTTTTGTAAACCTTGTTATGTGTTCTTTATTCATGGTCTAGAGATCTGATCCATTTTACATTGAGCTTCACTTGAAAGTCACCACCTGCACAAAAACAGAAAAGACCACACAACGAGATGACTGCCCATTTATGGACCGAAGGGTAAGTTGTACTGGATTGGGCTCAAACGGCATGGCTCAGGCAGTAAGAGCAGTCGTCTGGCAGCCGGAGGGTAGCCGGTTCGATCCCCCACCCGGGCTTTGTCGAAGTGTTCCTGAGCAAGACACCTAACCCCTAAATGCTCCTGATGAGCTGGTTGGTGCCTTGCATGGCAGCCAATCGCCGTCGGTGCGTGAGTGTTTGTATGAATGGCTGAATGAGAAGCATCAATTGTACAGCGCTTTGGATAAAGGCGCAATATAAATGCCAACCATCAAACCACCAGAAGCCACACAGCAAGAATTCAAATGTCCAAGAATAACAATCAAAGAGTGATAGGGTTCACTTTTGAGTATTGCATCACAATTCCTCATAACCATACAAACGCGTCTTAAAGTATATACATTCAGTTACCATGTTATTAGGTAGACCTGTACGCCAGCCTGTTAGTTTAATCAGCCAATCATGTGGCAACAACTAAATGCATAAAATCATGCAGACGTGGTCAAGAGGTTCAGCTGTTTTTCAGACCAAATGTCAGAATTTGAAGTGATTGAAGTGACTTTGACGGTGGAATGATTGCTGGTGCCAGACAGGGTGGTTTGGGTATCTCAGAAATGGCTGATCTCTTGGAGTTTTCACTGAGAAAATTGACGGAGCAATATTTCGTAACCTGGTAACTCCAGCATTGACTCCAGCATCTATAAGCATGTGCAGATTGTACACTCACTGAGCGCTTTATAAGGCATTTATTAGACTTATTTATTGGTCTTCTGCTGCTGTAGCCAATCCACTTAGAGGTGGGATGCGTTGTGTGTTCAAAGATGCTCTTCTGCATACCACTGCTGTAATGTGTGCTACTGTGTTACTGTCACCTTCCTGTCAGCTTTGACCAGTCTGGCCCTTCTTCATTGACCTCTCTCATTAACAAGGCATTTCTGCCCACAGAACTGCTGCTCACTGGATGTTTTGTTTTTAGCACCATTCTCTGCAAACTCTAGAGACTGTTGTGCTTGATCCCAGGAGATCAGCACTTTCTGGCACCAACAATCATTCCACGGTCAAAGTCACTTAGATCACATTTCTTCCCCATTCCGACATTTGGTCTGAAAAACAGCTGAACCTCTTGATCATGTCTGCATGCTTTCATGCATTTAGTTGCTGCCACATGATTGGCTGATTAAATATTTGCATTAACAAGCCGGTGTACAGGTCTACCTAATAAAGAGCTCACTGTGTGTATAATGCTGCACCAAGGGGTTTGTACAATTTGTGACTCCACCCCCACCCCAGCATCCACTGGTGAGCTCTGCTTCTCAAGGTCCCCATGAGGGGGGGGGGGTTGTCACCACTCCCTGTTTTGGCAGGCTTACAACAGGGAGTGATGAGAGACAGAGCTGACGGAAACATTTCATTTGCATTCAATATCAAAACATATACAGTACTGTGCAGAAATCTTAGGCACCCTAGACTTTATTATATATATGTTAATTTTTTTGTGTGTGTTAGGATAAAAGAACACATTTGAGATTTCCAAATATTAATTTCCCAAAAGATAAAATTTTACAGAGACATTTTTGTCTTTAATTTTTAAAAGGAACATTACTGTAAGCAATTGACTACTTTTTACATAAAAACGTGATCAAGGCTGCCTGAGATCAAAAGCAAGGAGCCAACCAAGTCTGCAGAAGAACTGTGGCAAGTTCTCCAACATGCTTGGAACAACCTCCCTGCTGATTGTCTAATGGAACTGCAGGACAGTGTTGGCTATCTCAGAGAAGTGATGCAGATTTAATGCCAAAGGGTGGTCACAAAAAATATTGCTTTGATTCAGTTTTTAACTATTCTGCCAAATTGCTCAAATGTAATGTAAAATTTATAGTACGTTTATTTAGGACCTTACATTGAATTATTTTTGAAATTATTTTATCTGTACAGAATGTTATACAAGTGCTTAAAATTTTTGCACAGTACTGTAGCTTAATTCATTGTGAGTTGTCTGAAATACAGTTGTGTTCAAAATAATAGCAGTCCAACATGACTTACCAGATCAATCACTGTTTTGTAGTAGAGTCATAGAAAACCAACAGACCCAACATTCATGATACACATGCTCCTGAGTCTGTGTAATTGAATAATTAATTGAAAGAGGCGTGTTCAAAATAATAGCAGTGTGGAGTTCAATTAGTGAGGTAATTCATTCTGTGAAAATACAGGTGTGAATCAGGTGGCCCTTGTTTAAGGATGAAGCCAGCACATGTTTGCATGCATTTCTCTCTGAAAACCTGAGAAAAATGGGTCGTTCCAGACATTGTTCAAAAGAACAGTGTACTTTGATTAAAACGTTGATTGGAGAGGGAAAAACATATAAAGAAGTGTAGAAAATAATAGGCTGCTCGGATAAAATGATCTCCAATGCTTTAAAATGGAAAGCAAAACCAGAGAGACATGGAAGAAAACGAAAGACTACCATTCAAATGGATCGAAGAATAGCCAGAATGGCAAAGACTCAGCCAATGATCAGCTCCAGGGTGATCAAAGACAGTCTGAAGTTACCGGTGAGTACTGTGACAATTAGAAGACGCCTGTGTGAAGCTAATCTATCGGCAAGAAGCCCCCGCAAAGTCCCACTGTTAAAAAAAAGACACGTGCTGAAGAGGATACAATTTACAAAAGGACACATCAACTGGCCTAAAGAGAAATGGAGAAACATTTTGTGGACTGATGAAAGTAAGATTGTTCTTTTTGGGTCCAAGGGACGCAGGCAGTTTGTCAGACGACCACCAAACACTGAATTCAAGCCACAGTACACTCTGAAGACAGAGAAGCATGGTGGTGCAAGCATCATGATATGGGCAGTTCTCAGAAACCGTGGTTATACAACTAAATATTAGTTTAGTGATTCACAGGAATGCTAAATCCTGAAGATTTTTCAGTTTATACAGTAAATATTTGAGTTTGTCAAGAAAAATGCAGACACTGCTATTTTTTTGAACAGCCCAATATACATTTTTCTTCATTTTCTGTAAAGTAATAAAAAAATTGACATATTTTCTGTTTTGATTTAGGATATAATGTGCAGTGTCCCCAATGCATCAAAAAAAAAACTATTATAAGGATTTTGAGCTTTAATCAGGTTTTTAAACATACTGCTATTATTTTGAACACAACTGTGAATCACATCCACATACAGTTCTGTTGCTGTCCCAAATCTCCTGTCCCAGCTCATCAGCAACTTACAGGCCTTCCACTACCCTTAAATGTATTGCTTGTCTTTCTTTCTCTTAAAGCCACTTATCAACTGTGCTGTTTGCAATAAAGGGACTGAGTCCAGCCTCTACGTTCACTGCGTTCCGCACCTGCAACTAAATCAGGTACACCAGCTCTCCTGGCACACTACACAGTCTCATATGCAGACCATCAACAGTAGAAACATCTGAAACTGTATTCCTTGTGAATATTTAATCATCATATACAGAACAGGCATTGTTGTTCTTTAAAATACTTTTTTATTTTTTATATCATTTCAGAATGATGAAGATCGGAAAAATAACTGCCCAAGCTACTACCCCGGAAGTATATTAGTTTTGGGCGCCCCCCCTGAACCTCTGGCTCCGTGATGGTTCAATGCTGTCTGAAATAATACGCATTCCCTTTTTTGCCTTTAATGAATGTACTCTCGGCTTATACACAATGATTAAACGCTGTTCCTCTTTTGTGAGAGCTTCAAACAATGATTGGTGAAGCATGTCTGTTCTGTACAGGAAAATTGGTTTGACTGTGTTGGAGCCTCAAATTTGCACAAATTAGCATTCCTCCATCAATACTCCCAAATCATGCTCATTTTCTTATGGAAGAGAAACACTATCCAAATGCAAGGGTTTCTTACATGACCACTCACTGAGGTAAATGTCCTGCTGAAAAATAGTGTCACTTTCTATTTCACTAGAATATAAAAATCAGGTAAAAATAATGCACAATCCCTTTGTCATCTATCAGCATGGGAAAAGCCATAGAATTGTCAATTCAGTCGAAACAGATGCAAGTGGACTGTCACAAGTTTGGCAATGGGTACAAAAAACATTATTAACTGATCGCAGGTTTGCTATTTTTGTATTTGATCCTTAGATGGCTTTCAGCTTAATAGTAAGATCTAGTTATTGTTAACAAGCAAACATCAACAAGAAATAAAAATAAGTAGTAAGTGTATGCAAAACCCAGAACATCCACAGAGAATCAGAAAAACAGAGAGAGGTACTTGGCATGGTTATCCAATGCACTTTCCTCAATGCTTGGAAAGAACAAACATAGCCTTAGGCCCAACTCAGACAATCTGTTTTTCAGTGGATTCTGGCCTGCAGACTGAAGAAAAGGAAAATGTGAAGAATAAGAAAAGGAGAAGAGTTATAGCAAAAGAATAAAAGGGAGAGAGTAAAGTGTAAACTGACAGGAAGTATGTATAGAAAGAGGATGAAGAAAATACAGAGAAAAGGAAAATAATATATGTATATTATGTGAATTGATGGAGGGACATGATTGGTGGTTACATGATTGGTTTGGTAAGAGATGTGAATATTTTAACATTTGAAAGTATGTATGGATTTAGATGTATGGATGGATCCTGATGGATAACAGGAGGAAGTCCCAGATGGAAGTCCCTGATTGAAGAATGAAGAATTTATTGCCATAATTGTTATTTTGCTGGGTTATGGATAATATGCAATAGTTCTCAAAATTAAGGGAGTTTGTGTTCTGCAGTACTATACAATGATGTGCCTGTGGTGTTGCAGATGTGTGTATTTTATGGACAAATAATGTGATCCAGAGTATCATTTGTAGTTTAAGGTCAAACTGATGGGCAGTAAGCAACAGAAGAAAGAATTAATGAGTTTAGCAAGGTATATGAGGCTCAAAGTAAAAGATGGAAATTGTCTTGAAAATAATGTTTGATCAAGTTATTTTGTCAGCTTCTTAATATGTGGTGTAAAAGTTTAAAAGCAGAATAAGGCCTAGATATTTGTACTGCTGAGTAACTGCAAGGGCTTCATTTGCTATGGTGATGAGATCAGGATCAGAGAACTGCTGGTGTGGTGTGCTAGTGCAAAAATATGCATTTTGTTTTATTCACCTTTAAATTCAGATGATTATGTTTGAGCCAGGAGTGGAGGGTGTTCATGTCACTGTTTTGTAGTGATTTGTGTTGGGGTCTCATCAGATGTGTGTATAGATGTATTATCAGCATACAGAAGGCAGTGTGAGTGTGGGCAAGCCTCTGGGAGATGATTAATATATGAAAGAAAAAGCAAGGGCCCTAATATAGACCCTTGTGGGACTATGCAGAGGGATGCATTTGAGTGAGTTTTGTATATGTTTACAGACTGGGATCTATTTTGAAGGTATGATTAAATGAAAGTGGTAGCAGCAGATGATATGTTAAAATGTTGTAGTTTTGACAGAAGGAGTGTGTGATTCACAGTGTCCAAAGCTTTCCTGAAGTCTATGAATATGGCTCTGGTCATTTGACCATTGTTAGGAGCTGTACAGATGTGTTCAGTGAAGAGAAATGTGGCAGATAAAATGAAGTGTTTCTGTCAGGAATCCAAATTGGAAATTGTTTAGAAGATGTTTACTTTCAAGGTAGTAGTTTTGTTGTATGGTAACAATAAATCCAGCACCTTTGAAAGAACATGCAAAGTGCTGATGGGTCTGTAATTAGACACTAATGGACATCACTGGATTTAAAAACTGGAGAAATTTCACAAGTAGCACAGTTAGTTTATGAAAGTACAGATTCTCAGCATTCAAATGAGGTGTCATACACTGCAATCTGAAAGTATTGAAAGTATATGAAGTTGAATGTTGGTACATGTAACACTTTCCTGAGAAAACAGCTCTCAAACATTTGCAAAGATTCACGTCTCAGGCTGGCAAACCTAAAGGGCGTGAAGAGTTGGTGGTTAACCCGACCCCTAACCACTCCCCCTCGACAGTATCTGTCACTGGCTGTAAGCATTAATAATCAACAAGGGGTATTGATCCAGGACCCATGTCCTACATTCTTTTGAGTGAAAACACAATTTTGTATGGACCTTGAACAAAATTTCCACAATCTAAACACTGGACATCCGAGAGACAGACGCACTTGAAAGAGACATTTGAGACAAAGCAGAGTGACCATTCCAACACTGACAGGAAGATGTGTCGCTCACTGCTCTTCCTGCTGCTCATCGCTGGAGCTCTGCTGATCTCTACTGAGGGTCAGCAGGATTATCACACGCTCACTGATGTACACAAGGATGCTGTTGACAAGGCAATTCAACACTGCAATGAAAAATCCTCAAAGCATGTTAATTTCCTTGGCTTCCTTCCTGATTCAGAGGTATGGATTTCTGGTCTTAATCTCTCTGTTAAAGTCAACTTTGTGGTGCTGATCTCTGTTAAAGTAAGTGCATTGTTAATCTGAAGGCGATTAAGATTTTATATTGAATGTTTAGAGTGTAAATATTTTGTGTTTTCCTTTTAAAGTCCTGGGGTTTATCATACTTTATTTACAGTATATGTCAAGGGCAATCTGATCCTGACTAGTAATAAACATATCAAATCAATTTTGAAAAGTTGTTTTGCTAACTGTTACACCACGTTAAAAACATTCATATACAGCCACATTATTTCCATATTCAGATTGCACTTTCAACCAATCGTCTGTCCAAAATATATTTAAATTGCATAATTTGAGCAGAGATTTGGTTAGGAAATGGTTAGGTTCTTGACAGTGAGCTGTAAGAATGTAAAAATGATTGTCCGGGCTCCTTACTGTAACTTTGAAAGAATTATGCATAGTGAACAGAAAAAAAACCCCAGAAAAACATGTATCAGCTCTGTCATGGCTTTGTGCAAGTTGAACTCTAACATTAATTTTGACTGTCATGGATTCAGAGAAACGCAAACATTTTGTAGACCATTTGCAAATCAGTAACCTTCCTGTCACTGCAAAGGGAAGGTCATCGTTCACAGATTTTTTTCAACTGCAAACTAAATGTAATTTTGTGTTCTCGTTTTGTCAACCTTGTTATGTATGTATTTTACTATGGCCTAGAAATCTGATCCATTTTACATTGAGCTTCACTTGAAAGTCACCACCTGCACAAAAACAGGAAAGACCACACATCGAGATGACTGCCCATTTATGAACCGAAGGGTAAGTTGTACTGGACAGGTGGTCAAAACAACAGAAGCCACACAGCAAGAATGTAAGGGTTCAAATGTTAGCAATCAAAGAATAATAGGGTCCAAGAGTGAGAGCCACGAATGAGGACCACTGTGCTACAGGAATAACCCCACAACAGCGTTGCTATAAAAACATTAGCACTTTACAGGTACCAAGTGTGGTACTGGAGCCACAGGGCATTGTAGTACACCTGTCAGTGCCAAGGTATACCTCTGACCCTTCGGTACAGAGATGGAACCAAATACAGAAGGATTTACATAACTGTGATATGGAATGTTTGTGTGCCGAAGGCTTAAGTGACACCCTTAATTCACCCAACCCTGTTCCTGGAGATCTACCCTCCTGTATGTTTTCACTCCAACCCTAACAAAGCACACCTCATTGAACAGCTAGAGATCTTATTGAGCTGCCAATTAGTTGAATCAGGTATGCCAAAATTGGGTTAAACTCAAAATCTGCAGGACAGTAGAACTCCAGGAACAGTGTTGGGCAGTCCTGGCCTAGCAGATGAAAAGGCTTTACCTGCCATTTCATCTAAACAGGCCACTAACTTTGGAAAAAACCTGACACAGATTATGTTCTCTGTAGATTTTAAGTGCTAAGTATCCGGAACAGCAAATGACACTGATGTAGGGGTCATTCACATAATAAAGGCTGACTTAACATTCATAACTTCTTTCATTTATATGGTCACATTACTCTGAGGTTATGTGTACAAAACAAAGTGTTTACTTAAATTGATGGGGCAATTTTATGTCCTGGTGATTTTTCAAAGGGATGCATGGATTTCTTCTCTGTAAATGCGCTGAAGTTGAAACGCCATTGGCTGTGGCAATTAGAAGCAATTTCCAACCAATGAGCTTGAATTATTGTACTGTTAAACAATGTTTTGGTACAGAGTGTTGGGCCGTCAACAGTAGTGACAATGATAGGAAGAGATTCACAATGGGCTAGTAACAATGTTTTAACACAAAAATCTTACCTATTGTACCTTTAAACTGAAATAAATAAAGTCCAAATGCAAAAGGCTGTGCAATTTGGTTAGTAAAGAAGTTGCAGCTCCAGCTGCAGCTCATTGGCCACTTGCAGTATAATTGTCGAGTTTTGATGAATGCGTCAGATCAATAATCTGCATTACATTACATTAATGGCATTTGGCAACAAAAGTGCAAAGTGCATACCCATACCCAAGGATAAGTGCGCTGAAAGACCCTAGAGGGAAGTACAATTTCAACTGCTACCCGCACAACAAAGATAAGGACCAGGGTCTATTTGATCAATTCATTAATTTTTTTATTTTTAAATCATAGTACCGCAACACGCAAATGTATGAACAATGTATGAACCGTTTACCTAGCCAAACAATGCTTACCTAGCCAAATAAAACATCGTAATACACAAGTAAATATCACAGGTAAAGACAACAATTAAGGTTTACAGGGAGGTAGGGAGGGACAGGGAAATGTATAGCTTGAAGAGGTGCGAATACACCTTTTAATTCATTCAGACTTTCTATTGCACTACCCCTTGTACTAATTGGTTGTTTATCCCTTTTCCTAAAGCCAAAAATCAACTGTGCTGTTTGCAATAACGGGATTAAGTCCGGCCCCGGCATTCACTGCGTTACGCAACTGCAACTAAATCAGGTACACCAGCTCTCCTGGCACACTACTCACAGTGGTTTTGCAGACGATCACCAACAGAAATATCCAAAACTGGGTTCCTTGTGAATGTTTATTCTTCAGGTACAGAACAGGCTTTGTTGTCCTTTAACAGATCTATTTTTCCTCATTTCAGTCCATGGAAGAGCGGAAGAAAGTGTGCCCAATTCACGTCTTCGGGGCAGGCAGTGTAAACACACTGAAGAAACAGGAAAAACCACCTGCTGAGTGTCTAGGGTGCTTCTGAATGTCCCGGCGAGTTTGGGCTGTCCGATCCCCAAATTCAGTGCAATGAAGGCTCTGTGACAGTTTCATGTCCGAAATACTGTGCTGTATTCTATTCCCTCCTTTGGCAGAATGTACTCAAATTGCTTTATTTGTATAGCACCTTTCATACAGAATGCTGCTGAAAGTGCTTAGCAGGACTAATGAAACCAAGGAAGACAGAGAATAACACAATGATAATAGTCGATTATACAAATTAAAATAATAAAACTAAATAAAGAGGGAATCAAATAAAATCTTTTCAAAAGACCTGCTTGCATGCAGTGATTACACATCTATTCCATGTAGAAACTTTGACTGTTGGAACTTGGAACTTGGACTGTTGAAGGTTTGACTGTTGGAACTTCAAATATGTACAGATTACAGTGTTTACCACAGGAAGTTAATCTTCGGATTTGGGGGGGCAAGCAAACACATTTTTGTTTTTCCGAAGGAGGGAAACAAATTTTTACTTGCTCAAGTCATTCATGAATTTTTGATACTCTGTGCAATATGTGATGCCCACTAAAATGTGATCACATTAGTGATGTTATTTTTGCGAGCTTATAATTTTATTTTCCAGGTAAAATCTGTCTATTTGTTTCACGATAATGATTTTACCTAAATTGCCTGTAATAGCAATTGCACGACACCAGATGACATGGTTGAGTCTAGGTATTGGACTTGCGAGGGCTCGCCATAACTTTGAGAGACTTCGTGAATACAGTTCACGTCTAACGGACTCTTCATTTTTGTGACTGTTTTCCAGGTTAGTAAAGTGTCACAAGCACCATGTATTGTGTAATTCAGTTTTATAAAATCAGTATAGAGTTTGATTTACGTTTGTCAGATTGGTGAATGTCCAGTTTGTCTAGTTTGGTGTAAATTAGCTAATGTAGGCTAACTAAGACGTGAGAAGTTAGCTAACGTTAGGCAGTAATGTTATGAATGCTCCGAACGCTAGCTAACTATATAACTTATTTGAATTAATTTTACCGTTACTAAGCAAAGTTAACGTTAGCCCTACGTTAGTTTCCTGTGAAATTTGGAAAGTTAGCGAACATTGCTTGTTTTCCTGTTTGGGGCGAAATTCGGTAATGTTAGCTACCAAGGGCATATGCTCATATTCGTTTGGATATCAATTCAGTTACTGATGTAAAGTTAGCCCAGATTGGCACTGCCGCTATTCTAGCTAACATTAACGTACTCTGTTCTCCAATTAACGCTATGTGCCGTTGTTGTAGAGACAACGGGATTCAGCACTCGGCGCTTTGATAGCTTTGTATCCTGTCCTGTAAATGGCTCCACGTATCCCATTCCTTTTAATTTTATATTTTTGGCTGGCTCAATAGTTTCAAGTTTAATGAAACGGTTCAATTGTTTAAACTATAGAATAATATGCAAGTTAATTATTCATCACTGTGATGCATGTCCGAGGATACTGGGAAGTATGTAAAGTGCATTGAGGATGCTGATGCAGAATATAAACATGTTTAGGAATGACCATTTATTTTGAGTGTCTATAAACAAGTTCTAAATGTCTAGTGAATAGAGATATGGAAAGTGTATGGGGAAGATACTGTTTTTGATAGTGACCATTGTATTTTGAGTGTTCTATGAACAAGATATAAATGTCAAAGAGACAGACAATGGTTATATCTGTACAGCAGTACAAGTGACTCTATTAAAGGGACAGTGCAGGCAGGGGTGATAATTCTAATACTTGTGATAATTGTAATAATTGTGAGAATTGTAAATAAAGATAACTTTGAGAGACTTCGTGAAAACAGGTCACATCTAACTGACTTCATTTTTGTGACTGTTTTCCAGATATTTAAAAATATCACTGTCTATGCGTACCAAGCCCGGTACGTGTATCAAATACAGAACATAAACATGCACACAAAATAAATAAATAGAAAATTGATGACCGCTGTCCACGCATAACTGATTTCAGACAGAACAACTGCATGATTCCTGGAACTCGTGGGCGAGTCCAATGCATCACGCCTGTAATTAGTACAGGGGACCTGTATGAATGGCCTTATATTTCAGATGGGCCATCTTTAACCCTCTGCTTGTGCGTCCTGCATATTCTGCAAAACATCCCTAAGAATAACACAATCACTTAACATTTGCCCCTGCCCGGTGGAGATTGTTTCTGATGTCACAGACTGATTAAGAGCTGTACAGATGTGTTCAATGAAGAGAAATGTGGCAGATAAAATGAAGTGTTTTTGTGAGGAATCCAAATTGGAAATTGTTTAGAAGATGTTTACTTTCAAAGTAGTAGTTTTGTTGTATGGTAACAATAAATCCAGCACCTTTGAAAGAACATGCAAAATGCTGATGGGTCTGTAATTAGACACTAACTGGACATCACTGGATTTAAAAACTGGAGAAATTCACAAGTAGCACAGTTAGTTTATGAAAGTACAGATTCTCAGCATTCAAATGATGTGTCATACACTGCAATCTGAAAGTATATGAAGTTGAATGTTGGTTCATATAACACTTTCCTGAGAAAACAGCTCTCAAACATTTGCAAAGATTCACGTATCGGGCTGGCAAACCTAAAGGGCGTGAAGAGTCTCTGGTTAACCCGACCCCTAACCACTCCCCCAATGGAGTATCTGTCACTGGCTTTAAGCATCAATAATCAACAAGGACCCATGTCCTACATTCCTTTTAGTGAAAACACAATTTTGTATGGACCTTGAACAAAATTACCACAATCTAAACACTGGACATCCGAGAGACGGACGCACTTGAAAGAGACATTTGAGACACAAAGCAGAGTGACCAGTCCAACACTGACAGGAAGATGTGTCGCTCACTGCTCATCCTGCTGCTCATCGCTGGAGCTCTGCTGATCTCTACTGAGGGTCAGCAGGATTATCACAAGCTCACTGGTATATACAAGGATGCTGTTGACAAGGCAATTCAACACTGCAATGAAAAATCCTCAAAGCATGTTAATTTCCTTGGCTTCCTTCCTGATTCAGAGGTATGGATTTCTGGTCTTAATCTCTCTGTTAAAGTCAGCTTTGTGGTCCTGATCTCTGTTAAAGTAAGTGCCTTGTTAATCTGAAGGCGATTAAGATTTTATATTGAGTGTTTAGAGTGTAAATATTTAGTGTTTCCCTTTTAAAGTCCTGGTGTTTATCATACTTTATTGACAGTATATGTCAAGGGCAATCTGATCCTGACTGGTAATAAACGGATCAAATCAATTTTGAAAAGTTGTTTTGCTAACTGTTACACCACGTTAAAAACATTCATATACAGCCACATTATTTCCATTTTCAGATTGCACTTTCAACCAATCATCTGTCCAAAATATATTTAAATTGCATAATTTGAGCAGAGATTTGGAAATGGTTAGGTTCTTGAAAGTGAGCTGTAAAAATGATTTTCTGGGCTCCATATTATAACTTTGAAAGAATTATGCATAGTGAACAGAAAACCCCCCCAGAAAAACATGTATCAGCTCTGTCGTGGCTTTGTGCAAGTAGAATTCTAACATTGCTTTTGACTGTCATGGATTCAGAGAAACGCAAACATTTTGTAGACCATTTGGAAATCGGTAACCTTCCTGGCACTGCAAAGGGAAGGTCATCGTTCACAAATTTTTTTCAACTGGAAACTAAATGTAATTTTGTGTTATCATTTTGTCAACCTTGTTATATATGTATTTTACTATGGCCTAGAAATCTGATCCATTTTACATTGAGCTTCACTTGAAAGTCACCACCTGCACAAAAACAGAAAAGACCACACATCGAGATGACTGCCCATTTATGGACCGAAGGGTAAGTTGTACTGGACGGGGGTCAAAACAACAGAATCCAGAACAGCAAGAATTTAAGGGTTCAAATGTTAGCAATCAAAGAATAATAGGGTCCAAGAGTGAGTGCCAGGAATGAGGACCACTGTGCTACAGGAATAACCCCACAACAGCGTTGCTATAAAAAAACACTTTACAGGTACCAAGTGTGGTACTGGAGCCACAGGGCATTGTAGTACACCTGGCAGTGCCAAGGTATACCTCTGACCCTTCGGTACATAGATGGAACCAAATATAGAAGGATTTACATAACTGTGATATGGAATGTTTGTGTGCCGAAGGCTTAAGTGACACCCTTAATTCACCCAACCCTGTTCCTGGAGATCTACCCTCCTGTATGTTTTCACTCCAACCCTAACAAAACACACCTCATTCAACAGCTAGAGATCTTATTGAGCTGCCAATTAGTAGAATCAGGTATGCCAAAATTGGGTTAAACTCAAAATCTGCAGGACAGTAGAACTTCAGGAACAGTGTTGGGCAGTACCTGCTATTTCATCTAAACAGGCCACTAACTTTGGAAAAACCTTACACAGATTATCTTCTCTGTAGATTTTAAGTGCCGGAACAGCAAATGACACTGATGTAGGGGTCATTCACATAATAAAGGCTGACTTAACATTCATAACTTCTTTCATTTATACGGTCACATTACTCTGAGGTTATGTGTACAAAACAAGGTGTTTACTTAAATTGATGGGGCAATTTTATGTCCTGGTGATGCATGGATTTCTTGAACAGTAGTATGTAATCAAGTGCAGACTGCATAATGCTAAAACACTGGGCTTGTACAATTTGTGACTTAAAGGTCATTTTGGACTTCTAACGGTCAATAGAATAGCAGCAACAAACACGCTCAAACCACAACACTGTTTATCCCTCGCCCTTCTCTGTAAATGCGCTGAAGTTGAAACGCCATTGGCTGTGGCAATTAGAAGCAATTTCCAACCAATGAGCTTGAATTATTGTACTGTTATACAATGTTTTGGTACAGAGTGTTGGGCCGTCAACAGTAGTGACAATGATAGGAAGAGATTCACAATGGGCTTGTACCTTTAAACTTAAATAAATAAAGTCCAAATGCAAAAGGCTGTTCAATTTGGTTCGTAGAGAAGTTGCAGCTCCGGCTGCAGCTCATTGGCCACTTGCAGTATAATTGTCTAGTTTTGATGAATGCGTCAGATCAATAATCTACATGACATTACATTAATGGCATTTGGCAGACGCTTTTATCCAGAGCGACGTACAACAAAGTGCAAAGTGCATACCCATACCCAAGGATAAGTGCACTGAAAGACCCTAGAGGGAAGTGCAATTTCAACTGCTACCTGCACAACAAAGATAAGGACCAGGGTCTATTTGATCAATTAATTAATTATTTTTATTTTTAAATCATAGTACCGCAACACGCAAATGTATGAACAATGTATGAACCGCTTACCTATCCAAACAATGCTTACCTAGCCAAATAAAACATCGTAATACACAAGTAAATATCACAGGTAAAGACAACAATTAAGCTTTACAGGGAGGTAGGGAGGGACAGGGAAATGCGTAGCTTGAAGAGGTGCGAATACACCTTTTAATTCATTCAGACTTTCTACTGCACGACCTCATCAACTAATTGGTTGTTTATCCTTTTTCCTAAAGCCAAAAATCAACTGTGCTGTTTGCAATAAAGGGATTGAGTCCGGCCTCGACATTCACTGCGCTGCGCAACTGCAAGTAAATCAGGTACACCAGCTCTCCTGGCACACTACTCTCAGTGGTTTTGCAGACGATCACCAACAGAAATATCCAAAACTGTGTTCCTTGTGAATGTTTATTCTTCAGGTACAGAACAGGCTTTGTTGTTCTTTAACAGATCTATTTTTTCCTCATTTCAGTTCATGGAAGAGCGGAGGAAAGTGTGCCCAATTTACGTCTTAGGGGGAGGCAGTGTAAACTCACTGAAGAAACTGGAAAAACCACCTGCTGAGTGTCTAGGGTGCTTCTGAATGTCCCGGCGAGTTTGGGCTGTCCGATCCCCAAATTCAGTGCAATGAAGGCTCTGTGACAGTTTCATGTCTGAAATACTGTGCTGTATTCTATTCCCTCCTTTGGCAGAATGTACTCAAATTGCTTTATTTTTATAGCACCTTTCATACAGAATGCTGCTGAAAGTGCTTAGCAGGACTAATGAAACCAAGGAAGACAGAGAATAACACAATGATAATAGTCGATCATACAAATTAAAATAATAAAACTAGATTAAGAGGGAATCAAATAAAATCTTTTCAAAAGACCTGCTTGCATGCAGTGATTATACATCTATTCCATGTAGAAAATTTGACTGTTGGAACTTGGAACTTGGACTGTTGAAGGTTTGACTGTTGGAACTTCAAATATGTACAGATTACAGTGTTTACCACAGGAAGTTAATCTTCTGATTTGGGGGGGCAAGCAAACACTCAAGTCATTAATTTATTTTTGATACTCATAAACATGCACACAAAATAAGTAAACAGAAAATTGATGACCGCTGTCCACGCATAACTGATTTCAGACAGAACAACTGCATGATTGCTGGAACTCGTGGGCGAGTCCAATGCATCACGACTGTAATTAGTACAGGGGACCTGTACGAATGGCCTTATATTTCAGATGGGCCATGTTTAACCCTCTGCTTGTGCGTCCTGCATATTCTGCAAAACATCCCTAAGAATAACACATTACATTACATTATTGGCATTTGGCAGACGCTCTTATCCAGAGCGACGTACAGTTGATTAGACTAAGCAGCAGACAATCCTCCCCTGGAGCAATGCAGGGTTAAGGGCCTTGCTCAAGGGCCCAACGGCCGTGCGGATCTGATTGTGGCTACACCGGGATTAGAACCACCAACCTTGCGTCTCCCAGTCATTTACCTTAACCATTACACTACAGGCCGCCCACAATCACTTAACATTTGCCCCTGCCCAGTGGAGATTTTTTGTGATGTCACGGACTGATGTTTTGTGGGTTTTCTTCAAAGCTCCCACAATGTTTCTGTCATCAACTGCTGTTGTTTTCCTCGGTCGACCTGTTCGATGTCTGTTGCTCAATATGCCGGCGGTTTCATTTTTTCAGGACAGTCCAAGTTGTTGTACGAGCTATCCCCAATGCTTGTGCAATGGCTCTAATCAATTTTCCCCTCTTTTCTGAGATAAAAAAAACAGCTCTCTGGTCTTCATGTTGGTTTATCTTTTCTAACACATATCGTTGTCGGCAAAACCCAAGACTAAAACCAAGAGTAGATATTTAGAATTGTTTGTTATTTAACCAAGCAATCTAACAGGACACATCTGGGCAACAAGAAACACCTGCCCGTCACATGTTCCAATACTTTTGCTTACCTAAAATATGGTTTAAGTTGTTGAACAAATCAAGATAAAAATACCAGGAAATAAAAGCTGAAATTCAAATCGGTCATCTCATGTATACATTTTGACCTCAAACTCAGTTGTCTTCAGTGTGCAGCAAAAACAAAGGAACTGACCTTGCTGTTCCAATACTTTTGGAACGAATACGAATTTGCTTAATTGAACTGCAGTGTTTGATATAAGATCATCAATGAGCGATAAGAACGCAATACCGCCATCTAGTGGTGGGGATGGGCCCCACCGACCCCTAATGTGGAGACGTCACTGGTTCAGCATCTTTAAGAGAAAAGCTGCCATAACAACAAACTAAGGTAAACGGTATGTATTATCCACAGTACGTTTAAACTGACACTTCCTCCTTCCTCGTTAGGTTCTGAGAGCACTGTTTTCTGTTTTGATTTCACCGCTACCGGTACTTTAACGAATCATCTTTTTATCTAAACAAACTTCAACCACTACATTTCAAATTTGACAGGCGACTTACAGGAAGCTTGAAATCGTAATCGCGATCATCATTCGATTCCAAAAATAGCTTGAACGGACAATTTACTAAAAAATAAGAACATAAATGATCATCCATAGCCTTGACCAAGCTGCTTGTACATTTACAGGATCCTGGTATTCTTTGTTTCTGCAAAAACTGCAAAACAGCATCGACTGCAACCCATGGTTTACTAAACACGCGGAAGAATTAAAAACAACCTGGAATCCAAGCAGAAAACACACACTGGAACCACGCTCTGTTATCACCTGCCGTTTGGAGAATGATGTGGTGATTTCATGTGAACAGCAGAGGGCGCCAACACATTTTCAGGGCAGTAACATTGCAATCTATGGCACCGAATGTGTATGGCTCTTCGTCTCACTTCATCGCCACTGAACTATCATATACAGTGAGCTCTAAAAATAGATAAAAGATTTAAGGCTGCATATTATAAACAACACAGAGAATAATCTATATGTTATGTTCAAACATATGGGAAAATTATATACTTTTATTTCAATAGATTTACTCTCAAAACATGTAAATGTTTTTTTACATAAAGTTATCTTTTTCATCTTCAAAAAACCGTAGGTGTCAAAATTATTGGCAGCCCTACAAATTATTGTAAATAAAATCAAACTAAGTGAAATTGGTAATACAATTGCCTTCATTTTGTTAATCATAGTCTAAAGCAGGGGTCACCAACACGGTGCCCGCGGGCACCAGGTCGCCCCCAAGGACCACATGAGTCGCCCGCAGGCCTGTTCTAAAAATAGCACAACTCACTAGTGAGCTGCATCTAAAATTTAATGTTATTCTGTTGCTATTTTTTTTTAATCACACTTGCATTTATCTAGATTTAAAAATGACAATATCTTAAAAATATGTTTATTTTACATGAAGTTTAGATAAGTTAAGGTGATCTACTCTAGTTCAAAGGTCAGTATTGGGCGCGTGACAAAACAAACTGGTAGCCCTTAGTATGACTCTGTACCCATGAAGTAGCTCTCAGTTTCAAAAAGGTTGGTGACCCCTGGTCTAAAGGAACTATATTGTGTCATTCCATTACTGTTTCACTGTAAGTATAAAAATGACAACGACATGAGAGAGGTTTACTACCCATCATCAGCAGGAAAAAAGTGCTGTCGAAGTCAGCTAATGGGTACGAAAGAATACATGAACGGTTAAATATACCACTTAGCACTGTAGGCGGCAATAATATAAAATGTAAAACGTATGGAATGGTTGCAAACTTGCCAGGGAGAGGACTCATTGTCAATGTACGTTGTCCAAAAGGATGGTGAGGCAGACAGTGAGGAAGGCCACGAAGCACCCAAGGAATGGCAGAGATTGGTTGCATCTTGGGTTCACCACGTCTAAAAAAGAACCGCAAAATGCCACCTCCATACCGGCAAACTCTTTGGAACGGAGGCACGAAGACAGCCCTTACTCAGCACAATAAACAATGCCAAGTTTGCCAAACCTCTTTGGAATTAAGACTGGAAAAGAGTACTATGGTCCAATTAAGACAATGGATGGATGGATGGCACAGTGAAGTGAAATTCTATTTCTCGTTGACAGTTTTGTCAGCTGCTGACACAATATAATTGATCCTTTTCTAAACCTTAGACGGCATGTGTTTTTTTTTTTTCCATGCATGGTCTAGAGACCTGATCCATTTTACATCGGGCTTCACTTGAAAAAAACCCCACACATCGAGATGACTGCCAGTTCATGGAGCGAAGGGTAAGTTGGAATGAAAAACCAACAGAAGGTACGCAGCAAGAATCCACACGGTCAAATGCCAACAATCAAACACTTTTGAATATTGCCTACATCACAGGTGTCAAACACCCAGTCCTGGAGGGCAGCAGTGTTCTCTGGCTTTTGGGGAGTTCTCAGCACTCAGCATGTTGCATGTACAGCGTTAATTGGCGAATTAACCCACACCTTGCACCTCAAAGCCTTAATTATAGGAGGATTGAAAGGAAGCCACAGACCATTACAGATACTGTTGCCCCATGGGAATGTAGCTGCACACTCCCACTTCACTTGACTCTAGACCAGACAGAATTCATCAACATCCATACCCAGTGGCCATTTCAAGGGCTACGCTCGTAACGCTTTACAGGTAGTGAGCGTGGTATTGAGAGCAACAGGCACCTGGCAGTGCCCAAGCATACCTCTAAGGTAGGGGTGTCAAACTCCAGTCCTGGGGTGCTGCAGCACGAGAGATGCAAATCTTTAGTCTTTCATTGGCTAAAGAGTCCACACACCTTGTTCTCAAGGCCTTAATTGGCTGCTGATTGAAAGGAAACCACAAATACCAGCAGACACTATGGCCCTTCAGTTGGACTGGAGTTTGACACCCCTGCTCTTAGGCCTTGGTGTGAATATGGAACCAAACACAGAAGTATTTACATATAGTATCTGTGATGTTGTAGAATGTTTGGATGCTGAAAGCAGAGTAAAACACTGAAGTGGATTCACCCTAAACAACTCGCCGAGTCACTGAATGGGTAGCCAACCATTTCATCCAAACAGACCAGGATAGGAAAAGAATTGGACACTGATAGTGAGGTCATTCTCATAATTAAGGTTGATTATACACAAAGTCATATTTCTTACATTGCATGTGTTTATCCTATACCTGTCACTTATACACATTACTCTGAAGTTATGTGTACAAAATTACATTACATTATTGGCATTTGGCAGACGCTCTTATCAAGAGCGACATACAGTTGATTAGACTAAGCAGGAGACAATCCTCCCCTGGAGCAGTGCAGGGTTAAGGGCCTTGCTCAAGGGCCCAACGGCTGTGCGACTGTGCGGATCTTATTGTGGCTACACCGGGATAAGAACCACCGACCTTGCATGTCCCAGTCATTTACCTTAACCACTACGCTACAGGCCGCCCTTAAAGAAAGTGTTACTCTGGAGTTAAGTGTTTCATTTAACACTGACATTGATGAAGCGATATTTCATAACCTGATGAGTGTTGGTGGGTTTTGTGCAACTGCAGTCTGCAAGAGAGTTTAGATTGCATCATGCTTCACCAGAGGATTTGTACAAATTGTGACCCCAACATTGAAGACAAACGGGCAAGCAGAGCTAAAGCATGTCCACCCTCAAAAAGCTGTAATGAAGTTACTGTCCCAAATCTCCTGTCCCAGCTCATCAGCGACTTCCACTACCCCTTCCACTAATTGGGTGTTTCTTTCGTTTTCCTAAAGCCACGTATCAACTGCGCTGTTTGCAACAACCAACGGATCGGCCTCTTCATCCACTGCGCTCCGCAACAGAAAGTAAAGCAGGTACACCAGCTCTCCTGGCACACTATTCGGTCTCATCAGGCCCTGTAGCTAACCTTTTTTATTTTTATTTTTTTTCAGTTTGAAGAATTTCGGAAAAATGAGTGCATTGGACACAAAGTACTAGCTGCTGAACCGACAGCACCCAGACCAGAAATTTCAGCACCGCCACCAGAAATAACCCCTCAAGGACCACCCACAGGACCTCCAGGACCTCCTGAACCTCTAGAACCATGATGGTTCTGTGGTGGTTTAATGTCATATGAAATACTGTGCTACCTTCCCTTTGCCTGAATGTACTCTACTAGGGCTGCTTGTTTTCAGTCATTAAATGCTTTTCACAATGATTGGTGGAAGCTGGTCAAACCAGCAAAAAGTTTCGGATACACATCTTAAACCAGCTTGACCGGCATAGGCTGGATTAAGCTAGAATACAATTAGCTTAAACCAGCATACAATTTGCTTAGAAATACGCTCACTGAGTACTTTATTAGGAACACCTGCACAGAGACTTATTCATGTGCTTATCTAATCAGCCAATCGTGTGGCAGGGGTGCAATGCATAAAATCATGCAGATATGGGTCAGGAGCTTCAGCTAATATTCACATCAACCATAAAAACGGGAGAAAAATGTGATCTAAGAAACTTTGATTGTGGAATTACATTACATTACATTATTGGCATTTGGCAGACGCTCTTATCCAGAGCAACGTACAACAAAGTGCATACCCATAACCAGGGATAAGTTCGCTGAAAGACCCTAGAGGGAAGTACAATTTCAACTGATTGATTGTTGGTACCAGACAGGGTGGTTTGAGTATCTCGGAAACTGCTGATCTCCTGGGATTTTCATGCACAGCAGTCTGTATAGTTTGCCGGGGAATGGTGCAAACATCCAGTGAGCAGCAGTTCTGTGGGCAGAAACACACTCTTGTTAATAAGAGAGGTCCGAGGAGAATGGCCAGACAGGAAGGTGACAGTGCCAGAAATAACCACAAATTACAACAGTGTTATGCAGAAGAGCATCTCTGAACACACAACATGTCGACCACTAGGTGGACAGGCTACAGGAGCAGAAGACTTAAGTCTAAAAAATAAGCCTAATAAATACATAAAGTGCTTACTGAGTGGAAATAAAAACAAGAAAATATGGCACACTAGCATAGCCTTACATCAACAAAAATGTTCATACCTTGACCAGGAACAGAAAGCTGATCACACAACCAGGTTGTAAATTCACACAATCAATATACTATTGATGTATCTTAGAAAAAAAGGGCTATTTGGCTGTTAGAACTTCTTCATGGAGCTCTCTATCAAGGGTATGAAGTGTGAAAACAACCAGACAAAGAACAATTTTACCTGCTAAAGAACCCTTCAACTAGATAGGAGATAGGGTTCTTGTATGAAACACCAGACAGATTCGGACCCCTCATGGTACAGGCAACTCTGAGAGACACCACAGTCAGTGTCAGGAGGTGGATTAATGTTTACCCTTCAGGAAAGATACTGCAGGGCCCCACACCAGAGTGACTAGTCCAACACTGAGAGGAAGATGTGTAGCTCACTGCTCATCCTGCTGCTCATCGCTGGAGCTCTGCTGATCTCTACTGAGGGTCAGCAGGATTATCACACGCTCACTGGTATATACAAGGACGCTGTTGACAAGGCAATTCAATACTGCAATGAAAGATCCTCAAAGCATCTCAATTTCCTTGGCTTCCTTCGTAATACCGAGGTATGGACAGAATAAGCTTTGCGTGTTAATCTTTCTACTAAAGTGCTGTAACTACCTTGCCAATTCCAAGAGTAGGTTTAGTGCAGACTTCTATTTTGGTATTTTTCAAATATTGTTTTCCTTTAATGTCCTGTTCATTTATATGACCGTTATTCAGATTGGCAATTGACAATAACGTCAGCCAATAGGTCAGAGTTCACTTGTGTTTTGAAAAAGAAAGGGAGTTAAACTGTCAAACCAAGTCAAGCCTTCATGCACTGCTAAATGTATAGAATACTTCTGCAGAAATGTAAAGGAAGACTGGTTATTCAGAGTGAACAGTACAAATTCTTTTTTTCAGCTTCTTAAAAGGTAATAGGTAAGATTTGTCTCAACTTCCTATTGTTGAAAAAGGCTCACTCACATGTTGACTCACCATCAGCCTGTGTTTAGTCCTTTAATTTGGGTTTCAAAATATACAATTGATGGCCTGACACTCCGTACCAAAACATTGTATAACTGTACAATAATTCAAGCTCATTGGTTGAAAATTGGTTCTAATTGTCACAGGCAACATCAGCACCTTTGCAGAGAAGGGAGAGGGATAAACAGTGATGTGGTTTGAAGGGGTTTGTTGCTGCTATTCCTCTCTTGACCATTAGAAGTCCGAAATTACCTATTGTACCTTTAATCTGAAAGATTCTTCTAAAACAATTGAGACGGGTGTGTGGGGGTAGGACCCAAAATGCACGATTCAGACACAGATGTGATGAAGTCCCGTCAGGACTTTATTAAGGGATTGTCCAATGAGCGTAGTCGAAAACAAGCAAAGTTCATACAGAAAATCCAGCCAAAATCAAAGTACAGTACCGAGGGAGAAGGCAGTCTCGCAACCGGTACATTATGTAAAAAGTCCAGTCACCAGGAAAGCTGTCAGCGGGGCAGTAGTGCAGACGGACAGTAGGCAGGCTCGGGGTCGAAGGCGGTGCAAGAGTTAAGACCGAAGTCCGCTCCGCGGAGAAAAAGCACAAAGACAGCAGGCAAGAGTTTGTGGTACAGGCAGGCAATGGTCAACAAAACAGAAATCAATGACTTTGGTCAGTAAACAGGCTTGGATCGTAACAGGTAATCAATGGCTTGGAAACCCACTCAACAGTGCACTGACGAACAGGAGGCAACAATTTTGCAAAGACATGACATGAACACTGAGCTTATATGCAGGTGTAGACAGGTGCAGACAATTAGCTTGAGAGTAGCAGGTGTGGAGGATCAAACAGGATAATTATTAATCGTTAGTAATAAACCTATCCTGCCCTAGTGTTAGTAAATTAGTCAATGACATGCACAAGAAACATAAGGGAAACATGAACACATGGTTAGAATGTTAGTATTACCCAATCCTGATCTAACGTTAGTAGATTAATAAGTAGACACGGGAAAATTAAACAATTAGGGAAGCAAGGGAGAGAGAGAAAGCATGAACGCAAGGTTTACGGAAAGACTATAAGTAATAAGGGATTTGTCCAAAATGAGACTGGGGGCGCCCCAGGAACTATTTGCAAATCAGTAGCCCTGCTGGCACAGTAAAGTGACATTCTATTTCTTGTGTACAGATTTTTGCCAACTGCTGACACAATGTAACTGTCTCATTTTTTTGTAAACCTTGTTATGTGTTCTTTATTCATGGTCTAGAGATCTGATCCATTTTACATTGAGCTTCACTTGAAAGTCACCACCTGCACAAAAACAGAAAAGACCACACAACGAGATGACTGCCCATTTATGGACCGAAGGGTAAGTTGTACTGGACTGGGCTCAAACCACCACAGAAGCCACCCAGCAAGAATTCAAATGACCAAGAATAACAATCAAAGAGTGATAGGGTATTGAGTATTGCCTAATATTGTGTCACAGGGGTCAAACCTCAGTCCTGGAGGGCAGTGTCTGCTGGATTTCGGGATGTTCTCAGCATCAGATGTTCATTTAAAGACAATTTAACCAATTCTTCATAACCAAACAAACACGTCTTAAGGCATATACATTCAGTTACCATGTTATCAGGTAGACCTGTGCACCAGCCTGTTAGTTTAATCTGTCAATCATGACTAAATGCAGAAAAGCATGCTGACCTGGCTCAGCCGTTTTTTCAGACCAAATGTCAGAATGGGGAAATGTGATTGAAGTGACTTTGACGGTGGAATGATTGCTGGTGCGAGACAGAGTGGTTTGAATATCTCAGAAATTGCTGATCTCCTGGAATTTTCACTGAGAAAATAGATGGAGCAATATTTCATAACCTGGTAACTCCAGCATTGACTCCAGCATCTGTAAGCTGTGCAGATTGTACACTCACTGAGCGCTTTATAAGGTATTTATTAGACTTATTTATTGGTCTTCTGCTGCTGTAGCCAATCCACTTAGAGGTGTGATGTGTTGTGTGTTCAAAGATGCTCTTCTGCATACCACTGCTGTAATGTGTTCTTATTTGTGTTACTGTCAGCTTTGACCAGTCTGGCCCATCTTCACTGACCTCTCTCATTAACAAGGCGTTTCTGCCCACAGAACTGCTGCTCACTGGATGTTTTGTTTTTTGCACCATTCTCTGCAAACTCTAGAGACTGTTGTGCTTGATCCCAGGGGATCAGCACTTTCTGAAATACTAAAACCACCCTGTCTGGCACCAACAATCATTCCACGGTCAAAGTCACTTAGATAACATTTCTTCCCCATTCCGACATTTGGTCTGAAAAACAGCTGAACCTCTTGATCATGTCTGCGTGCTTTCATGCATTTAGTTGCTGCCACATAATTGGCTGATTAAATATTTGCATTAACAAGCCGGTGTACAGGTCTACCTAATAAAGAGCTCACTGTGTGTATAATGCTGCACCAAGGGGTTTGTACAATTTGTGACTCCACCCCCACCCCAGCATCCACTGGTGAGCTCTGCTTCTCAAGGTCCCCATGAGGGGGGGGGGGGGGTTGTCACCACTCCCTGTTTTGGCAGGCTTACAACAGGGAGTGATGAGAGACAGAGCTGACGGAAACATTTAATTTGCATTCAATATCAAAACATATACAGTACTGTGCAGAAGTCTTAGGCACCCTAGACTTTATTATATATATGTTAATTTTTTTTGTGTGTGTTAGGATAAAAGAACACATTTGAGATTTCCAAATATTAATTTCCCGAAAGATAAAATTTTACAGAGACATTTTTGTATTTAATTTTTAAAAGGAACATTACTGTGTAGCAATTGACTACTTTTTACATAAAAACGTGATCAAGGCTGCCTGAGATCAAAGTTCTCCAACATGCTTGGAACAACCTCCCTGCTGATTGTCTTATGGAACTGCAGGACAGTGTTGGCTATCTCAGAGAAGTGATGCAGATTTAATGCCAAAGGGTGGTCACAAAAAATATTGCTTTGATTCAGTTTTTAACTATTCTGCCAAATTGCTCAAATGTAATGTAAAATTTATAGTACGTTTATTTAGGACCTTACATTGAATTATTTTTTAAATTATTTTATCTGTACAGAATGTTATACAAGTGCTTAAAATTTTTGCACAGTACTGTAGCTTAATTAATTGTGAGTTGTCTGAAATACAGTTGTGTTCAAAATAATAGCAGTCCAACATGACTTACCAGATCAATCACTGTTTTTGGTAGAAAATATATTACTACATGGCAAATAATTTACCAGTAGGTGTAGTAGAGTCATAGAAAACCAACAGACCCAAAATTCATGATACACATGCTCCTGAGTCTGTGTAATTGAATAATTAATTGAAAGAGGCGTGTTCAAAATAATAGCAGTGTGGAGTTCAATTAGTGAGGTAATTCATTCTGTGAAAATACAGGTGTGAATCAGGTGGCCCTTGTTTAAGGATGAAGCCAGCACATGTTTGCATGCATTTCTCTCTGAAAACCTGAGAAAAATGGGTCGTTCCAGACATTGTTCAAAAGAACAGTGTACTTTGATTAAAACGTAGATTGGAGAGGGAAAAACATATAAAGAAGTGCAGAAAATAATAGGCTGCTCGGCTAAAATGGTCTCCAATGCTTTAAAATGGAAAGCAAAACCAGAGAGACATGGAAGAAAACGAAAGACTACCATTCAAATGCATCGAAGAATAGCCAGAATGGCAAAGACTCAGCCAATGATCAGCTCCAGGGTGATCAAAGACAGTCTGAAGTTACCGGTGAGTACTGTGACAATTAGAAGACGCCTGTGTGAAGCGAATCTATTGGCAAGAAGCCCCCGCAAAGTCCCACTGTTAAAAAAAAAAAAAGACACGTGCTGAAGAGGATACAATTTGCCAAAGGACACATCAACTGGCCTAAAGAGAAATGGAGAAACATTTTGTGGACTGATGAAAGTAAGATTGTTCTTTTTGGGTCCAAGGGACGCAGGCAGTTTGTCAGACGACCACCAAAAACACTGAATTCAAGCCACAGTACACTCTGAAGACAGAGAAGCATGGTGGTGCAAGCATCATGATATGGGGATGTTTCTCTTACAATGGTGTCAGGCCTATTTATCGCATGCAAGGGATCATGGATCAGTTTGCCTATATCAAAATACTTGAAGAGGTCTTGTTGCCTTATGCCAAAGAGGAAATGCCCTTGAAATGGGTGTTTCAACAAGACAACGACCCCAAACACACCAGTAAGCGAGCAGCATCTTGGTTTCAGACCAACAGAATTAAAGTTATGGAGTGGCCAGCCCAATCCCCGGACCTTAATCCGATTGAAAACTTGTGGGGTGACATCAAAAATGCTGTTTCTGAGGCAAAACCAAGAAATGCAGAGGAATTGTGGAATGTTGTCAAATCATCCTGGGCTGAAATACCTGTTCATAGGTGCCAGAAGTTGGTAGATTCCATGGAACACCGATGTGAAGCAGTTCTCAGAAACCGTGGTTATACAACTAAATATTAGTTTAGTGATTCACAGGAATGCTAAATCCTGAAGATTTTTCCGTTTATACAGTAAATATTTGAGTTTGTCAAGAAAAATGCAGACACTGCTATTTTTTTGAACAGCCCAATATACATTTTTCTTCATTTTCTGTAAAGTAATAAAAAAATTGACATATTTTCTGTTTTGATTTAGGATATAATGTGCAGTGTCCCCAATGCATCAAAAAAAAAACTATTATAAGGATTTTGAGCTTTACTCAGGTTTTTAAACATACTGCTATTATTTTGAACACAACTGTGAATCACATCCACATACAGTTCTGTTGCTGTCCCAAATCTCCTGTCCCAGCTCATCAGCAACTTACAGGCCTTCCACTACCCTTAAATGTATTGCTTGTCTTTCTTTCTCTTAAAGCCACTTATCAACTGTGCTGTTTGCAATAAAGGGACTGAGTCCAGCCTCTACGTTCACTGCGTTCCGCACCTGCAACTAAATCAGGTACACCAGCTCTCCTGGCACACTACACAGTCTCATATGCAGACCATCAACAGTAGAAACATCTGAAACTGTATTCCTTGTGAATATTTAATCATCATATACAGAACAGGCATTGTTGTTCTTTAAAATACTTCTTTTTTTTATTTTTTATATCATTTCAGAATGATGAAGATCGGAAAAATAACTGCCCAAGCTACTACCCCGGAAGTATATTAGTTTTGGGCGCCCCCCCTGAACCTCTGGCTCCGTGATGGCTCCGTAATGGTTCAATGCTGTCTGAAATAATACGCATTCCCTTTTTTGCCTTTAATGAATGTACTCTCGGCTTATACACAATGATTAAACGCTGTTCCTCTTTTGTGAGAGCTTCAAACAATGATTGGTGAAGCATGTCTGTTCTGTACAGAAAAATTGGTTTGACTGTGTTGGAGCCTCAAATTTGCACAAATTAGCATTCCTCCATCAATACTCCCAAATCATGCTCATTTTCTTATGGAAGAGAAACACTATCCAAATGCAAGGGTTTCTTACATGACCACTCACTGAGGTAAATGTCCTGCTGAAAAATAGTGTCACTTTCTATTTCACTAGAATATAAAAATCAGGTAAAAATAATGCACAATCCCTTTGTCATCTATCAGCATGGGAAAAGCCATAGAATTGTCAATTCAGTAGAAACAGATGGAAATGGACTGTCAAAAGTTTGGCAATGGGTACAAAAAATATTATTAACTGATCATATTTGCTATTTTTGGCTTTGATCCTTAGATGGCTTTCAGCTTAATAGTAAGATCTAGTTATTGTTAACAAGCAAACATCAACAAGAAATAAAAATAAGTAGTAAGTGTATGGAAAACCCAGAACATCCACAGAGAATCAGAGAAACAGAGAGAGGTACTTGGCATGGTTATCCAATGCACTTTCCTCAATGCTTAAAAAGAACAAACATAGCCTTAGGCCCAACTCAGACAATCTGTTTTTCAGTGGGTTCTGGCCTGCAGACTGAAGAAAAGGAAAATGTGAAGAATAAGAAAAGGAGAAGAGTTATAGCAAAAGAATAAAAGGGAGAGAGTAAAGTGTAAACTGACAGGAAGTATGTATAGAAAGAGGATGAAGAAAATACAGAGAAAAGGAAAATAATATATGTATATTATTTGAATTGATGGAGGGACATGATTGGTGGTAACATGATTGGTTTGGTAAGAGATGTGAATATTTTAACAGATATTTGAAAGTATGTATGGATTTAGATGTATGGATGGATCCTGATGGATAACAGGCGGAAGTCCCAGATGGAAGTCCCTGATTGAAGAATGTATTGCCATAATTGTTATTTTGCTGGGTTATGGATAATATGCAATAGTTTTCAAAATGAAGGGAGTTTGTGTTCTGCAGTACTATACAATGATGTGCCTGTGGTGTTGCAGATGTGTGTATTTTATGGACAAATAATGTGGTCCAGAGTATCATTTGTAGTTTAAGGTCAGACTGATGGGCAGTAAGCAATAGAAGAAAGAATGAATGAGTTTAGCTTGGTATATGAAGCTCAAAGTAAAAGATAAGGCCACATTTTCTTGAAAATAATGTTTGTTTGATCAAGTTATTTTGTCAGCTTCTTAATATGTGGTTTAAAAGTTTAAAAGTAAGGCCTAGATATTTGTACTGATGAGTAACTGCAAGGGCTTCATTTGCTATGGTGATGAGATCAGGATCAGAGAACTGCTGGTGTGGAGAGTGTAAAAATATGCATTTTGTTTTATTCACCTTTAAATTCAGATGATTATGTTTGAGCCAGGAGTGGAGGGTGTTTATATCACTGTTTTGTAGTGATTTGTGTTGGGGTCTCATCACATGTGTGTATAGATGTATTATCAGCATACAGAAGGCAGGGTGAGTGTGGGCAAGCATCTGGGAGATGATTCATATATCAAAGAAAAAGCAAGGGCCTTAATATAGACCCTTGTGGGACTCCAAGAGAGCAGAGGGATGCATTTGAGTGAGTTTTGTATATGTTTACAGACTGGGATCTATTTTGAAGGTATGATGAAATGAAAGTGGTAGCAGCAGATGATATGTTAAAATGTTGTAGTTTTGACAGAAGGAGTGTGTGATTCACAGTGTCCAAAGCTTTCCTGAAGTCTATGAATATGGCTCTGGTCATTTCACCATTGTTAGGAGCTGTACAGATTTGTTCAGTGAAGAGAAATGTGGCAGATAAAATGAAGTGTTTCGGTCAGGAATCCAAATTGGAAATTGTTTAGAAGATGTTTACTTTCAAGGTAGTAGTTTTGTTGTATGGTAACAATAAATCCAGCACCTTTGAAAGAACATGCAAAGTGCTGATGGGTCTGTAATTAGACACTAACTGTACATCACTGGATTTAAAAACTGGAGAAATTTCACAAGTAGCACAGTTAGTTTATGAAAGTACAGATTCTCAGAATTCAAATGTCATACACTGCAATCTGAAAGTATATGAAATTGAATGTTGGTACATCTAACACTTTCCTGAGAAAACAGCTCTCAAACATTTGCAAAGATTCATGTCTCAGGCTGGCAAACCTAAAGGGCGTGAAGAGTCGCTGGTTAACCCGACCCCTAACCACTCCCCCACTAGAGTATCTGTCACTGGCTGTAAGCATTAATAATCAACAAGGGGTATTGATCCAGGACCCATGTCCTACATTCCTTTTCATTAAAACACTATTTTGTATGGACCTTGAACAAAATTACCACAATCTAAACACTGGACATCCGAGAGACGGACACACTTGAAAGAGACATTTGAGACACAAAGCAGAGTGACCAGTCCAACACTGAGAGGAAGATGTGTCGCTCATTGCTCTTCCTGCTGCTTATCGCTGGAGCTCTGCTGATCTCTACTGAGGGTCAGCAGGATTATCACAAGCTCACTGATAAATACAAGGCTGCTGTTGACAAGGCAATTCAACACTGCAATGAAAAATCCTCAAAGCATGTTAATTTCCTTGGCTTCCTTCCTGATTCAGAGGTATGGATTTCTGGTCTTAATCTCTCTGTTAAAGTAAGCTTTGTGGTGCTGATCTCTGTTAAAGTAAGTGCCTTGTTAATCTGAAAGCAATTAAGATTTTATATTGAGTTTTTAGAGTGTAAATATTTTGTGTTTCCCTTTTAAAGTCCTGCTGTTTATCATACTTTATTTACAGTATATGTCAAGGGCAATCTGATCCTGACTGGTAATAAACGGATCAAATCAATTTTGAAAAGTTGTTTTGCTAACTGTTACCACATTAAAAACATTCATATACAGCCACATTATTTCCATTTTCAGACTGCACTTTCAACCAATCATCTGTCCAAAATATATTTAAATTGGATAATTTGAGCAGAGATTTGGAAATGGTTAGGTTCTTGAAAGTGAGCTGTAAAAATGATTTTCTGGGCTCCATACTATAACTTTGAAAGAATTATGCATAGTGAACAGAAAAAACCCCCCAGAAAAACAAGTATCAGCTCTGTCATGGCTTTGTGCAAGTTGAACTCTAACATTGCTTTTGACTGTCATGGATTCAGAGAAACGCAAACATTTTGTAGACCATTTGCAAATCAGTAACCTTCCTGGCACTGCAAAGGGTCATCGTTCACAAATTTTTTTCAACTGCAAACTAAATGTAATTTTGTGTTATCGTTTTGTCAACCTTGTTATATATGTATTTTACTATGGCCTAGAAATCTGATCCATTTTACATTGAGCTTCACTTGAAAGTCACCACCTGCACAAAAACAGAAAAGACCACACATCGAGATGACTGCCCATTTATGGACCGAAGGGTAAGTTGTACTGGATGGGGGTCAAAACAACAGAAGCCACACAGCAAGAATGTAAGGGTTCAAATGTTAGCAATAAAAGAATAATAAAGAATAAAAACATTAGCACTTTACAGGTACCAAGTGTGGTACTGGAGCCACAGGGCATTGTAGTACACCTGGCAGTGCCAAGGTATACCTCTGACCCTTCGGTACAGAGATGGAACCAAATATAGAAGGATTTACATAACTGTGATATGGAATGTTTGTGTGCCGAAGGCTTAAGTGACACCCTTAATTCACCCAACCCTGTTCCTGGAGATCTACCCTCCTGTATGTTTTCACTCCAACCCTAACAAAGCACACCTCATTCAACAGCTGGAGGTCTTATTGAGCTGCCAATTAGTACAATCAGGTATGCCAAAATTGGGTTAAACTCAAAATCTGCAGGACAGTAGAACTCCAGGAACAGTGTTGGGCAGTCCTGGCCTAGCAGATGAAAAGGCTTTACCTGCCATTTCATCTAAACGGGCCACTAACTTTGAAAAAACCGTACACAGATTATGTTCTCTGTAGATTTTAATGCTGAGTATCTGGAACAGCAACTGACACTGATGTAGGGGTCATTCACATAATAAAGGCTGACTTAACATTTATAACTTCTTTCATTTATATGGTCACATTACTCTGAGGTTATGTGTACAAAACAAAGTGTTTACTTAAATTGATGGGGCAATTTTATGTCCTGGTGATTTTTCAAAGGGATGCATGGATTTCTTGAACAGTAGTATGTAATCAAGTGCAGACTGCATAATGCTAAATCACTGGGTTTGTACAATTTGTGACTTAAAGGTACAATAAGTCATTTTGGACTTCTAACGGTCAATAGAATAGCAGCAACAAACACGCTCAAACCACAACACTGTTTATCCCTCGCCCTTCTCTGTAAATGCGCTGAAGTTGAAACGCCATTGGCTGTGGCAATTAGAAGCAATTTCCAACCAATGAGCTTGAATTATTGTACAGTTATACAATGTTTTGGTACAGAGTGTTAGGCCGTCAACAGTAGTTACAATAATAGGAAGAGATTCACAATGGGCTTGTAACAATGTTTTAACACAAAAATCTTACCTATTGTACTTTAAAATTAAATAAATAAAGTCAAAATGCAAAAGGCTGTGCAATTTGGTTAGTAAAGAAGTTGCAGCTCCAGCTACAGCTCATTGGCCACTTGCAGTATAATTGTCAAGTTTTGATGAATGCGTCAGATCAATAATCTACATTACATGACATTAATGGCATTTGGCAGACGCTCTTATCCTGAGCGACGTACAACAAAGTGCAAAGTGCATACCCATACCCAAGGATAGGTGCAATGAACGACCCTAGAGGGAAGTGCAATTTCAACTGCTACCTGCACAACAAAGATAAGGACCAGGGTCTATTTGATCAATTAATTAATTTTTTTATTTTTAAATCATAGTACCGCAACACGCAAATGTATGAACAATGTATGAACCGCTTACCTATCCAAACAATGCTTACCTAGCCAAATAAAACATCGTAATACACAAGTAAATATCACAGGTAAAGACAACAATTAAGCTTTACAGGGAGGTAGGGAGGGACAGGGAAATGCGTAGCTTGAAGAGGTGCGAATACACCTTTTAATTAATTCAGACTTTCTACTGCACGACCTCTTCAACTAATTGGTTGTTTATCCTTTTTCCTAAAGCCAAAAATCAACTGTGCTGTTTGCAATAAAGGGATTGAGTCCGGCCTCGACATTCACTGCGCTGCGCAACTGCAAGTAAATAAGGTACACCAGCTCTCCTGGCACACTCTCAGTGGTTTTGCAGATGATCACCAACAGAAATATCCCAAACTGGGTTCCTTGTGAATGTTTATTCTTCAGGTACAGAACAGGCTTTGTTGTTCTTTAACAGATCTATTTTTTCCTCATTACAGTTCATTGAAGAGCGGAAGAAATTGTGCTCAATTTACCGCATAGGGGCAGGCAGTGTAAACACACAGAAGAAACAGGAAAAACCACCTGCTGAGTGTCTAGGGTGCTTCTGAATGTCCCGGCGAGTTTGGGCTGTCCGATCCCCAAATCCAGTGCAATGAAGGCTCTGTGACAGTTCCATGTCTGAAATACTGTGCTGTATTCTATTCCCTCCTTTGGCAGAATGTACTCAAATTGCTTTATTTGTTTAGCACCTTTCATACAGAATGCTGCTGAAAGTGCTTAGCAGGACTAATGAGACCAAGGAAGACAGAGAAGAACACAATGATAATAGTCGATTATAGAAATTAAAATAATAAAACTAGATTAAGAGGGAATCAAATAAAATCTTTTCAAAAGACCTGCTTGCATGCAGTGATTACACATCTATTCCATCTAGAAAATGTAACTGTTGGAACTTGGACTGTTGAAGGTTTGACTGTTGGAACTTCAAATATGTACAGATTACAGTGTTTACCACAGGAAGTTAATCTTCTGATTTGTTTTTCTGAAGGAGGGAAACACATTTTTACTTGCTCAAGTCATTAATTTATTTTTGATACTCATAAACATGCACACAAAATAAATAAATAGAAAATTGATGACCGCTGTCCACGCATAACTGATTTCAGACAGAACAACTGCATGATTGCTTGAACTCGTGGGCGAGTCCAATGCATCACGCCTGTAATTAGTACAGGGGACCTGTACGAATGGCCTTATATTTCAGATGGGCCATGTTTAACCCTCTGCTTGTGCGTCCTGCATATTCTGCAAAACATCCCTAAGAATAACACAATCACTTAACATTTGCCCCTGCCCGGTGGAGATTGTTCCTGATGTCACGGACTGATGTTTTGGGGGTTTTCTTCAAAGCTCCCACAATGTTTCTGTCATCAACTGCTGTTGTTTTCCTCGGTCCACCTGTTCGATGTCTGTTGCTCAATATGCCGGCGGTTTCTTTCTTTTCAGGACAGTCCAAGTTGTTGTATGAGCTATCCCCAATGCTTGTGCAATAGCTCTTATCAATTTTCCCCTCTTTTCTAAGATAAAAAAACAGCTCTCTGGTCTTTATGTTGGTTTATCTTTTCTAACACAAATGTCGTCGTTGTAGGCAAAACCCAAGACTAAATGGTTGGCGTTCATATAACCAAGAGTAGATATTTAGAATTGTTCATTGTTTAACCAAGCAATCTAACATCTAACATTGAAATCGTAATCACGATCATCATTCGATTCCAAAAATAGCTTGAACGCACAATTTACTCAGAAATAAGAACATAAATGATCATCCACAGCCTTGACCAAGCTGCTCACGGAAGCTGCTTGTACATTTACAGGATCCTGGTATTCTTTGTTTCTGCAAAAACTCGTTTTTCAGCATTGACTGCAACCCATGGTCAACTAAACACGCAGAAGAATTTAAAACAACATGGAATCCAAGCAGAAAACACACACTGGAACCACGCTGTTATCACCTGCCGTTTGGAGAAGGATGTGGTGATTTCATGTGAACAGCAGAGGGCGCCAACACTTTTTCAGAGCAGTAACATTGCAGTCTATGGCACCGAATGTGTATGGCTCTTCGTCTCACTTCATCGCCACTGAACTATCATATACAGTGAGCTCTAAAAATAGGTAAAAGATTTAAGGCTGCATATTATAAACAACACAGAGAATAATCTATATGTTATGTTCAAACATATGGGAAAATGATATACTTTTATTTCAATAGATTTACTCTCAAAACATGGAAATGTTTTTTTACATAAAGTTATCTTTTTCATCTTCAAAAAACCGTAGGTGTCAAAATTATTGGCACCCCTACAAATTATTGTAAATAAAATCAAACGAAGTGAAATTGGTAATACAATTGCCTTCATTTTGTTAATCATAGTCTAAAGGAACTATATTGTGTCATTCCATTACTGTTTCACTGTAAGTATAAAAATGACAACGACATGAGAGAGGTTTACTACCCATCATCAACAGGGAAAAAGTGCTGTCGAAGTCAGCTAATGGGTACAAAAGAATACATGAACGGTTAAATATACCACTTAGCACTGTAAGCGGCAATAATATAAAATGTAAAACGTATGGAATGGTTGCAAACTTGCCAGGGAGAGGACTCATTGTCAATGTACGTTGTTCAAAAGGATGGTGAGGCAGACAGTGAGGAAGGCCATGAAGCACCCAAGGAATGGCAGAGATTGGTTGCATCTTGGGGTCACCACGTCAGCAAAATGGAATGCATACAAGGGGAAGCACATCATACCCACTGTAATATATGCCACTGGGTCATTGATGTTTTGGGGATGTTTTGCTGCCAGTGGTCCAGGGGCACCATTTAAGATCGATGGCACAGTTAATTCAACAAAGTACCAGGAAATATCTGGTTGCTATTGTGCAGTCTTTTTGGCACTAGAGACTTAATAAACTGCAACTTTCGGAGTTCACCATTGGGGTTTACGAGTCAATCCGCGGTCCCCTCTTGTCCATACCATAGAGTCCATACCAAAATTATACCAAATCTGATCATACCATAGACTGTAGGAACGATCTTGACAGTAAAATAAAAAAGCGGACCAATTATTCTGTCGTATTATAGAACCGGGCTTTAAACGCACAGCACGATTGGCTTATTAATGAAAGCGGCATTCTGATTGGTTCATCGGTCAGAAGGGGCGGTGACAGTAAGTCTGTTGGTTGCCGGGAAGATGGCTGACACCGGGACAGCGGCCGAGGATTGAGAGCGGGGGAGGGTACAAACCGATACAAATATCGGGGGTTGTGAGGGCATACTTTCAACTTTTGAAGGGTGCAGATATTACTTAATGAATTCGGCTTATAGTCTGTGACTGCCCGGTAAGACTGAATAAAAGAAATGCATTGATTCAGCCCGGCCCCACTGCTTTCTCTGAACTAGCGAGTTAGCTTGCAGGCTAGCTTGCCAGCGAGTTGTGAGAAGCAATCTGCTAGCTTAGCTACGTATTTTAAAACTATGGTTTAATTTACTGGAATATGTGTTAACTATACAAAATGATATATGTGTAACATGCGTCCATTGCCCGTTATTGAACACAAATCGGAAGTACAGTAGCTACCATTTAGCAAGAATATTTGGCTGAAGGGAGTGTGACTGTCAAAAAGTGGTCGCTAGCTTGCTTCACCTTTCCCGGCCCTACCTACCCTATTAACTCTAGCTAGCTATTTAGCCGCCTGGGAGCATGACCGTCATTAAATACATGTTGAAGGTATAATCTGGATTTGTCAGTATCGGAGATGGATTCCAAGAATTTCCGGCAGTATCATTGATTGTAGCTAAGTGACTTCCACCGCCGGACACAAGACTGCGCTCCAACAAAACATGTAAGTGAAGCACTTGACCGTCACATTAAGACTGCTATTGCTAATGTTAGCTCCACAGCTTTGCTTTGGCGTGACGTGCTGTTGCTGTCTCAGTGCCAGTTAGCCAACCCTTCCAGGATACAAGTTTGTCAGTTAGCTCCATGCGTAACGTTAGACAACGTAAACTAGCTTACTATCGGTCAACTGATCATGTCCGCGTGCCTTGGCCTCCGTCACTATTTTGCATTGCTACCTATTAGCTAGCTAGCTAGCTACCAAGTTACTTCACGACACGTTGCCTTTCTCAAGCAAAAAGGTATTCAACGATCATAGCCTTTTCATGAGTAATTCACACAAAGCCAACTGACACAAACACGTAAAGGACAGTACATGATAACATTAGTTAATTACTTGAGTCACCAAAATGTCATTTAGAGGTTAGCCAGAGAAATCTATAGTTTTCTAATGGCTTTGCCTTTGCTGGGGTGTATCGTACCTGGTTGTAATTATTTGCATAACCAATTACTAGATGGTTTTGTGAGTCCAATTGTTGGATCTTGAGCGTTTACGACTATACACCCGGACAAAGGGTGGTCACATCCAAAACGTCGCAGCTTTGCTTACTCGATTTCTTTTTTTTTTTTTTAACGTGAAATCCCCTGAAGGTCAGCACCTCGCACAGTGTATGCGTTCCACAGTTGGCCATGAGGTAGAAGCCTTATGGCTTGAGTGTTTTATCTAAGGAGGTTAAAAATGGTTAATTCCAAATACACTCTGGAATCGGCTAGCAGGAGGCGAAATAGCGACCATGGCTTTGGGAATACAAAAGCTCGATATCTTGTTCTACGACCTATGTCGTGATGTCACATATAAGGGCATGATGGCTTGTGGAGATATTTTGCATAGCACTTACTGTAGGTCTTAAGACTTTGGCCTGCATTACTTTGGATAATGTACAAGTTTCCAGCAGCAAAGCCCGTCATCTATACTGACAAGGAAAAATACCAGATTCCCTGTTATTACCATTTACTTTTCCGTCTGTGAAGCCTCAATTTGTGGTTGACATACCACTGGAATATATAAATATGGCCCACTTAATTGTGATTTAGGACTGTGCCATTTCCCAATGTTCTGGGTGTAAACAAGCGATGTTAAGGTAATTGCCACAAAACTTGCCGCATAAAACGCAGGAATGCTGCAATATGTCGGCCTGTAGCGTAGTGGTTAAGGTACATGACTGGGACACGCAAGGTCGGTGGTTCTAATCCCGGTGTAGCCACAATACGATCCGCACAGCCGTTGAGTCCTTGAGCAAGGCCCTTAACCCTGCATTGCTCCAGGGGAGGATTGTCCCCAGCTTAGTCTAATCAACTGTACATCGCTCTGGATAAGAGCGTCTGCCAAATGCCATTGATGTAATGTGATGTACATGAGGTGAAGATAATATTATTAGTCATCAGTAATGACTGACATCAGCTGTGCTTTTCTGTGGTATGACTGCAATCATTAAATTACAGTTATTCATTCAGCTGACGCTTTTATCCAGTTGTAGTTGATTAGACTAAGCAGGAGACAATGTGGGGTTAAGGGCCTTGTTCAAGGGCCCAACAGCTGTGCAGATCTTATACACCAGGGATGAAACCACTGACCTTGCGAGTCCCAGCCATGTACCTTAACTATGCTATGCTACAGTCTGACCCAGACAAATCTTGCTCAGCATCAGGTCAATCAGTATTATGAGCATAGTGATAGACTTCATATGAAAGGGGGGGGGGGTGTCAATTATCAAACACACACAATCATTAACTAATGTTGCTTTCCTTTCTCGGGGGACAATAAGACTTATAATAATGTCCCAGACTGCTAGAGCATCACTAAAGCAGTATTTGGGGCAGCCTGTAGCCTAGTGGTTAAGGTACATGCCTGAGACCCACAAGGTTGGTGTGGTTCAATCCCCAGTGTCACGATAAGATCAGCACAGCTGTAGGGCCCTTGAGCAAGTCCCTTAAGTCCTGTGCTTAGTCTGATCAAGTGTAAGTCGCTTTGGATAAAAGCATCAGATAAATAACATGTAATGTAACCCCCCCCCCCCCCCCCCCCCCCCCAAAAAAAAAAAGAAAACTACTACTAGGCACCTCTGCTCTGTTGTCTCTTGGTTTGGTCTCCAGTGTCTACAAACAATAACTGCACATCCATAAACCTAAATGATTTAGGATTACGCTTAAGCAGGTGTGACCTGTTGACGCTTTTCCTTCAATTACGGATGGACAGTACCGAGACATATTGTGGATAACTGCGTCGGTCTGCCGCACGGTGAGCTATGTGACTGGACACGGCGCCCCCCCCCCCCCCCCCCTCTGTCTCCGCAGGTGTACTGCGCCGTGTCTCAGTCTCGACTGGCTCCATGTACCATGCTGTGGGTGCCCGCTGGACTCGGCCCCCTAACCCGCGGCGCAGCCAGCTTTTTCCTCGCGCGCCCCGCCGTCCCCTCCTGAAGCCCTCCACGGCATGTACGCCACCCGCTTCTACGGCGGCGGCGGCGGAGGGAAGCCGGGCCGGCGGGCGGGGATGGTGGGGACGGGGCTGCCGGTGCTGGAGAACCACCACCAGCACCAGCACCAGCACCAGCACCACCACGGCCTGCCCCCTCACCCGCACGCCCCCCCTCCGCAGAACTACCCGCCGCTCTACCAGGGCCGGCTGGACGGCCACCGGCCCCACTTCCAGGGCCACCAGCACCACTTCCACCCGCACCCGCAGCCCCACCCGGCCCCGTCGCACTGCCACCCCCACGCCGGCCTGTACCAGAGCCGGAAGAAGACCTGGAACTTCATCCACGAGAAGATGAGCTACGACACCTTCTTCACCATGAAGAGGCTGATCGAGCGCTCGCACGGCGTGGATGAGGTGCTCCGCTGGGTCACCCAGAACCCCGGCAAGATCTCCTACAACCACTACCCCATCGCCCTGCAGAAGATCGGCCAGCTCCTGCAGGCCCAACAGACCGCCGGGGCGGCCACCTCCGGGGCCGGGGCCGGGGGGAACGGCGGCGGGACCCCGTCGGAGGGGGCCCTGGCTTCGCCCACCGCGGTGACGGGCTCCGGAGAGGGCCACTACCGGCAGATCTCGGAGCAGCAGGACTTCCAGACCCTGTGCAACGCGATAGTCAATGACTGCGGCAAGTTCGACAACTTCAGCATCGTCAACTGCCTGTACGCTGTGGCAGCTCTCGGTAAGTGCGGTGGTAACCGTCAGACTCGGCTTCTGTCGCGACGTTATGCTCGTTCGGCTGCGCCTGCTGTGCATTGAGTTAATTCAGTTGAATTACCCTCTAAGTGCACAAATGTGTGACCAGAACGTTCTTAGCCGAGCATTCTAATGGCAATGTAAGAATCACGACTGGTTAATGGAGTTCTAGAACAGTGATGTAGAATTTCAACATTGGAAAATCTTTTAAAAAATTATCCAAAGGGTATAGTTATACTTTATCGAACACTGTGGGGTAATTCATCCTCTGCATTTCCCGCTTGGGAGCGATGGTTAGCCACCCACAGTGCGGCACACGGGGGGCCAGCTCCAGTTCTGAGGCCAGTACCTCGGTCAAGGGGCGACAGCAGGAGTGCACCAACATCAGCAGTTGCATGGTGGTTTGAGTTTGCAAATTGATGGGGTCCATCTGCATTTGGAAGAATGCTTGTGTAATGTGGGGGTACTCGGGCAGCCTATAGCCTAGTGGCTAAGGTGTTTGTGTGGGCCCTGGAAGGTTGGTGGTTCAAGCCGAGTGTAGCCACGAGAAGATCAGTGCAGCTGTTGGGCCTTAAACCCCCACATTGCTCTAATCAACTGTAAGTGGCTTTGGATAAAAGCTTCAGCTAAATAACCGTCAGGTGCTCCCGCCCGCTCCCTTCCTCGCCAGGCCTCCCCAGCGACTCCCAGGTGGTCCAGGTGCTGGAGGAGGAGTCCCGGAGCCGCCTGTCCCAGTTCAACCAGAAGGACATCTCCATGGTGTTCAGCAGCAGCATGAAGCTGCACCCGTCCAGCGAGCACCCGCTGATCGAGTCGTGCCTGTCGGGCCTGGAGAGGAACGTGGAGCGGGAGCGGCACCCGCAGACGCTCTTCCTGCTGCTCTCCTACTACCGGCTCAAGTGGCGCTCGCTGCAGGCCGAGGGCCCCTCGCCCGAGCAGCTGCTGACCAACCGCAAGATCCTGCGGCTGGTCAAGCACACGGTCAGCAGCGTGAGCAGCGTGCGCGACCACGAGATGGCGCTGCTGGACGAGATGCTGTCGGCGTGCGCCTGCGAGGCCAGCAACAAGTCGCTGGAGCTCATCTTCAGCTCGCACCTCTTCTACCAGAACCGCCAGGAGAAGTTCATCGTCAGCCTCGCCGGTAAGGGGGGGTCGACCCGGGCCCGGGGTTTAAAAACGGTACCTTTGTTTTTTTGGGGGGTGGGGGTGGGGGGGGTTTCCGACGCTTTTCTGTGTGTTCCGTCGTCGGTCTCGCCTGGTGAATTTGAGCTCGCGAGGAGGAGAAGTTGGGTGGGATTTTGGGAGCATTTCATTTGTTCCTGTACATGAGGTCAGCTTAGTCAAATGCTGAAAAGTATTCAAATCCAAAATGAATACTACTGGAACTCAGGTCTGTGTCAAATGGCGCATTTGAGCTTGCAAAGAGGAGCAGGGGGGGCGGTCATCTGTTCCAGTACACCAGGCACGCTCGGTGACATGCAGAGAAGGATTTGAATCCAAAGTAGGCGGGGCTTGCTCACAATAGGGGGCGTGACCCTTTCTCTCCTGGCCCCGCCCACAGAGGAGCTGCCGAAAAAGGTGGACAGCATCACGCCGTACACGATGGCCCTCATCGCCAAGTACATCGCCCGGCACCGCCTACGCCAGACACGGCTCCTGGACACCATCGCCGAGTTCCTCGTCAAGAAGGGCGAGTACCTGGACAGCAAGGTACGCCGTCCCACAGGGACTCTGTCTGTCCATGGTCACGCACTGACTCTGTCTGTCCATGGTCACGCACTGACCCTGTCTGTCCATGGTCACGCACTGACTCTGTCTGTCCATGGTCACGCACTGACTCTGTCTGTCCATGGTCACGCACTGACTCTGTCTGTCCATGGTCACGCACTGACTCTGTCTGTCCATGGTCACGCACTGACTCTGTCTGTCCATGGTCACGCACTGACTCTGTCTGTCCATGGTCACGCACTGACTCTGTCTGTCCATGGTCATGCACTGACTCTGTCTGTCCATGGTCACGCACTGACTCTGTCCATGGTCACGCACTGACTCTGTCTGTCCATGGTCACGCACTGACTCTGTCTGTCCATGGTCACGCACTGACTCTGTCTGTCCATGGTCACGCACTGACTCTGTCTCCATGGTCACGCACTGACTCTGTCTCCATGGTCACGCACTGACTCTGTCTGTCCATTGTCTGAAGACATATTTTCTTGATTTGACTCTGTATTCCACTAACTTAGATTTGTAATCAAACCATTTACTTGTGGTCTAATGATCAGCTTTTATTAAAGGGTATTTTTATTTTATTTTGTCAAAACAACAGTGACTGTTATCCAGCTCATATTATACACCCATAGCGTTCAGGTAAGAAGGTTGGGGAGCACCACTCCAGCAGGTTACTTGGAGCAAGCGTCTTGGAAAATTATTCATTCTCTTTGTTTTTAATGCCAATCAAATGTGTGTATAACAAGGCTAAAACAAGGGCACTTAATTCTAAATGCATTGCTCTATGGAAAGCGGCATCAATGAACCTATCTCATGGGTATGGAGTCGTGAGATCCATTGAGTACTTTTCCAGTGACGGCGTTCAATATTCCGCTGTTGAGTAGCTTGGTTCTGGGGGAACTAGGCTGTGCTGTCAAGACAGATCAAGCGTTTGTCATTTTAAGTGCGAGGTGTACTGAAATAAATATTTCTCTGGGCTGCCATTGTGTAATTCATCCTCCAGAAAAGAAAGCTCAGTTTCATGCATATGTCAGGGGATGCACATAGAAGAAGAATGTACAGAAATGTCAGTCATGTTCAGGAAGAAGGAGAGCCTTGTGAAAAGACGTAAAGATGGTCCTGCCCCCACCCCCACCCCAGGTGATCCAGAAGCTGGTGTTCCCCTTCAGCCGGATGAACTACCTGCCGTCCAACGAGGTGCAGTTCTTCTCCAAGCTGGAGGCGGTGCTGGAGCTGAAGGCGCTCAACTCTCCTCTGGCCACCGTCAACATCCTCATGTCCCTGTTTCAGCTGGGGCGCTTCCCCGGCCTGGTGCTGCACCGCGTCTTCTCCACCTCCTTCATCAGCTGCGTCACCAGTGAGAGCGCTATACACACACACGCACACACCTATATACACACACACACACACACACACACAGTGACGGGTCACCCTGGCTCTCCCTGCAGACAGCCCGTACGCGCTGACACAGACAGACGCACACACGCGCACACGCGCACACGCGCACACGCGCACACACGCACACACAGACACAGACACAGACACAGACACAGACACAGACACAGACACAGACACAGACACAGACACAGACACAGACACACAGTGACGGGTCCCTGGTGCTCTCCCTGCAGACAGCCCCTACGCGCTGATCGTGCGGCGGTACCTGTCCCTGCTGGACGCGGCCGTGGAGCTGGAGTACCAGGACTACACGGGGCCCCGCCTGCAGGACACGCACAAAGTGCTGATGTTCGAGCACGCGCTGACCGCCGACGAGGTCAACCGCAAGTACAGGTCAGCGTGGCCGGGGGTCACGGGGTTGGGGGGTCGGGGGTCACAGGGCCGGGGGGGTCGCATGCGAGTTCGTGAAATATAGCAACATATTAAATGTATTTTTCACAAAATATCTGTGTTTATGTGTACGTTCGTGTGTGTGTGTGTGTGTGTGTGTGTGTGTGTGTACGTGTGTGTACGTGTGTGTACGTACGTGTGTGTGCGTGTGTACGTACGTACGTGTGTGTGTGTGCGTGTGTACGTGTGTGTACGTGTGTGTACGTGTGTGTACGTGTGTGTACGTGTGTGTACGTGTGTGTACGTGTGTGTGCGTGTGGCTCTGTCTGTGCTGCAGCTATAAGGGTCTGGTGGCAGAGGCCCTGCGGCAGTTGGTGGGGGAGCACGGCTACAAGCAGGACGAGGTGCTGGCCCCCGGCTACTACACAGGTCGGCCATTTTAGATTTCCCTGCGCCGCTTACAACTCAAACCGCTTTTTATTCATCATCTAAACTTTCAATTTTGTTGTTTGTTTACTTTATTTTATTATTTCCTTTTTTAGACTTCCTGCTGTGGATCGACAGCTCGGGGAGCGTGCTGCCAATCAAGGCGGGGGGCGGGGCTAGTTTGGGGGTGGGCTCGCCGGCCTGCGTCCCGGGCATGGGCGCCGGCGTGGTGCCCAAATCCCCCGACGGGCAGGCGGCCGTCTCCGCCCTCACCGCCGACTTCCAGAAGTTCTCCCCGTTCGTCCAGCTGGAGGAGGGGGGCGAGGGCAGGCCCGGGGAGGAGCTGGGGGCCCCCGAATCGCCCTTCCTGCCCCACCACATCCGGCCCCAGGTCCCGCCCGGCCCCCCGCCCCCGAGAGGTGGCCCCAACGGGGGCGGCCCGCTCGACTACAGCCCCTACTACAGCCCCTCCACGGATTACTACGCCAGCCTGGCCAAGGAGCAGTCTCTGGAGAGCCAGGACAGCTCCACCCTGAGCAGCCCGTCTGACTGCCTGGCCCAGGGCGGGGCTCAGGGCCCGGGGGGCGGGGCTGGGGCAGAGTCCCTCTTCCAGTTCTCCATCGGGAAGATCCTGGAGGACGAGGGCGGGGCGCCGGGACAGGCCCAGGGACCCGACTGCGATCTGCCCGCCTTCTACGAAGGGGTCCCGTACCCGGAGGGAGGAGAGGGGGGCGTGGGGCCCGCCTCCCCGCTGCAGCTGCACCCGGCAGGGTGCCCCGAGGCAGACCGGGGCCCCGGGGAGCACCACCAGGTCAAGAGGTGAGGGGGAGGCAACATGGGCCAAGGGCTGGGGAGGGACACACTGAAATGTTGGTGGGCCAGTTGGGGGGGCTTCCCTCTTCCCTCTGGCCAAATAATCCCCAGTGCAGCAGTGTGGCGATGGGGACACTGTGCTGTAGGAGACTGTTTTCCTGATCGATGTTCTGACTCGCGGAGGTCATTAAAGATCTCAAAGAGTAGGGGTTCCTCGGTGTACTGGCTAAATTCCATGCCTGGCTCCTGCTACCTAATGATCCCCTGGTTTAATCGGCGAAATAGTTGTTCTCCACCTCAGCTGATGTGTGGCGAGCATTCTGGCACAAAATGGCTGCCGTTGCCATTTTGTTGCCAGGTGGGTGCTACACACATCGGTGGTGGTTGAGGCGCGGTTACCCTTCATCATTGTAAAACACTTTGAGTCTGGGAAAATTACTATCTAAATGCTAGGAACTTGCATCCTGGACCGTATGCATGTGCGTTCAGTAAAGACCCTATTCCTGCCCTCACTTTGTAGAGTGATCCTGTCAGTCAATGACAAGTGGCACTACTGCCACAACTCTGACGTGCTGGTGGGGTCCCGGGCCATGAGAGACCGGCACCTGCAGCTGCTGGGATATGTCATCCTCCAGGTGGGTCCCACACCACAGATCCAGGTGTTCTGGAAATCAGGGGCCCACCGTACAGAAACGTGTGGGCCACTAACCAGACCTGGGTCAAGTATGGAATCGTTTTGGATTCAAATTCCTACGCTTTACTGCGCTTGTCTGGTGTATTGGAAGCTATGAAACGCTCTCAAAAAGGGCCTTCTGGTCTTCTTGGTTGGCTCAGTCGCGCCTCGCAAGATCAACCAAGCACAGAAAAATCTTTGAATCCAAAACAATTACGTGTTTGACCCAGGCCTGTCACTGACAATAACTTGTGTTTGCCCGGCCACATTGGCCAATACATAGCCTCCCTATTTTACATATTTGCCATATTAATGTAGCAATTAAAATCTGCAGGATGGTCGATCTTCAGGAACGTCACTGGGCGGCCGCGCCCTTGAGAACTTTGCTTGTGATTTTGCTCGATGCGTTTTAAGTGAAACGTGAATCGTACGGCGGTCTCTCTCCCTCTCGCCACCCTAGCTGCCGTACCTGGAGCTGGAGAAGCTGAGCGGGATCGAGGAGGTGAAGCAGTACCTCCACAAGAAGCTGCTGGAGGTGCCCTTATGACGGCGGCGGGGCGGGATGTGTGTGCCGGGGTGGGGCGGGGCGGATTTGGGGGCCCGCGCTCCTCCTCTGGCCCGGCACACCTTCAGTAATAACCACCACAGCTCCCTGCTGAGAGGCAGTTAGCCTGCAGCCATTGGGCATAGGGGGGGGGGGGGTGGGCGGGGGGCGGGAACTGTGGGGTAATCGTCTCATCATTGGCTTTTTTTTTTGGGTGTGGGTGTGGTTTTGGGGAGGGTGGGAAGGGGAGCGTGAGGGCGATTAAGGGGGGGGGGGTCTCCTCTCAAGATCTCGTTTTCCGTGTTCGGTCTCACGTCCCTTTTTTATAGTCTGTGCTTAACCGCAGTTGTAAAGCATGTTGGGGCTTGATATTGTTTCGCTCTTTGGGGAGGGGGGGTGACGTGGGGGGGTGGGGGGGCGGGGGGCTGGGACATTTAGGTAACCAGACGTAACTTTATGGGTCATACGGAATAATGGGTTCTAAAAAACGTATAATATGTTTTATAATACTGGTGTAACTGCACGGGGTGTAGCAAAGTGAGGTTAATTGTGGAGGTGAATTGGAGTAGGGGTACAAAAAAAAAAAGAAAAGAAAAAGATATATATTTTTTTCAGTATGCTGTCACAACTCACATCTTGATTGATGCTAAGCAACGCACCCAGTGGATTGTGGGATTGTTGGGCCGCTGGCCTGGACGGTGAACAGTTTCGGGGGCTCGAGATGACACCGATGACTTGCTCAAGTCTCCCAGATCCTGAATGAAGCCGCCATCCTTTTATATAACAGAACTGGGGTGCCTGGGCGGCGCCTCACCAGTGCTGTCTCTCCAGCGGGAACAGCTGCACAAAGTTACTGTCGAAGCTCAGGCCGATGCTGGTGAACTGAGCGGTTGCCCCGTAGACACGGACACGGTTTTCTCGTCCGCCGAGTCTGGGTGTGGTCTGACGACCAGTGAGCTCTCACACACAGCCTTTATCGCCCAGGAACCCAGCTTATTCTGGAAGTTCCACTTTTGGCCACAAGGCCAAAGAATCTCATGCATTCGGTGTTGTTTTAATACCGTCAGTGAAGGACAAATCGATTGCCCTCGTGCTGGCGTCAACGCGGTTTCTGGATTGGCCATCCGTATGCTTTTTACGTTGACCTTGCCGTCCAAGACCGGTGTCGGCGGCAAAACTTGATACAAGTTGTGGAGGTGTTTGATTAGAACGCACCTCGGCTTTCCTGCCAGTTGAAGACACCGTTGACATTTAATCATTGTCAAATGCATCACTAAACATCTGAAGAGTTTGAGGTTTTATCTTTCGAAATGGGGGGTCTTTTTCAGATTGAACATGGACTACTTGAACGAAAGGTCAGGGCAACATAGCATTGTGGGATCTGTAGTCCTTAGACCAGAATCCCCACCCAGTTCTTGCCACCCTGGTTGTGTGCGTTCGCTTTGCACTGTGGATGGGAGTCCCCCCTCTTTAGTTGTCTGAGGCAAAAATAATTTATTGATACTTTTGGTCTTCTGGAATGTGTGAAGAGGGTGTGTGTGTGTGTGCGCAGGGGGAGAGGGGTGGAGATGGGGCTAGAAGTTTTTGTTTATATATACATAAAAAAAAAAAAGTCTATATAAAAGATATTATTAAAAAAATGTTAAAAAGCAAAAGTGTCCTGTGATTTTATTCGCCGATATCCAGTGAAACGATGGCTCGTGCCTCGGAGTGTGGAGCTGGCATGGTCCATCGAAACCACAAGAAATTACACATTTACATGAGCATAATCTCCCTTTGCTATACAAGCCCAGGACCCTGAGAAGTAAAAATGTAATAATTGAGCAATTTCCATTTTCTTGGAAAAATGTGTGCATTGACTTGAGTGTGAAAAGGCACATGTGAATTGCCTAAAGAAGTCGTACAGAACACCAAGCCATGATACTTCATGACCACAAAGAAGAGTTTGATGGCTTCCTTCAAGTGACGCAATTCCAGTCATAATACAGGGCTAAGTTTGGGGAACCCAGGAGAGCGGATTGAGGAGTGTTGAGAAGGCAGCTGTGGTTTTGGAGAATGTGCTTCTATGATACTATCGGATATAAGATGGCCTTCACTCTGGGGTGGATGGACCCAGGTGACCAGAGAAGGATTTGCTGGCCTATATTTTGGGCTAACTTGGGTTATTTTGATGTTTGGTAGAGAAGCCAGCCAGGTTGAGGGGGTACATCAGTTTAGGTTTTCCTAAAATAAAATAAAAATCGAGCAACCAAGTGCCACCGTTGACTGATTCAAATCGATCCTTTCACTGTGGAGCGCAAACCTTTTCAGATTTGTTGGAACAAGTTTACAGCACACTAGCGTTGTTTACATGAATGAATGGCATTTGGCAGATGCTCTTATCCAGAGCGAGGTACAGCTGATTAGACTAAGCAGGAGACAATCCTCCCCTGGAGCAATGCAGGGTTAAGGGCCTTGCTCAAGGGCCCAGCGGCTGTGCGGATCTTATTGTGGCTACACCGGATTAGAACCACCGACCTTGCGTGTCCCAGTCCTTTACCTCAACCACTACACTACAGGCCCGCCCTGGTTATAATGGGATTTCGTGGACCATCCCTGTAGAACACCACAGCCTGGGACAGTGGTGGTGAGGTGGAGAAGAGGAGACAGATGGCAGATGTGCACAAGAGGAGTGAGCTAAAAAGACTAAACAGTCGGGGGGGGGGGGGGAGCTGCTAAACCAGACTTTTCACCCTTTAAGAGCCCACTCAGGGCAGCGAATCGAATTATAAGGAAAGGTGCCCTGGTGGATCATGATACTTATACTTTTTCACATCTTGCATTGCCGTCTTGATGACCTGAACAACAGTTCGCATAAGGCAACTGAATGTTTGCATTAGCTGCACAAGCAGTATAAAACACACAAAACAAAGAACTAGTGCTGGCCCAGCACCTATTTTCAATACCTATTTTTCCATTTTGAAGGATCTTTATCACGGTATCATATCTTTGTTCATTGCCATTAGCCAAGCCATTAGCATTTTATTAGTAACCAAAATTACTGAGTGGGCCTTTAAGGTGCAAGATCACAAATATAGCATTAGAAATGCTGGAAGCAACTTTTCAATCACCATTAAAAAATTTTAAAGTTCCAAAAGTTCTACAACACTGACTTTTTGGAAAAAATTCCAAAAAACCTACTTAATAAGCTCCGTTTGTCACTTGTTGAAAGCTAGGATCTTAAACATAACTACATGTCACCAGTGAGCATAAATATCCCAAAAAATAGTTTGTTTAAACCCTGCAGTCCGACCAACTTAGATGTTTGCTTCAAACATCTAAAAATAATCCATTTTATTTTTAATCGTCAAAGGCACAAATCTCCTTCTCACTGGACCCCGTTGTTTATGTGGAAGTCATAAATTCACTGTGCTTTAGTCGTATTGGAAGTACATGTGCAATCACACACCTTTATAACTTTGCTGGCCAGTGGAGGATGGGCTCCCCCTCTATAGCCTACTGAGATTTCTTCCCATTGGAGAGATGTTTTTATTTTTTTTTACCTAACATACTTCCAATTTTGGGGTTTCAGGTCTGGTGGTTGCTTTTTCTGCTATCCAGCTTCCGCTACTCCGTGAGGTGTCTAGGTGACCGTCTTCTCTAAAAAGCAGAATATACAAACAAGACTGAATTGCACTGGAATTAATACAAGAAAAAAAAAGTGCATTTATTATCAATTTTCCCCAGAAACGTGTCCACGGAGTACGAAAACGAGCCCCTTCTTCTGGCATGTGGAAAAATGACACGCGCGGTAGACAAGGGCTTTGGGGAGACGGCATCGCTCCCCGCCCACACCGCAGCACAAACCTGACATGTCCCAATGCCTCGGGTGTTTCAGCATTTCCGTTTCATGTAAAAACAAACAAAAAAAAAAAAACAAAAAGAAAAAACACAATGGCCAACATGGTCTTTCAGAACACCTCAAGAAAGGCAATAAAAAAAGCGACACACATGTAACACGCCTCCTTTAAAAGAGAAATCGTCCAATCGCGTAAGAGTCTCTGAGGAAGAGGGGGGGGGTGCCAGCCCTGTCCCTCTGTCTCGGTCAGTTTCGGAGCGGGGCAGGGGCGGAGGGAGAATCGGTGCCGCCAGCTTTTAGGAGGACCCCGACACCTCTCCCATCCCGCACAGCCCCTCCTCCTGTGGGGCGGGGCTAATCGGAGTCGGAGTCACTGCTGTCTGTGGACGAGCTGCTGGATCCGTCCGATTGGTCGTCGTCGTCGTCTTCGTCATCCTCTTCGTCATCGTCATCGTTCTTGGCAAAGGAGACGGTGTTGTTAGTTGCTGATGATTAGTTCCTCTACCGAGTTACAACTGTTCCTATCCCCGTTTTACAACTGATGACCCCCCCCCCCCCCACAGGTGGCGACTCAATAGCCAATGGCGTGCTGGCATTGTGAGCCGGCCAGTCAATCAGCACAGGCAGTCAAGATTCCACGGCAGTGGAACAACTGGCCTGACAGCCTGCGCTGATCCAAATAAACTTGACTGATCTTACTTAGGGAACATATTTACAGTATAATTCAAATATAATAATGATTATTGTTCATACCGTTGTCACTTTACAGACTCTCAAAACCGAGTGACGCTCGGAGCCCTTCGCACTGACCTCGTCGTCATCGTCGCTGTCTGTGCTTCCTGAAGAGTCTTCATCGTCGTCATCCTCAGAATCGGACGAGTCGGTTTTGTCGTCTTCCTCTGAGTCCGATGTGTCCTGCTGGAGAGAGCAGGGTCACTCCTCTCCTCGCTCTACTGCGCTTTCTCTGAGGCCAGTTACACGCACGCACACACGCACGCACGCACGCACGCACGCACGCACGCACGCACGCACACGTATGCATGCGCACACACACATTAACAAACAGACATAATACGCACATGCCCCCCCCCCCCCCCCATGCGTGCACTCACATACATATACACACACACACACACACACACACGCACAAACACGCATGCACTGCCCCCCCCCCACCCCACCCACAGACACACATACATACTCTCACTCACGCATGCACGCACACGTGCGCATGTGCACACACACACACACACAATACATGTCAACTTGAGCATCTGACCTGGCGACCTTGTGGCAGCATGTAGCTCGATGCCGTTGATATTGCCCCTCTCCCCCCTCCCCTCCCCCCCCCCCAATGGTGAGTGAGTCCTCGGGGTGAACGGGCGTTACCTTGGCCCGGTACGCCATCGCACGCCTGCCCCCCCCGGCCCCCAGTCCTGCGGCTCTGGCACCTACCGCCTTCCCCTTCACCACCCGGACCTTGGCCGCCGGCGCCCGTGCCTTGGTGGTGCTGCGTCGCTTCTGCACACACACACAGAAACCAGGGCGGGGGAGGAGAACAGCGGGTAGACACAGTTGAAGCTCAAGCATTGATTAGTCGCTTTTTTCCTTCTTCTTTTTTTTTTTTTTACTGCCTCTCCTGGGCAATGCGATTATGTTAGTATTGAGTTTGTTCTCAAGCACTGTGCTAGCCCCTACTTAATGCAATGATAGGACAGTCTGACTTAAAGGGATATTTCCCTTTGGTGTGACACGTCACTTTGTGGAGCCGAGCCCATTGCATTTTCCTGGGAGTGAATACCACCAACATCGGCAGTCCCTGCTGACTGCTGCTTCTTCCCAGCTTCCAATTCACTCCCATTCATTTGTACATTTCAAAGCACAAACAAACTACGGAGAATTGTAGATTGATAAAAGAGTCCAAACGACTCGCGTTTCCAAAAGTGGATGGGAGTGAATTGGAAGGCGAATAACTGGAAGGACCAGAGATGTGGTTCTAACGTTCAAAAAGAGAAAGCTGGTGTTGCTCGTATTCACACTGTACCAATACAATGGGGTAAACCTCTGCAAAATGAAGTGAAACATCCCTTTAAACAGAACCGACTGGCTCACTAAGCAGCCCCCCCCCCACCCCCCCCACACTTCAGCTGGTTGATTGACAGCGCATGCAGAGGGCAAAGCACAAACCAGTCAGGCAATTCCTCCATGTGATGAGAAATGAAATGGCTTTACAGTGGGGGGAGGGGGGGGGGGACCCTCATCCCGATTTCTGCCACACCCCTCCCTTCTCTGTGGGTGTGCTCATTCGTGAAGGACAGGCTGGGGTTAAACAGCGGGGGGGGGGGGGGGGGGGGGGGGGGGGGGGGGCATGACTTGGGACACACAGACGGAGGACTCAGGGCGTTGAGGAAAGCACGAGTCCCAGACTCACCGTGGTGGAAAACTCCTTGTACACCGCTCGCTCCTGGGGAGAGAGGGACTGCGGGAGATAAGAGAGAAAAGGGGGGGGGGGCAAACGAAAAATGAGTACCACCCCCAGCGCCCGTACGGCCCCCAAAAAACCACGAGCCCCCCGGTGCGCCCCTCGGCCCCTCCCACCTTGACCCAGACCTCCAGGTCGGCCTTGTACTCCAGCTGCTGCTGCTCCACCAGCTTCTTGTACTTGTCCTTCTGGCTCTGGCTGAGCTTGTGCCAGCGCTTGCCGATCTCCACCATGCGCTCCTTCAGGCTGAAGTGGTTCAGCTCCCCGTTGGTCAGCAGCTCCTGGGAGAACATCTGGTAGCCGCTCCTGGGGGCACGAGAGGGAGGGAGGGAGGGAGGGAGGAGGAGGAGGAGGAGAGGTGAGAAACCGGGAGAGAAACAAAGAGGGAGGGAGAGAGAGAGAGGGAGAGGGAGAGAGAGAGAGGGACAATAAGTAAAGAAAAAGGAGATAACAAGAGGACAAGTAGGGGGAAAGGAAGGAGAGACGGGTGTTAAGAGGGAAGGAAAGGATGAGGAAGAGAATTGAAAAAGAGACAGAGAGAGAGGGAGGGAGAGCAAGAGACAGACAGACAGAGAGAGAGAGAGAGAGAGAGAGAGTGGGAGGGAGTGGGAGGGAGAGGGTTGCTGGTGGTGCTGACTCACACAGGGGGCTTCTTTGGTTCCCCGTCAAATTTTGGTTTCCTCTGCCCCTGTCCTGCCTGAGGCGTCCTCATCTCCAGCAACTCCCTCTGCAACAACGCAACACCGTCAACTACACTCACTCTCTCTCACTCTCTCACTATCTCACTCTCTCACTCTCTCACTCTCTCACTCTCATACACACACACCGACACACACGTGTCAAACCAATATTTACACATACATTACATTGCATGCACATCATTTAAACACATTTCAAACAGATTTATATGCATATGCAGTTACATATCTATTTCACACATGATGTATAATGCAAACAAATGAGCAAACCGCTCAGTAGAAACCGCTGCCATGTAAACACACTAGGCCAGAAAGAGAACAACTAGAGAAGGGACAGACAGAACAAACAAAAACGGGTCAAATGAGAAGAAGTAACGCTAAGGAACACGCAGCCCAGAGTGGATACACTCCGACCAGTGACCAGAAGAAGAGCAGGTTGACCAACATTTTGACACTTCTTCAGCACACTGGAGAAGACAGAGGTCAAAACGTCTGGTCACTGACCACAGGCCGGTACTGAACCTCGTATCTCTTCTGGTCTTCGGCCGCCTTTTTGATCCACGGGATCTTCTCCTTCTTCTCCATGGACTTCCAGGCCGACTCCATGGCGCTCTGAGCTTTCTTTCTGTCGTTCTGCGGGGAGGGGCGGGGGAGAAGGTCAGCGATTTCCTCTACCAGGGTACTGGCCAGAGTCATAATTCTCTGTCCTCTCCTTCCCTGTCTCACACCTCCATCTCTCCTTCATTTACCCTACTTGCTTTCCTGGTTCTCTCTCCTTTCCCCTCCCTCACACTGTCGAAGACAGCTACTCCATGTATGCACAAGAGTGGACCAAATACAGCACAAAATACATAATAATAATAATAATATTAATAATAATAATAATAATATTCATAATACAATTATGCTATATTGCACCTTTTGTGATCTGAACACACTTTTGGAAAATCTTACCTCAACCAGCACCCATTTTGATTAATGAAGAATGGCAGCCATTTTGTGTACATGAACATACCGTAGTATACTTTAAATTCTGAACCTTGTATACCACAATTTCTCATCTCCGTATGCCGCATAAGGTCTCCAGTGGTAATGCTGTCCCATTAGTTACATCAACAGACAACTAAAACTGGCAGAAGCCAACGTATTTTGGCTGTTGAGGAACAGTTTTCTTCTGGGAAGTATTTATAAAGCTCCCGAGGCACTGGTCTTCCACCAGTTTTAATTTCCTTGGAGGACTTGGCACAATTATAAAGTTTTTACAAATATTCCTACAGAAGGTTGCCATGGTTTTTTTTAATCACATCCAAGGTCTAATGGCCTTTCTTCTGAGACCAACTCCTTGATTACTGTACTCCGATGAACAGCAGAATGAATTAGTGAACTGGAAGCATCAGTTAATGAGGAAAGTCTGATTGCGTCCCCCCCACCCAAAAGAATAAACAAAATTTTTTTGTTTATTCCTTAACGGAAAGAAAATAATCAATGCTGCATTACAGAATGCACTTCTATAAATGGCCGTTCTGCGCAGGCAGAAACCCGGACACCCCCTGTGAGGACCCCTCACCCTGTACTTGGCCAGGTAGTCTCCGATGACGCTCTGCTGCCACATCTCCTCGGCCGTCTTGGGCGTCTCGGGGAGGCGCGTGCGCTTCTTTCCGTCGCGCTTGTCTTTGGTGAGGCCGGGCGCCCACTGCTCCACGTCAGGACAGCGGTCCTGAGGACAAGCCCCCAGGCAGCACCGACATCAGGACACAGGGAGCGGCTCATGTAAACCTCTGACACTTCCAATACGCCAAGACCCTCAGCAACACGGATTGGTTGGAACCTGCCCCTGAGATCACTGATTGGTTGGGTCCTTGCATTAACATTAACGGCATTTGGCAGACGCTCTTATCCAGAGCGACGTACAGTTGATTAGACTAAGCAGGACTAAGCAGGAGACAATCCTCCCCGGTCAGAACTCTACCAGTGGATTAAGAGATCAGTTCTGAGAGGAGCAGGAAGCCAAAGAGTGCAGAGTGCATTTCTGCCCCAAAAGCCACATATTTAAAAGGGGGAAATAAAGCTTCTTCATCTTAGTTTAACAGGCAGAGAGACCTGTAACTATAATCCATCTAGTAACTGTTTATGTATAAGAGAGGATTAAATTCACAGATATTTACTGATTTAGTCATTTGAATGCGCAACATTAAGCTTTTGGCAGATGCGTTAATAGAGCTAACAAATTCTGTAGACAATATTTTTTGGCAATAGGAAGATCTAGGAAGGTCTTACATTGTGGGCTCCATGGAAATATGCTGAGCTCTGTATGTATTGTGTCTATGATACTGCAGTACATATGCATTGTGTCTGATACAGCACAGTGTAAGCATTGTGTCTATGATACTGCACAATATATGCATTGTATCTGATACTGCACTATGTATGGATTGTGTCTATGATACTGCACTGTGTATGCATTGTGTCTGATACTGCACTATGTATGGATTGTGTCTATGATACTGCACTGTGTATGCATTGTGCCTGATACAGTGCAGTGTATGCATTGTGCCTGATACAGTGCAGTGTATAATCCCTGTCCCGCTATAGACAAGCAGTGGGTCCCACCTTGGTTGCTGGGGATTTGGCAGTAAGGGAGTTGCCTGTGTTCCCCAGCCCGAGCCGGGACCCCCCCAGCTTCTCCTCGGTCAGGACCCGGTCCCGTTCCTCCACCGGCAGGCTCTGGAGAGCGCGAGAGAGAGAGCGGTCAGCGACGTCGCACAGCACTACAGACCCGCCACAGATCTGGCAGCCACCGAGCGGCCTCAGCCATCGGAGGCCAAAGCAAGGGTCTCACCTCGAGAAACCTCTGCAGGTCCACTTCATACTGCTTCTTTTTCTGGAAAAGATCACACATCGCACACACATTAGCCATGAGTGACTAATAAACACATGCCATCGGTCTGGTTAGGTCACTTCCTCTTAGGAGGGTTGTGGGGTTTTTTTTTTTTAAACAGCCATGACACTAAGGAGATCCAGCAAGTTAGTAAAATTTACCAAAGGCATTGATCTTCTTTTCAAAACATAAAAAATGAACAAATCCAAAGGCAAACCGGGGTTTTAATATACTTTTATATACATTTAGTGCTGCTAATTATCTTACAGTGGTTCCCAGCCATGTTCCTGGAGATCTACCACCCCATCGGTTTTCACTCCAACCCAAACAAAGCATACCTCATTCAACAGCTAGAACAGGGCTGCCGAACCCTGTTCCTGGAGATCTACAGTCCTGTAGGCTTTCACTCCCAACCCTAACAAAGCTCACCTCATTCAGCAGCTAGAGCAGGGCTGCCCAACCCTGTTCCTGGAGATCTACCACCCCATAGGTTTTCACTCCAACCCAAACAAAGCACACCTCATTCAACAGCTCGAGATCTCATTGCGCTGCTAATTATTGGAATTGGGTTTGCCAAATTAGGGTTGAAATGAAAACCTACAACACAGAAAGAGGGTTCGGAACCATTTTTTAATTGGTGTTAAAGCAGGGGTGCCCAATCATGTTGGTGGAATGACCTTCCCGTGAATGTCAGAACGGCAGGGTCTTTGACCATTTTCAAGCGCAGACTGAAGGCTGCACCTTTCCCTCCCTACCTCACTACCTTGTGTATGTCATAGATTATAATAGCACTTATGTATAGTTATAGTAGTACTCAAGGGTACTCTAGCTGCCAACCGTGGTATGCTAGTTGGTAAGCTGATTTTTTCAAGGTTTCAATTTGTATCTTTGTGATCATGCTAGGACTCCTTTATGGAGTACTTTGTAGGAACTGCACTTTCCACTAGGGTCCTGAATGCACTTGTCCCTGGGTTAGATTTGCGCTTCATGGTAGGCCGCTCTGGATAAGAGGTCAGCTAAATGCCTTGTGCCATGTATTGTAATGTAATGTAATGTAATGTAGAGGGCGGGCTTGTCTGACCTGCTCACAGCGCTTCTGGAACATGTCCTTCTCCTTCTGCGTCATCATCTTCCACTGCTTGCTGCAGAGCACCATGCGCTCCGTACTGGGCACGTCCTTCATGTTCACCATCAGCTCCGCACAGTACAGGGAGTAGCCATTCCTGAGGAGGAGATATCAGTGTCTACAGGGAGACAGAGGGGTAACGACCTCCCACCCCATTTCAGGGTACAGGGAGTAGCCATTCCTGAGGAGGAGATATCAGTGTGTACAGGGAGACAGAGGGGTAACGACCTCCCACCCCATTTCAGGGTACAGGGAGTAGCCATTCCTGAGGAGGAGATATCAGTGTGTACAGAGAAACAGGGGGGGGGGGTACAGGGAGTAGCCATTCCTGAGGAGGAGATATCAGTGTGTACAGAGAAACAGGGGGGGGGGTACAGGGAGTAGCCATTCCTGAGGAGGAGATATCAGTGTGTACAGAGAAACAGTGGGGGGTACAGGGAGTAGCCATTCCTGAGGAGGAGATATCAGTGTGTACAGGGAGACAGGGGGGTAACGACCTCCCACCCCATTTCAGGGTACAGGGAGTAGCCATTCCTGAGGAGAAGATATCAGAGTGTACAGGGAAACGGGGGGTAAGACCTCCCACCTCCAGGCTGAACCAACTCCAGGATTTTGGTGGCCCTAAACAAGAAGTAACCTGGGGCAATTGCAGACAGGGACAATAACATAAAGAAAGCTATACTCGCCCTATACTCGCACTGCAGTTAAAATTACTTGCAAAATAACCGTTAAAAAAAAAAATGTTAAACCCGAATTGAGTGGCCCATCCATGGTTGTGGTCCTAAACAACCGCACACACCCATTATTCTGGCTCTGTCCACCCGACCTCGCACCGCTGAGTCGCAGACTTACGGAGGGGGCTTGGTGGGCCGTCCGTCGAACTTGTCCTTCAGCTGACGCTCGGCCTTGGTCAGGACGGACTTGACGTGTTCGTCGGAGTTGGACTCGGGGTGCGCCTCGTGGTACGCCCGCATACTGCCCTGTGGTGAGCCCACATCGCAGAGCGGTCAGCCATCTTTACATTACACTACATCACAATACGCGACAGACATTTCGCCCACATTTCACAGAGCAGTCAGCCATCTTTACATTACACTACATCACAATACGCTACAGACATTTCGCCCACATTTCAGAGCAGTCAGCCATCTTTACATTACACTACATCACAATACGCTACGGACATTTAGCCCACATTTCTACTGCTACAACAGCAGTGTAACACCGGGGAATTGAAACTGCAACCTTCTGGCTACAAGCCCTGTTCCCTACCCTGCCACCATCATGCTGCAAGGAGTGCATTAGTGACGAAGGACCGACATCCGTTTTCTCAAGAAATCCACTCGTCGCACAAAGCCAACTCCACATCACACAAACTTGCTGACCTTTGACCCTGACCGACCCCCGCTCACCTCGTAGTCCTTCTGCAGCTCCAGGGCTTTGCTGATCCACTTGAGGCGCTTCTTGTCGGAGAGCTGGGACCACTGTCTGCGCAGGGCCTCCTTCAGCTCCTTCTGACTCACCTGAACAGTTCGGGAAGGGGGAAAAAACGTTTTGAGCGATATGAGCACGGGGATTTCATTCTTCATGGCATGCATAGCTATTTCTGACATAACGTGGCTTGAGAGGGCAAATAATCCCTTAAAACTTCAATAGAAGATAATTAAAAGTTCTGAGAATTAAATTGTAGTTGGAAGGAAATCCAGCATACACAGCCCCCCCCCCCAGGACAGAGTTAGAGATTTCAGTCGCACAACTGGGAACTCCGAAAGTAGCATGCCTGAGGAGGTGACCTAAACAACCCTGCACCCCGATAGAGAAGCCAATCAACTGGGGCTGCCCTCCATCCTAGAAAAGCCAATCAACTGAGTCTGCCCTCCATCTTAGAAAAGCCAATCAACTGAGTCTGCCCTCCATCCTAGAAAAGCCAATCAACTGAGTCTGCCCTCCATCTTAGAAAAGCTAATGAACTGAGTCTGCCCTCCATCTTAGAAAAGCCAATCAACTGAGTCTGCCCTCCATCTTAGAAAAGCCAATCAACTGAGTCTGCCCTCAGCCTTGAAAATGTGTCTTCATGTGGGCTTCAGAGTGAATATGCTCATTGCTGAACTTACAGAAGAGGTCATAGCGATGAGCTTGCCTTATGAATACAACTGGCAATTACAAATTGGGGGGAAAAAAGCGCTAAAGCCAAACAACGGCTTTTAATGACATGACTCAACTCGACAACAGTATGAATTAGTTTTATAGGCCAGCGGAGGATGGGCATGCCCCTATAGCTGGGGGTTTTTCTCACCACTGTTTGAGGGTTTTGTGTGTTACACCCGTGTTCAACCGCAGCCCAGCGTCACGCCCCATTGCACACACAGTGTTTACAGTCAGTGAACCAATCAAAAACCCTTAGCGAGGCCACACAAGCCAAGTAGCTTCAGGCCATTCTGGCACGGAATGACATGAACATGTGCAGGCCAAGGACTGCAAAAAAAAAACGTGTGACACAAATAAAGGCCGTCGCTAGCAAGGCCGAATTTGCAGAGGTCCAGGGGTCAGAAAGTAAAAGTCATGCCATCCATGTCTTCCTTCAACCAATCAACTCAGCCAGCTGATTTCACCAATTCGTTCTACCTCCTGGCTGAAGAATGGTGCCATTTGGCAAATCCAGGTGACTGGAACAAAGTAACTCTTTTAAAGGTTCATTGAAGGACTCACGTCTGGGTGTAGCTTCATGTAGGTCTTCTTCTCGTGGTTGTACCACAGCTGCTGGGGAGTCTTGGGCTTCTCTGGGAGGTCTGACTTCTTCCTCTCCTCGATCAACTCAGGGTGATCCTCTCTGTGGAGATACATAAGAATATCTTAACGAAATAAAATTAAACAAAAATTTGAATTAATCAAATAAAAAATACCCACAAGGATGAATGTGTTAAGGCAGAATCTGCTTAATAATAAATGGAAGCAATGTAAAATAATTGTGAAAGAGTGCAAGAAATTCTAATCATGAAATTCCGTGCAGTTAATAATAATAACCATGTGGGCGTATAAGCTATCTTTCATCTTTTCTGTCGTACCCGATGTAGTAGTAAACAACAATGTGGGAGGGAAGAGAAAAATAATAATAATAATAATAATAATAATAAGTGTGTAAATTGCGAGTTATTCTTATTATGCTTTAAAAAATGTTTTATTCTATATACTACATTGCAGGCCTACGAGTAGTAGAATATTTAATTTTACCCCAGACTGCATACGCAAGACTAATACAGCATGCAATGGTGATGTGTATCCATAAGCAACAGCTGAAGTAGCTGGGTACAGTTGAGCATATCACGTTCCACCACTTCTGCCGCTTATGCCATTTCCCTATGTAAACTTCATGCATAACAGCCGCGGATGAACCCGGTGACGCAGGTACTGCGGTCGCTAGGCGACGGAGCTTCTCACTTGAAGCGCGCCATGTTCTTCTCGAAGGACTCCTTCTCCCGCTGGAACTCCTGGATGTACTTCAACTGTGAGTGGAGAGCAGAGAAGTCACACAGTTTTAATTTGCAGCAGTTAGCGCTCTCAGGGCTAAACAGGATATGACATCGCCCGGTGTGACCGGTGCTTGCCGTCACATGCTTCCAACACGTGCTTGGTTCCATTCTCCCGGGTCGAAAGCCAAGGTTGCAGCCCTGAGCACAGATGAAGAATATTACGGGGCGTCTACACAAATTTTTTTTTTCCCCCAAGAAGCACATGTGCTCCTAAGCTGAAATATTTAGGAGCAGACTAATGCCCCCCAGTTAGCAGATGTTCTCAAATTTACTCCTAAAATGGATCCGTGCTAACTGGAAAAATTATTTGAGCAGATTGCAGAGTGCTGCAGAATGTGGGGGAAGAGCCTATGACAACAACACAGAAACACAAGGAGAAGTACCATCAGTTTCCAAAGTTTTTTTCCTGAAAGTTCTCAATCACATAAGTCACATTGAACACTTACTGGGCTGCCCGCAGATGTGGAAAGTTCCATGTTCAGAAAGTAAAACTCCCCACCAGTATTCGGTTTCCTGAATTCACTAAAAATTACCACAATTCACCAGCCAGGAGGTAGAACTATTTAGTGAAATAATCTGGCTGAGTTCATGGGTGGAAGAAACACAGGGCAGGACTTTTATGTTCTGACGCCTGGACTCTCCACCCGAAGCAGGGAGACAGTTTTTGGAGTTTTCATAGGAAATTATCAAAGCAATTAGTCATTAAAGTCTTTAAATTAGCCCAAAATGTAAATGTAAAATCATAGGGATTATGAAAATACCAGAAAGCTGCTGTGTGGCTTACCACACACAAGTAAAAAAATAAAATAAAACCCAGACATGCATTATTTTTTAATTGCCAAGAAACATGTGGCTAACAACAGCTAATGGCATTAGCCTATAAAATGAAATAGTTAACACCACTTCTGTAACATGATGTTAAAGTGAAACCGAACAATTATGATGAACTAGGTAGTTCAGGTGGTTAGTTACTCTTGCTAGTTAGTCCACTCATGCTTATGAATCATAGTGTAGTTGACATGGGATTTAGTCAAATAGAAGAGTCGGGGAGTGATGCCCTCAGGCGATTAAGTTGGACCATCTGTCCACTCTGTAACCGCAACGCGCAAACTGAAGACGCACCTCTTCAAGCGGCACCTCCCCCCATCTCTCCCTACCTCCCTGTGAACCTTAATTGTTGTCTTTGTGATTTACTTTGCGTTTCGGTATTTTTAGTTGGCTAGGTAAGCAGTATTTGGATAGTTAAGTTTGGTCACTTTTGCTTTGTTATTTGTTTATTTGTTGATTTAAAAAATAAAATAAAATAAATAGGCCCTGGTCTTTATCTTTGTTGTACGGGTAGCAATTGAAATTGTACTTCCCTCTAGGGTCTTTCAGCGCACTTAGCCCTGGTTATGGGTATGCACTTTGTTGTACATCGCTCTGGATAAGAGCGTCTGCCAAATGCCATGTAATGTAATGTAATGTAACCGCAAAAGGGCAGCACCCGAGTCTCATTCAGCCAAAATACCTCCGCTGGTCTATAAAAAATACAAGGACTGAATGCAATCTGCTGACATTATTACGGATTTAAAATGCTAAAATAGCAATCATCTATGATGGTTCCCCATGGAGAACAATGGCAGACAGGTCTGCTTTCCCCCTCGAAAGCCCTGCCGACACGCCTATGACGTGTTCACGGTAACGGTGCGGCCACCATTTTCCCCTCACCTTCTTCTTCTCTGGTAGCTCTTTGTATTTCTTGGAGAGGATCTTGGTGAGGTCCAGGTTGCTCATCTCTGGGTGGATCTTGGCGTACTTGGCCCGCTTCTCCATGAAGAAGCGGAAGTAGGGGGTCAGGGGCTTCTTCGGGAAGTCTGGGTGCGTCTGGACAGGAAGAAATGTACGTTGGACCACAGTGCGTGTGTGACTCATGGAAAGTCCCGGTCGGTAACCCCAGCCCTCTTTGCCAATATCCGAATACCTCGCCAATATCGCCAAAATATCTTAATCTGTTTCAGAGCGACGTTGGCTCTGGCGGTAAGAGTGGTCGGTCGTCTGGCAGTCGGAGGGTTGCCGGTTCGAATCCCGCTCTGGTTGTGTCGAAGTGTCCCTGAGCAAGACACCTAACCCCCCAAATGCTCCTGACGAGCCGGTCGGTGCCTTGCATGGCAGGCAATCAACGTGGGTGTGTGAGTGTGTGTGTGTATGAATGGGTGAAGGAGAAGCATCAATTTTACAGTGCGCTATATGGATAAAGCCGCTATATAAATGCCAACAATTCACCACATAGTGACCGAATGTGCCTCTGGTCTTACCTTCAGCTTCTTCCCCTTGTACGGGTTCTTCACGTACTCTGTGGCATCGATGATGAGCTCCGTCATCGTCCGGTACTTCCGCACCTGAGGACGAACGAACATCACAGGACATGCGACTCGTTTGGCAGAGGGGCAACCGATGTCGGAATGACATTCACTTCAGTACATTAGCGAGTATGTACAACATACTGCGCTGTATTGCCAATTTCAGGTGTGGAAAATAGTAGTCCCCAAAGAACGTTTGGGGACTACGCAAAGTGCTTCTCAATCTTCGTCCAAGTAACTGTGTATCAGTTAATAGTTATTCACATTACGCTCCGCATTGAAAAGGTTCCAATTCAAGCCCCTAGTCACGTTGCAGGTAATAACTCCGTCCATCTGGGAGGAGGGCTAGATGGCGGCTCACCTCGGTAGAGACCTTATGCCACTTCTGCTTGCACATGTCGCCGGTGAAGGCGCCGAAGCCGATCTTTTCCCAGTCGAAGTGCGCCTCTGTGGTCTTGTACTTCATCCCGTCTGTGTCGGGCAGCATGGTACGGATCCTCTCCAACAGCGTCAGACACTCCTCCTTGGTCCACGCGTCTGGGGAACACGCGCACTTAGCAAAAAAAAGCAAGCAACCTCACTCCTAATGTCGAGTCCTACGCCTGCTGAGAACGCAATTCAGGTTCAAACGATATCCCTCAGGGACGACTAAACGACAGAACACACTGCTGTAGAAATTTGTTTTCTGAACCGCTTTGCACTGAAAAAGTGCCAGGAGTCTCTCTCAAAAGACTATTTTTTAGTTACAACAAAAACAGTTGGTTTCCTGTTTGAATTAGAAAAATTAGGAAACTCCAACAATAAAATTACACAATCTACAATTTTGCCCCCCTGGCCACATTTCCATATGAACCCCCATCTCAACCAAAGCTTCCACATTCGGTGGTAAATCCTGTCATCACAAGTTGGTAATGACAAAACAATGTAATTTGCAATTGCGCTTAATTACAGTTTGATTTTTATGTCTGATCTCCAACTGTTTTAAGTAACTACCAATTAAATCCCTGTGGATAGCGCGATAACGTCAAATGAAGGCACAATAAACTATTACCAACAACGATATGAATAATGCAAATTGAACATAATCAGTCAGATGCAGTCACAAACAGTGCAGAAGGAATTATGACAAGAAATATGAAGAATATACTGAATGAAAAGCTCGGCATTCAGGTGAACGTGAGGGTAGGTGGTGGAGATGGTACAAACCAGACTGGGACCATATTCCAGAAGCGCTTGCAAAAGCACTGCAATGGAGAGGTGAATAGCGGAGTAAAACAAAATATTTATTTTTCTGTACCTGGCTCAGCCTTGACGCGCGAGGCCTGGGAGGCGCCGGGAACGCTGCTGTTGCCGTTCATGGCGGTGAGAGGCTGGGCAGCTCCCGGTGGACTTGCCGGGTCTCTGATGCGGTCTGAAACATTTTTTGTTTGTTTTGTTAGCGTGATTTCATAATCGCTTACATGCACTCCCACGTTTGTTACAGCAGGTGTTGTCTGCGTAACATTATTTCACTCGTGCAAATAAACTGTTCAGAGTGTAAGATCAGCAAGATAATCCACCGAAAGTAATACCTATCGAATCTACAGACGTATTGCCAGAGTAAAGCTAGCAGCATATAAGTACAGCTCCGCCTACAACATCCTCGTCGTCTACTTGGGTACATTCCTCGGCTTACGATGTGCACGTTTAGCTGCTGAGCAAAGGACATGAGAAAGGTCGTTGGTTATCTCAGTACTATGATAACTGGTTACTACTACTACTACTTTTTTTGGAACACAGTCTTCAAAATAGGCAAGCAAGAGAGGTCGATCAAGCCTGGCTAGGTCTGTACAGGGTGGCCCAGCTGCAAGGATACAGTTTCATATCGGGACTTCTGTGGCGTTTTTCCGATGTTACTTTTTAAAAAATAAACAATACAAATAAAAAAGAAAGAAAGAATAATACACAAACACATATGGGATTACTGGAATATGTATATCGTATACGGACAACGAAGCAAGACAACGAAACAAGAACACTAAAGAGAAGAAACCGAATGGAGTCTTGCACGGCTGTAGTTGAAGCCTCGATCTGGGCGCATATTTTAAAGCTAGAATGTTTCCGTTGCTGAGCGGCTTCTGACGCCCCTATGAAAGGACTTGCTACTACGTTTCCATTTCGCTAAAATGTAAACAAACTATTAACTAGTTCTATTGATTGAGTACGATTTTGAATGCATCAACTGTAAAACATGGCCGTTTTTTTTTTTTTTTTGGTAATAATGCTTTCGGATGAAATGGTACTCCAGTAGCTACAGAAAGTAGCCTTTTTCAACATTATTGCGCTAAATATTCTATTAACGAACTGGGTAGAAATCATTCGCATTACATGCGTCGTGCTTTCGCGATAATGCCTCTGTTCTGACCGTCGAATGACAGTGACGGGTGTACGTAGGCTGGAGTCCTGGCGGCACTCGGAAGCAGGAGCAAAATCATAGCGTTTGTGTCCGACTAGAACACCGTCTCGCGCCATCCTCGCGATGGGAATTCCGCGGCCTGTGGACTGGCGCCCGCCTGAACGTTCACTGCATTCGCGGACCCGCATGTCCCGTTTCCGTTTCTCACTTCACTGACCCCCATTATTTCCGAACGCGACGACTTCACCTTAATTCCCATTTCACCAGGCAAAAGAAAAGATTTATTCGAACATAAATTCATTTTTTTTGCCGATTGTGTTCTTCCATTAGGCTAGCTCTACAAATAAACTTTAATTATAGACTTAAAATAGGCTATGAAATTATATTTGAAGGAGATGCATTAGATACATTTGCATTACAGTGTGTGTGAGAGAGAGATGGAAATGCATTTAGTAGCCTGTTTATATTTAGCTGTTGGGGGCTGGAAGACTTTGCAGTCTGTCCAAGAATGTTTTACGGAGCTGTGACTTAAATGGGATCAAGTAACTAATACTGGACCGTACAGACGTTCTCTCCATTCTGTCTACAACCTATATCAGGACAGATGCCTATAAGTACCTATAAATACGCATTTATTATTACCAAAAGCTTGCATCGGTTGTTGAAATGAAGTGATTAAGTAATGCAATTACTTGAAGCATATTAAATCAAAGGTTAGAGAAGACCGTGCCAAATTGCCCAGGACAGGTTTAATTAATTACTTCAGCCAATCAATATGCCTTGCCATTTCAGAACAAGATTATACACAATGCACTTACTTCAATATATTTGCATATATTTAATATTAGCTTGGCACAGTTTCGAAACAGCATTACAATTAGGCTAATCTTGATTAAGTCTCGCAGCCAGGTAAGCCAATGGGGGTTATAAACCTCGGACAGTTCTTGCCATTATAACGCAAATGTTTTAGAGGCTCAGTTTAATTGACGCAAAACAACCAAGTATATCCTATACCGGTTAGCTATTTGAAGTATGGCAAAATGAAACTTTTTCAGCGTTGGGTTCTGGCACCCACGCGAACTGGCCGTGATCCTGGCAAATGCAGCGCGAGCCAGTGCGTGGCGTGCACGACTCCGCTGCCTGCTACAGCGTGCTCATCTCAGCCCGCCTCCCCCGAACGGTGGCGCAGCTGCGCGGCCGTGCGAGGCGCCGCTTTTCTCGGTTACAGTGTCATCCCCCGCCCGCTCCGCAAGGTCAACGAGGTAAATAGCGGTTTAGTCCTTCCCGTCCCTCGTCCACTTTCCCCCTCACGGAGTCACCTTGCGTACCTAAAACTGTGCACGCTGCTAAAAATGATTAGCCTATAGAAATGTGCCAAACCACGCAAAAAATAACAATTTCCCCCCAGTAGCCTAATAGTAAGGAAGCGAAAAATGTATGCCTATATATATATATGTTATAACAGTCGACGTGACAACCAGAGTAAATGTCATGTGCATTTTATAAAAAATGTTTCCGTTTCCACGCTCTCCCTACAGTTTACGCAGAAACACCGAGCCTCTGTCCGCCTGCAGCCCCCGTAATGGCGTCCTTATTCCGGCAGGAGTCAGCACACAGCTTCCGCTGGTATGAAAGCTTTGGCAGAGCTAGAAAAAGGCATTATTTTCTCTTTCAAACATTTAAATTTACCAGTATATAGTACTTAATGCTTGTTAAACTTAGCAACGGCTTGCTGTTTTAGTTGTATTTTTGTCGAAATCCGTTCTGCTAAAATTCGTTAAAATAAGCAATTTGTGTAAAGTAATGCAAATAAATATTTTTTAAACGGGGTATCACAACGTTTAATTTACCAAAAAATAAAAATATTAAACCACAGCCTTTTGAAATGTATTCGATAGTGAGCTTAGGCGAAAAGTAAAGACGAGAGCGGGCGCTTCTGCCCTCCTTCGCCCCAAATCTCTCACTGCAGAGCCGCCATGAATGTTACAAAGACTCGGGGAGAAACGATTAGAAAATCGTGAAAAACGTCGTCAAAACAAAATGAATCACTCACCTTTCCTGTCAGTAATGAACACGCGATGTTATTAATCAAAACTAAAGTCGAGTTATTGGTTTTATGGATCTTAAAGTGTCTTTTTTTCGGCAGTAAACCCCGGGGAGTCAGGTCGAAACGGATCCGACAAAAGGAGCGTCTGGTTCGGTATGAAACTCCGCCCAGCGCCGCAGGGGGAGGAACTCCGAAGAAAAAGTGGCGAGAGAAAAGGAGACAAAGGCGGGGGCTTAAAGTAACTAGCACGCGGTGTTTTTATTAAATAACATTAATTGTGGGACTTTAATTTAATATTTTATCTTATAAAATATTATTGTTAATTGCTGGCACGATATTCAAACCCTTGTTTTAGAAACGCATTTCTCAAATAACAAGGCTGACATTTTAAAGCGTGTTAAACATTGGCAATTAATTTATATATATTAACTAAATCCATTGCTGCGCTACTGTTACACATTGATACTATAAGCACCAAAATAGCGCCCTTCCTCCAAACGGGATCCACATTTCTCCGCCAGGCCAATCTACGCAGCACGACGGTATGAGGGCTAAACCGCACCAGTCCGATGAGCGTGCAGTCTGTTTTCCAGTCCGCGTACAGTGCAGGCATGCCAGCTACAATATAGAAAGGGTCGGTAGCCTATTTTGCCTATTTTGCGAATATAGTTTGCGTGCCTGGTAAAATAAAAGTACAAATTAGCCGAAAGCCTGCTATGGTAAATACGCACGACAGCCACCACAACGCACGTGTAAGTGAACAACACGTTTCATCGCGAAATCGAATTTCGATATTCCGCCGTGGTTGCGTACGGTGGGCTATGTGTTACAGTTTACAGTAATTTGTTTTTGGCGCTATTTGTACACGTATTGGTCTGCATGAGCTTTGTGACTCAACCCGCAGCCCCGGACGTGTCTCCGCAGTTGCGTTCTCCACACGCGATGATCACGTTGCCATAGATTTCTTTTATGAGGCACTGACCAATAGGACGGCGAAAGGAGGAGACAGAAAGGATGAGCTGGAATGCGATGGATCCCACCCACTCGGCCGAGCGACCCGTGCAATGGTGCGCCGTTACCCAGAGGTGGAAACTCCAGGTTCAGGAAGTAAAACTCCTCCCCAGCATTTTGTTCCGGTCACCTGGATTCGCTAATTAGCACAGTTCTTCAGTCAGGAGGTACACCTAATTAGTGAAATCAGCTGGCTGGAGTTCATGGGTGAGCGAAACTCATTCTGACCCCTGGACTTTTCATTTTTGGACTCGGGCCTACCTTGTGCAGTGCCATTTATATCTAATCAAGACTTGTGTCTGAATAAATAAATGTCAATAAGTAAACGAATAAAAGGCCACGTCTGTTCTATTGGATTAATTCCAGTTTAACATTATACTCATACAGGTGGATGACCAGTTTCAGAGTGAAAGGGTTGGTCCCGCTGCATGCTAAAGGATATGCGAGTCCATAGTCATGTGGTCCCACACACGCCTGCATTTAAAACCCTGGGATGATTTGTCCTGGGTCAAAAGATGGAAATCAATGCAAGTTACAGGCCGATATCGTTAGTGGGATGAGAAATTCGTTTGGGCAGTGTGGCATGCCTGGATGACCTGGCTCAGAGAGGAACTGTCAGGTGTTTAGAGAACAATATAGAGAGACAATTTAGAGAACAATCTAGCATTTGACAACAAGCCTATTGAGAGGACAGACTGGATGTATCTATAGAACAGGGTACAGTGGAAAATTGTTGTGCACTGGGAATGATCAAAACAGTATTAACAAGAAAAGAAAAGCCCAATGTTTTCTGTTAGATTTGAAATCCTGCCCTCTGGTGGAATTATGGGCAATGACATTGGTTTACGAGTCACAATCTACTCCCTTCCATGGCTTTGGGTCGGCAAAGATTCTCCCCAATCTGTTATATTGCACAAATTATTCTTCAGTCCTATTTAAAGTTTATGTAAAATTGGTAGTACCCTTCCAATGCAATGATCAGACTTAAAACCTCTATTTCTTACTGAGTGCCCAATATTGACCATCTGATATTGTGCAGTGTTGCTTTTTTCTCAACACTACGAGACACTGTATTTATACTGTAGAATGCTGCTGAATCATTGCTTGGCATCATGCGATAACTGATAAATGGTAAGTTAATGTTCTTGTAGGCTTTTTGTGCATGTGTGTGTGATTTGTTCTTCAGGTTAATTGTACATTGGGTACACTGGAATAACTAGCCTTGTTTCCTAGTTTATTTGAGCAGGTTTGCTGTGCTCAGTCATTGTGCACTTGGCTCTTCTGTAGCCTTGCTCTTGTTCTTCTGACACTGTTTATTTAATATGGTACCCAGGGGGCCTTGGAGGTTGCTCTGGATAAGAGCACCTGCTAAGTAAATAAAGTCCACTTCTGGAACCAGGAAGCATCCTGTTTTTAGATTATCAGCTGTTAACGCTTTAGAGCTGAATAACAGTGAGCAAATGTATTTCCTAAACTGACAGGTACCGTTACAAAAACAACTATATATTAGCAAAATACTTTTGTCGAAGCAGTATTGCTTTCATTTCATTCAATGAATATTTTTGCAATTGTGATGTCCTGACAACCTTCTGCACGTGTTGGGTATGAGTAGTGGAAAATTATTTCAAAGAAAACACCAGTCAGTCTGCAATAAATAGAAAAAGGTCACTTTATTTGTCATTGATATATTCAAACTAGATTTGTACAGAAGACAGTCTAGCAATGAGCCATAAAAAAAAAAAAAATCACATTTCTATAAACCAGTAATTAAGGTGTGAACCACGTCAGCCGTTACACTGAGAGTCGTGACAGGATGAACACAATCTCTTCTAGACCAGTCGCACTCGAATCTCCCAGTGTGCACAGTCAAACTTGAACTGTCTAAACATGATGATAAGCACGTGTCTGTGCCAGAGCTGCTGTCTATAGATGCATCTTATTAGGTGTGTAGAAACCCAGTCCTACATTTGCGTAGCCCTTTTGTTTAAGGAAGGTGTGGCGCGTAAGCGGGCCGGCACACTGACATGAAGCATCGGATGAGCGTTAGAATTGTACATGATGGTGTGTGAAGTGCACAGAAGGCCTCGGGTCTCTCAGTCTCTGTACTGAGTGCACTCAAGGTGGGTTAATCCACACCATGCTACTGTTTTTGGTCAAGTGCTGTTCTCCAGTAAGTCCTGCAGTTTGCAGTGAGGGATGGTTTTAGAATTGATAAAGGTTGCTAAAATCGCCTTTTAGGAAAGAGAGCTTTACATTTTTGGAGTTCTAAAACTACAAGTCCGTTTTCTAGAACTCGATTGCCTTCAGTTCCAAGTAGTGATTGTTACATCAGCATTAGAATTTTCAGTTGAGAATCTCATCATCATATTTGTGACCTCACGCATTAACGGGTTAACTATGGAAGCAGAGAGACCTTTTGTTTGTGAGACGACTTTAGTGTTTTGGTTTAACAATGACGAGTTCAGCAACTAAACGAAGACACGTATAAACCGGCGCATCTACAAGAGCAACACGCTGACCTGACTTAATGAGAATTTTAATCAATATTAGTTGATGACTGCAGTATTACGCAGATAAACCTTTCTGCTATACAGAAATCTGCTGAGAAACAACAGGCAGCATCTTGCACCACATGAACACACAAAGGAGTTAAAGCGCACGATAAAATGGTAGAGATATATGTAACACCAGGGCACCTTAAATACACAGTGAACAGTATGTAACAGACAGGCACGCAAGACATGACTTGACATTGCTGACGATGCTCAAAGCTGCGGGACTCTCCATCTCTGAAAAAGCACACCCTGTTTTCCTGCAACAACAAACACAAATAATTCTGAATATTGGTATTCGTCATTTTTGTTTTAGTCAGTGGTATGACAAAGTAATGGCAACACCACTGTTGTTCAACATAGGGGTGTTGCAGGGCACTACTGTCAAACGGCTTGCTCAACAGTGATAGTGGTCACTATTTGGGATTAATCTGCGTTATAAAATATAGTCACCATCACATACACTTGATGTATTTCACCATCAGTTTACTGGGGCACACAAAAATATAATTTGGGTAGCAGCCCTGGTTAAAAATCCAGCTACGACCAGCTTGAAATACCAGCTGGTCAAACCATGTTGAGTATAGAGCTGGTCTAACTGGTCAACCAGTTAGCAGCGGTTTCAAAAACTAGCTTGAGCTGTTTAGCAGGGAATAAACATGGTCTGGCAACACCCCTAGACCAACAGTGTTTACAGGTGCAGGCTGTCCCTGGCATTTCTGCGATGTGTTAGCTTAGCCTACACCAGAAAGGCCCCGGAACCAACATGGAGGCTTTTTACTAATGGGAGTCACAGCATTGAAACAATCCAGTCCTATACCATGGAAAAAATATTCTATCTTAAAAAGGTATTTATACTTCATTTTTTATATATAATGTACATGTGTATAGAAAAATAACTTCTTGAAAATAAGCCAAGAAACCTCCACCTAAAAGACACCACAAAAAAAGCCTGTCCATTTCAACCGCTGGGATGGGATTCCAGTTCTATGCATATTTCTTACATCGATATTGACTGCTAAGAAAATATACTAACATACACACATTTATATATATATATATATTCTTTTTAATATAATTTTCTTTCATATCCATACTGTCATTATGCCAACCTACTGAATAATGATTGCTTTTAAATACTAAAAATGGAAAAAACATTTGTTTATAAAATTGATAAAATATCAGAAAGAAAATTTGGAACATGTAAAGCAAATTCAGAATGGCAAAAGGGAGACTGAGATGAAATGACCTGCTTTACCCTCTTAACAGCACATAATGAAATCCCAAAAACACGAAGATCACCCCTGACCCTCAGCCACACATACAGTGACCATTCACAGGCAATAGGACATGAGACAGGAATTTGGGGAAACCTTTTCTTTCTTTTTTTCTTTTTTTACAACCCCCAATCCTGCAAGATTTGAACCCACGTCCCCTTATCTCACACACATTCCACAAACCATACTATTTCCCCAACACTTCATTCAAACAAAAAACAAACAAAATACTCCACACCGTGTGTATTTATCAAGAAGCACAATTCAGTCTTGTGTGCAGTAGTGAATGGAATCTCCCATTCGACTTCAGTTCAGCTTTAAAACGTTTGTAACCATTAAAAACATCGTCAGGACCATAAAATTAAAATCGACCCACATGTTTTAAACACTATTACTGATATTCCCTTCAAACTTTTTGATGCTTCCTGCACACACCCCACCCACCTGCTTTATGTATTTCTTCTTTTTTTGCATCAGCTTTTGTCCAAAACATGCCCCCAAACTAGCTGAATTGGTCAGAGTCTGACACAAGTGTGAGCCTGCAAGTTAAGGTATCGGCTCTCTCTACATATACGTAAATTTCATTAATTACAGGCCAGTGGCCATTCTGGAAAAGGTGACTACTTAAGGCGGTACCCCCTCCCCCAGCAGAAGAATAATGTATGAGAATTTAGAAAAGCTAAGCTTTACCCCAGGCTTGGACTCCTCAGTCATCCATAATTCCTTTAGATGCTCTGACCGATCGTTAACAGATTCAGTGAGCACATTTTAGACGAAAAGCAGGTACAAAAGAAAGAATTCAATAACATCGCCCACCCCCCACCCTGGAAAGTGGCTTATGTAGTGTACTCATCAGGCCATATGTCCTCACAAGTATTGTAACATTCCTTACACTAACATGTCTCCCACTGTCACTCACAGGAATCATGTAGCCAAGGCAGGGTTACACTGCAGAGCCTAGTGTGTGAACACATTTCCTCAGTGTATCATGAAGTTTTCAAGACATTTTGAGTCTGCCCACACACATTTCTCTGCTTGAGGTTGCGTGGCGAAGTGAGCAGAAAAAGCCTCGTCCAAAACGGACACATTCCAAACGTTGCCATAGCAATGGCACAACCAGGCTGCAAAATTTCAGCAGTGTTTTTTACGAGAGTTTAAAATTGTGCGCTGTGATTTTAGTGTGTAACAAAAGGATTTTCCGTAAAATAAACTTTCAGACCGTCGTGCAAATAATACTAGTGAAGAGAGAATGGTTTTCTATGTCGACAAGGCACCTATTAAAAGCACACATAACTGTAGCAATACTCTAGAAGAAAACGCAGTAATATGTCACGTTCAGTCAGTTCACAATAAAAACATAGGCTGCGAGTGCAAATTTGTGAACGTGAAAAGCAGCTACTTTTGCTTTAAAAAAAAAAGTATCTCAACAGCTACTTCACAAGGATCCAGAGAAGGTTCCTTTAGGTTTATAGGCCAAACGACTTACATTTACTTAAAAAATTACTTCTTAAAAAAAAAAAATCACAAGCCACAGGAGCAGCCTATTCTCAGGAGGCACGGAGACAAACAAAGGATTTTGGTAAAAGAAGAAAGCATTCGAGTGAATCGCAGAGCGTAGATGTTTATCTGCACTGTTCTCGGGAAAGCAGCGTATCTGGAGAGTGACCTAGCACTGAGTGTTAAATACGCACAGTCACAGTGACGACGGGTTCGTCTTTGTACATTCTCTGTATGTCTCCCTCTGCTGGCGAGGCGGCGTCATGGCAGACACTGATGTGCCATGCAGTGGATTCAAGTACCTACTGAGAGGAGAGGTCCTCTCTATGTTCACCTTGTGGACAGCAGGTTAGTGCTACAGACCAGCGACACTACTGAGGAACCATCCTATTGCTGCCTATTTTTCTCCGGTGATTTAGAGGCATCCCCCTTTTTCGTATACGCCCCTTCCCTCCCTGCCCTAACCACTATAACGCCACACATGCACAATCACAGTGTCCTGTTGTGGCCTCTTTGGTACTGGTAGGATTTAGCCACAAGCAATGCCTGAATGTACAAAATGTACACAGCCATGCAAGCCTTATCCACACTTACGGACATGAATGTGGCATTGAAGGGAGTACTTGACCAATTTAAATATCCATGCATACTTTCTGCTTACTCCTGCATGTCAAATGTGAACGGACACAGTGTTTTTTTTTTTTTTTTAAATGCAAAGGCACCGAGATTTGGTCTTGTGAATGCACCATCAGAGCTGACCGAATACATGATTTCTGTGCTGGTCTGTCCGGTACGTTCTGCAGTCACGTGGCTACCGCGTGCCAATTTCCGCACACTCCACGCTGCGGTCTGCTCTGCCGCGGCAGAATGAGAGCACTGAGGCTGAACACGGGGTGGGGGTAAATGTGCAGAGGCCTTCTTCGCTCGCCCCTTTCCGTGAATGGCGATGACATGAGCTTGTGACATCAAGGGATGAAGTAGCCGGTCCATCAAAAGGGCTTGGGCAGCTGGGGGATTGAAGATGGCGGTCTCCCCCCGTCCGGCCTGTGAGCGTAGCGTGTGAGAGCGCTTGGGTCAGCTCGACTGAGGTGGGTCTGCGTCGGGTCAGCTGGACTGCGTTGGGTCTGCGTCGGGTCAGCTGGACTGCGTTGGGTCTGCGTTGGGTCAGCTGGACTGCGTTGGGTCTGCGTTGGGTCAGCTGGACTGCGTTGGGTCTGCGTTGGCTTAGCTCGACTGCGTTGGGTCTGCGTTGGCTTAGCTCGATTGCGTTGAGTTTGTGCGGCTGTGCGGCACTGGACTCGTGGGGGGGGCTTATACCACATGACCTGCTAGTAGCTCCGCCCCTCGCTCCCCCATGCTCCCACCAGCCCGCCCTTTTAGTTCCCTTCTCTGCCCCTCAACATCTACCCACCACCCCCACTTTCGTCTTCCTGAAAACTACACCTAAACGAATCAATCAGGAAGACCGAGTATAACAATGATTGCCAAACAAAAGAAACGTGGTTACAAATATAAAATGAAATGTTCGGAAAAAAGGAAAAGCGATTGTGAATATACAGGGAGTGGGGTCGTTCACTCGGTGGGCGGGGCCAGCCGGCTGAGTGACTGGCAGGTCGGTGTAGCCACTCAGAGGGATGCGGGAGGAAGGGGCGTGTCTTAAACCGGCATGTGCATCTCCGAGTACTCGTCTTGCCCCTCCTTCTCATCGAACGTGGGCTCCGCATCATCGGCATCCAGCTGCAGCACAGACAAGGAGAGAAAATAAAAGATGCATAAAACAAACAGGTTAACTGCCATATTGTGTTACTATACATGCTGTTAAAAAGTCCTCATTTAAATCTTTTTTAAATGGAAAATATATCAATGTCTGCAAATAAGTATACATTTAGGCTATAAGAATTATAGTATGTATTGCATGCACTGGAAGACCTTCTTTGGTTGTTTTGCTGCGATTCTTCTATTATTATTCCTTGGTGTATTTTATGTCGTCACATCCGTATTGCTATGAATTGTGGGTCTCCATCGAAGTGGATCTCTGGAAGTCCACATGAGCCCCCGCATGAGCTAGAATTTGGCAGCCCTTGCCACTCCGGACTTCATGGAAACAAGCCCGTTAAAGGTACAATAGGTAAGATTTTTGTGTTCAAATATTGTTCCAAGACCATTGTAAATCCCTTCCTATCATTGAAAAAGGCTCACTGACATGTTGACTCACCCTCTGCCTGTGTTTATAGTCCTTAAATTCGGGTTTCAAAATATGCAGTTGACAGGCTAGCGCTCTGTACCAAAACGTATCGTATAGCTGTTCAATAATTCAAGCTCATTGGTTGAAAATTGTCACAGCCGATGGCATTTCAACGTCAGTGTGTTCACAGAGAAGCGGGAGGGATAAACAGTGTTGTGGTTTGAGGGTGATTGTTGCTGCCTCTCTTGACCGTTAGAAGTCCAAATGACCCATTGTACCTTGAAGTTCAGCAGTTTGCATGTGCGGAGAAGACTGGACATGTGGATTGAGCCTTATATAAGCGCAGAACAGCCCGGCAGGGCCTCCGGCGGACTGCCGCCCCCTGCTGGATGACTCACACATTGCATCTCGCGGGAGGAGAAGATGCGCGGCATCAGGAACATCTTGATGGGCACGGTGAGGATGAGGAAGAAGGGGAAGGCCAGCGAGGCCGCGGTGGACATGACGGCCCACAGCACGGCCAGGCACACCATCTGGATCCCCGTGAACAGGTGCATGCGCAGGGTCCGCACCTGCACACACACAGCGAGAGAGAGAGAGCGGGGTCAGCCATGTTACAGCACACCGACACCCACGAGCACACATCTCCCTCTTAAGGGATAACCTGGTACCTCAACACACCCTGTTTGAGATGTTATACATGCAATTACACAGATGCATGCCCGGTGGTGTGTGGACTCACCTTGCGGACGTAAGTGTGGTCGGGGTGGTATTTTGGAGGCATCAGCAGCAGCAGCATGCGTTCAGTCAGCTGGATGCCGTTGAGGGACATCACGCCCATGTAGAGGAAGATCCCGAACAGAACGGCCAGGGGGATCCGCCGCAGGAGGTCTCCGATCACGATGGACAAGCCTGCGCAGGAGGGAAGGAGAGAGGAGGACAGGAGCGGGAGGGAGAGGGAGGGAGGGAGGGACAGTGACAGGAAGGAGGAGAAAAGGGAAGATGGAGACGAGAGATAGAATGCAGGAGAAAACATAAGACACCTTACGAGAAGTTTCCAAGCTAATCAATGCGTTAGTTATTGACTTTGTACACTGATGTATCTCCAATGACCGGCTTTGAACTCGTACCCACGAAAATGGCCACAAGCAGCCCGGTCACCCTCTGCTCCTTGACCTCCTGAATGCGGGGCTTGTCTCCGGGGGCGACGGCCTTGCTCATGACGGTGAGCGCATTGACGTGGGTGACGGAGCGTACGGTCGCCGCGGCCAACCAGGGGAGGCCGAAGAGTGAGGAGATCCCGCCCACGGTGACGATGATCATCAGGTCCAGGTGGAAGCCTGTGCCTTTCACCAGCATCCTCTCCTTCTTACTGACGATCAGCCTGGGAGCAGAGAGGGAGGCAGGAGGGTGAGAGGAGAGGAGGTGAGACACTGAACTGCAGCTAAACACACACAGATAGAGAGAGAATATGGCCTTCACCCTTTCAAGAGAAGGTTTTTTGGAAGGTTGTTTTTTTTTTTTCAAAATTCCAAGTCAGTGTTCTAGAACTCCGTAACATTCAATGACCAGCAGTGACTGTGACATCAGCACAGTCCTTGGCTGAACATTCTAATCACACATCTGTGACCTCACACCTTAGCGGCTCAAGGCACTCACGAGGTGATCTGCGTCTCCATGAAGATGAGGATGAAGACCAGCAGGGCTGGGAGGATGCTGGCAGCCATCATCCAGATGGGAAACTGGCCATCCGAGCCCAGGGGGTGGATTATCCAGCCACGCTTCTTCGGGCTGGTCACCGAGAAGCCACTCGGCACGCTCAGTTTCTACGGAACGGGAACGGAAACGAGAACAGGAACGCTCAGCTTCACACGTGACCAGAAGGCTGCCGTCAGCAGCAGATACCCTGTGGTTTTACTGTACATCTAGACAGCGTCAACCCGTTGAACATTAGGGTTATCAAAATTATATGTCACTGCTTTCAATGACCAGTAGTTGTTACATCAGCATTAGAATGTTCAGTTAAGAACATCTTTGTGATCTCACACCTGTCTGACAGCGGAAGGTGTGAGATCGCTCACCTGGCTATAGATGTCCCGTATGCTGTAGTCCACCAGGACCATGACCAGGATGGCGATGGGGACCCCGAAATCTCCAATCACCCTGCGGAGCTGACGGGACAGAGGACAGTCAGTGGGCTGGACCACAATCTACAAATGGCTGCCAAGCACTCAGCGGAAAGAAGTCAGGTGGAAAATCCAGGTTTGGAAAGTAAAACCCTTTTGTTCAAAAGACATGGATTTGCTAATTAGCACAATTCTTCAGTCAGGAGGTAGAATTAGTGAAATCAGAGTTCATGGGTGGAAGAAACAACTTTTCCTGTACTTTCTGACCCCTGAATGATCCACCTTACTTCATTACAAAACAATACCGGAGTAGATCTGGGGGCTACCGAGCAGGAAAGAGACAATTTTCTTTAAACGTTTGGCACTGTGGAATTCTAACTAATTGTTATTCAGAAAAAAGCATCCCATCTATACTTTTCCCATCATGTCTAAATGCAACGTTCGTTACTTTCGATGTCTGTAGACGTGGTGAAAATTTGCACAAACAGGCTACACATTTTGCTGCCCACTTCTACAGCCGAGGACAGGGCTGTCTGTGTAAGTGCTGTCAGTTTGCTGGCAGAGCTGAGGCAGTGAAACACGGAGCCACCCTCGCACTCACCCTGCCGGGGAAGAACGCGCTGTTCTTGAACTTGCGCAGGTAGAAGGCGATGAAGAACGTCCCGGACATGAGGACCAGGGACAGCAGGGCGGTGTTCGGCTCCGCCAGAACCTTGGGGGGGCCCGAGTCGGTGGCGTTGCCCGGCAATGGGATTCCTGTGCTGTTCTGTGCTGTGCTGTTGTCCAGGGAACAGCGCTGGAGAGGGTGCTCCAGGAAGATCTGCAAGAAGGGAACAGAGCCTTGTGGTGAGCATCCCACTTCAGCCCCAAAATGGACACCGACCTGTAGAATCTGTGATTAATCATATTGATGACACTGCTTGCAAACTGCTGTACGGATCACACAAGCTTTCACGTGGTCTAAACCAATTCCCCTTCTATTAACATTACATTACATTACATTAATGGCATTTGGCAGACGCTCTTATCCAGAGCGACGTACAGTTGATTTGACTAAGCAGGAGACAATCCTCCCCTGGAGCAATGCAGGGTTAAGGGCTTTGCTCAAGGGCCCAACGGCTGTGCGGATCTTATTGTGGTTACACCGGGAATCGAACCAACGACCTTGCAGTTCCCAGTCATGTACCTTAACCACTACACTACAGGCTGCCCCAACCCCCTAAGGTGTGAGGTAACAAATACAGGATTAGAATGTTCTTAACTTTATGTAAGAATGTTGTAACCTTTTGCATACTGTATCCAAAAATGTTGCTGCTATCATTCATACTAGAGTGGAAACAGAGTATTTCCATGAATCTTACCAGAACAGTTACGGGTTAAGATGCACGAGTGAAAGGAGGTTTGCTCAGTGAGCCTGTTTTTTCCCTCCATTTTCCACAATGCCTAAGCCTGTGGTGCTGGCCTTCCTAATCCTCATCCCGGAGGGCCACATTCCAGCACGTTCCCTGGCTCTCCTTAAACCACTAAAACCACTGGAACACGAGGGAAACCTCCGTTTGGATCGGTCTGAATAAAGTCTAAAATTGTGCACGAGATCAGTCAAGGAGCAAGGCCTCCGTGACCTGTTTTGAGTGGTTCGGATTTAACCCTTTACGATGTATGATCATAAACACTGTATGTGAATAGCATGTTCTTAAGTGTACATTCTAATGCTGATGTGTAACAACCACTACTAGTAACTGAAAGCAGTGAAGTTCTAGAATACTGTTCCAGAAAACGTTCCAAAAAACCTAACCTTCAAAAGGTTAAATGTCCACCTAAGTTCAAATCTGCCAGCCCCCTCCTTCCTCCCTGCCCCTTCCCACCTTGCCCAGCTTGGAGAAGGTCTCGTAGATGAAGATGAGGGAGATGAGGAAGGCGAAGATCTCCTGTGTGAAGCGGGACACGAAGCAGACCAAGAAGCTGCCCTCGCAGGCCACCATGAGCACTACGATGATGATGAGCCAGAACCCGATCCAGACCCGACCAGTCAGGTACTCCATCCCATTGGATCTGCAGAACTATAGATTCAGAGGTGGAAAGTCTTAAGAGGTCAGAAATGAAAAGTACTGCCATGTGTTTCTCCCACCCATTAACTCATCCAACCAACAAAATACAGAGGACATTTACTTTCTGAGACAGGACACAGACAGGACAATATAGAGAAGCTGTTGCCATAAATAGTTTCACAATTTATTATCCTTACTAAAGTTTAATATCCGTACACCAATTGCCAACATACCAAAAAACCCCAGAGAATATTAAACCATTAATGGGCAATATGCATTCATCATAAAGATTTGAATGCTATGCTTCCATAGTAATTTTCACTACCCAACTGTTTCATAATGGTAGTGATCAGCACATGAAGGCTGCAGAAGTCCCTTAATGTCATGAACAGCTGATGATATACACTTCAGCAGCTCATCGCGAATCCCCGCTGCGTGTGGAAAACTCACCTGAAAGAAGGCCTCTTCAAACACGAGCACGGGCCCGGAGAACCCCACTATCAGCATCGGGTTGGCCCCTATAATACTGAAGATCACCCCCTGTACGGCCGTGGCGATGATCAGCTCTGACACGCCGATCAGCCCGTCCGTCTTCTCACCTGAGGGAGAGAAAAAGGAGCGTCTGATTTACTAAAACCTTTAAGCATGCGAAAAACCATTACCGTGTTTTTCAATGGTAGTCTTTTTGCAATCCATCATTGGCTCTGTTACTAGTTAAATGGTAAATGGTCGGCATTTGTAGAGCACCTTTCACCCATTCATACACACACTCACATGGCGATTGGCTGCAATGCAAGGCAACAACCATCTCGTCAGAAGCATTTGGGGGTTAGGTGTCTTGCTGAGGGTGGGATGGAACCAGCAACCCTCCGACTGCCAGACGATGACTCTTACCACCGTAGCCAATGCCCCCCCCCCCAGTTATATACTTATTTGCATGTGAAAAGGTTTTTTACATGCTAAAGGTCTTAGCAAATCAGGCCCTGAATAGTTGGAAACCTTTCCACAATGCTTCATTCACCCCCTTGTCCTCCCCCCAGACTCACCCAGGAGACCCCCGAAGGTGATGGCGGGCGACAGGGCGGCGAAATAGATGAAGATGACCGCAGCCATGCACTGGGCGTTCATGGCGTCCTTGAAGTCGCTCATGTACTTGGGGTACCGGCGGCGGGCGTCCCGGATCACGCCCCCAAAGAGACGACCCGTTCTCTTCAGTGGATCATCTCCAGGCTTGAAGGGCGCAAGGAGAGCTTCGCACAGAGGCAGAGGTGAAATACAGGAAAGAGAAATAACGAGACATAAAAGTTGTTTACAATGATTGCTCAATATGCTGATTGATGAAATTCCAGTGAACTTGATATAAGAATGCCACTTGTGTTTACTGTAAAAACAGTACAAGAACCACAAATGATTGACTTGTTCTATGTTCAAGATAAGTAGAAAGATACACTTGCAGACTTTATCATTTTGAACAGTGGCTATCCAGGTGGCTATCCAGGCACTGGGGCACTGCAGAACCTTACAGGAGATGGTTCTTCCTGGGTGTCGCTAAACATTGCATTGTTCACATTTGGGTTCCCTCTGTACCTTTGTCTTCTGGACTCTTTGGCTCTTTGGCGAGCAGTTTCACCTCCTGCTCCTCCCTCTTGCGGAGCATCTCCCTCTGGAACCGAGCCACCGATCTCAGGAGCTCCTCCCCGCCCAGCTCGGAGGGAGGCAGCACAATGCTGCAGTCCAGGAAGCTGTTGATAGCATTGAGCAGGTCCTGGCGGTCGTCCGCCAGGTAGGCCGCCTCATGGAAGTGCTGTGGAAGGAGCGGACGAAGGTGACGACCTGACCTGACCTGGCCTTGGCTTGACCTTGACTCATGGGGCAAATGTATAACGGGGCAAATGTATAACAGGGCTCCTCCGTCATATCCAGAAAGGGCCAGTGTGGGTGCAGCCTTTTGTTCCAACCCACACAGGGATTTCTGGATACGATCTAAGACCCCTGGTATAGATCTTTGAGCATATCACTAATTACTCCATACAAACTAAGTTACTGAACTCATATATGCCTTCTAAGTAGTCACAATCTTTGGCCTTGTAGTGATAGCATTCAGTACCTCAGCGAGTATGCCAACCCTAATCTGGCACATCTCATTCCACAAATTAGTAGCTCAACCAGATCTTTAGCTACTGAATGACGTGTGCGTTGTTAGGGCTGAAGTAAAAACCTACAGGATGGTTGATCTGCAGTCAGCTCTGCTCTTGAGTGTCTCTTTCATATCACCTCTATCCTGGCCGCCCTCGTCCCCCCCCCCCCCCCCCCCCCAAACCCGCCTCACCTTGTCGGACATCAGAGTGGAGATGGAACGACCGATCTGGTGGTAGTCCATGTTGGTGCTGGGGGGCCCGAGCAGGACGAAGATGAAGCGGACCGGAACCGGCACCTCCAGAACCGACTCCAGCAACACGGCCTCCTGCAGCCGCACGAAGGCCATAGTGGGCTGCTCCAGGAAATCCACGCTGCCTGCAATTGAGTATAGAAGTTGTACGCAAGTTTAATATTGAGTATATTCAATAGCAGGCAAGTGCGCCGATTCAGACACAGCCACTCACTTAACTGTACACTTCACCTATTGCTCACATTTAGCAGACTGAAAATCATCCACAAGGGGGAGCTATTAACACTCAAGTAGCTGAAATGTGCGGGTGCTTTGTAGGAGTAGTGCTTTGCATCAAACTGTGTATCCTTTTTTTCCCGGTTTTATTGTGTCCTTGGCTGATAGACTCACCTACGAGGACGACTGTGGCCTCGGCGTTTTCAGGGATCTTCTCAAGCAGCTTCAGTTCATGTTTGGATTTGGAGCGGTGCATGCCCAACACTGGAGGCATCTCCTTCTGCGGGAACACACGCCCAGAGACAGAGCCTTAGCTGCGGCTGATGCCAAACTGCCCCCACCTGCCCCGGGACACACGTCCACCCCAGGGTGTGCCTAGCAGGCGCGGTACAGTTGTGCAGTGACCAGCAAGATACAGAGAACCTCTCACAGAGCTTTGCACAGAGTTTGCATGTTCTCGCTGATTCTGTGTGGGTTTCTGCCAGGGTACTGTGGTTTCCTCGCACAGTCCAGATGGCCTGTAGCGTAGTGGTTAAGGTAACTGACTGGGACATGTAAGGTCGGTGGTTCTAATCCCGATGTAGCCACAATAAGATCCGCACAGCCGTCCGGCCCTTGAGCAAGACCCTTAACCCTGCATTGCTCCAGGGGAGGATTGTCTCCTGCTTAGTCTAATCAACTGTATGTCGCTCTGTATAAGAGCGTCTGCCAAATGCCAATAATGTAATGCAATGTCCAAAGACATGCAGGTCTGGAGAGTCTAAATTGCCTGTAGGTATGAATGTATGAGTGAATGGTGGAGCGATGGATGAGGAGACCTGTCCAGGGTGAATTCCTGCCTCTCGCCCCCCTGCATACTGGGCTAGGTTCCCACCTCACCGTTTAGAAAAAATGATGGATGGATGCGCCTGGCAGGTCACCCCATATTGTGCTAAGGCATGACATTTGGCACACTACCACTGCTAAATTGCTGTCCTGCAGTTGCAGGGTCACAGTGACACGCTCTCGGCCACCACAGCCGCTCCTCATTTCTCGCACCGCCCTACCTCGTTCTTCTCCATGTCGATGCGGGCGTCGTTCTCCGGGCCGGTCCCGCCACTGCCCATGAGCGGGTCGGTGACGGACGGCTCGGTCTGGGCGATGTGGTTGGTGCTGTGGTGGTGGACCATCAGGGAGCCCAGGCTGGCGGCTGAGATGTTGCGCGGGAAGGTGCTGTGGTCCTTCTCATCACTCGGGTGACTGCAAGACGGGGACCAGTGTCAGGGACCAGTGAGTCAATGCCTAGTTTGTTCATTGTCAAGATTTAGGTTGGTAGACGAGTTTTTATAATTGTACATCGCTTCTCCAAATGTAACGGTAGTCGTTTTCTAATTGGAGTATTTTCCCAGAAGTGGGAGGAGACAGGCCAAAAGTGGGTGTTGCTCAACACTTTAATTGCCAACTGATGATAAGGAAGCCATGGAGAACCTGCAGACACCGTGGCCCCCTGGGAATGCAGTTTGACAGCCCTGCTGTAGGCCAGCCTGTGCATGCCCTACAGGAGCCCAAAGTGGCGGTAAATGGGCCGTCTCGGGGGAGGCGCGGCGGGTCGCCGTGGAGACGGGGAGTCCGGCCCACCTGTGTTTGAGCAGCAGGGCGCGCAGGACGTTGGCGCGGTCCTCAGCCTTGATCTGGTCAGAGATGATCATCTGCTCCACCACCTGGTGTGCGATTCCGGGCAGGGACTTCTGGTCCAGGTCCAGGAGGACTGCCCCTGGGAACGCACAACAGGCAACGACAGCGTCAACGACAGCGTCCATCGCCTGGGTTACCGTACTGCAGCAGACCAAGAAACAAGTCCTCCCCAGTCCCCAGTGTTTGGTTCCAATCACCTGGATTTGCTCATTAGCACAGTTCTAGAGTTTCCACCTCTACAGCAGACCATATCAGGGGCAGTACTCAGGGCATGAGACAGTCAGTGCCCATGCTTGCTGTTTTTGCCTGAATAATTACAGACTGATACCCGACTACCAGGAAATTGGCCCCGAATTCCCCAGACCTTCTGATTAGTCCTACTCTCCTCATCTGTCCTTAAATATCTTCATCTGGGTCTCTGTCTGACTCTCTCACACTCTTTCTCCACCTGCTCTCTCTACACCAAGGGTCCTCAACTGCTGGCTTACCCTCGGCCCTTTGATCGCTGAGGAACAAAAAAAAGTATTATTCATTAGCACAAACAAATGTCCAGGGCCTTGTCCGAATCGGCATACTTGTAAAGAGTACACAAGTTTTGTATACTTAATAGTAGGCAAGTATTCTGATTCAGACATGGCCCAGGTCAGCATTTGCAGTCTCAGCATAGCGCCCACTAGTGACAGAACATTGAAATAACAGCAGCTATGCACATTCTATGCATCTAATTTGTTTATGTAGGTATTCATAATGTTTTATTAGGTCCCTATTCTATGCTTGTGCCTCACTCCCCATCTTTTATCCTGGGACTGGTATCACCATGCAGGGTCATGGAGTTAGGTGGATAACTTGCACTGAGCAAACCCCGGATTTGTTCCGTAATCCTGCTTCATGATACTGACGCCCTCTCCCTCTCTCCTCCCGGCTCCTCTCTCTCCCTCTCTCCCCCCCCGGCCCCCCTCTTTCTCCCTCTCTCCCTCTCTCCTCCCGGCTCCTCTCTCCTCCTCACCGTGCGAGATGGTCTTGCGGAGCTCCAGGAGGCTGCGGAAGCTGAGGGAGGCCACGTGAGGCTTGCCCCAGCGGTCCGTCTCCTCCTCCACGTCCTCCTCAAACTTGATCCAACGCGCCGTCTCGCGCCACTGCATCTCCTGGTTCTTATCCATGATCAGCTCGTTCAGCTCCACGAACACCTGGGGAAGCACGCAGAGCCGAGGAGGAGAGGGGAGAAATGGAGAGAGAGGGAGGGAGAGGGAGAGAAAAGGAGAGAGAGAGAGAGGGAGAGAGATATGGCGGTCAAGGCACTGCAGATGCAGATGGTGGTATCTTCCATGTCCGATCTTATCCAAAAAGGGCCAGGGGTGGGTGCAGGTTTTGGTTTTAGTGCAGCAATAACACTTGATTCTACTGGACTAAACCAAAGACCTGCACCCACGTCAGCCCTTTTTGGATAAGATCGGACATGCCTGTTGTAGTCTACTGAACCTGAGCTCCCTGGTGCATGATAGATCTCCAGGAACAGGGTTGTGCACAATCTAATTTTTCATTTTATCCAGTGTGTTTCTAATTATTTTTGTTTGTGTGACAATGTGAAAGTCAGGTCAACATCGAGTACGATCATTTTCGTATTAAGTTATGCATACAATACACATGCTTAAACATTTGAAGATACCATGATACCATGTTAACAACAACACAATGTTAAAAAAACACATTTCTGTAGGCTAAAGACCTACTGATAAGATAAACCCAAGGATTATTCCTGTTCAATAGCGATAGCATCCTAAATGCAATTTTCAGAAATGTAATTTGGCCCTGTCACAGTGATCCACCTGAGAAAATTCCACTCTCCGCTCTCTCACGCATTGCAAAAGGCAAGGCAAGACCTTTCCAATGAAGCAATGAGACACACCCAACTCTGCAACACTGGACACCAATTACATTTCTGAATTACTTCCAGGTCATAGGCTCCTTGACCCTTTTCACTATCTTGTTTTTCCTTTCTGTTGTGTTCTCGCATTGACCTCCCTGTAAGTAAAGTACAATGGAAAAGCACGTAGCTTATTGCTCTGTGATTTTCTGCTCTAAACTGTTCTGCACAAACTGTCCTCAGGTGTTACATGATTATGGGGCTGACATGGCTCAGGCAGTAAGAGCAGTCGTCTGGCAGTTGGAGGGTTGCCGGTTCGATCCCCCGCCCGGGCTGTGTCGAAGTGTCCCTGAGCAAGACACCTAACCCCTAAATGCTCCTGACGAGCTGGTCGGCCATTAGCATTAATCACTCTACACACACACCCACACACAAACACAAACACACACTCACACACACACAAACACACGCACACACACATACACCCACATACACACACACACATATGCATACACATACGTACACACACGTGCACTCATACACACACACACACCCACATACATACACAAACACACACTCACACACACACAAACACACGCACACACACATACACACACATATGTATACACATACGTACACACACACGTACACTCGTACACTCATACACACACACACACACACCCACATACATACACAAACACACACTCACACACACACAAACACACGCACACACACATACACCCACATACACACACACACATATGCATACACATACGTACACACACACGTACACTCATACACACACACACACACACACACAAACACAAACACACATACACACATACTCACACCCACATACATACACAAACACACAAACAAACGCACACACACACACATATGCACACACATACGTACACACACACACACACCCACATACATACACAAACACACGCACACACACATACACACACATACACACACACACATATGCATACACATTCGTACACACACACGTACACTCATACACACACACAAACACACGCACACACACACACACACACACACCCCCACATACACACACAAACACTGACTCACACACAGGTGTGGAGTTACAGTGCCCGAACGGCAGTCGGGTGCGAGCTAAAGTTCACCACACACTCGATCGCTCACTGGTCGGCGCGGCAACGCGCGCGCACTCTCCCGCCGGGACCGGACCCCGTAGCCTCACCTTCTGATGGCGGGCCAAGCGGCCGGTGAAATCCAGCAGCACCATCCCGCCTGTCGAGGAGGAGGAGGATGAAGGACGAAGAGCGCAACGGAACCGGCGGTCGGGGGAACGGGAAATGGGGGTAAGGGGTGCGTCGAACGCGACCGTGGTGTCCGAGGGGCTCGCTCGCGCACGCCCACTCCTCTACAGGCCCCGCCCCCTGACCCCGGCGGAAACCCCATTAATAAAACACGGCCCGCTGATTGCGGCAGGCTGGAGATCCCGTGTCCGGTTGCCTAAGCCGCGCTTTCTTCGCGGCTTGAAAGGTAAGATGTCTTTCATTCATTTTTAACTGCGCTCCATCACCCCTCCCCTCCAATAGCAGGAGGGGAATGCGCGGGGAGCCAGGACAGGGGCGGAGGACGAAAACATGTTTTTGTTCTCGTCTCATGGAGACAATCGGAGAACATGAGTCAGTCCTCAATGGGGACGGACAATTAGAGCTGTTCACTGGACCTGCCCACTTCTTCATGGACCTTCGAGTCAACACCTTTAACACTCATCACCCCCGCGGTCCTATAAAGTGCCTTAAAAGCACTCAAACTCATAGGGCCAGTTTCACAGACACAGATTAATCTTAGCTTTGGACTAAATTGATTATTATTATTATTTTTTACAGATAATATCCCTCAATTCAAAATTGAATTTAGTCCAGGATAAGGCTTAATCTGCACCTGCGAAACTGGCCCATAACGTCCTCATATTGTTAACGTGACATTGTAGGAATGCATTGCAGCAGCAATGCCGACCTGTTGCCCTTCATCTGGGTCTTGATCGATGGCTTGATTGATGGCTACGCTAACGGCTACCTGCAGGACACTGGTGCACGATGGATCGGATACGCGTGCGTTAGCAGGTCTGACACGGGCGTGCGCAGCTTTCGGACCATGTGGGGGGTTTCGCTGGGGTGGGGGGTAGAGCTCGCCCAGCCCGTCAGCCCCTCGGCAGCTCTGGAGCCCTCACCTCATGTGGGGTGCGGTCCAATTTTCGGCTGCGCTGGCTGGGCTCCTTGTGGTCCTTGCTGATGTGCACCACTTGGCCCTTGGTGCTCTTCCTGACCAGGTGACGCCGTACGCCGGGGACATCCTCAAACCGGTGACCTGGGAGAGAGAGAGAGAGAGAGAGAGAAGGGAGGGGGGGATAGAGGGAGAGAGGGGGGGGGATAGAGGGAGAAGAAAGAAGGAGGGAGAGAGAGAGGGGAGAGTGCGCGCCATCAGAATCAAAGAATGGACAGTGCATGGAATGGATGCAGGGCACATTGAGCTCAGCTATTTTAAAAAAAACAAAAGAAAAAACAATAATACAAGATCTGGGTTCACATATCTGTACTGGTACCACTGAATAGACAAAAGGACCAGGGTGGGACCTTTCTAATTGATATTTTCATCCTGTTGATGAATGTTGAAACATTCAATCTACTGTATTGAAAAATATCTGACCCTATCTCTCCATCTACAACTATTCAGACCTGGGCAGGTTTTCGTGAAGTTAATGGGCAATGCTAGCGGAATTGATCAGAAGACGGACCAACACCGAGTTTCAAGAGAGCTCAGAAGTTTCCATCCTGCAATGGTACGGGCGTATTTCTCCACCTGAGTTCACAGTACTGCCCACGACAGTGTTGTGTCAGGTGGTGCGAACTGAAATGTGTTTGGGAAAACTTAATTAGGCTAATAAATAAGCCAAAGTGATGAATTTTCCACCCTGGCTTCGGCTGGAGAAACCATCATCGCTCATCGCTGTGAAACATCATCTTCATCGTGCTGACTGGAAGAGGATTGGACATTGGTTTTACGGGAGCTGCTGCAACTACAGCGACAGGGACGTGGGTTTCAGGCTGTCACAGAAAACATCAACAGATTACTCGACCTTCACCAAGGCACTTGCTTGTTGAGATGGAGAAAAATACATTAATGGACCTCCCACCATGACCTCATCCCACACACTGAATCTCAGCCAATCAGGGCAAAGCAATCAACTCCCCTTCCCTGATTTCTGCCAACAAGTCATGCTGTGCAAACATAAAAAAAATAAGATAAGTGTTTTAGTCTTATATTTAGACTTAAAATCTTATTTATATTCCTTTACTTTCAGCAAATACTCTGACTAAAGAACTTACTTTATGGGCCGATTTCACAGACGCAGATTAAGTTTAGTCCTGAACTAAATTGAGTTTTGTATTGAGATAAAATTTAATCAAGGATTAGGCTTAATCTGTGCCTGTGAAAATGGCCCTAAATCTCATTACAAGACTAAAACGTTTAAGACAGCCTTTTTTTTTTTTGCAGTGTGGTCACATAAACCTCCTCATCTTGTGGACTTTCAGGGGAATGAAGAGGGCTGGATTCACCCCATTTCTGACCGAGTGCCCCTTCACACTGCCAAGTGACTGAACCGGTCAAACCCCACACAGAACAGAGATCTCGACCTCACTCTTTTGTTTTTTATTCAACAAAAACATTCAGACATAATATTTAACTTTTTTATGTCCCCTTAAAAACATTCCCTGGCCTCACTCGTGTCATAATCTTTGCACGGTGAGCGCTGGACATGGACTGACCCAGCCCCCCTCCCCGGGGTCTAACCCCTCCGACTCCATCAGGGGGAGCGGAGGTGTAAACAGTCGCGGGACGAACAATAGGAGAGGAAAAATCCCATAATTCCCCTTGCTGACCGGCCGCCAAACCCCGCTGCTACTTTCCCAGGCTGACTGGGATTGCACAACTTTGGAGGAAACAAGAGGAAAATATAATTTAAGACGCCTGTGACACTATCGCAAGCCTTGAGGAGAGTCTCCACCGCAGAAGGAGGAATGTGATCAGAATTCAACTCTACCAGGGTACCTGTAGTCCAACTGGGATCATATACTCTGTTTGAGTTGATTTAACACTGAATATTTTACTGTGTATAGTGAGGGAGTGATTAATGTGTGTCGCTGCAACTTTGTCGCTGACCAGAAATCAACTGACCTTCCCAATCAATTGTCTATGCAATTTACTTTCAAACAGAAATGGATTGTGTTATTATTTCAGTCTGTTGGATTAAAAACAAAGGAACGTAGATCTAACGCATTCCGAAAGGTCCACGCTCCTTGCATTTAGTTTAGAGGAGGCTCAAGTGTAATTAAAACATTGAATTTGGATCTTTTCTGAATGTAGTCAAGTTTCATTTCATCACATTTACATATATTGTATATTAAAGCAAAGAGTATTAAAAGGCAAAGCACTTCAATATTGAATTTGCTTGCAGGTATACCGCTAAAATAATTTAACTATACAAAATAAACAGAATTACTGCGACTTATTTTTTTCTTAACAAAAAAACATTATCATAGTCAAGCCCAAAAATAAACTTGTTGAGCTTTCTTTTAATATATTTTGGGTTGTGTTTTAAATACTTTGTTGACAAGGTTATTTTAAGAACCGGCATCAGCCACACCATACTTTATTGAAACATTGCAGTGGTTGTTTTTTTGAATAAAAAAAAGCTTTACTTTTACTTTAGGACTACTTTCACGGTGAGCTGTTACATGACAACAAGTGCAGTTCCAGGGCATTCAGCATACGGTAACGGAATTACCCTTGCCTGTTTACTTAACTCCCTGAAAAAAACAAAAAACCCAATTCAGCTAAGATGACCGACCCCTGCCCCCGTTATGTAACAGTGCAGCCAGGCCAGGACCCCCTGCGGTTTCGGGGGGAGGGTCCCGGACGTCAGAGAGCAGCGGTGCCCCGCCACTCACACGATGTACGCGGGTGAAATACGGACCGGTGAGCGCTGTGTCATCACGGGTCCGCTGTATCCCCTTTCCTCCTTTCCTCTTCAAAGCATTCCCGCCTCCACTCCGATTAAAACCATGGGCGCGCACCAGTTACCTAATCGCTTCGCTCGGTCGGGTTATGGAGGAGCACAATGGAAGCGTTTGATTAATTACCCAGCTTTAGCGTTAAAGCGCCAGTGGGTGGGGACGTTAGGCGGGAGGAAGTTAATTAAAAAGCACAACTTTAAAAGTTCAGCTGGCACCAAAGCGAGCGCACACTCGCACAAGTCGCCGCGAGTCGTGAGTTTCAGCATCCGCACATCGATCGCGCTGCCAGTCACGTAGCATTCCTGCAAAAAACGTAGCCAGCATTACTCACTTAAGTCTGTCTCTACGGCTCCGTTTCGTTGCTGAAGACGTATTTTGATATGTTGTCTGTTTTTGCTCCTCAAGACCACACTACGTCCCCTCGTGTCAAAGCAGCCTTTTGTTCTGCTGACGTCTCGCAAGAGGCGCACAAACAACTGCATATGAACACGAGGCAAACAAAAGAGAAACAGTGGAGGGCAGATGTGGTGGGCAGCGCTGGGCCGCTTTCAAAGGGCTGACATTCCTGCAGAATTTAATGCGTCAAAAACAAATGAAAAATTTCATCTGATAAGATAAGAATTCACAGTTCTAGGCAGTTCTAGAAAGGCTACTTTGAGAGGGCCAGTTTCACAGCTTGGAGCTTGGACAGTGCATCAATAGATTGAAAACTAAAGTTGTGAAAACAAAAGCTTGGCTCAATGATTTTGTCACATTTTTAACCTTCACAGATGTTTTCATTGTTTTCAATACTTATTCTATTCATACAGTAAAAATGGTGATAATATAAAGGTATGGTAGTCCCCACGAGTCTCCCATTGCAACACCTCTAGGACAGCACTTAGAACCGGAAAAGAGCTTGTTGCTTGTTTTATGGGGAAAATAATGCAAATAAATAGAGCTGCTTACAGTCAGTAGTTCCCAACTCAGTTCCTGGAGATCTACCTGTAGGTTTTCACTCCAAACCTAACAAAGCTCATCGCATTCAACGGCTAGAGCAGGACTGCCCAACCCTGTTCCTGGAGATATACCGGTAGGTTTTCACACCAACCAAACCAAAACAAAGCACACCACATTCAACAGCTAGAGATCTTGTTGAGCTGCTAATTCGTAGAATCAGGTGTGTAAAATTAGGGTTGAAATGAAAGCCTACAGGATGGTACAGGAGGGGCAGCGTTTGGAGCACCACTGTGCTAGGATATGGATGAGTCATGTACCCAGTCCCTTCCAGGTTCTCACATGACCCCCAAACCCCAGCACATGACAGTGATATCTCCAGAGAATGTCAGACAAAAAGCTCATGTGACAAATTTGATGACCACTTTCTGCACAGCTGTAGGTAATACATTGCAAAAACCAAAAAAGAAGAAAATCTCAAATAATCTTAAAATATTATCATTCATGGGGGGGGGGGGGAGAGAGTTTGACAGATGTAATTCATTAATCAATGGGGTAAGAAAATTTCAAGTAAACCATAACTGAAAAAAAGCTAATATTATTTTCAGGCTCCCACCCCTCTGACTCACTATTGTAACTCGTATTCAAACGGAAGACACTAATATTTTTAACATTTGAAGACTACTTCCTGCGCAGCTGTACGAGAGACAGTAGGGCAGAGGTCACCAACCCTGGTCCTGGAGAGCTGCTGGGTCTGCTGGTTTTTGCTGTTACTCTGCACTTAATTTATCAATTATCAAGATGATTACACAGCTAACTCGCCTCACCTGGTTACCTGGGTCTTAACAGGGTGCCGTTTCTAAGGTGAAAACAAAAACCAGCAGACCCAGTAGCTCTCCAGGACCAGGGTTGGTGACCCCTGCAGTAGGGTATAAGTGACCACCCCCCCGCCGCCTGCCCTCGCCTGTCTAATTCACTATTGTAAGTAGTATTCAAACGGAAGGCAGTAATATTTTTAAATTAGTGGGGGTATAAGTGACCCTTCGCCCCCTCACCTGCCCCTCCCACGCCTTGCTCCCGTCCCTCTAACTCACTATTGTAAGTAGTATTCACTGACTGGGACCCGCAAGGTCGCCGGTTCTAATCCCGGTGTGGCCACAATGAGATCCGCACAGCCGTTGGGCCCTTGAGCAAGGCCCTTAACCCTGTTAGTGACCGCCCCACTCGCCCCGCCCCCGTGACTCACTCTTGATGCCGTCCAGGTCCGCGCTGGCGAGGGTCTGCGCCTCGCTCTCGTCGGTGGGGATGCGCTGGTACCTGGCCTGCTCGGCGCCCGTCATGTTGCCCGTGCGCCGGCGCTCCTGCAGGTCGTAGCTGCGGCCGGCCGCGCCCAGTTTGGACATGGAGGAGGCGGACCCGCGGGCGGGGGGGCTGGCCGAGGCCAGGGAGCGCGGGGAGCCGGGGGCCACAGGGGCGGGGCTCCACAGCCCGTTCCTGCCCTTGTGGAGGGCCGGGTGGGATGGCACCGAGTCCTGCTCTCTGTGAGGAAGAGACACACGATCACAAACACTGTCAACAAAAGCCCGTCTTAACATCTATTCCCCCCCCCCCCCCCCCCCCCCGCCCCCCTTGCAAGTAGAAATTATTTATAGCTAGTTTTAAGGTACTGTTTGTTTGACGAGTTTTCCTACCCCATTGGCCAATCTTGCAATGAGTCAAAACTGACTCTCCTCATCGGCAACAGTTTTATTAAAAAGGTTATAGACATATCGCTTCAAGTCTAAATATGAGATTAAAAAAAAAACGAAAAACTTATTTTAGTTTTTTTGCAGTGAGCAGACTAGCGATTGCTTCAAAAGCGAGACTCATGACTGTGCCGATGTTGAGTCCCACAGGATGATCCACAGGTAACCACAGCGTCTCCCAGGAAGGAGGGTTTTTTCGGTAAACACGGCGTGTCACAGACGGACAGGTCACTGCCAGCGACACTCAACCACACAGTGACACTGAATCAGTGACACTGAATCTAAATCTATTTGTGAAGCGCGGTTCACAAACAATCGTCACAACACGCTTCACTGGAAACCGTGATCTAAACCCGCAGAACAGCGAGCCTAGGGCAACAGTGCCAAGGAAAACCTCCCTTAGGACTGATGGGACGAAGCCTTGGGAGGAAGCAGTCCCACAGAGGGGGAGCCCATCCTCCTCTCGCCGGCTCAGAATTAGGGTTTTAATGGCCGACGCGGACAACGTTCACGTTAATGAAATAAGCGGCACCTAACCGAACACGTCCTGCGCCTTCTGGCAACCTCTTTCGCGAAGTCGCTTGTGCTCACGCCAAGAGCAGCTGTCGCCTTCAGGAAGGCAAGCCTCTCCGCGCCGCGACTCCCCCCCCCCCCAGCCGGGTAACAGCGACGTGTTCGAACTCGCCTGCCTCGTTACCTTAGCGCTGCTACTCACGTGAGAAAGTGCTCGACGCTTCAGCGGCTCGCTGTGCGCGCGGGGGAAGGGGGGGTGGGGGTGGGGTGGGAGGTCTCAGGTGATGCCGCGGCGGTAACCAGTCGCCGTATCCTGACACTGGTCTCTATCTCCCAGTGCGTGAGGTCACCCTACCAATCCACGGGGACTGAGAAGCTAAGACGTCTGTGAGAGGTTGGCTTCCACACTCGCAGGTGGAGAGAGAGAGAGAGAGAGAGAGGAGAGAGAGCAGAGGATAGGAGAGGTAGCAGATGCAGGAGGAAAAGAGGAAGACGGCGGTATATATACGCGAGCGTGCCGTCATCCGTCCTGGTCAGACGGGGGGCAGTTTGAGTGAGCGAGAGAGGGTGGTGGAGGAAGAGATGAAAAGAAAGGGTCGAGGGGTATTGTTCTTCAGGGCAGAGAAATATGGCCCAGGGGCCTCTGCGGATACCTCCTTCATGGCAACGCACCCAGCCCTCAGAGCCTGCCGCTGACATTTCATCTGGTGACGTCCTTAGAGCCTTGCCATAATGCCGCAAGAAATGTTAAGAGCTGCAGTTGGCGTGAGGGGTTATGCCATGTGTGTGTGTGTGTGTGTGTGTGTGTGTCTCTGCTGAAAAAAACAGCTCAAGCAAGGTTTTGAAACAGCTGGTAGCTGGTTGACTAGTTCAGACCTGCTCCCACCTCGACATGGTTTAGCTGGTTGATCAGTTCAGACCAGCTCCAAGCTTGACCTTTTGACCAGCTCAAGCAATGTTTTGAAACAGCTGGTGGCTGGTCAACCAGCAACTTAGTTAAGCTACCAGCACTAGCTGGTTGACCTGCTCATACCCAGCTAGACCAGCGTTATGACCAGCTTGGCCATGCTGGTTAACCAGCTCATACCCAGCTAGACCAGCATTATGACCAGCTCAATTTTCTAGCTGGTTGAGCTGACACGGGGGTGTCTGTTCATGTGTGTGCTGGTGGTGGCAGCGACTCACTCTGTGGGCGAGGCATCTTCCGGGATGCTATCCTTGCTGAGGCCTGACTCTGGCACAATGTCCAGTCTCCGGGGGGGTGTGTGTGTGCCAGACTTACTGGCTGAGGAGGAAGACTGGTCTTCTTCTGAAACAAAGAACTGGTGTAGGGTTGGGGGGTGTGGGTGGTGGTGGGGGGGGGGGGGTCGTGGAGAGACAAGGACGCGGGACATTAAGTATGAGTTCAGTGCCCCCAAATTACTATTATATTTTTGATAGGCCAAGAACACCATAAAGAAACTGTAACACCACTCAAAAACTCAAACACTTTCGGCCAGTCTCACAGACACAGATTCAGCCTTTAAATGAAAGATCAGTTAATTTGCAGAAAGAAAATTGAGACCTAGACCAAAGCCAAAGAATCACAGTGACTACTCCAATAATACCAGCTAGTAATACCCGTGTCTCCATAGACACAGGTTGTCATGGAGCTCAGGGTTAAGATGTCAGAACATGTTAAAGGTGTTATTCTACCTAGATAATAAATTTTGCTGGCGCCTTACCCTGTCATGAACTCTTAAGACTTAAATGGGACCTGCTGAATTTAAGGTTCGCTGAACTGTAATAAATCTTGTCAAACTATCTCACTTACTTAAGACCATCTATGAGAGAATCTCCATATTTCACTCCATATATCAAGTTTCACTGTGTGTTATCAGTCTTGTTGGGTTTAAGTCCTTCAGAGATTGTGCAGATATTGCAATTTGTTTTCAGTTTCAACATGCTCATTTTAAATATGTTATAGCAGATTGAATGTGACTGCTCATGTATTGGTACATTGATTGTGACTTTGTGCCTAAGTGTTGGCACATTAGCTGTGCCTTTGTTCTTATGTTTTAATGCATTCATTGTGACATTTTGCTTCCTGTAAGTGTTGGCGCATTTACTGTGACATTGTGCTAATGTGTTAGTACATTGATTGCGACATTGTGCTAATGTGTTGCCACATTAACTGTGATATCGTGCTATTGTGTGGGCGCACTGACTGTGACAATGTGCTAATGTGTTAGCTCATTGACAGTGACATCGTGCTAATGTGTTAGCTCACTGACAGTGACATCGTGCTAATATGTTAGCTCATTGACAGTGACATCATGCTAATATGTTAGCTCACTGACAGTGACATTGTGTTAGTATGTTAGCTCACTGACAGTGACATTGTGCTAATATGTTAGCTCATTGTCAGTGACATCGTGCTAATATATTAGCTGACTGACAGTGACATCATGCTAATATGTTAGCTGACTGACAGTGACATCGTGCTAATATGTTAGCTGACTGACAGTGACATCGTGCTAATGTGTTAGCTGACTGACAGTGACATTGTGCTAATGTGTTAGGCTAACGTACCTGCACCTCTCCAGTCTGAGTGTCGGTGTCGGTATCGGGCGTGGGCGTGGTCGGGTGCTCCTCCCCTTCGTGCTGGCTGTGCGACTCTTCCTCGATATCGTCCTCCTCCTCGTCCTCCTCGATGGTGGCGGCGCCGCTGCTCCCCGAGCCTCTCCTCCGGCCCGTTCCCTTCTTCTTCTTGCCGCCCTTCTTCTTGCGTCCGTCGGGGGACAGGTGCTTGGACAGGGGGTGGTGGATGTGGTGGGAGGAGTGCCGGTGGTCTGGACGAAGGAATTGGGAGTTTGGGTTTGAGTTTGGCTACGTCAAAGCAGCCGTTGCCCTCGGAGACAGTCAGACCTGGGTCGAATACGTGGGTGTTTTTGGATTCACATACTTTTCTGTGCCAACGTGAAAAGTGAAAAGTGTTTGAAATAATTATGTATTTGACCCAGATTTGGAGACAGTAGGCAGTGGATAAAACAGTCAGCGCTACTCAGCCCCACGGCCTGCGGGCTGCAGTGTCTGCGGGCGTTTGCTTCAACCGTGCGCTACACCACCTGTTTTCACTTATTATCTGAACCAAGCAGGTAAAATAATTAGTGAAATCGGACAGTTGAGACACTGCGACCTGCAGGACAGGGAGTTCAGTAGCGCTGGTATAGATTGACACCCTGTTTCAACATATGCAAATCCCAGTCTTTGTGCAGATGCTGGAGTTATAGGGGAATTCAAATGTGTCATTGCTCCAATTTACTGCACTGTGTTACAACATTTCCACCTCAGGTCTTTGGGCCAGGTGCAACAGAGACCTTTTCCCTTTCACGTTTCATTCCATTAAACCTCAATCACCAAGTGGAAATGTGCAGATGAGCTGCACCCTCGTGCACTCTCACACTCATGCACGCTCGTGCGCGCTCACACTCGTGCACGCTCGTGCACGCTCACACTCATGCACCCTTGTGCACTCTCACACTCATGCACCCTCGTGCACGCTCACACACTCGTGCACTCTCACACTCATGCACGCTCGTGCACGCTCACACTCATGCACGCTCGTGCGCGCTCACACTCATGCACGCTCGTGCGCGCTCACACTCAAAGTCCTCCTCGTTGTAGGAGCGGTGCTGCTCGGCCGGGCCCCGGGGGGTGGGGTGCAGGATCTGCTGGAAGCGCTCCACCCCCAGGGCCTTGTTCAGGTCCCGCTCCTCGTCCTCCTCTCGCCTCACGCTGCGGGGGGTAGGGGCCGCCGCGGGCTCCGGCTGGGGGGGACAATGGAGGAGAGGGGGGGCATATGTAAGGCAGGGGAACACAGACTTCAGAGGGAAAATTCCAGTGTTATAAGATATTTTTTAGGCCTTTTTCAGCTTTATTGGACAGTATAGTATAGAGAGACAGGAAGAATGGGAGCGAGAGAGAGGGGAAGACATGCGACAAATGTCTGACAGTCGGATTCGAACCACCGACGTCGCGGCTCGCAATGAGCATGCAGTCAGTGCTCTACAGGCTGCGCCACCGAGACACCCGAAAATTCCAGTGTTAATTCAGCTCTATCTATTGGAGGCCCTAGGTTAAATTTTCTTTGGAGGCCCCCTTTTGGTTTTCGAGACTTAGGGGACCCTCCAGGCCCTTGGCCCTTGGCAATTGCCTATGCCTAGAATCAGCTCTGAGTGCATATAGGCACTGAGCACTTTATTAGGTACTGTAGACCTCTACACCAGTTTGAGCAAATATTTATATTTATATATAAATATGCAAACATTCAATCGCCCAATCATGTGGCAGCAACTAAATGCATAAAAGCATGCAGACATGGTCAAGAGGTTCAGGTGTTTTTCACACCAAATGTCAGAATGGGGAAACAATGTGATCAAAGTGACTCTTGGTTCCAGAGTATCTGAGAAACTGCTGATCTGCATACTGCATACTGCTGAGTTTGCAGAGAAGGAACAGTAGTTCACACCCAGTGAACAGCAGTTCTGCAGGCAAAGACGCCGCGTAAATGAGGAAGGTCAGTGGAGAAGTGCCAGGCTGATCGAAACCAACAGGAAGGTGAAATTAACGCAAATAACCACACATTACAACAGTGGTACGCAGAAGAGCATCACCGAACACACAATGCGTCAAACCTCTTAAGTGGATAGGCTACAGCAGAAGACCAATAAGTCTCATAAGCACTTATTAAAGTTCTGACTGAGTGTATAGATCCATTAGGCCTCATATCTATTCTGTAAAGAGTTGATTTAACACTGAACGTTTGACGGCACATTGCCAGCCAACTTGAATAGATGCGTGTACTGTTGTTAATTTGCCAACAAAAAGTATGTTTTGAATTGATATGTTTTTTTTAGAAGGCAATGCAAACAGATACAATGAAAAACACTTTATGGGATAGTAAACTTTCTGGAGTTTTGAAAAGATATTATTTCAGTATAATGCATCTATAGTGCATTTTCTATTGGCTCAAGTAGTTTTTGTATGCCAAAAGGATATTTTATACTGACCTTGACCTGCCAGCTTAACAATGGCTGGTATTGGTGCACAGATGGGTTTGTGGTTTAAAGCAAGAACAATAACTTTGGTTCAAATAAGTTCAATAGCCACTGCTTTTCAACTTTCGCCTGAATAAATCAGTTAATTTGTGTATGAATAACATAGCTGGTGTCCCCTACAAATTGAAATTGAAGCTACAATGATGTCTGACATCAAACAGAACCAAAACAGAAGAGTCTAGGCAACATTGTCAAACCTTTTTCATTGAAGCCTGAATTTTCTGAAGAGGAGTTGCAGGGCGCCCCGAGGCTGATAGACTGAAGAAGGAATGTGAATATTTGCTTATATCCCCTTTGAGGACAGCAGTGGGCGCAGTTTCAAAAATCAAAAAGTAGTTGGTGAAAAGTGACATTGTACTTTTTCCCCCCTGCGGGAACTATTTTCAGTCCTGTCAATCTGTTGCTACTTTTAGGCACACCTCTTGCATGTAATACTGTTGATACAGAAAGCCTGCCACTCCTTTACTTGAGAAGTGCTCCAAATTAAGTTATCAGAATATCAGTTCTATTACCATCAAACAAACAGATAGCATGAAAACCAGTGTCAATGCCCTGAAACAAATTACCACCAGTGACCACTAGAGAGCGCCAAAGCCCACGTGAAGTGCACCTCAGGAACCTGTTTTACAGTCCTTTCAAAACTGATGAAATTAAGAGTGGAGATTATTACTGATCCAATAATTAATTAATTAATTCTGCATACATAGTCCTAAATCAGTATTTGTAGCTGCAAAACTTTATGTAAAACTGGCCGATCATCAAAGCAGATGAGAGCTGAGGTAAGAATGGAGCGGGCAGCCGTTTATTGAGTCCCACGGTGGAGACTGCAGTCTCCTGCGGGCGGTTACCCGCTACGGTGGGAACCCGCTCTTGTGTCTACAGCCGGTGCAGTGCTGTTTGTTTTTGGAAGGAGCCCTTCCCTCGTCTTTCGAGTAAAGACGACAGCGCAGATACCGGCGTTTGGCACGCAGCACGGGTGAAAGCAGGGCCTCCCGCGCAACAGGGCTTCCCGCCCAGCAGGGCCTCCCGCCCAGCAGGGCCTCCCGCGGTTCGGCGACGTGCCGCTTTACAAACCTGTGTAGCCCCGCGTCCCGGGAAACTCTACGACCTTCGGTTCGACCTTTACTCTGACGTCACGGAACATGTGCCAATCATCATCATTTCATTACTGGCCCGCTGAGGAGAGCTGGGTGCAATAGGCTGCTCCCTTCAGAAAACTCCACTTCCATCAATAAACTAACGTCTCAGTTTTCCCACAGTGCCCAGCGTGTTTCCTCGCCCCAAAACCTTCTCTACTACCGCAAACACTGGCAGGTTTACATTTTCCGTTGACATTTTCAGCTGTTATCCTTTTTATGTTTCACCAGTAGAACAAGAGCAAATGAGCAGCCTAGGGTACTAGCTCTTAAAGCTCTTTAAATATACTTGAGATTGTATTAATGTGTAATTGTGTTGGGCTTTTGCATTGTATTGAATTTTATGTAGTCATCTCTGCTTGCACCTGCCTTGGCCAGGCCTCCCTTGTAAAAGAGATAACCATCTCAATGGGACTCACCTGGTTAAATAAAAGAGAAATAAAATAAAAATATCGGGAACCAAATGAAAAATGTAGTAGTAATAGTACCTTTCAGGGCCCAGTCAAATACACATACAAGCCCAGCATAGTGGACTATTGATTTACTGTGTTCCAGGACCCACCTCATACACTCCCACTACCCATTTTGGGTCCCGACCAATAGTTTAAGAAACAGTGGCCTAGGGGAAAGTAATTGGAGAGTTCCTGATAACACCCAAACCACACATGACCTCTGACCTCTTACCTGGCCTCAGCCACACAAGGTGATGTACGTTGTGTGACACAAACAAACATCGTTGATCTTCCCACACAGTAAACTCAGAGTGGGGGCTGGTGACGGCCACTGTTTGTCCAGGGTGGTGCTGTCGCTGCCCCTCCCGGTCCCCCAGGTACGGCACAACATGCGCCAGATCCACCCCAAAACCTTAGCTACAGCGGGCGACACCCTCCAGGTGAAATGTTTGCGGGAACCGATTTTCTGAAACTCAGCCGAAAGGAGAATCTAACAATATATTATTACAATTTACCGTCGTAAGGCTGCATGCAGCAACCATCCGGTGACCTTCGAATCACGGGAAGCTAACCGATAGAAAGCGGCATTCCAATGGGTAAGGTTTCCGAGACGCTGTTATCAATGAGAGTGCTCAGTTACTTCTATATGTGTTCCTGGGGGAATCTGGATATCCGTCTTCAGCCTGAATAAGACCTTTAGCACACGGAAAACCTTTTAGCACACACAAACCCGTCAACACGATCAGAGATCGGTTATGATATTTGTTTTGGGCCGATCATCGGTTGTTATTATTTTATTATTATTGTTATTATTAGTGCAAACTGTGCAGAATGTGAGCACAGTGGAGTGAAGGGTGGAAGCAAAAGGAGTACAGCGGTCACAGAGAAATCAGTAACACCACCTACAGAGGTGTAAGCAGCACCCTCTGTCTGTCTCTCATGATGTAAATGTTCAGCTTTAAGATGAAACAGCAGGAGAGAGCCACAAATGCATGCTCTGCACCCTGGCCCTGAACATGCCAGGAGCCGCACCTCGCTAAACGACCGACTCGTCCGTTGCGCTCGTGGAAATTCATAATCTGCCACAGACCAATCATCATCAGAAACATAACAGGCAATCGACAACAACCAATAACAACAACAAACAACCGACAACCACCAACAACAACAAACAACATAATATAACAATAGGGTGCAGCATCCACACACACACACACACACACACACACACACACACACAAAGGTTCTGTTGTCGGCACAAATTATCTGCGAGCCTAGTTGTTTTGGAGGGGTAGCACCCGGATCCCTATACCATTTGCCTGATGTTAACACAACTTGTTTGTGCCCATCACTGTGCCTATATCCAATACGCCGCTATACCAGCACAAATACCCACATCCCGAACCAGCTTCCAGAGCCACCGCTTTTCAACACGGTATACAAAACCGCCAGCAGGGGGCTCCCTGCACCCCCCTCATGAGCGGTTGCCACAGTCTCGGCGCATGTCGCGTCTACCCCGTCTCCCTGCCTGCTATGCTAATGGAATTCGCTGCTGTGAAATAGCTCCGCTGCGTCTGGCTGTCACCATCGACCGCAGTGTTTGCGAGGCACAGATCCCAGCTGCATTGATGCATCTTACCCACCGTTTGGTTTTCCTAGTGTAAATATTGACTTAAGCATTCTCTCTCTCTCTCTCTCTCTCTCTCTCTCTCTCTCTCTCTCACTAACAGCTGTCCGATTGACAGTGCCCGAGCTGTGTACAATGTCAACGCTCATCCTGTTGACCAGAAGCAGCAGACACCCCCTGCTGAGAGACCTCTTTCCCAACAGTGTTTCTATGGTTACAGACCCCAGAGCCAATCCTGCACTCTAAATAGGTCTGCATTATGACAATTCATAATGAGAACCACTGCAAAGGTCTGCATATAAAAGCAACATATTGTGTATATGTACACAACACACACATGTCTGTGTGAGCGGTGTGAATAAAAGGTTGATCTTTTTGCCGGACCTCATGGCAAAATGAACGACACTCAAGCTTCACTGAAAGATCATTTGATGATAACAACGGCCGTTGTTTTGCTAACTGACCTGGGTCAAATGTGTACGTAATTGTTTTGGATTCAAATACTTCTCTGTGCTCGGTTGATCTTGCCTGGTCCAACCGAGCCAACCAAGAGGGGTTCGCACTTTTTGAGAGTATTTCATAGCTTCCAACACACCAGACAATCTCAATAGAGAGTAGAAAAGTATTTGAATCCAAAACAATGATGTATTTGACCCAGATTTGCTACTGACTTGCATCAACGACTTGTCTATTCTTAGTAAATGGTGACTACAGGGGCTGATTTATAGACACTTGGTGGTGTATATATCCAAATGTGTTCCATTAATTTAGGAACTTATTCTCCTTGAAAGGGACTGTCTACATTCTTGAGATTTAAAAATATTTTTCAATTTTAGCTTGTTTTTTTGATAGCTTCTGTGTGCATTGTGTATTATGTATGTACAGAAGTGCCATCCACTGGCTTCAAAATAGCCAGTACAGGAGAAGTGGCAGGTTTGTGGTTTAAAACAAGAAACTACAGTCAAAGTAACTCCAGAGCAGCTTGACGATGTCATGCAAATCCTGGCAGTAAATACGAACACATTTTTGTTTATAATTATGAGTAAACACTATAAAATTAATGTGTTTATATTTATATCCACTGTAAAACAAAATTTGGCTGCACAAGCTACTTTGCATTAGCTTGAACTGTACTTTCTGTTTCAAACCACAATCGCGTCGAACCCCCTACACCACCCATTAAAAATGGTTAGTAACTGCTGTATGTATCTAATATATCACACATAAAAACTGTCTGAGGCAATCAGAAACAGACGCTAAAACTGAGTACAGCAAACGTTGCCTTTAAGATCTTTCAGAGAATGAGTGATCAAGTAACTTTTTATTCTTTCAGCTGACCACTGAAGGGCCCCAGGCGTTGGGAAGTTCAGAGGTTTCACAACTGGGGCATATCGAATACGCACATAACCGCACACAACTACACACCCCCAGGCCTCTCTCTCCCTCCTTTATCGCCCAGTTTCGGCCAAAGCTGCGCATTGTTCCGGGGAGAATGAGAACACACACATACGCGCCGTTTGTCTCCCGTTTGTCCGAGTTCTGTACTTGTTGTTTTTTCTCACAACCCGTCTTTCGACGTGCCCTTTGTGAAGGGCAGAATGCCGCGCTGTGTCCGTTCCCATCCATCCCCGCGGAAGGAGGGCGTGTCGGGTTTCCACGCTCACACAGACCGGACGCCTCAGACGCAGCACCGGGAGGGGAAACGCTGCTCTGGGCCCTGCTGTTGTGCAGGGGAGGGAGTGACGGCACTCAGTGTAACGCTATATGAAAGGACACGGCCGAAAAAGGGCTCTGTTCTCCAATCCTCCCTCTTCATTTAGGCGCCTCTCCCCTTTTCTGTTTTTTAAAGAGATCCGGTTCTCCTACCATTGACGAAGGTCACTTCTGTCTCTTTCTCCTAAGCGGATTCTCTTACTTCCTTGCATTACACCACTCCCTCCCTCCCTCCCTCCCTCCCTCTTTTGCCCCCTGAATTCTCCCCTGGGCTCCCCTCTTCTCCCCACTACCCTTCCAGTAGTGTGCTTATTTCCCACAATTCCCCTCTCCCTCCCCTACATCAGCAGCCAGCCTCAGGGCTCCGCCCACCAGTCAGGGCTGGGGAAGAGGCCTGAGGACTCGGGGCCTGAGTCCGGAGACACTTCCAGTGCAGCCTACAGCCTGTGTGTGTGTCCCACCGCCAGGGTTTCCACTGAAGCTGTAGAATCTCAGTCCTTCACATGCACACACTGGTGTTTACCTGCACACAACACCTGCACATAATACAATTACCCGCACACAATACAATCACCTGCACACAGTGATATTTACCTGCACATAATGCTCTTTGCCTGCACACAATGATCTTTACCTGCACACAATACAATTACCTGCACACAATATTTACCTGCACACAATACCTGCACACAATACAATTACCTGCACACAGTGATGATATTTACCTGCACATAATGCTCTTTGCCTGTAAATATTGATCTTTATCTGCAAAGAATGACCTTGACTTTGACCTGTCCCCTTTGCGTGCACATGGACAGTAAACTGCTCAGGGTAGTTAACCGCTTTAGATATTGAACTGCTCCGGCTGACAAAAGTCGGCTAAATTAATTCATGTCTTGCTAGATGTACTTCCGTCACCCGTCATTCTACAGCAGGGGAGCGTGACACAGCAGAAATAAAAGCGCATGTTCAGACAGCAGGTGAGCTCAAGATGCAGCAGAGCAGACACTGCCAGAAGCATATGCCACAGGTCTCAGACGCTGCCATGTTTCGCTCAGAGATTCAAGTTACAGTTCATTTTCAAACTCAGACAAACCGGCCCCTAATATCACAACTGACATTACATGCATCATCGACTTTATGACTAAATACATGCAGGGAACCTAATACATCGGAGGTTCCCAAACATGTTCCTGGAGATCTACCGTTACATAGATTTTCACTCCAAGCCTAACAAAGCACACCTCAGCCAGAGATCTTGTTAAGCAGCTAATTAGCAGAATAGACAGAGCCAAATTAAGAGTTGAAATGAAAACCTACAAGGCAGTAGAACAGGGACAGAGTTGGGAACCACCGCGATACAGAAACAAGGAACTTTTCTTCTTTTGCTGACCACTGAAAAACAGCAGGAATGTCAAAGGTCAGAGGTCTTATACCCGCTGCAAATTACACACAGCACATGTAGCGTTCATCTCTCTCCTCTCTCTCTCTCCCTCTCTCTGTTTCTCTCTCCCTCTCTCTCTTCCTCTCTCTCTCTCTCTCTCTCTCTCTCTCTCTCACTCACACACACACACACACACACACACACAGGGGAAGCTGCTGAGGTCAGCTTCCCCACAGAAAATAGCTGAACTCAGCAGGTGAATTTCATAACTAGACCTGACCTCACGGACCTCACCAAAAACACAAAAACTCTGGTGTGCTCTTCTTCAATGCATCCCACAAAGTATTCAGCTTTGATTACACTGCCCAGACAGACCAGCATTGTGCACTAATCTCAGGTGTAGGATGGATTTCATGTGTGACACTGAAGCTACATCAGATCCCCCTCAAGCCCACCGTCTTTTGCCACGGCTGCAAATATTTTCCCAATATTTACCCCACCCCTTCTTTAGACTAGGCAGTCCTGCAGGGTGTTTTAGGATGCTGCGTGGGATTACAGCTAGAGGGTAAATATCTGCATTTGTATAGCACTCATTCACCCATTCATATGCACACTCACACACCAATGATTGGCTGCCATGCAAGGCACCAACCAGCCCGTTAACCAACGCTCCGACTGCCAGACGACTGCTCTTACCGCCTGTGTCATATACGGTTGTTAAAATATAAAGTTGTTTTTTCCAGCTTCTGATTGCTAATTGGTTTAGCGTGAAATTTTAAAGATTTACTTCACACAATCTAACCAGGTGCCGAGGAGCAGTAGCTAAACACACAGATAACCAGACAGGCCAGAGAATGGAGACTTGAGAATGACGAGTCATACAGGAAGAACATCTCCAGCCTTTCCTGGAGGTCGCCTTGACTGCCAACAGACCGGCCCACGATATTACCCCTCCACCGTCTGCCATGCAAATCCCCACGTATGCAGCACACACACAAACAGGAAATTAAAGGGAAGGTCTTCATTCCGCAGGAAACTTGAGCGGCAAATAGGGGGGGAGATAAGAGCCCCACTCAATATCCCAGGGAAGGAAATTAATGCAAATAAAATAACACAGGCTTCAGAAAACATTCCAGACTTCGAAGCTGTTTGGCTCACAGTTTACAGTGTGCCACTGCTGATTACATATTTAGAAACCCAAAAAATCTGTAAATCAATTAAGCAATCAATGTCTTCCACCCATTCAGATTTGAAGGCTTATATAATTATCTTGTCTCTACCTGAGGTTACAGAGGTCACACACAACAACTGTATGGACCAATCCAAAAAATACACTTTTTTTACAAGATTGAAATAACAAAAAAAAAAAACAATCCCTTAAAAAGACTACAATACATCAACTCTGAGAATCAAATCCAAGGTTTAACCCCAGAAATGTATTCATAGCGCAGCCTCTAAGATGGATGTAAAATGGAACTGTAGTCAATGGGAAAGGCTTAGGCTGTGTTTAGATTCCGCAGAGTCGTGAATCAAGTCAATACAACACTTCTGGAGCCACCAACGGAAGCAGCTCGAGTGCCTAATTCCGCCAATGTGTACACAATGTGAGCAGACAGCAGCCCTGGACATATTAGCAACAGGAGCATGTCCACTGGCAACCAGGTGACAGGCCCAGCTATCAAAAAACATTCTCATGATGGTACTGGAATCTTCTGTCAATGTTACACTCAGTGAGCACTTATTAGGTATTTATTATCTTCTGCTGCTACAGCCTACCCACTGAGATGCGTTGTGTGCTCTTCTGCATACCACTGTTGTAATGTGTGTATTTGTGTTACTGTCAGCTTTGACCACTCTGGCCCTTCTCCACTGACCTCTCTCTCGTTATCAAGACGTTTCTGTCCACAGAAATGCTGCTCACTTTGATGTTTTTTGTTTTTTGCATCATTCTCTGCAAAGTCTACAGACCGTGCGTGAAAATGCCAGGAGATCAGCAGTTACAGAAATACTCAAACCAGCCCATCAGGCACCAACAATCATGCCACGGTCGAAATCACTGAGATAACATTTTTTCCCCATTCTGATGGTTGATGAGAACATTTAAATGAAGCTCCTGACCAGTATCTCCTGACCAGTATTTTCTGCATTGCACTGCTGCCACATGATTGGCTGATGAGATAATTGTGTGAATAAGTGGGTGTACAGTTGTTCCTAATAAAGTGCTAGGTGAGTGTAACATTGCCACAACATGCCTGCGACATCGTGAGAATGTTTTGTGTTAGCCTAGAGGCTTGCAAACCACCAGTTAGCATGAATGAAACTGCTCAGGCACTGCAAGGGAAACTTTTTGGCCAACTCTGGTGCTTTGACACAGACACATCTGCGGAAATGCTGTTTACTGTGCATAGTCCCGGTCAAATAAACACGATGCGTACAATAAATAAATGAACATAAATTGCTTTTCTCCAGTCTACAGGAGGATACTGATAGCTTTCGCTCTTCTCATCGAGAACAAATGAATCGGCTGGCCATGACCCTGCTGCTGTTTTGTCATCAGAAGAGCACAGCTGAAACAGCAGGTCAGAGCAGACCGGCCGGGAGAGAAGTTATACGATGTTGCAGATGTGTCCGTCCCAGATGAGAGCAGAATATCACTCCCATGAAACCTTCAGGAAGTGAAACTGGATCATGCCAGAAAAAACGTTTATTTTTTTAAATTAAAAAAAAAAAATGTCTACAGTATGTAGCCCCGATAATACAAATATCCTCACAATGTGTGAAGTGAGTTGTACATCATTGGTAAACAGAAAACTGCAACTGTATGGTCACTGCGATCTCAACCACATATCAGGACTGATTCTGCTTCAGGTCTTCATTCTGCTTCGAGGGCACCAAACAATATTCACACATACAGACTTTGCCATATGGTGGAATCAGTATTCTTCCAGAAAGTGCTGAAAGCTTCCATTTCTTGAAAAAGGGAAGCCCAGAAAATGAGCTGAGCTCAAAATAAATCAAGTATCGCAACTGGCTTACTTGCTTTTACTGAAGAATAACAAAGTTCAAAGTTTGAGAAAAAAAACTGTGTAAAGAGGAGCACAGGACTACACGTGCTGCTCTCTCCTCCCGCAGTAAGCTGCTGAGTTTCCCAGCATTGTGTTGACAAGCACTGCACACACACTCACCTTCACACCGTACAGGAAATCCATGGTGCCCCAACAGTTCCGCTCAGAAAGAGAGAGGCAAGGCAGAGTGTTTGTTTGAAAACGGCAAAAAAAAAAAGAGAGGCTAAAATGGCAGCCTAAGCTGTTTTTTTTTTTGGGGGGGGGGGGGGGTTTTCCCCAAGTCCTGTCAAAGTTCGGGAAACTCGTATCTCGTATCCCTCTTCTGGTCGCTTGTCATATGACCGGAGGTTTCACAGGACAGGAAGTGGATACAGTCCAATATTGCAAGATTTCTGCGTCTCTGCGCAGTCTGTCACCCGAAGGATCCCTACTCCCACACGCACCAACACCACCCTGTAGGCATGCTCCCCTTCCCCTGCACACTCGCTCTGGGGATGGGGTAATGATTAACTCCCAAAAGCAGCAGTTTATCTATAAAACAGACCCGGCAACAGCTAAAGTGAAGCCATAAACACACTTATCTGAAATTGATTTCGGTTGCCAAGACAGCGCGTCTATCTGCAGTATTGAACTGAAAGCCATTATGCTGTAAAAGAGCTGTTAAAGCCATGTAATCCCCTCATGCTTTGCCAAATGGGAACCTGCAGGCCTGTATATCTACGAGCAGCACTGTGATTTCAGGCTTATCCGTGCATTAACACAGGTGTGTCTATATCGGTCAGGTGAGTCATTTTCATGCAGTGAAAGCAAACTCTAGAATATCTCCGAATTCTGCTTCAAGGCTAATATTTTACAGATAAAAAAAATAAAAAAAGATTCTGGAAGTCTGTTTGGCTCACCAGGCTATACAATTACCTGCATATAAGTAAAAATAAATCAATCCATCAATAAATAAAATAATGAATATATTGTTTTATTTGGCTGAAGTTATGCATGTGGAGCAGATAGGTTGTATTTTGGGGAATTGAAATCGGGGTGTGGCTTCCTCTGATTGCTGTAAAATAGTGTAGCCCTGGTTCCCAGGAGGGGGGTGGGGGGAGCTGCACTGGAACCACAATGACCTCATTCCGTGGAAAAACAGTAACCGGGTAGTTTTTCTCGGTATTGTTCCCCTGAGGGAAGCCAACAAATGACCCCCACCCCCTCCCCAGGCACACACACACACTCACACACACACAGAGGGCAGGTGGATGCCCTGGTGCCCAGAGATGAGGCTGCCATACCATCTCCCCTCTGAACCAGTAAGTCTCAGAGAATCACCCCAAGGGACGTTGGCCAAACAACAGGGAGAGAGAGAGAAAGGGAGAGAGAGAGAGAGAGGGGGGGGGGAGAAAGAGAGAAAGGGAGAGAGAGATAGAGAGGGGGGAGAAAGAGAGAAAGGGAGAGATAGAGAGAGAGAGGGGGAGAGAAAGAAACAGAAAGGGATAGATAGAGAGAGAGAAAGAGAGAGAGAGACGGAGAGTGGGGGGGGGGGGGGATTGATGTGGCCAAGCAGCTGAAAAAGCAGAAGCTATGGGTTGATGTAAACATGGTGTAATCCCCATGATTATGACACAGTGGTACTTCTAATCCCTACACAGGCTTCCGAGATAGCTGAACTATCCCATGGGAGTGTGGAACAGCGGGGTGGAGAACACGAAGGCGCTCATGAGTCCAAAGATGAGAGCAGGGACTAAAAGGGTCCTTCATCATCCCAAACCCCACCGGGGGGAAGGAAGCCTGTACTTCAGGCAGGACATGGTGTGGAGCCAGGAATGCACAACCTAGCAGGGGGCTCCTGAAATACTTTCAGCGCCCAGCCAGGTGAGTAAAGTAGCCAGCTAGGGGTGTTGTCAGTGGGTAAACAAATTGTTCCATTACATTACACATACTTACAGTCGATTTAGACTAAGCAGGAGACAATCCTCCCCTGGACCGATGCAGGGTTAAGGGCCTTGCTCAAGGGCTCAACGGCTGTGCGGATCTTATTGTGGCTACACCGGGGATCGAACCACTGATCTCACAGGTACCAGTCATGTACCTTAACCACTACGCTACAAGCTGCCCCGGGGGGGAAATCAAGGACCTGATTGGATTGCAGAGATTAACATGCTCATCAAGTCCTTCAACCAATAACCTAACTCAACCTTTTTTTCCCCTCGAGAATTTAGCTCTTGCTCTATCGAAAGGCAGTCAGGCAGAGGTGTGTAGTTGGCCATTTAGCCAGCGGCTGACACTTGGGGAACTCAAGTAAGTTTAAACTAAGTGCGTTATCTGGGCGATACATCATGCAAAATGGGACTATTTTGACAGAAGGCTTTCAAGGCGGCTGTCAATAAGAGGAGGTGGCGATTAGAAAGACTACACAGGGACTTGGCAAGCATTCAGAAAGACCAATGCAGTGTTCCATCATGCAAGATTTACATTTACATTTCAGCCATTTGCTGTACAAGATGCTCTAATCCTCTAATCCCAGTTCACAGCTGCAGAAGAAATTCAAGAGCCTTGCTCACAGCAGCAATGGCAACTCTGCTGAAAAAAAACAGCTCATGCTAGGTTTTGAAATAGCTGGTAGCTGGTTGACCATTTCCGATCAGCTCCCAGCTCAACATAGCTTGTAGCTTGTTGACCAGTTCAGACCAGCTCCCAGTTTGACATGGTTTGACCAGATGGTAGCTGGATGACCAGCTCAGACAAGCTACCAGCACTCATACCCAGCTAGACCAACTTTATGACCAGCTTGGTCATGCTGGTTGACCAGCTCATACCCAGCTAGACAAGCTTGTTACCATCTTGACCAGCTCAATTTTCAAGCTGGTAACAAGCTTATCTAGCTAAGTCTAACTGAAAACACCTAAAGGCCCCAGTTAGGCCTGGGCCCCATCTCATCTGGCTGACCTGGTGCGCTGACACACACTAACTCAATGACTGAAGCTTCTGCACACACATGCTAGTGGGTGTGCACTCATGCACATACATGGCAATACGCACGTATGTGCACAAGCACACACTGAAACATGCACATAACCACAAATCTACAATGCATACACAAGAACATCCATATACACACATACAATGTCGCCCACACACACACATATGCACATGTAGTGTACACACAGGCAAAGTGAAGACTTCTGTATTAAGGGGACTCCCCCCTAGCCCCATTGATCTTTCTCTGGGCTGAACACAACCAGTCCTTAGATCTCTGCTGCACATGGTGCTGATCACCACTCGCCCCAGGTCAAACACATCTGTCACACCCCAGAGGACAGAGACCCTTCTCCTAACAAACACCGCACATAAAACACATGGTGACACATGGTGAGTCTAGGCTTAGCGATGGAAAAAGGGAAAATCACCAGATACCCACCTAAGTTCCTTGTCTCTCTGCTACCTGACTTCAGAGGTCCATGCGGCAACAGGAAGTCAGGTGCTATCCGAACTATCAATGCTATCAATGCACCCCTCATGAATATTAACAACGGGCCAGATCAGAGCAGCTAGAGAATAGACCATGTCAGACATATAACTTTTTGCAGACAGATATGAATATCTGGCTAGGACACACAACATCTAACAAACTACCATGTTAATAAGGGAGTGCTCCCAAGACAATCCTGTGACACTGCAGAAATCTCACAATGTCATATTAAACCTTGTGGGAGCACTACAGGGGCGACATTGGCTCAGGTGGTTAAGATCAATTGTCTGGCAGTCAGTGGGTTGCTGGTTCAATCCCGTCCTGGGAGTGTCAAAGTGTCCCTGAGCAAGACACCTAATCCCCAAATGCTCCTGCTCCTCGCCGTTGGTGTGAGTGTGTGTATGAATGGGCGAATGAGAAGCATCAATTGTACAGAGCGTTGTATAAAGGTGCTATATAAATTCCAACTATTTACTTGTTACTCGCTGCAAAAGACAAGTCTATGAGGGAACAGACCTGCATCATGTATACTTCCAACTGTACTAGTGCCTCTGTAGCAGGAAATGACCACCATAAAGACCAAGATCAGGAGAAATAAAACAAACACAACACAATCTTCCTGGGCCTGCACACAGTGTTCTCTGCGTGGCTCCCTAACTGCATAGTGGTGTTATCAGCGTGGGTTAGTGCGGTGGTCTCTCTCCAGCCTGAGGATAAACACGTGGCTCTGTGGCGTTATCGTCCAGACAGTCACAGACAGCGTAATCTGAGACCTGGGCCCATAGCACAGCGGGCTAACAGTGGTACAGTAGTATGAAGCTGCTACTCTAATCCTGTGTGCATAATGGTACAACCGCCCTGGTGACATAAAACAATTCAAAAGCAAATGATCCCGTTTAAATGTGCTTGTTTGCTTACCCATAAAAGCGACTCCCCATACAAGTCAGTCTCACAATCTTATTATAGCTTCCTCACTGATTTAATTGCTTACGACCATTCAAGCCTTCCTACAATCTGTCTCGCAATATCACTCCCCTTTCTAATACTACTACATATGAATGCTACTCCGTAATTGCAGCCGAATGGATGTCAGTCAAATGGGTTAATGTCGTAAGCAAAGTGGGTTAATGTCACAGTCACTGCTATACGGTGTTTCAGTTTACAGATCAGCTGCAGGTCAGCTAAACGGGCCTATTCCTGTGTTTCCTCACAACGTGTTGCGAATTACGTCATGTTTCAGTCAACACTCACACTAAGGGGCTCTATCGGTGAGCTCATGAACCCTAGGGGCGTTACTGATCGGTCTCTCACTTCACCGAACGTTCACACGTGTGTGTGTTCGCTCGCGGAGGCTTCCAGAACAGCAAGCTGCCGAAAAATCTGCCTTCATAATGCTGTCGGCACGGAGGCCGAAAATAAATATGGCACGCAAATCCAACCGCCGCCTGTCCAAACAGACTGAGCAGCTCACCATTAAATCCGCTCTCATGGACAGCATGTCATCTGACACACAAGATCCATGCTGGACTCAGTCAATGAATACAGTTTTACTGTGCGGGTAGTTTAGCTGCGTGGGGTAGTTTTACTGTGTGGGGTAATTTAGCTGTGTTGGGTAGTTTAGTTGTGTGGGGTACTTTAGCGGTGTGGGGTAGTTCAGTTGTGTGAGCTACTTTAGCTGTGTGGGGTAGTTTACATTACATTACATTACATTAATGGCATTTGGCAGACGCTCTTATCCAGAGCGACGTACAACAAAGTGCATACCCATAACCAGGGATAAGTGCGCTGAAAGACCCTAGAAGGAAGTACAATTTCAACTGCTACCTGAACAGCAAAGATAAGGACCAGGGCCTATTTGATTATTTTTTTTAAACAAACAAACAACGCAAAAGTATGACCAAACCCCTTAACTAGCCAAACACTGCTTACCTAGCCAAATTGAAAATACTGATACACAAAAAAGTAAATCACAGAAAGACAACAATTAAGGTTCACAGGGAGGTAGGGAGGGACGGGGAGAGGTGAGGGGAGAGTTTAGTTCTGTGGGGTAGTTTAGCTGTGTGGGGTAGTTTTACTGTGTGGGGTAGTTTAGCTGTGTGGGGTAGTTTTACAGTGTGGGGTAGTTTAGCTGTGTGTGGTAGTTTAGCTATGTGGGGTAGTTTTACTGTGTGGGGTAGTTTTGCTATGTGGGGTAGTTTTATGTGTGGGGTAATTTAGCTGTGTGGGGTAGTTTTACTGTGTGGGGTAGTTTAGCTGTGTGTGGTAGTTTTGCAGTGTGTGGGGTAGTTTTGCGGTGTGGGGTAGTTTAGTTGTGTGGGGTAGTTGAGCTGTGCTGGTTAGTTTAGTCCCTGGTAAAGAGGCAGGAGAGATATTCTCCTCATTATTCACAGAGCGTGCTCAGAACCTTGGAGATGCAAGCTTCCATTGATACAGAGAGCAGTACTGCAGTATGGCCCCATTAATTCCACAGCTATTTTTCCTTTTTATGTACTTTTAATGCGCTCGTATTTGTGTCTCTGACTCTAAATGATGTTTTTCTTTGCTTTATGCTGACAAAAAATCAGAGAGGGCAGCCGACAGAGCAGGGATCACAGCTCAGAGGGGATCTGGAGCACAGCTTGAGGGCCGGCTGCCCTACAGGCTGGACTCTTTCTTACTTTACATTCATTTGAAATGGCACAGATACATAGCGTATTTAATAAATAGTCTGATGCCATGTGTCATAACATTTACGCCGCAGGCTCATTCGCAATGTTTGCCCCTCGATTAGATAGCGACAGCTCCCCTTCTTTGAATGAAGCTTTTGGAGGAGAACGTTGGGTACAGGAATGGGAATAGGTTTTTTTTATTTTTATTTATTTACTTATTTATTTATTTTTATACGAGAGTCCTTTCCACTGCGATATTTGTTGGATTTATGTCCTTGTGCTGTTTTGAGAATCCTGTCCACTGTCCTGACCTCTGCCTTGGATGGCTACCAGATTCTTCTCTGCGAGTGAAACAAACAATTTGATTTCGGACCTCCTTTGCGAAAAGGCTGGGACGCCATGAGCGTTCCCGACAGTGACACACGAGAACAACGTCCGAGAAGCCGGCGAGAAGGGGTCGAGACAGGACCGGAGGAAAGCCGCTGAATGACTGCAGCTCATGAGAACATTGCAGCGCGTCCTGCTTATGAAAGCTGCTCATTTAATGAAGATGGATCATATTGTCGTCTATTCTAGGCAGTCGATGTACAATGTACTGATCTCATGAAGACTGATCACATTGTAATCTATTTTCGTTTTCAGGGAAGGCTGCCCTCAACAAAGTTATGCTCGGTGCATTGGCAGCACCTAAGCCCTGCTGAACAGAACAGCTCAAGCTAGGTTTTGAAACTGATGGTAGCCAGTAGACCAGTTAGACCAGCTCTATACTCAACAGGAGAAACAGCTGGTAGCTGGTATTTCAAGCTGGTCATAGGTGGATTTTACACCAGGGAGCACTAAGGAGAACAGGTGACACAGGTGTGTTCAGGCGCACAGGTAACAGTAAGACAGGTGTCTTCAGGTGCACAGGTAACTGGTAAAACAGGTGTGTTCAGGTGCACAGGTAACAGTAACACAGGTGTGTCCAGGTGCACAGGTAACAGTGACACAGGTTTTCTAAGGTGCACAGGTAACAGTAAGACAGGTGTGTTCAGGTGCACAGGTAACAGTAAGACAGGTGTGTTCAGGTGCACAGGTAACTGGTAAAACAGGTGTGTTCAGGTGCACAGGTAACAGTAACACAGGTGTGTTCAGGTGCACAGGTAACAGTAAGACAGGTGTGTTCAGGTGCACAGGTAACAGTAACACAGGTGTGTTCAGGTGCACAGGTAACAGTAAGACAGGTGTGTTCAGGTGCACAGGTGACGTTAAGGCTTGCATACTCACAGAGCTGGGCTCCTGGGCGTGGCTCATGGCTCCACTGGCTGTGCTGTGTTCCTCCTGCTGTGCTGACGGGTCGTGGCTTTAGCCTTTCTCTTTCTCACTCTGACTCAACGGGGAGCTTTTGGGCAGCATAACCTGCACCAGAGAGAATAGAGGACATGAGGTACACTAGGTAATTGAAAGCAAAGGCGTTCTAGAACAATTCAGAACAAAACATTCCAAAAATGTTATCTGGTAATCATCGCATGAACAGTAACGCACATTACACAGTGCAAAAAAGACATCAAAGATTCCATGGGAAAGAAAACAAAAACAAGAAGCTTTTAAAATATACAGCAGTAACAATTTGGGTTCTAACTCCAGGTTCTATGGCCTGCACAGTACATTTTCCAGTGAGATACTGAAAGAGCCTCCTCAGTGGAAAATAGAAACCCTCCCCTTGTGGCCTCAGCTTTCCTCTCATGGCTACTGACACCGAATGATGTGTAGAAAGCTTCAGGCGCTGCATCAGGGCTGAATAAGATCACATGGTTTTTAATGAAACGAAGGGCACGTCGACTAACTACACACATGCATGAGCTTCTAAACGGGAATTATGCCGAAGTCACTGCATCTTAATGGCAAGATAATATGAGATAATAAAACGAGATCGAGCAATGATCAGAACCTAGGGTGAAACACCTATGGGGTTTCTCGGAATAAAAAAGAAAAAAATGTATCTTGCACTTATCACCATGCTTATCTGATAAGTACTATTATGCTCAAGTGCCTAATTGTACATCCGATGGGACGAGGGCCAACAAATATCAAAACAATGACCTGTGGAAAGCAGATGCAGGCATCGGTCTGAAGCGGTGGCACACCGAGGACCGGGGTTCAGGTCCCGGTCCTGACGAATAAGCAGAGTGGGCATGTGGGAGCGATATAATTGGTCCGCCGCTTCGAGGGCGGGGGGGGTTGACTGGGGACCCGGCAGGGTTAGGAGGATTGGCGTATATAAAGCTGTGCCCTGATCGCCTCGGAATCACAGTCACAGGGCTGGAACAATGTGGCCTGGAGAAGACGTGTCGTTCTACGGATCACATGATCTAACCGGGCCGCCAAGGGTGTATCCTAAGCAGTCGGCACGGGTAATTGGAATAGATAGGGAACAATTGGCTACCGAATTGGGAGAAAATGTGGAGAAAAAATCAAAAAAAAAAAAAAAAAAAAAGATGACTTCAGTTTCAGAGATGAGTTTGAAAAGCAGGTTGGGGGTGGTCCCCGTCTTCCCGGCTGTACGGAGCAGAGTCGTCAGAAAGGAGCCGTCAGTCCAGATATGTCCTCACTCCTGTCCTCCAGCGTGCTCACAGATATCAACCAGATAAGACTGCTACTGTGGTGACAGCATTATGATAAGGTGGAGAATCTGGCCCAAAAGTTCTCGTATCCTTTACAACCTCAGACAAAGATCACCCCCCCCCCCATCAAAAATATTTGGTGATAAGAAGAAACCCCCCAAGATGTACTCTTTGACCTAAGAATTTTGCTGAACATTGTTGAGGCACTAGAATGTACTAACACAAGGGCTGCTAGCAAGGTCACTGCTGTCTTTGCGAGGAGTATATATATATAAATATATATAGATATATATATTTTTTTGGAAAGGAACAGTAAATCATACCAGACATTTAAGTTGCAAGAGCTAGTGATCCAAGAGGCCAGGCAATTGTGCCCCTTTTTATTGTTTAGCACTAATCAAAATAATCTGAAATATCTATGGGTAATTACTGTTCATGAGTGATAAGTAGCTGCTCTTTGATGTTGGGTGTGGTCAGACTTTCTGGCTGTAAATAGCAGGATTAGCACATGCCTGGTTAGGTTAGCAGAGCTACTGTAAGCAATGTTCCTGAGTTCTTGAGTTTGTGCTGAACTTTTGCTGCAATGGTAGTGCAAAACAAAGATATTTGCCAGTGGTGGGCAGTTAATAGTTATCATAATGCTGTAATATTATTTTCTCATTGAGGAGTTTAGTTTTTCCTTTTTTAACCTCAATTGTTCTTTGGGGGAGTTCAGGCTCGGTCAGCCAATTTTCTTTTAAAGTGTCTTTGTAACACGGCCTCTCACAAAACTGCTGTATGAATAAAGTTTAACTGAAGTTTGTAAAAAAGCAACCTAATCTTGAGCAATAATGAATACACACAGTTTGGTTTACTTGTCTCTACTGGAGCAATGAAAGAATCACTCACCCTGAAAAGCAAACCTTCCGGTCCAGAGCCAAGCACTGTACCCCACCGCTGTGTGTGTGTGTGTGTGTGTGTGCGTGTGTGTGTAAGGCTGGCAGGAAGGTTCAGCTGCAGTGTATATTTGTGTGTGTGCATATATGTGTGTGTGCTTGTGGCTGACTAATTGGCAAAGATTGATGGGCAAAAAATGGGCAATAAAATTAAATCTCCAACACAATAAAATGCAAGGGTCTGAGTGTGTATATGTAGGTGTGTGTGTGTGTGTGCCCGTGTGTGTGTGTATATGTATGTGTGTGCTCATGTGTGTGTGTGTGTGTGTGTGTGTGTGCCCGTATATGTGTGTGTGAGTGTGTGTATGTATGTGTGTATACATGTGTGCCCATGTGTGTGTGTGTATCTATGTGTTTACATGTGTGTGTATATGTATGTGTGTGTGTGCCCGTGTGTGTGTGTGTGTGTGTGTGTATATGTATGTGTGTGCCTGTGTGTGTGTGTGTGTGTGTGTGTATATATGTATGTGTGTGCCTGTGGGTGTGTGTATATGTATGTGTGTGCCTATGTGTGTGTGTGTATATGTATGTGTGTGCCTGTGTGTGTGTGTGTATTTGTATGTGTGTGCCTATGTGTGTGTGTGTATATGTATGTGTGTGTGTGCCCATGTGTGTGTGTGTGTGTGTGTGTGTGTACAGAGGGCGGCCCTGTGACGGGCCATTAATGTGCATGGTGAGGGAAGTGATTAAGGCACATTAAACTCCCTGCATCTGTCCCAGCATGCAACAGGTCACAGCCAGTCCATGCCCTGCTCATCACTCCCAGTCCGTCACATGGGAAGACTTACGCAACCCGCTGGGAAAAGGTGCGCCACACATTACATAATCTTTCAGCCATCCTGGCTCACTCACGCCCCATCATTCATAAAATGTGGCAGACTCACTTCAGCACAGGACAAAGCCAAATCAAACACAATCACTGAAATCCAAGGAGAACAAAAAAGGAAGTCCAACAATCACCGAAATATGATGCGACTTAACAGGGAGAATAATCCCCTTACAGGTAAACTCAGGTGACCGGCTCCAACCCGTGCAGGGTCCAATTAAATCCAGTTTTCTTTTTTTTTTTTTTTCAAGGGTTTAATTCCATTACTTAGCCGCATTTGCCGACTACACAGTCTAGACAAGGGTTCTCTTGGCAGCTTGGCCCAGGAGCCACACATTCTTCAATGATTCGTGAGGTTTAATCGTATCAAAGGCCGAGCTAATAATAATTTTAAAAAAACCTGCCGAGGGAGCCGGCGTATTAACAACGCTTGTGAGAGGACATTCTCCCCGTTCTGCTTGTTGTTGTTTTCACACGTGGCAGAGAGCTCAGATTAAACGCCGGGGCGAGATGCTTGGTCCGCAGGTCAGCCGGTGTCACTAAGGGTTGATTAGTCCTAACCGGGCTGCCAATGTTCAACAGGACAGGAGTCAGAGCTGAACTCACTTCAGTGAGCGGAGCTGAAGGTGCACTGAATGAGCTGCTATCACAGAGGATGGAGACTCTTTTAGCCTCACACACACACACACACACACACACACACACACACGCATGCATACACATGCACACACACACACTTGTGCACTCACACTATCAAGCACAGCTGAGATTGCAGTATTAGACTTACAGAAGGCACTAAAAGCCTCTGGTAAATGAGGGTGGTAAATAACAGTGTGTTGTGGTGGATGAAGCTCATTCTTAGTGATCATATGATGGTGGGAAATCAGTTGTGCCCTTGAGCAATGTTCTTAAACACGAAGACAAAATTTCTTCCTCCATAACATACGCCGTATCCATCATCTCCTGGCAGTGAAAGCCATCCGGCTCCTAGTCCAGGCCAGGGATTGGCTCCTAGTCCCACCTGGATTACTGCAACTCCCTCCTGGCTGGTCTCCCACCTTGTGCTAGAAATCTGCAGTCTGCCGAACCATCAGCCAGCCCAGGTCGGTGCCTGTGCTTATTGCTTCAAGGTGCTAGTGTTGACCTTCCTGGCTACTAAGGGGACTGCACCAATGAACACCCAGACTTTAATTGCTCCCGACACCCCAGCAAGAACACTGCCAGCTCCGGTCAGCTTGTGGGCCCTCATTACAAGCGCCAAGTGGTCAAGCCGCACGTTCACACCTGTTCTCTGTTCTGGTTCCTCATTGGTGCAACGATTTGCCAACCCTGCGAACCCTAACCCCAATTCTGCCAACCATAATCCTGACCCCAACCCTAACCACCCTAATCCTAATCTTGATCCTAATCCAAACCTCAATCCTGACTCTGCTAACCATAACCCTAATCCTGACCCTAAACCTAATCCCAATCCAAATTTGTAGGGAAAAATAAATGTATGTTTTGCCGTCTAAGAAGCAGTTGGTACTTGGGCTGTGCTGCCTGTAAATGACAGGACGGTCATCTTTGGATTACCAAGATGGTGGTCATGGTCACGGGACATCTTACCCCATTTATTTTAGAAAGCACCGAATTTCTCAAGATCCTAAAATATACAGTGCCTCAAGATCACAAGATCGCAAGACACACGTATCAGCCCTACGGCAGATGAAGATGAGACTGAGCTACGCTACAGGAGCGCCGCAGGAGGGGAGAGGGAGGCAGAACATAAAAGTGCAGAGTCAGTCACCGTTCTCCCCCCCCCCCCCGCCCCCGATCATCTGACGCTCTCAAGGTGACACAGGGCTGGAGTGACTCAGCACAGACTGTCTGGAATTTTCCAGAAACGCTGTCTCACCGTCTGAGACCGAGCAGAACCTCAAACGCAGCGTCTGCGCCACTACACACAGGGGTAACGATGGAGGGGGCTGTACCCCTACACACACAGGGGTACGTTTGGAGGAGGCTGGACAGTACATTACATTAATGGCCTTTGGCAGATGCTCTTATCCAGAGCGACGTACAGTTGATTAGACTAAGCAGGAGACAATCCTCCCCTGGTGCAATGCAGGGTTAAGGGCCTTGCTCAAGGGCCCAACGGCTGTGCGGATCTTATTGTGGCTATACTGGGATTCGAACCACCGACCTTGTGTGTCCCAGTCATTTACCTTAACCACTACGCTACAGGCCGCCCTACAGACGGAAAAGGTTGAGCTTCCTCTTCTCTCGATGCAGATTACATTTTACAGTGAGTGAAATTACCAACGACTGCAACACAATCAAATCAAAATGTCTAGATCTCTAGAATCTGGCTCCAGGTCCACAACCAGACAGGCACGCTCGTCCCTCTCCTGTCTCCACACAGCGTCCACACTGCCACCCGGGGCCCGAGCCGTCTGCAGTGAGGCGGAGTTCCTGAGCCGGCTGTGGCTGCCCTGTCCGACAACCCCGGACACCGAACCCCGGGAGGCCTCCGACAGTCCCTGACGGCCCGGCTCTGCTCTTCCGGGACACGACCACCACCTTCAGAGAGGAGCGCCGCGGATGTCCGTCTCATGAGACTCATTTCCCCACACGCTGCGTTCACACGGGCCCTCTCTCCAAACCAGCCCACCGACACCTGTCACAGGGAAGGGCCTCTCCTCAACCTGTGCATGCGCACGGGCCCTGGCTTCTGCCACGTCCACTTTCAGGACTTTCGGGACTTTTTTAGAGAACTGGGTTTTCGCATTTTAGTTTAATCTCAGCAGGCGTACCTGCCCGGGTCAGCCGTTTCAGTAGGTTGTACAGTAAGGCCCTGTTCGTACAGTTGTCTACATGGAAACTTTGATGTGGCTTTTCACATCATTTCACACAAACAGGCGTTTCATTTCTCAAGTAAGAAAGCAGTGCAAATATCGTTCCTCGGGCCCGGACTTGACGGTATCGCTGGACGTTCTGTAGTTTGTGGACAAAAGGTGAGCCGAGACAGGCTGAATGGCCCGGGCCTTTTCATTAGCAATGTTTGCTTGTAGGAGACGTGCCACAATTTCCAATAAAAAGAGCGCAAATTCCAGTTCCTCCACCTCCTCCACCAAACATTAACACTTCCTGCTTGCTTGTTTCTCGCAGTGGAAAATGTCAAAAGCAAGCAGGGCGGAGACTGGGCGGAGCCAGTATACCAGCGCACCTCTTGAGGTACTGAGTACAGATTTGTGGGAAAGCCTGCTTCACACTGTAGTACAGCGTAACTTCGTTCCGCAAAAATGCAGCATCCATTTCCTCAGGCTAGGGTTAGGGTTAGTCTCACTCTCATTTCAACTCTGGGCAGGTTTCCCTGTTATCAAACGCTCGCATCAACACGCCCCCGGCCTGCAGTGATCGTCCAGTGTTATCGGTGTTTCCTGGTGTTGAAATCCTGGGTGTCAGTTTGAAATGAGCCTGAGATGATGCATGAGAACTCTGAGAAAAATGCAGCAGAATAATGTTTAAAGGGTTATACAGTTACACACAGCTGGCTCTGCCTTTGGGCTTTATCCCCACGGCAACTCCCATCTCAGCTCCCCCCCCCCCGCCCTCCCCAAATAAAGTTGAAATCAGGTTTCGGAGGAAATCATCTGAAAAAATTTTATGGAAATTGTAGCTGCTGTGCAGGAAACGCTGATCCCCTTAACAGCAGGGTTGCCCTGTGGGGTCCGTTTCCCCCTTTCTCAGTGTCCTGACCCAACCTTCCTCCACCAAACAGCCCTGCCCCTGCCCTGCTCTACCACACTGTACCACTAGTCACGCCCTGCCCTGCTCTACCACACTGTACCACTAGTCACGCCCTGCCCTGCTCTACCACACTGTACCACTAGTCACGCCCTGCCCTGATCTACCACACTGTACCACTAGTCACGCCCTGCCCTGCTCTACCACACTGTACCACTAGTCACGCCCTGCCCTGATCTACCACACTGTACCACTAGTCACGCCCTGCCCTGCTCTACCACACTGTACCACTAGTCACGCCCTGCTCTGCTCTACCACACTGTACCACTAGTCACCCCCTGCTCTGCTCTACCACACTGTACCACTAGTCACGCCCTGCCCCTGCCCTGCTCTACCACACTGTACCACTAGTCACGCCCTGCCCTGATCTACCACACTGTACCACTAGTCACGCCCTGCCCTGATCTACCACACTGTACCACTAGTCACGCCCTGCTCTGCTCTACCACACTGTACCACTAGTCACCCCCTGCCCTGCTCTACCACACTGTACCACTAGTCACCCCCTGCCCTGCTCTACCACACTGTACCACTAGTCACGCCCTGCCCTGCTCTACCACACTGTACCACTAGTCACCCCCTGCCCTGCTCTACCACACTGTACCACTAGTCACCCCCTGCCCTGCTCTACCACACAGTACCACTAGTCACGCCCTGCCCCTGCCCTGCTCTACCACACCGTACCGCTAGCCAAGCCCTGCCCTGATCTACCACACTGTACCACTAGTCACGCCCTGCCCTGCTCTACCACACTGTACCACTAGTCACGCCCTGCCCCTGCCCTGCTCTACCACACTGTACCGCTAGTCACGCCCTGCCCTGCTCTACCACACTGTACCACTAGTCACGCCCTGCCCTGATCTACCACACTGTACCACTAGTCACGCCCTGCCCTGCTCTACCACACTGTACCACTAGTCACGCCCTGCCCTGCTCTACCACACTGTACCGCTAGTCACGCCCTGCCCCTGCCCTGCTCTACCACACTGTACCGCTAGTCACGCCCTGCCCCTGTGCTGCTCTACCACACTGTACCACTAGTCACGCCCTGTGCTGATCTACCACACTGTACCACTAGTCACGCCCTGCCCTGCCCTGATCTACCACACTGTATTGCTGCCCAAGCCCTGCCTCCAGCCCAGGGAGTCCCAGACCCTGTGACATCGCCCGGGCCTCTGAGCTCGCCCCCTCATCGCTGGCCTGACTCTCAGAGCCGCTGGAACCGGGCCATGGCATCGCATGGTATGCAGGGTATTTTTACACTGCGAGGACAGCGTGAACCTGTCAGTTTCGGCAGCCGCGTAATCATTCACACGGTCCCAGCAGCAGCTGTGCCGGTTCCCTTGTTCCGGCCGCCTCCTTATTCCGAAGAGGTCAAGAAGTCTTCCATTTCAGACCTCAACCTCGGTAACAGAACGTTAATGTGGCTTTCGAGCACTCGCCGTTAAAACACTCATTTATCTCCCGAGGCTTCGAGCCACCGCAGACCACGCCGAACACACCCCTCTCCCGCCCCTCTCCCGCCCCGAAGACAAACGGGGAGTATTTTTTAAAGAGGGCATTTGTACCGGAGCCCACTGTGGAACATGTAATCCTTTTAAACCTGTCCATGTCTGTCCATGTCTGTCCATGTCACAGGACATGTTAAGCTCCCAATCTCACAAGTGGCCATATTTCAGCTCTATTTCCTCTCGAATTTATTTGCCATTTTAAAGTCCGCAACTTCTAAATGCCTGTCGGGAGGAGACGTATCGCTTTTTAAGAAGATTTAACAAACATCAAAACATTTCAGCTTTAAACTTCGAAAGACAACATGAATGAAATGACATGAGTATAAATTGGAGAATTTACATTGACAAATGTATTACAGTGCATGATTTATGCTACTCCTCGTGTCCTAGGAGTTCCTGGCTACATTTTACCCATGATTCCCCGGGGGAAAACGCGATTATTCTGCTCCATATTTCCGCATTCAAGACCCTCTACTCAAATGACCTATATGCAAACAGTACAAGGCATGAAATGCAAGTCATTCTAACCAAAGGCAGTTGAATGGACACTGCTTCACACAGAACTAAAGTTACCCGTTCAGCACTATTTTATACAGAGGGTAACAAAACAAGAACTGTGGTCAAGCCTAAGAAAAATAAACGCTTAAAAACAACCGGCTTTGCTGTATAATATGTGGGCTTTCTATACGTCAAGGCCTTTGTCCAAGTCGCTTCTGAGTCACATAGAGAGAGAGAGAGAGAGAGAGAGAGAGAGAGAGAGAGGCATTCCAAACTTTCCATTAAAACCCCACACAAAGGCTACTTTATGAGAGCTGCACAAGAACAATTTCATTTTTCATAAGATGCGTGCGCGCTCAGCAACACAGCATCCAGACTGCAGTGAAAGCGAATGTGTGCTTTAGGCGGGGGTGGGAGGAACCGACACGTTTTTGCTTCATGGGAAACTGTTAACAGAAGTTTAATTGGTTTTTTTCCGCTGCTCATTTCCTAACAAGCACCGTCTGTGCCGTGTCTTAGCCCAGCACAAACCGGCACGAAAACAGCAGAAACCATTGCTACTCTGAATAGAAACGCAGCTAATTCCAGTACTGAGGCTCCCCTTCATATACAGGTTTAACTCACCCACGAAACAGATGACAGGCTTTGGGGAAAAGGACGAAGAAACTAAACAAAAAAAAAAAAAGTGTCTAGACTGCTTGGACGATGGAGGGCGACCGGAGGAGAGTGAGCAAAGCCCGGTGGGAGGAGAGAACAGCAGCTGTATGAGGAAGGGAGAGAGGGAGGGAGAGAGAGAGAGAGAGATAAACAGAGGGAGAAAGAGAGGGGAAAGGAGAGAGAGGGAGAGAGAAGGAGGGAGGGAGAGAGAGGGAGAGAGAGAAGCAGAGAGGGAGAGAGATAGAGGAAGAGAGAGAGGGAGAGAGAGAAACAGAGAGGGAGAGAGATAGAGGAAGAGAGAGAGGGAGAGAGAGAGAAACAGAGAGAGGGAGAGAGAGAGGGAGGGAGAGAGAAGAGAGAAGCAAAGAGGGAGAGAGAGAGGGAGAAAGAAGAAAGGAGAGAGAAACAGGGAGAGAGAGAGAGGGGAAAGGAAAGAGATAAACAGAGGGAGATAGAGGGAAAGAAGAAACAGAGAGGGGGAGAGAGAGAGAAGAAAGGAGAGAGAAACAGAGAGGGAGAGAGAGAGGGAGAAGGGCTTACCTCTGTGTACTCACTGCCGAGGCGCTACGGCGGACATCGTAGTGCAAAGCCAAAAGCTGCTGTGAGGAGAGATATGAGGAGCGACAGGAACAGAGAGAGAGAGAGAGAGAGCGCAGGCACGCACACAGAGAGAGAGAGAGAGAGAGAGAGAGAGAGCGCAGGCACGCACACAGAGAGAGAGAGAGAGAGAGAGAGAGAGAGAGAGAGAGCGCAGGCACGCGTACACAGAGAGAGAGAGAGAGAGAGAGCGCAGGAGAGAGAGAGGACTGTAGTTAGAGGCAGCGCAGTATTCCCTGGCTCTGCCTGCACTGGCTGTGCTGCGAGTGCCCGCCGGCCAGCCTTCCTCTGGCAGATTACGTTTCCTCCGCCGGCCCTCTGACAAGCATGTGACCGAGGAGGTGACTCAACAGAGCTGCTACTGAGGCACACACACACACACACACACACATACGTTCACACACACATGACACACACACACACACAGATACGTGCACACACACACGCGACACACACACACACACACACACAGATACGTGCACACACACATGACACACACACACACACACACACACATATGTGCACACACACGACACACACACACACATATGTGCACACACACACACACACACACACACACAGATACGTGCACACACACACACACGCGACACACACACGCGCGCATATACACACACACACACACACACATACGTACACACACACACACACGGCGCACACACGCACGCACACACACGCGCATACACACACACACGCGCACGCGCACACCGCTAAACTCTGCTCGAGGAATCTGCATGGACAGAGGCTGCAGACAATGACATCTGCGCAAACTCTGATGCGCACAATTCACAAAGCAGCTTAAGCAGTGGCCACAAGAAATATGCACTGCTGCAGACATTCCTGGAATGCCAAGCCTGTGTCTTTGGGCTGTTCAGTTACATGTGCTACTACAACAAAGCCAAATACAACGGCATGACCGCGCTTAAGGCGGAGACAACTTCAGTGACAACCACTGAATTAAGAAGACGCCAAGAAAACTGCCATGCTGAAAACACGGCACAGACACAGAAACAGAAACACAACAAACAAACACACAAACAAACAAACACACATACCTACAAACACAAACACAAACACTTTGGTGTAACCGCGCTCTTGTAAATATGCGCCCGCAAAGGTACACAAACCCACGCGGCGAAACATACACACCCAAACGAGGACCACAGTGGTTCAGGGGAAGTTAAGCCAATCTCCTGCAGTCAAAGTGATGAAGTGATGGAGTGATTTGAATCTGGTGCCGTATATAAGCACCCTCCCCCCCCCCTTGACAGCCAGATGCGAGGCGGAGCCTTATGACATCACAACATGCTCTTCACCAACAGCTGCCGGAGCCATCCTCACTGCAGCTCAACGTCGGCCTCTAGTGGTGAGAGCTTGTCACTGCGTGAGGGTGCCAGACAGCTGTGCGCAGTGACCTTGGGTGGAGGGTAATAATCTGTGGGGATTCCTCCGTCTCTGCTGGTGTTCAGGGGCTCATAACGCAGCAAGAGGAGGGACTGTGCATACTGCACCAAGGGCCCAGGAGGTCTGACAGTCACCGTTTCTGAGATACAGCACGTAATTACATAATTACATCTACGTAATTACACAGACTCTCAGCAATTACTGAAGCAACGAGGAGACTGATGCAAACTTGGGATGTGTGGGTGCCTTTTGAGAGTGTGTGTGGGCTGGTTTCTGCATGTGGGTGTGTGTGTGTGCCTGTGCATGTGTGTGTGGATGTGTGTGTGAGAGAGAGAGAGAGAAAGAGAGAGAGTGTGTGCGCGGGCTGGTTTCTGCATGTGGGTGTGTGTGTGTGCCTGCGCACGTGTGTGCGTGTGTGTGGGCTGGTTTTTATGGGCGGGAGCGGGGGTGTGTGTGCATGCTTGTGGGGGCTGGTTTTTGTGTGTGAGCGTGCGTCGGTGTACACGTGTGTGTTCGTAAACCACATGAGCTGTGCCGATTGGTGAGTCACTGGAAAATAACACATGGTTCCTCTGTCACTTATTACTCTCCTCTCAGTCCATGATCAAAGCTGGGCCCAGCACACAGCCACCGCCATCAAAGCAGCACTTAGTTCCACACACACCAGACCAGGCCGCACACACAACAACAGGGCTCTCTGCCTGGACAACGTGCCACAAATCAACCTCCGGGAAAGACACACAGCCCAGGCACCAGGAGGAGACAGGAGCCATCAGTACCAGATACTGACGTTTCTCCTGCGATTGTCAGAGGTGATGGAGCTCCGCTCTACATCCCCTGCAGACTCCCAGGCACCACCTGTGTTTCCGCACCACACACCAGCGTGCAATGCAATGAGGGAAAAACAGCTGTACTGCAGTTTAACCCTTTAAGCTGAGAGGGCACAAATACGTGACTAGAATGTATGTTCTTTACTGAACATTCAAACACTGAAGCAACCGTCACTACTGGCAATCGAGAACAAAGGAGGACACCGAGCTGCCCCTCAAAGGGTTAATCTTGCACTGCAAAGGAATGACGTCCACAGCTTAGATACAGCGTAAGGAGAGGCTTTCCGTCCTGTGTCAAGCCAAAGTCAAGTTTTATGGGGACAACCGTGAAACTGGGGGCAGCATTAGCTCAGGAGGTTAAAAGTGGTCTGGCTGCCTTGCATGGTGCCTAGCAAGGCAGCCTATCGCCGCTGGTGTGTGACTGTGTAAAAGTGCTATATAAATGCAGTCCATTTACCGTTTACATCCCCAGGGAAGCATTACAGAGTCTGCTGAAGAAGTCTGCATTTTCAGCGCAGATGGGGAGAAGAGGCTCCTTCAAGCGAGGAAGGAGGAAGCAGAGGACAAGGGGCAGCCTGTCGCGTAGTAGCTGTGGTACATGACTGGTACCTGTGAGGTCAGTGGTTCGATCCCTCCCCCCTCCTGCTTAGTCTAATCAACTGTACGTCGCTCTGGATAAGAGCGTCTGCCAAATGGCAATAATGTAATGTAATGTAGATTACTCCTTTTTTTTTTCCAAACACATATAGTATGGCCTTTGATATTCTTGCATGGTTGCACAGTTTATTTATAAGTTGTTTCCTAGTTGCTTTTGCACAGTAGGGCGTTGGCCGTTGTGATCATATCCGGTGTGATATACCCACACCCATGTGTGGGTGATCAGTCAGCTGATTGTAGGATACAGGTTCATGGGCCAAACAGACAAAAACGTTTTTCAAACAGAGTGCACAACATGCAAACACGTCCTCAATCCACTCATACTTATGCCACACGGTCAAAAGCAGATGACAGTCCAGGGACGACTCAGGACTGAACACACTCAACAAAACAACAAACAAGAAATACCATATTTTCGACATAGTCAATGGGACTAACAGTTAACTCAACAACCGATAGACTATATTGTAGCTTGTAATGACATGGCTCAAAAAAAAAAACCCTGCTGGCCACAATCTTGACTGCATTCATGCAATACTCAAGACTGTAGTAAAACGGTGACTAGGCTACCAGAATAAGAGCCAATGAGAAGGCCTGTGTTCCATTGTTCTCAGAACAGCATGATGGAACACAGGGGTCTTGAGAATACAAGGAAAAACAAACACCTTTTCTTCTGTGGTATACGTCATATCCTGATTACAGGCTGTGAAGCTGGTTTTGTTGGGAGTAATGGATACCCGCCCTGCTGAAAGAAAAACAAAAAAAACAGCTCAAGCTAGGTTTTGAAACCACTGGGAGCTGGTTGACCAGTTAGACCAGCTCTATCGTCAACATGGCTAGACCAAAGCCATGTTTTGAAAAAGCTGGTAGCAGGTATTTCAAGCTGGTCATAGCCGGATTATACACCAGAGGGCTGGATTGATGTCACTATTCATCTTATTTGTGCTAAATAAGTAAACACTGGCATTTCTAAAATTATAGACCCTGCACTGAGATTTCTAGAGGTGCACAGTATGACCCAAGGACAGAAAAGAATCAGTTGCCAAGTTACACATTTAAAAAAAGTTTTTTTTCTTCAGTTACTTAAAATACATATGAAGGCTGACTGTGAAGCAACAAGTGTATGAGATAATGGTCATGTGACCATGACTTCGCTGACCTACAAGGTGGAACTGTAAATGTGTGCATGTGCACGTCTAGGTTTGTGTGTGTGTGTGTGTGTGTGTGCGCACGCGTGCATATGTGGTTGCCGGTTTCTAGGTTCTCATCTGAAAATGCACAACTCAAGTGTCACAAGGGTTTCTTGGCTAATCTTCACACTGCAACACCTTAAGCTGCAACCCATTTCAAAGGCTAAAGATTTCCTCCCACCCACCACAAGCTTCCAAAAATAGAAAGGTTTGTCACCCAAACTTATTGAAAGGGTGACATTTGACGTCATCGTAAGAGAGTAGGGGGAGATTATTAAACATAAAACAAGGGAATTTTTGTCAGACAGCATGTTCAATCACACAGAAAACGGGTCACAGATGACTGCTGATATTACTGAGTATGTCATACCATCGAGCACGATCTAAACATGATCAATTGCCACTGTATATCTTGGTCTTTGTAATTCCTCTGATAAAGAAATTCTGCCCACTATGACTAGTAAATTGTATGAAGGTAAAACATCTCTTACAGCAAAAAAAAAAACCCACAAAGTGTCAATGAGTCGAAAATACAGTCCATGCTTACGTTTATCAGTTCGTGCTACATACAAAGCCATTTCAACTCCACAGGACACGGAATGAGCCACAGAATAAACACACAAAGGCTTACCGGGCAAAAAGCGTCTCTACAAGGTACACACTCCCCAGCTCCCTGCAGATCTAACCTTGTGACCCCCCCTGTCTTGCACTGGGGTCAAAGTTCATGGTTACAGTTCATACCCAATCACAAATGCCGGAGGGTTATTTTATTTCTCGCCCGTAGAGCGCAGTGTCAGGGCTCATTTGTAGTCAGGGGGCTGAAGGTTAGCTTTGTACCTCATAAGAGATGCAGGTCCAGAGAGACGTTTTTACACTTTGCCTTCTTAAGTAGGTTTACAGAAGTAGGCCTAAATCAATATCTCAGCACACAGTCCTCTACACCTGTAAATATTGAGACAATACTCGACTACCTAGACCTTTCCAACAATAATACACTTGCAAACTTGGAAAAGGAATATTTTTTACATTACATTAAGTGGCATTTAGCAGACGCTCTTATCCAGAGCGATGTACAACAAAGTGCAAATCAATCACAAGAACAAGTGCAAAAGTAGACCTATTTGATCACAGTTTGACAAAACACACCCAGCCACCTACAACGTACCCAGCATTGGTGTTGCTCTTAAATGTCCTGGATAAACCAACGAGTGGACAACTGCAAATATCTATTTTATGTTTTGAATACCAAAGAGAATATCTGAGTGCTTTGTAATATAAGTTTCAACCAAAGATTTCCCGTTTCACTTATTTACTGTAGTTACAAGCTCTCATTGGATTTCAGAAGGTATGCTTATGATACAATGAAGATCACTAGATAATAGAACATATAAAAATGTCTAGATAAAATGTCACAACACAAGCCCAGAAAACCATGTCTATGCATTGCAACCTACCTTCTAATCCTCAATGCTGTATATAAAAATGACCAAACAGTAAATTTCTATTGGTACCAGTTACTTTTTTTTCGTCATAAATATGCTTCATGTTTTGTGATAATTATAAATCTGCCAGTTTTTTTTCCCCTAAATGAAAACAAACATTCCTAAATGTCTATCCTACATAATTTCCTTGAAACTTACAGGAACAAACATTCATCACAAACACACTTAATTTCCCGTCAGTCTGGGGAAACGAACGACCATTCCTGGGTCATTCTGCAAATAACGTGGGTGCCGTGGGTGCCATCTTTACTAATTGAGACATTCTTAAATGTTATATAAAACTGTATCCCCAATATCAAGAGAAACATTCCCACAGAGTACCCTAAACCAGCTATTAGCATAGCAACAAAAAACTGCCATTGGCTGCAAGTCTGTCGAAAACTCACAGAAATGAAAGCGCTAACAGCGAGAACAGCTGTCTGGCATGAAGCGCTGTCACGGCCATTATACAATCAACCAGCGTACAGACATTCCTCGTCCTGTGTACACTGGCCGCGTTTTGAACATATTAGTTGCGTGTCGTCGCATTCTGCTAGACAGCGGCTCAAATCCGCAGCTCGCAGGGCAGAAGAACAGCAATCGGGGTATCTTCTGCCAAAAAAAAAGAAAAAACTGGCCTCGGGAGCTTCCCCTCGTGACCGATGGACCTCGGCGGGACGCCTGGGAAGATTTAAATAATAATATGGAATGTTAATCCAGAGGCGTTCAAAGCACTTGGAAGGCGTTCAATATTTCCTATTAAAAACAATCGTGATTCCAAGCACTGTGGGACCAGCAGCCGTTATTGTTCTTCAAATCACGTGTTGTTATAATATGTTTAGTAACCAATCTCGGCTTAATTTACAGGGGGGCTGGCCAGGTTTGAGTGGTCTGATAAAATGATCACACATTTACAGTACAGGACACTAGAGTCACTCCATCACTGAGGGTAAACTATAACAGAAACATCCAGGCCACTCTGCAAAGATTTATTTTTTATTTTTTCCTTGCTCCTTTTTCTACTCCTAGGTCCACCCATCTGGAGAAGCTAGAAAAAGAGGCAAGAAGAAAAAATTCAGAAAATGCAAATTAGACTAATGGAATGACCTGGTGCAGTGGGTAGCACTGCCGCCTCACAGCAAGGAGGTCCTGGGTTCGAATCCCAATCGGCCGGGGCCTCTCTGTGTGGAGTTTGCATGTTCGCCCCGTGTCTGCATGGGTTTCCTCCGGGTACTCCGGTTTCCTCCCACAGTCCAAAGACATGCAGGTTAGGCTGATTGGAGAGTCTAAATTGCCCGTGGGTATGAGTGTGTGAGTGAATGGTGTGTGTGCCCTGTGATGGACTGGCGACCTGTCCAGGGTGTATTCCTGCCTTTCGCCCAATGTATGCTGGGATAGGCTCCAGCCCCCCTGCGACCCTGTTCAGGATAAGCGGGTTAGGATAATGGATGGATGGATGGAATGACCTTGCTCCTGCAAATGTCAGATGCGGGAGTGGTGGACCCACAGGTCGATAATTTATAAGTCACGTTTTACCAAAAGAAACTTTGGCTAAGGATGCGCTCGTGTTTCCTCGATCAAGGGAAAGTTACGGATGTTCCTAACTTCTAGCCTGCTTCAAGCTCCTAGAAGGAACGTTTCGTGGGTTGGAATGTCCTTAAAGATGGCAGACTCCGATCGATTTCCGTGTCAGGGGCAAGGAAAAGACAAAATTGTGGGCAGCTTACACACCTAGTGAAAAGCCATCTCCACTGTGTGTCTGATGACTAATGGGCATATGGCTTATCTTTGGAATCAGGTGCTACTGATAGCAATGGCAAATGTATATTTATAACAAAGTAATAAATGCTGACTGACATTTTATACTATACAGTATATACACCTTTTACAAAGGCTGACTTTTAATAAGTAGCACATAAAGACTGCCCTGGATTTATGACATAAGGATAAGCCATAAATGACTACTGTACCTGGACGTACCTTAAGCACATAGCTACTTGCTACAAACTGATATAAAATATCAAGGAAATAGGCTCTAAATTCCTTCTGCGCTCAGGGGTTATGAGGTGTGTGTGCGTGTGTGTGCGTGTCTGTGTGTGTGTATTGCACTGCTTAATATGTCTGAGGGAAAATTCACATCATCAGGTTGAGTGACTTATTTGTTCCGAAGCAGGCCAGAGAATATTCCAGAAAATACCAAACATACCCATCATACTTTTTTCCTTTTTGTGAATGTCATCAGTGTTATTATCTGATTTGAGCAGGTGGTGTGGTTAGCAAAAATTCTGACTGAACTTCTGTGGAAATATAATGGATGATTAAGCCATGCGAGCCTTTCCGGCCAGATATTTATTTCTGTGAAAACTACAGGAAACATAGTTCTCAAAACTTAGTCACAAGGTCACACACCCACAGTACACTCCATACTAAGTTGATGCCCAGGTTAAAAGCAAAGGAAAAGAAAAGAGAAATTAGTGCATAACTCACCTATCTGCAACCATCTTATTTATCCACAGCACAAAAAAATATTTAAAAAATAAAGGTGAACTGTCACGAGTCCTCATCCACAGAGAACAACCCTGGAAGCGATCCTGTTTTTTTCCCCCAGTTTCAACGAGAGTGCATCAGTGAACACCCGACACTGGAGTGGAACTGATGGAGATGATGTCACAATGCCTTCTCCAATGGCTCCTGAGTGTGCTGCACGCGCTCAGTAGAGTCCCCGAACTGAGCTGCAGCAGGCCAGAAAGCTGCTTAGGAGTGCAGTGCACTGAAGGGGAACCTATATAGGGGATTGGAGGCAAGACAGCGTGTGTGTATGTGTGTGTGTGTGTGTGTGTATGCGTGCGAGAGTGTGTGCGTGTGCATGTGGGTGTGTGTGTGTGTGTACGTGTCTGTGTGCGTGTTTACGTGTGTGTATATGTGTGTGTGTGTTGGAGAGGGGGGCCAGGATTAATTGGTGAGCGTTTTAATCCGCAGCTTCGGGAAGCCGTGAGCGGGGAGGGAGGGGGCCTGGTTGAGGGGAGCAGAATGGCACCATGTCCACATTCCACAAGTACGGGCGCAAGAACAGCCCCCTCCCAAACACGCTCCGACTTTCTCACAGAGTGATTTCGGACTGTGTGTGTGTGTCTGTGCGTGTGTGTGAGTCTGGGAAATTGGGTAATGCTACTGTCACATGATGTAATAATCTCCCACAGCCCCTACCCCGACACCCACATCATTAACTGTAGCCAAAGACCTGTTTTTGTTATTGCGAGTGCTTAATTCCTACACACCTCAACCCAACCCCCCCCCCCCCCCCCCCCGGCCCCCCACCACCAACTTGCTCTCAACTGTGAGACACAACAACAAAACACCTATTGGCAAAGTTCCACTGGCAGCCCCATACACGCAGTTCATGGGACAAATTAGAGGCACAGGCTCTGGCTAAGGTGGCTAACATGAAACCAGAGCGTGCTCATCCATAATCGGACCAGGTCAGATAGGAGTTCCACTGATCAGATTCCCAGCATTTTCTAACAGGTTCAACTTAAAACTGTAATTTTGGCAAGAGCTTCTTGCGCCCCCCTTGCAGCCACAGGCATTGGGGCTGAACACAAGTATACCCCACATCTCAACACCCACGTCACCTGCTGTCCTACTTGAGTGCTGCCATAATCACGGTTGTGCTTCATGTGAGAAGCAGCCATTAACTCTTTTGAAGCTTCAGTCTTCTGCCCGTGTGAAAGTGGGAACTCAATTTTCACAGAACCAGAGGGCTAATTATGCTCCTATCGGAGCAACAGCAGGGATGACGTCCTTCTTTAATCCAGTGATTTTGCCCAAGAGGAGGCTGTTGACCACACACACGCACACACACAAACACATGCACATACACACACGCATATATACATACATGAATATATACACACACACATACATACAATACAGTCATATATAGTACACGCAGCACACACACACACATGCGTGTACACACATACACACACGCACACAAACACACACATGCATACATACATATACACACATACATACTGTACACAGCCATATACATATAGTACATGCAGTACACACACACGCACACATGTATGCACACACATACACACACAAACATGCACACAGACACAGACACACACTCACACACTGCTGACCATGGTTGCCTGATATTGCAGTCTCGTTATCCTGACAGCATACAGGTACGGCTCATTGTGTTCCAGCGCCTCCATTATATTCTTCTAACAGAGTCTCCCCTTGTCAGGTAAGTGTCTTCAATACATTTGACCTAATAATGATTTTCGATTTATGATCATCAAGAACTAGTCCCGGCTACCCTGGATTCAGTTTAATCAGATTTGCTCTTTTGGTTTACAGGCTCTTTTGACACATAATCTGAGATGAGAAGACAGTGCCCGACCTAATACAGGTGTCTGGTGATGTTATATGACAAAATATTAGGTCTAATGGAGCAACTCAAATAAGCATATTGCACTGTAACTATGGAGCAAAGCAAGCAAATCACGCTGGCGATTTAATGGATTACAAACCATGGTGGCCAACTGAAATCCCCCCCACCCCCACCCCTGGGTGATGCTGGAGCCACTATGCCTGCCAGTCAGCGTCGGTGTGGTCCGAATTTTATACCCGACCACGGAAATCAGAATTATTCAATGATTCAATCTCCTTTAGTGTTACTTTGTCATGCTGTGCACTACAGTAATATATCACCACAGGACCAAAATCAGGAAATAACGGTGGAAATAATGGTGCTTACCGTTTCACAAACAACATTAAAATCTCTAAGATACTGTAAAGTGCTATTAATAGTGACCTTTTATATCCTACTGTTATCCAGAAGGTGAAAAAGAAACAATATGAAAACGTGTGTCAAAGCGTATTCTACAAAAACCAGCGTACGTGCCACAACAGGATATTTTATCACCAAACCAAATCATAACATTCAGATTTTGTGTATGTAAATCAGTGACCGACCACACACAAATCATAAACAGAGCAGTTATTGAGAATAATTCTTCATAAAGCAGCCAATGAAATTCACCCTTTATTCATAAAAATGTCTCACAACTGTCTCACATTTTAATTGGCAAAGTGCCTTTTTGAGAGGGGGTGGAGCTGAAAGTTACAGCACACGCGGATACTGTAAGAGAGAAAAAACGAAGGAAATCCAAATCTCCGTAAGGCCATTTGTGGGAGGGAAAGAAGTTCATGTTTCCAAAGATGGAAACGTTAAGAAAGAGCAAAGAATAAGACATTACAGGCTACGACTGCCAAGTTATACCACCGCCTGGAATGGGCAGCATGAGGTCTTTGGCTAGCAGAGAATTACATGTGACATTAATTGCACCCTCCAGCTTCACAACTGACTTTTTAAGGCAAAGGATTTACTGTACGTCCCGCCCGTAACAGGCAGTAAATGCGATGCGTCTTCCACTTCAGACGTCTGCTGCTCACTTAAAACCTTCAGCAGCATTTTATTTCTGACCAAGTCTGCCAGCGCACAGCAGGAGTCTGTACTGAAGAGCAAAAGAAACGAGACGCATTCTGACAAGATCCGGACTCTGTTCCAAGTCTGCCGGGTTGGTGCTTCCCAGCCACTCTTGATGTGCCCTGGGAGCTGGGAGCTGGCCTGAACTGGTTAACCAGCTAAACCAGGGTGAGCTGGGAGCTGGCCTGAACTGGTTAACCAGCTACCAGCGGCTGAAATAAATAAAAATAAAAATAAAATGTTTCAGATATTTGCATTCAAAACCTAGTTTGAGCTGTTTTTTTCAGCATGGTTAGCATTCCAAATATGGAAGAACCATACCATACCAGTGGTTAAAAGTGGTTTTAAATTCAAATCACAGTACTACTGCTGCACCTTTAGCGAGGTAATGTACCACAATAACTTGGTACATAAAGGCAATACAAGCAACAGAAGCTGCCTTGGGAGGTGGGTAGGTGGTTTACATGAGGGTGTCTGTTTAGCAAATAAACACACTGCAACATTTGCAATATTAGCAATATTAGCTCACAGCTGTAATAGGAAGTGCCTATCCTCACTAAAAAATACATAGGACATGACATGGCACAAATGAAAAGAGAAAAACTTCCTGCAGGCTCTTTAGTGAAGTGCAAGGTCATACCTGCTAAGGAAATTCAAGAACAGAGGAAAAAGAAATAGCTTGACTGTTCATCGTCATCAAATGCGCAACTGTCCCCCGTGACATATTTTCTGAACTGGAAATAAATGTCAGAAGAGAACAGCAGTGAGACGGCTGAGAATATATCTGTGGGGAGAGACGGACTGGGGAGCAGGCATGCAGGAATGAAAGAAGAGGGAAGTGGTGAAGGAAAGGGAATTCTGTGGATTCCAAGCCTGTTTGTTTTGTCATTGTGAGACAGAACCATTGACGCATTTCTGGTGCAAAAGCCAAGAGTTTTAAGGAACGGGGCGATATCCCGTCAACCGCGGTGACTGCTGTCGGCCAGTTGGGCGTGGCCACCGTGCATGCCCACACTGATGCGCATTTCTGGAACCCACAGACATGGGGCGACATCAGCTCAGGAGGTAAGAGCAGTCGTCTGGCAGTCGGAGGGTTGCCAGTTCGATCCCACCCTGGGTATGTCGATGTGTCCCTGAGCAAGACACCTAACCCCCAAATGCTCCTGGTGAGCTGGTCGGTGCCTTGCATGGCAGCCAACCGCCGTTGGTGTGAGTGTGTGTGTGAATGGGTGAATGACAAGCATCACTTGTACAGTGCTTTGGATAAAGGCGCTATATAAATGCCAACCATTTACATGACAATAAGGTTCCACAATCAGTTTCAGTAAATCAACCAAGTCACGGCCTGACAGGGACTCAAGATCCACGCCTGTGGTGGAAATCCACCAGAAAGTTGTGCTTCCGGTTTTTCTCCAAGCCTGCTCACCTGACTGACACCTGTTGTCGTAACGAATGGTACTGAGGGACCTCTGCAGCACTAATCGTCTATGACCTGTTGCCTCTTGGCTTGGGAAAGCTCAGTTTTTAAATGGGCCACACCCGAAACTGTAAGAATACAGGCACAACTTTTGATGGGGATTCTCTTTCTCCATTTGATGCTATGCCGGTTTTTATCCTTTTAGGCTCAGAAAAGGTTGAGAAAATAAATCCCTGGACTAGAGAAACAGAGATGGAAAACCATCATTCTGAGAAACAGGGAAACAAGATCAAACAGACAGCATCCAGTACTGGGAGATGAAAGACTAAACAAAAATTGTCAGAAGATTTCATTTACTTCACTTAATCCAGTTTAGCTACATCGTCAGTCCTTTAATGGGGGCAGGACAGGGGAACAGACACAGAGCAAAAATAAAGAACTACCCCATAAAGGCTATGCGGGGAAAGGATACATTTTGAGGACATGTCATTTTAAGATATCAATGTGCAGTCACTCAAACTACCAGATTACACCACTTAGATGATCTTCAGCGCCGGGTAACGATACCGATTTTCCTTGTGTGGCTCGGACCTCAACGATACGCAAGTGAAACTGAGTGGCAGTTTGATCCAGCCTGACAGGAAGTGAACACGGAGCCTTTGGAAGTCCCATCAGTTTTAGGGAAAGCAGTAGGTTGCTAAAACCTTTCCAGGAATCGGGTTTCTTCGAATTTGCTAACTGAACACTAATTTTGAGTCAACCTCATTCAACACTACACTTTATTATGGGCCATTAACTCTTTGCGACAACTATGGATTTCAGGATGCCATTCATAGTTGTAGCACTGAAGTGATGGCCAGCAATAGTTGAGTCGAGGATGTGATATTTGAGTCAGAATCTAAAAGGCTGTTTAGCTTGGATTGAACGACACACTGGTATAACTGAGAGCACTATTATAACATAAGAACATACAGAGAAACAATGTTGGGCAAGATAATCTCTCTGAACAAATACATTGTACATCGTACCCTAGCGATTCTCCCCATAGCCAAGCTATTCCACACAGAACAATACTGAGACATTTTCACAGTCACACCTCAGGATTCGGCCCTGATACACGTACTGAGAATTCCCCCTTTACCTGCCGGCATCGAACCTCCTGCTCCACAAATACGGAGAAATACAGCACCCACATACCCTGTATCATTTACGTTTTCGTTTAAATCCTGCCAGTCCCCGAGCAGAACCCACCAGAATAAAGCATTCTTGTTCCCAGCGTACACTTGTTCAGAGCACACCAAGTTTTGGTTTGCCCAAGGGCTTAAGTCTGAAGTTTGAATATTGGGGAGGGGGGATGAAGTGTATAGAGTCAGAGAACTGCTAGCCTCCACGCAGGTAGGTGTGCATGCCCCCCTTCCCAGAAGAAATTTGTGTTTCAAAACAGCTGTGAAATAATACATTCTGGAGACTTCTAACGGGAAAAAAAACTTCAGTCTACCGATCAGTGTATCCTAATTACAAAAAGATGATTCTCATCATCATGCTCTGTTATTGGAGAGCTTATCTGGCCTGTTTTTTTATATTGTTGTGGGAGATCGTAACTCATAGATTATGCCCTTGGGTTCACCAACATCCCGGTCAAATTTTTAGCTCATTAAGAGCCAAGCACATTTCACAAAACACCAAACGGCAGGCACGTGGACAGCCTGGACCTGCCTGGAGAGCACGGGAGCCACAAGCAGCAAAATGTGCAAAGGTGTTCATCCGGAAACACCTGGCCTTAGGGTACTTCAGGGCAATTGTTTATTAACCTTGAGAATGCCTGCCCATTGAAGAGTATGTTTTACGGAATGTTTTTGCACAATTCCGAGGCGGTGTTCCAGAACTCCACTGCTTTCAGTTGCCAGTAGCGATGGGCTCTGTATGCCAGCATTAGGACGTTCAAAGAACATTCTAAACACATACTTGTGATCATGCACGTTAACACGCTAATGCCGTTACAGTAATATCGCAGCTCTGTTTCCTTTTTTTGCAGGCCGGCTCCCGCTCATCGTTTATCTTTCGGTGACAGGGCTCCTGCAGCACAGTCAATGTAGGCTTCCCCATAGATGTCACCTTACCCTGGTTTTCCATGTAGTTTCCCCACATAAAAATGCTGTTTCAACCCCCAGGGGAAAGCAGTTTACTCTATTTACATCACCCTCACGAAAAACTCATAAAAGTCACCCGACAAAAACGTGGACCAGTTAAGCAAGTGGAGAAAAGAATCAAAGACAAACCTGTGGATTTCCTATGTACTTATTGACAAGAACAAACAGAATAGACACAAGAAACAAGCACTAAAGAGTCCAAAGTCCTGACATGTGTACAGAAGGCAGTTCTACAAAAGGATACTTGTCCATTGTCCAATCATCATGAATGCCTTTTCATTTGAAGCCTTGCCCTCCCATTTCGGTTCTGGAATGCAACTTTACTGCAGGACAGCATCCTATCATTGGGAACTCATTACATTACATTAAATTAATGGCATTTGGCAGACGCTCTTATCCAGAGCGACATACAGTTGATTAGGCTAAGCAGGAGACAATCCTCCCCTGGAGCAATGCAGGGTTAAGGGCCTTGCTCAAGGGCCCAACGGCTGTGCGGAGCTTATTGTGGCTACACCGGGGATCGAACCACCAACCTTGCGGGTCCCAGTCAAGTACCTTAACCACTACTCTGCAGGCCGCCTTTTTTAACGCCATTTTTTAAACTCCAGTTTAACAAGCTCCAGTGAAGCCACCCACCACAGCACGTGGCAGCTCCTTATAGCTTCCAGGTGGGGCAGCTCGGTCCGGTTTCATCACAGAGAAGCCAAGGGGCTTTCTCCTTCTCTTTGAAAAAATAAATAAAAAAGTAATTAACTGCTAAATCTCAACGTAATGCACTCCAGCTGTTCTTGGATAAACTGACATAATTATTTTGCTGCTTCCACACTTCAGGGCATTTTAAATAGGCTTTTCCTCCTCTCCTTTTTTTCTCTGCGCAAATTCAGGGGGCAAGTGCGGTGCAGAATGTCCTGTTAGGCGTGAGCAATTTTAGCTCCTCGTTAACCCAAGAGGGCCTTTCGAGGCAGTTTTCAGCAAGTAAACATATGCGATCCATGAAATGGACTTTGCCGTTGGAACATCTCTTATTTGCGGGTAAACGCGAGCTTCTCGTCTTGAGGATTTCATAACTTTCTGTTTTGGCTTGGGCTTAGTCTCCAGGGATGGGTTCATCTTCCCCAAACGGGAGGGATTGCCCCCGATTTAGCAATCCCCAGACAGCCTTGACCGTTATCCCATTTCAGATATACTGTACCGGGCTGCGAATGATTCTGCACAACTGAACCAAATCTACTTTGTGCTTTGTGTGTGAGTGTCCGGAGGAAAAAAAAAAGAGGCTGTAAACAATAAATTATTTACATAGCAATTTTCATTTAGCTTTTTGTCCCACATAAAAAATGCATTTATACTGGGATATATGGGAATGAAAAGAAAAATCTATATCTTGGCAGAGCTTCCACAGAGGAGAGACTTGGCATGGAGTCAAAGCAGTTTCTCATGCAGCTAATGTTCCTACTTAGACACCTGGAAAAGGGCGTATGTAGATATACATTCAGTGAGCACTTTATTGGGTATTAGACTCATTTTTTAGACTTATTGGTCTTCTGTTGCTATAGCCTATCCAGGTTTGATGCATTGTGTGTTCAGAGATGCTCTTTTGCATACCACTGTTGTAATGTGTGGTTATTTGTGTTACTGTCAGCTTTGACCAGTCTGGCTCTTCTCCACTGACCTCTTTCATTACCAAGGCATTTTTGCCTGCAGGACTGCTGCTCACTGGATGTTTTTTTTATTTTTTTCACCATTCTCTGCAAACTTGAGAGACTGTTGTGCATGAAAAAGTTTCTGAGATAGTCAAACCACCCTGTCTGGCACCAACAATCATTCCATGGTCAAAGTCACTTACACAGATCACATTTCTTCTCTATTCTGACATTTGGTCTGAAAAACAGCTGAACCTCTCGACCATGCTCTTATACATTTAGTATCTGCCTCATGATTGCCTAATTAAATATTTGCATTAACAAGCTGGTGTGCAGATCTACCTAATAAAGTTCTCGTTGAGTGTATATTCAAGTGTAAACCATGCAGGTCCTCATCTAATCACAGGACTGGAATAATGCTGGTCATAAAAGGCTTAGGCCATGGGAAAAATATGTCATCGTCTATTCATTAGTCTTGTTAAAAATTTTGAATGCAACTTCTTAACTTTCCATATTCAAACGTAATGATGCACGGCTAAAGTTAAATATGTGCCTCTTTCCACATTCTGGGCAAATGACAAGGGATAGGAACGAATGACAAGCAAACCAGCTTCACTGTGAGCCTCACCTTCCAGCACAAAGGACAGGAGAACAGACGGCTGTTCTTCCACAAACAGAAGAGTTTTGCCAAGAGCAAACACACCTATCGTCAACCTCAAGACGGGGTCACTGCTGTGCTGCCTGTTTAATAGAGTCCACCAGGCCAGCACTAACAAGCACACACCCAGCACAAATATACCCTACACACCTGTCGCCCGTGGCAACCTCAGCAAACAGAGGACTCTGGGTTTCAGAAAGAGGGAGACCCTGGGTTTCTCGCCCCGCACTGGCAGATCAGTTACAGTCCACACAAAACACTTTTAATGACTATTAAAGGTACAATAGGTCATTCTGGACTTTGAATGGTCAAGAGAGGAATTGCAGCAACAAACATACTCAAACCACATCACTGTTTGTCCTTCCTCCTTCTCCGTGAATGTGCTGATGTTGAGCACCCCCATGCCATTGGATGTGACAATTAGAACCAATTTTCAACCAAGGAGCATTAATCATTGTACAGCTATACAATGTTGAGTGTCGGTCCGCCAACTGTATATTTTTAAACCCGAGTCAACATGTCAGTGACCCTTTTTCAATGATATGAAGGGATTTACAATGGTCTTGTCACAATGTTTTAACACAAACATCTTACCTATTGTACCTTTAAGGAACTAAAAGATCATGTAACAGCGCAGGGCAGGAATTGAGTGAATGAAAAATACCGCCAGTTCTCTCCCTCCACATCTGACACCATCATGTGCCCTTTCATCTCCCGCGACTTGGCCTTTAACAGTACTGACGACAGAGAACTTCTACTGATTATATTACTGTGTGTGTGTGTGTGTGTGTATAGTGCTAAGTGGGAATGGCAGTGTGTGTGTATGTGTGTGTGGTTTTAAGTGGGAATGGCAGCATGTGTGTGTGCGTTTGTGTGTGTATGGTGTTAAGTGTAAGTGGGAATGGTAGTATGCCTGTGTGTGTGTGTGTGTGGGTGTGTATGATGTGAAGTGCTGCCACATTGCAATTCCCCAGTCAACCAGAGGGGTCGCTATTGTGTAACGACACAGGGAACATCCTGCCAAAGAAATCCCTCCCACTCTCGGCCAGTCACGCATCACCCTGTGGGACGTCCCACGCTGGCATGATATGGATTTGATTCCTTGGGGTATCACTGCATTAAAGGTCCCGTATTCTGTATTTTCCAGTGTTTTATTGAGGGTCCTGATATCCATAAGACCATATTTGTGTGGTTTTAAGAATGGGCTGTTTTAGTGATTGTGTCTTTAAGGCTCATTGACATCAACGAACCTCTGTTCTGATTGGCTGGCTAGCTCCAGCTAACTGAATGCCGTTTGGGCTGAGTGCTTGGACTTGAGCTGGCTACAAAGTGGGCTGCGCTGAAGTAAACAAACATATGGTGTCGCTACTTCGCAGACTCATGCTACTAACTTAGGGCTACCTCGCAAACTCCAAGCGGCTCGTTTAAATGCTCATTTTCGTGGATTTATGTTGGGGCTGCGTTTTCATACTTTCACCGTGTTTTTTGTAACACCTTCTAATCTACATAGCAAGGGAAATGTAATTTTCCACAATATGGGACAAATGCTTTATCTATACATCGACATGCCATGTCGGGAATAAGCGCACGTGCCTACTACTAATTATAAAAAGTTGTATACAATTTGTATACTGGATAGCAGGCAAGAAAGACCGTTTTGGACACGGCCACCATGTTGAAATAGGCACTGAAGAGCGTGCCTGGAAGGTTGCTGGGTAAAAGGGAAGAGTAGCAGGCCCTGCCCACTACACTCTGAGAACTCCCGGGCAGGTAAACAGCGATTAGGCCCACCTGAGAGGCTCTCCCCACCTGAGATTCCTCACCAAGGGGATTGGAGGCTGAGAACAAAACGCCAGCCTGGAAAAAAACAAAAAAACAATGCCTCCACCCACGCCGTTCATTCAGGTTACCGGTGGGAATATACCAAGTCAATGGGAACGGTTGTTATTGAGCCTTCTCTCGGGGACAAAGTCAAGCTCCTGACAGGGGGAGCCTGAGAAATTTGCAGCCCGTGTAGGTGCCACTTTTCCGAGAAAAGACTTACAGCCCGAATTAGGACTGCAGCCGTTTGGAAAACAACGGCGTCAGTGTTGGGTTAGTTGCAGATGCCTGAGAAAGCGAGGCTCACCTTTATTTTGCAAGAACAACAGCACAGGTGATTTCTATGGCTCCACAGAAAACAAAGAGCAGCTCAGGTTATTGGCCAAGGATAAAAGCTTGAGGGGGAACAAAAGCCTGTATAGTCAATACGACACAAGAACACTAACAACTGTCCTCTCTCAGAATTTGTAAAAATGAACTCTCCAAAATGAGCAGAGAAATGGCACTAACTCTGCATTTGGGTTCAATGCATGCTAGACTGGTTCCCAACCTCAGTCCTGGGGCCCTCCTGTGGTAATTACACACACGTTTCTGTTCATTAAACCCCACAAGGGCTTTCATCAAATTGTTGTGTAACCAAATACTCCCTGGAAACATCCTACGGCATTCAACATTATTGATACAACACAGCTTTGTACAGTGTTTCTTGAATTGGAATTTGATCCCAAAAAAAATCTGCTGAACCCCTGAAGAGTAGGTTTTATTGGAATAATTCTTATTTCTTTCCACAAAAGTCAGTGTTCTAGAACTGCTTGCTTTTCAATTACCAGCAGTGGTCGGCATTAGAATATTCAGTGAAGAACATTCTAATCACATATCTGTGACCTCACACCAGGGGTGGACGACTCTGATCCTGGAGGGCCGGTCTGCGAGCTGGCTTTTGTTCCAACTAATAACCGTAATTTATTTCTCGGACAACTCTAGGAATTATGCTGGTTCATTCCTGTACTCAAATCTCAAGGACACACTTGTAGTCTGCAGCCGTAGCTGGTGCATATACAAATGCCTGATTAAGACATTTTTTAGCTAATTAAATAATTAAGAGCAGAAGTTGGCACAAAATCCTTAAGCTGAAGTGCTAGGGCCCCTCTCTTCCTCAGCACAGGTACCCAGAGTTTCACTTTAAAGGGGCTCCGGCAGATACTCTCCCTGGGGTAAGTGGGCAGGGGCATTCTCACAGCCAGACAATCATAATCACAACAGATTTTATTCATCTTGGAGCGACATTAGCTCAGGAGGTAAGAGCAGAGGAGGGTTGCCGGTTCATTTCCAGGTGTGTCGAAGTGTCCCTGAGCAAGACCCCTGACCCCCAGTTGCTCCTGACGAGCTGGTCGATGCCTTGCATGGCAGCCAATCGCCATTATGTGTGAATGGGTGAATGAGAAGCATCAATTGTACAGCGCTTTGGATAAAGGCGCTATATCAATGCCGACCATTTACCATCTTAACATGTGGAGGAATTCCAGTCAACGGCAGAGCCTTCGGCCTCTGCACACTTCCTTCATTAAAAAACGGTATTATCCTGCTGGTTCACAGTGAAATGATAAGCGTGAAATTATCTCTTACAGAGTTTATATGAGTCCACTATGACCAATGTGGACTTGTATAAACTCTGCGAAAGGTACAATAGGTAATTTCAGACTCCTAACGATCAAGAGAGGAATTGTAGCAATTAAAACGCCCTCAAACCACAACATGCACTGTTTTGGAAAGTTGACAAATGCGACAGAGCCGGCCGTCTTTAAATAGCGTTCTAGTCAGAAAATGTTCACCGAACAGGTGACTTTATGAAATGCTAAGTAATGTGCTGTACAACACAATTTATATGTTTTGTCTTTTTGAAGTTTTCACTTTAGCTCAACTATATTATGAGCAAGCAACTTATTTGGCTAAGGAACTAGCTGGCTATTGTTACGACCTAAGGCTCGATTTGGCCGTAACATAAAATGGACACAAACAACGAGGTGAGGGAATTACAAATATTCATGAATTACCTTCTTTTATTGAAGACTCATACAAGCCTTTTAAACAAGTGTCAAAGCGAACCACCAAATACAGGCCTTCTTAACAAGTGTCAAAGCCAACAACCAAACACAGGCCTTTTTAACAAGTGTCAAAGCCAACAATCAAATACAGGGCTTTTTAACAAGTGTCAAAGCCAACAACCAAATATAAAACACAATGCCAGCGAGAGGAAGGAGCATTCGCAGTGCAGCCATGAGCTAATGTGAGCTAACTCCAGAATGGTGAAGCTGTGCTTTTAAACCCCCAGCTTCCAGGTGCGTCCAATCCAACAATCAGCGCTGGCTCAGTTCTCTTTAGCTCCGCCCACCTCTCCGTTCCTGCAATCAGAGCACACGAGCAGAGAGAAAAACCCGGAGCGGATCGCGAACCTGGGTCGTAACACTATATAACTAAGATATGGTAGTGTACCATAAATGAGGCAACTGCAACTTACAGTTTGAGACAAATAAAGGTTTAACTAAACACGTATGATTCAACACGTAAAGAGATAAAAAGGAACGTGTAGCTGCCCAAATTGCACTCCAGACAAGCGATCACTGAAACGCTGTGTACTATTGCTTTTTATCCAAGCGAAGAATATATATCTAGTTATAAAACGATACCAGTTCGTTATTGGTAGCAACAGGCAAATTAGCTATTAGTTAGCTTGCCGAATTTACAAATATCCACCTGAGACACAACGCATGTGCAACAACGTTGGAAACGCTCGCTACTATGTTCATATTGCCTCTAGATGTATTTGTAAAATCGTCAAGCTAACTATGGCTAATTTGCTTGTTGCTACTGATAGTGAACTGGTATTGTTTTATAACTAGAGAGCCTATGTAGTCTTCACTTGGATAATAAGCAATAGTATACAGCGTTTCAGTGATAGCTTGTCTGGAGTGCAATTTGGGCAACTACACGCCAACAATCAGAATAAACCCCCGCGCCATTGGCTGTGGCAACTAGAACCATTTTTCAACCAATGAGTTTGAATTATTGTACAGCTGTGCAATGTTTTGGTACAGAGTGACGGCCCATCAACTGTATATTTTGAAACCAGAATTTAAGGACTATAAACACATGCAGCGGGTGAGTCAACATGTCAGTGAGCCTTTTTCAACAATAGGTAGGTATTTACAATGTTCTTGTGAGAATGTTTTAACACAACAATCTTACTTATTGTCCCTTTAAGTGTTCAATGGACATTTAACTGTGTGGGTCTGAACAGTTGCTCTTAACTCGAAGGGTAACTCAAACCTACAGAAAAGCGTCTTAGATAAAATCTCAATCCTGCTGTTTTTCTTTGGTTTCAGAGAAGTAAAGTCAACGGCTTAATGCTTTAGCGGAAAAGACTGGAAGGCAGCTCAAAACATCATGAGACAATGACAAAATTAAAAGGTGATTCAAGGATTTCAGTCTGTTTATCTTTGGGGATAGGAATTATATGGAATGGTTGATTAAAGATGAAGATTCAATTCAAAATTTCAGTTCCATGTTTTAGGCACAGGCAAAAGTCCATTTCAACAATCAGCGCTGGCTCAGTTCTCTTTAGCTCCGCCCACCTCTCCGTTCCTGCAATCAGAGCACACGAGCAGAGAGAAAAACCCGGAGCGGATCGCGAACCTGGGTCGTAACACTATATAACTAAGATATGGTAGTGTACCATAAATGAGGCAACTGCAACTTACAGTTTGAGACAAATAAAGGTTTAACTAAACACGTATGATTCAACACGTAAAGAGATAAAAAGGAACGTGTAGCTGCCCAAATTGCACTCCAGACAAGCGATCACTGAAACGCTGTGTACTATTGCTTTTTATCCAAGCGAAGAATATATATCTAGTTATAAAACGATACCAGTTCGTTATTGGTAGCAACAGGCAAATTAGCTATTAGTTAGCTTGCCGAATTTACAAATATCCACCTGAGACACAACGCATGTGCAACAACGTTGGAAACGCTCGCTACTATGTTCATATTGCCTCTAGATGTATTTGTAAAATCGTCAAGCTAACTATGGCTAATTTGCTTGTTGCTACTGATAGTGAACTGGTATTGTTTTATAACTAGAGAGCCTATGTAGTCTTCACTTGGATAATAAGCAATAGTATACAGCGTTTCAGTGATAGCTTGTCTGGAGTGCAATTTGGGCAACTACACGCCAACAATCAGAATAAACCCCCGCGCCATTGGCTGTGGCAACTAGAACCATTTTTCAACCAATGAGTTTGAATTATTGTACAGCTGTGCAATGTTTTGGTACAGAGTGACGGCCCATCAACTGTATATTTTGAAACCAGAATTTAAGGACTATAAACACATGCAGCGGGTGAGTCAACATGTCAGTGAGCCTTTTTCAACAATAGGTAGGTATTTACAATGTTCTTGTGAGAATGTTTTAACACAACAATCTTACTTATTGTCCCTTTAAGTGTTCAATGGACATTTAACTGTGTGGGTCTGAACAGTTGCTCTTAACTCGAAGGGTAACTCAAACCTACAGAAAAGCGTCTTAGATAAAATCTCAATCCTGCTGTTTTTCTTTGGTTTCAGAGAAGTAAAGTCAACGGCTTAATGCTTTAGCGGAAAAGACTGGAAGGCAGCTCAAAACATCATGAGACAATGACAAAATTAAAAGGTGATTCAAGGATTTCAGTCTGTTTATCTTTGGGGATAGGAATTATATGGAATGGTTGATTAAAGATGAAGATTCAATTCAAAATTTCAGTTCCATGTTTTAGGCACAGGCAAAAGTCCATTTTGTTTTGCAAAGAATTATCATTTTCAGGACACAACTTTCCTGCAGGCATGAAGTATCACTCTCGATCACTCCTCCTGCTTTGCGAAATGATACCCATTTCTTTCTCTCAGTTCTTTCACATTTGTATGTCTGCGTGCATGAAATGCCTCCTACCGAAACCTTTCGTGAGTGGGTGTCTGTGGTGTGTGCTGAATAACTTCCACCTCATTACTGAAATGGTGGCTATTTGTTTCCACTCAGGTCTTTCGACAGCACAACCCTGAGGTACCAGCTAAATGGCTCATTACCTGCAGTGTGTTATTCTCTTCACTAGCCTAATAAACTACAGGATACAGGTCTCAAATCTGTGACCCAAACACTGGCCCATGTGGGACCCCTTATGCCACACTTCCTTCCAACTTCCTAACGGCAGAACGGTGTGCTGACAACATGAGAGTAGCTTCTTCTGCTTGTAACTATCTGTTTGTGTAGCAGTATTTGCAGACGGACTGCATTTCAGCAAACATAAACACATTCAACCTACACCACTGTCACTGCTTGAATGAATGAATCAAATTGCACCATCAGGGCTCATTTTAGGCCAGAACCTTAGTTAGCCATTAAAAACACATTCATAACATCAAGCAGCCAAACAAGCTAATTTATTAATTGAGCAAATACACATTAAAACATCAAAATCACATCAAATTTTTTAGCCTTTCCATTTATCCAGCATCTGCTCCTCTTCAACTTCAATCCGATGCCACAGTTCAAATGCTCTCGTCACAACACAACCGATCTCAAAATCATTTTCAGTTCATGGGCTAGGCCTAAAGTTTGGCCCAAAGGCCACGACTGTAACAGAGAGAAGCAAGGCCAAGCCTGGCGGTCGGTCACACACGCCACAGCTGCAGACTGGATGTGTGCTCTCTTTTTTTCTTTACACGCTGTAGAGCAATGACTAAGGGTTGCCCTGGAAACAGCGCCAGGAGGGGGTTGCGATGTTCACGTCACATAAAAATGCGGAACTTGACCACAGACAAACCAGTGAATCACGGGCATTCAACCAGAAATCACAGCTGACACACCTGCGAGTGAGCAGGGCCGGGCACCAACTCTATTCTGGGAACTTTGAATCTTCTCTTTGACATTGGGGGTTGCTTGATGTTGATGTTATACAGTTCAACAGCTCACCTTTTTAATGTTTTCCTTTTAAAGGGCACTTTCAAAGAATTGATGAAAAATCTAAGCCATTAAATCATTGTATTTTTCTCCTCCACTGAGGAGAGTGGGCTATTAAAATATTGTTTAACAATTGTAAATCTATTTGTTTCAAACTTGTGATATATTAAAATGATGTGGAATAGATTGGCTGATATGCATTACATGGGGGGGAAGGTCTCTACACAGTTCAAAAGACAAGAGACACAGAAAAATTTTTTTTTTTTGCAATATTTATTTTTTTAAATGTGCAAACAAAAGAACTAGTCTGACAATACAGACTGCTGGTCATCATCATGAGTCACCACCAGACTGTAAGAACAGGAAATTAAAAAGATGGGGTTGGAGGGGCTTTCTTCAAGAGCAGGCTTTAATAGATTACCAGAAAGCCTTGAGAAACCTGGTCTCAACTGTTTAAAAAAAAACTATGCCACATCTTGAAGAGACCTAAAAATAAACAGACACGACCAAATATCGATAAGAAAAGTCCTCAGTCTTTCGCAGCTTCTTTCTCCTTCCACCAACAGACAAAAAAAATACCACCAACGGACAAGCGCAACGAGAGACCAGCACTGCCCAAGAGACGCCATCGTACGTCCGGAAACTTCCAGGCCCTGGCAGTTTCCCGTCAGGTGACCACAGTTCGATTCACCCCACCGGAGCCAAAGAAAACAAACCATGGTGTCAGGGGGTAGGCATGGCAACCTCAAGAGGAAGACAGACATTGCTTATGCCAAGTTAGCAGCCTAAACGTTAATGGGTGAAGCTCAGGATTTCATTCAAAGGAATGGCCACCAAAGTGCTTATCCTGTGCTTGGCTAAATATTTGATGCTTTTTTTTGTTCTCACCTGAATCTCTAGTATCTTCTTTTTGTAGTAGTAGTAGTAGTACTTCTTATCCAGCTGACCTTCACATTCATTTGAATGGAGGTCAAAGTTGACTAGTCAAGTCATAAGTGTCATCCTTACTTTCCCGTTTGAAAAGCAGGCTTTTCTCTGTGGGGGTGTGAAGCACATTGGTACAAATCATTGGATTAAAAAATAAAAAGATAAATCAATGAATAAAAAATAAAAAATGTGATGGAATGTTTTGATTTCTATATCGTGGATATCAATAACGGACCATAACTTGTACAACAGTTTTTTATATTCTGTTTTCCACCCCCCCTCCACTAGGCGCTGAAAGCAACACTCCGCCGCAGCTGTTAACTCAGAGGACAGCCAGTTGTACGCAAACAGCCCCAGCTCTGATCTCCATCCTGGGCCCCCCGAGCACTGACTCCAGGGTGTGACAAATGAAGCACAAACACAGAAGCCTGTCGGGCAGGTCCAGCAGCTGCTCGACAAATTCCAGCAGCGGTTTAGCGGCCGGGCGCTTTTCACCCGCGTGTAATAACCCTGTTCAGGAACCCATGGAGCCAGGCCAATGAGCAGAAAGCACAGCCCGCAGGCTTTTGTGACCCGGGCACCGTCTCAATAAGACCTCCACAGGCCCAGACGTAGCCCACAACAGCTGAGCGGCTGCGGAGAGCAACATGAAGAAATAAAGCGAGTGAACGCTCCAAGTGATTCCCAACGTCTCACCCACAGGCTACTGCGGCTATTCTTTTGATCCACGGCAGAATGCCAGCTGCCTACGGTGTGTGTGTGTGTGTGTGTGTGTATGGGGGAGGAGGGGGGTTAGAAGCTGAAATCCACTGACCGGCATTATTACAGTAGGGCCTGTATTACTGTAAACCCAGCATACTTTCCGTCAACGCTCGCGCCGTTTAATAAAAGCGACCAATCCACGCGCCGAATCAAAAGGGGGTAAACACACACCCTGGCCGGGGCGGGGGAACACCTGAGGCCCCCCCGAAGTGGAGAGAGGCAAATCCAGCTTTAACACGGCAGGAATTCAATAAGCGAACACTCCGCTGTCTTAAAGTGTTTTATTGTTTTTACCTTGAGTTACATAACCGGGGTTTCATTTGGAGAAGCACGGAGCGCTCCGTCTCAGCCCAACTGTTTGCAGTTTAGTATAGCAGGGCCTGTTGTTTTCCTAGAGGTGCCTCAGCAAAAGCAAAGCATGAAATATCACAAGGAGCTGAGATCTCATTGTCTCTTCTCATCCAGGTGGTCAGCGGTCTTCTCCTGAAGCGTTCTGCATAGCGGGGCACTTTGAGGGCGGCCCTCAAAAAAAAGTGTTAGTTTGATGTGCATAACTGGCCTCCCAGGCAGTGTGCCCTGCTAAAGCTCTTGCTGTCAGTGCAGCCTGCACACTGAGAGAGATACATATCCCGACCAAATTATTTGTTACACTTTCTTTGCTCTGTTTGTGGGTCCATGAGTGAGTGTGGTCTACTTTCTGAAACAAGAACGTGTGTGTACGTGTGTGGACGCGTGTGTACGTGCTCGTTTACACGTGAAATGGAAGAAGGGAAGGGAAGAACGGATAGAAAAAGGATAAAGCTTAATTTGAATAGAGAGGAGATGGGGGTCGGGGTGTTCCCAGGCCCTGAACTGCATGCAAATCCTTTCACACCACCTGTAAAATGGCTTCAGAGGGCCACACTGAAAGCAAAAACACCTTCCACGAAAATGGCCGTTTACAAACCAACCATCTGCCATTATATGCAAAGCCAGTGATTAAATTGGAATAATATCACAGGCTACCGCTATTACAGCAGATAATGACAGACTAAGACTGCATAATATGCATTACAGAAGTAGGGAAAACTAAGAATCCCACAGCAATGGGCTCCTACAGTTTATATCTCTTGATAAAAAAAGACTTCATGCCTGAGTAAGAAAATATAACAGGCCTTCTTCATCAGAGAATGAGTTGTGTGGTCAGAACTCCTGAGCTTCAAATAATATCCATCATGAAATACATATTTGGTGAAGGCGACATCGCATACGTTTTTTAAGGAAACTCAAGATACGTCAGCAATTCAATTAAGGCAGTGAACCAGAGTTTGAGGCATTCTTCCAGAATATAACGCGGTCGTGGGTTCAGATCGGGTGACTGGGAAAGCCATGACGTAACAAAAATCACAGCGTCACGCTCCTTCAACGACTGTGTGTCGACTCCTGTTCTGTGACGGGCCCATCCACATCTCGAGAAACATGCCTCTCGACATTATGTGTGTAGTGTAGTAACTTTCCACGTCCCTGCAAATGTCCGTCAATGTGCTTTTGAGTTCTCTGTCATTCCCTTGCACTGAACATCCTTCACATATAAAAACTAGGCCTAAGCTCTGCAGCTCAACAAACAGCATTGTACACACAAAAAGAAAGGACTTATTAGCAGAACGGTCATTCCGGGGGAAAATTTGACTTTTGACTTTTTTTTGCCTTGACCTCTTTTGACCTTTCTGAATATCAGGATTAAAAAGGTCCATTATCCCCCAGAAGTAACCAGAGCTAAAGAGGAATCCATAACAAAATGAGAACGACCAGTATGAGAGAGAGGGGGAAGTTCCCAGATGGTCCTTGTGGTAAAAAAACGGGCCTGTTGCTGACTTCACAAAAATAAATTTCCATTAGCCTGGTATGTCCTCAAAGTGACAAAAAAATAAAATAAATCATCAGGTGACCTACACATATGATGAAAATAATAAAAATAAAATAACTTTGTGAAGATGTGGCCTAGGCGGCACGGATGGTGCAGTGGGTAGCACTGCCGCCTCACAGCAAGGAGGTCCTGGGTTCGAATCCCCGTCGGCCGGGGCCTCTCTGTGCGGAGTTTGCATGTTCTCCCCGTGTCTGCGTGGGTTTCCTCCGGGTACTCCGGCTTCCACCCACAGTCCAAAGACATGCACGTTAGGCTGATTGGAGAGTCTAAATTGCCCGTAGGTATGAGTGTGTGAGTGAATGGTGTGTGTGCCCTGCGATAGACTGGCGACCTGTCCAGGGTGTATTCCTGCCTTTCGCCCAATGTATGCTGGGATAGGCTCCAGCCCCCCTGCGACCCTGATCAGGATAAGCGGGTTCAGATAATGGATGGATGGAAGATGTGGCCTAGCCACAATAGCACATAGAAACAGGTCATACACTCACATGACTCACTGTTGGTGATATTCCGTCCAGAAAGAAGCAAGGAGAAAAAGCTTGCACTGAAAAATTTCCAAAGGAAATGACCAGTGCCAGAATAATCCATCACCATTATGGGGCAAAATCCAGTAGGATACCCCATAATGACACTTACATCCATTAGATAGAAATGCTAACTGACGGCCTGTATATTCAAATTTCAGTGTTGCGTGGCCAAACTTGTGATTTAATAAGCCCCAAGCTTTGATAATGAAAATTCAGAAATACTATTTGAACAATAGCTTTTATAACTCCTTCCTAAGCATTACATAAGCACTGATGTCAATAACCGATATATGGATCTTCTCAGTTAACTTGGTGTGTCATTGTAAAGTCAGTTGCTGCATCAATGTTGACATACAGTAGTCTGCAAACATTTAGGCACCCCTGGTCAAGAAGCCTTTTACATTCAACATCTAAGTGAACAGAAGCAAACCTGACCTCTAAATACATATAGTACAATGTTAAGTGTTCACAAGCTGTTACATTTGCCCGAGGAGGAGTTACTAACTGCTTTTACACAGGGCCTTTTTCCTTATATAAAAAAAAAAATCATTCATAAACGTAAACAATGAAAATAAAAAGCAATCTTTCTTTAAAATGTGCAGAAAGGCCTCATGTTTAACTGCACCATTTAGAGTTCAGTTTTGCTTTCAATCACATGCAGATTAATTGTAACAGATATTTAAACCAGGGGTGCCCAACTTTTTGCACCCCACTGTCACACACTATATGCCTGTTTACAGTCGACATAATGAATGCTCACGAATGTGTTATGTAATGCGTACAAAGGAGTTGCACAGCTCTTATGTAGCACCCTTCAAATAGTGTTACTGGAAATTCTGTGAACATTGGGCTAAAATCATTATCGCCCTTGAGGCATGGTTGTGGATAAGAGTTGAGGAGAACAGAAGGGGCCCTGGACTGAAAGACTATAGGAAAATACATTATATCCAGCACAGCTTGTAAACAAAAACTGCTCAGATCACTTTCATTCATTGGACGATACCCCAGTGATTAAATCAAGTCAGGAAAGAATCAAAACTGGTTAAAACTAAATGAGTGAAGATCATCCACCCTAACAGCTCATCTATACAGGTACAAACATCAGCTTAGACCATGAAAATAGTAGAGTTGCTCTTGTTTTCCAAAGCTAATCTCCACAGTCATAGCACAGCAAACTAGGCCAGTAAAAAAAAAAAACAGGTAATCTGTAGCTAATTCCACATCATCACAAAACTGTCACACTGCCAACACCATTGGCGTTAGCTGCAGGATTACGCTGCGTTCACATGGATCACGTTAGACGGTAGATGGCAGAATTGGATGGTTCTGGATGGCACAATGGCAAATAAAATATATGTTGCTATGGTAATGTTGCAGCAACAGAAGCATACCTGTACCACACCTGTAAAAGTTCTGAAACAGGAGCAGCAGGCTATCATCTGAAACAGCTCTGCAGTTCCAATACTTTCACTCACCTGCAAATTGGGTGGTCTGATACAAAAGGTGATGTGTTCTAAGTTGTTGAACAAATCTAGATAAAAATACCAAGAAATAAAAGCTTAAATTCGGATCTGTCATCACATGTACAGCTTTTAACCTCAAACTCAATTGTATTTGTAGTTGTCAACTACTTGTTATGTTTATGACTTGCAAACACTTAGTTATTCTTATTTTTTCTATGTATTGGTTCTTGTATGTATTTTCCCCCCCAACTAATTTTATACTTTATGTTTCTTTTCATTTTATATATAATTTATTTCTATTTAGTCTTCTTATGTAATGTCTCTCTTTGCATCCTTCAGTTAAAATAATGTAAATATATACTTTTTTAGGTGATCACATACTGTACTACTATTCACATGTTCTAATCATCAAGAATATGTTTTTATAGGGGCCTACTACGGGAAGTAGGTGACAATACCCGGGGACCCTTAACATCCACAGAATGAATTTCTCAATGCAACGCCTTATATTACTGAAAAAGAAATATATACATTTTCCATGTATCCAGCCAAGTGGTTTATTCATAATCTGTCATTACGATGTCTAAACTACCCACCCACAGAACTATATACGTATCTTGATGTTCTGCATGTCCATTCCCACTACTGCCCTCTAGCGCTCAGTAGAATCGCTTTTACAATGCTCGTCTTGGCTCAATCTCGCGCACCTCATTCAAGGGACGCATGAATTGAATATTGTTTTGTGAAATATAGCTCGTACAGTACACTTTAAATATGTGTATGCGAAAGTCAAAATGCACCCGACGGATCTTTTGTGTCTGCTACAATTAACGACGCAATTTAAATTGAGAACATGATTAAGTTTTCGGGAACAATCCAGCCTACTTATCTACTGGCCAGTATGTGTCGAAATAAGTGTCAATAATCCGTTGTGTTGGCACAAAGCTAAACAGGTTCACGGTTTATTAATTATCAATATGAATGTTCGGGGTAGCATCATATTATATTGGCAAATCAAGTGTTCCGAGATAAGCAACAACAAAGGTCTCATATACATTTAGTTTATAAAAACGCCTAAATGGCTCATTAAAATATAACATCATGAAAATATAGGCTACATGCACTGTGAAGTTAATACCAGCCAGTATAGTCCGTTTAGTGAATCGCACAACAAGGCATTTAACGTTACAGTTTCACGTTGTCTTCTGTACATAAATACTGCCGATGAACTACGTCAGTGCCGCTACATATGCCTATTGGAGCAAAGACACGTGTTGTTTATCCAGCCCGACAGACAATAGACAAGTGTATCTAGTCAAGCATCGCATTTGATGAAATGACTAGCCAACGCCGCCGCCTTTCGTAATACCAGACTTTATCATGCACGTCTGACTAACTAACAATAATATCTGTTTGATAGGCAGGGCAGGCTAGTCTGGTACTTCAGATTATCATCCTCCCTTTAGGCTACGCTGTAGCTCTGTGGAAACATTCCGTCAAAATCCTCCACGTAACTTTCCGTCGACGGCTAGAGTTAGCTAGCTACAATGTATATTTAATTCCACCCCGCTTTCTGATTATAACGGCAAATGTATCGCTTTCGCCTTCACGCACTTAACATCGTGGGTAAAATGCAGGCGCTAGCGCTGTAACAAGCAAAACTGACTAACTGATTTTATGTCTTTAAAATGCAGCCCACTCATGCTCTCCATGATCAAATTTCAACTTTCTGCACGGGTCATGCTCTTCAGAATATGTACCGTGAATGCATCATATTCTGGGATGGAAATGTAAACTTTGATATTTCAGATAGTGAATAATTTAGCATTGAACACATGCCAATGACAGTCAAAGGAACTCACTCTTACCCCTGAGTTTAAAGTGCCCTCTCTTACTCCGTTTGGATGGATTTTGAAGGATTAACTGAAAAGAACTGTACGTGCGCGTTCGCAGCCACGTGTTGCGACCTCGCTCCCGAGTTCGTATTCGCAGAGAACAGGATGTGAGTGGTAGCTACTGTCCTACTGTAGGCTATATTGCAGAAACGGAACGACCGGAGCCCGTTTAGTCATTGATGACTCAGTAATTCTCATAAGTCAGGAAGTTTGTTAAAAATCTTCCCATTCGAAATTGTTCTCAAAAATGCAGTCCCAGATTAGAGCTAGGATATTTAGTTATGGATATGGATATAAATTGCACAAACATTGCTAATGAACCATCTAGCCAAAAGGAAGATGGACACACACAGTGACATTTCTCAATAATGGATTACAGTTGCCCCTGTGAAATTGTACACCGATAGCTACATGAGGGCTGACATAGATGTAACTGGATATGGATACCACAAAATAGATGCAGTCAAACATTTCCATGAGCAGCAAGACATGAGTTATGTTTCTTGTGCCACAGTTGTGCAGCAGTTGTTCGCCTCTTGCCTATATGGACAAGTTTTCTTGCTCTATTTTTCAAATATTCAGAATGAACATTTACAGATGGGAACACACAATGATTGGCATTTACAAAACCATGGTCACAATGAAATGCATTGGCCTAATGTAATTTAATTTGTTTTATTATGCACTCTTGTTTGGAATAGCCAGATCCAGAAACATCGTTATTCTAGCATTGTGCACATGTCAATAGTTCAAATTCAGTATTAAATTCAATTATATGTTGTAACTGTCGTAGCTATACAGTCATAGCCACTACTCCATAGGCCAAAAGACTCACCCACTCACTTTTAATTCCATATACCAGTGTTTCCCAACTCCAGTCCTCGGGACCCACATGCCAGAAGGTTTTTGTTGTAACCAGTAACTCACACACCTGATTTAATGATTGAACCAATCAAACCACAAATGCCCTTGATTAGTTAAATCAGGTGTGTGAGCTACTGGTTACAACAAAAACCTTCTGGCATGTGGGTCCCGAGGACTGGAGTTGGGAAAGCTCGTCAGGAGTATTTGGGGGTTAGGTGTCTTGCTCAGGGACACTTCGACACACCCAGGGCGAGATTGAACGCTCCGAATGCCAGACGACTGGTTTTACCCACTGAGCATGTTGCATGTTAAATGTGAGCTGATTAATAATCCAACTGTTTTAATCCTGAAACCATAATTAAGCGTTATTAAACCAGAACCCGCGGTATATCGTGGCTATTAGCACAGCTAGACGACGCGAAGTGGAGTGCCGTTACACCCCCTAGCTGTGCCAATATCCACTATATACCGCAGGTTCCATATCGCTTTTATATAACGGTAACCACATTTATCTTTTATTCACACAAAAAACAAATTTTAATGAATGTTTTTTTAATGGAACTGTTTCATGGTAAATGTATTCTTCCAATGAACAGTACCTTGTTGGTTGCTAAGCAACGGTATTGCTAACGTTAGCTAGCAATAATGTATCCCAACTCCACTAGCTAAGCAACTGTACTGTGCAGACGTTTACTACTAGCAATAATGTATCCCCAGTGCACTGACGTTAGCTAAGTCAGCTAGCTTGCTAGTTTACGTTACACCTGAACGAAACTGACACAAGTCATTTGTCTTTGTTGTATACATTTATCCGGACACTGCCAGATAACGTGCAGTTGTTGGAATAACTCATCGCGTCATCAGGCTGGTATTTCGATCCGAGGATGTTGCCTTAGTTGTATTTTTTTCGTTCCTATCCTACTCCTTTCCGAATCCCCGAGAAGGTCAAAGGACACTTTAAAATTACAAATTTAGTTTTACTTTGGTTTTTACTTTACTTTAATTTCGGATACAAAGTAGATAACAGTGATCTACAAACCTAAGTAATATTAAAAGATGTGCGAACCCTAACTCACCACCATGATTAGCCTTATGTATGCCATAGGCTGTAATGGCACTTAGTTGTATAGATGTTGTTTTTTGTATTAGTTATTATTATTTGTACTCGGGGTATTCTAGCTGCCAACTGTGGTATGCTAGTTTGGAAGTTGATGTATTCTTCAAGGGTTCCGATTCTATCTGTATGGTTACACTAGGACTCGGAATTGTACTGTCCTCTCAGGTCCTCTTCGCACTTGTACTTGTGTTTGATCTGCACTTCGTTGTATGTCGCTCTGAATAAGAGCGTCTGCTAAATGCCATGTAATGTAATGTTATGTAATGTTAAGATTCCATTTAGCTGTGCGTATATATCCTGGATATTGCCATGGCTAGTACACAAACTGACCAAAAGAGACAATGGACCGGACCTATCCATTGTATAATACATTCTTAATGCACAGGCAGGGGGCAAAAAAATAATTGTATACTAGCTTTGCTGAAAAAGATTAATTTTCAAACCTGCATTGATCATTGAGAGCTGCCACAGGATTTATATTTTCATATTATTGTAACGAGTGGCGCAGTTAATGGAGACTGAGACAGATTTGGCATTTCTCGAATCACGCCAAAGGAGCTTCGTTTTATTGCTCTCGCCTTTAGAAAGGCAGTTGGGGGCAGCGTCATCGCTTGACACCTTATGGCATTGACAAACAGAACTAATAAGAGTGATGTCGTTGGATCTGCTAGAACTTTATAACACAAGCTCGGCTCTGATTGGGGCAAACACTTCGCAGCCAACGACCAATCACACACACGTAACATCACACCGAAAGTAAAGGAGATAGATACACACAACAATTAGGAAACAATGTGCAGCAGGCGTTCACATTACAGTCACATTCACTCACAGCTGACCGGCTACAACATCGAGGAGGCAGAATCGTCACATTATCAACATATCTCCAAATGCAATTCATAATAAAAGCTCCCGAATACATACAATTGCCCTACACTGTTGCCCTAGGCGTACTCTTGAGGCCCGGTTTCTCTGTAAAGCTGCTTTGTGACAAAGGCCCTTAATAAAATTGATTGATTGATTGATACAATTACAGAGTAACCATTCAGAGAGAACCGATGCCTAATGACAGAAGAATGACAGGGCCACAGCCAGCTCATTAGAAACAATGACTGCATCGGGGTGAACTGCAAAACTGTTGGCGGCCACAGTCATGTCCCAGGCATCTACTATAGCCACTTTCATGTCCTCAAACACCTTCCTCTGAGCCTGGTTCTGCATGTAGCCATACCAGTTACTGAGATGGGTCATCATTGATCCAAGTTCCCTGATGTTCTCCAGCTTTATAACAACACTTGCCTTGGGGCTGCGGGCGAGTAGCCGCAGAATTGCCCGGCGGATATTTTGTAGCCTTCTGATAAAGACCTCTGGGGGGTAGGGTCGGAAATGCTGGCCAATTCCAATGACCACTTGAACATCTTCCAGCCCACCGCCAACTGCGATGCTGTCCAGTATTTCTGGAATGGTGACTGTTGCCTTTATGTGGGCAGGGCGAGAACCAATCCAGGGATGAGAATGCCTTACCCATCGGACAGTGATGTCGCTCTGGACATCAGAAGCCAACTTTGAATCATCCCCATTGTCCATGAATGTCAGGCCTGAGGAAACATAATGAATAAACAGGACAAGTGTGAGGTACCTTTTGAAAGTGTCACAAAGTGGCCAACTGTGCTTTGCACTGTAGAAATCCAAACCCCGAATCAAGAGGAACTAAATGGTAAATGGTTGGCATTTATATAGCGCCTTCATCCAAAGTGCTGTACAATTGAGGCTTCTCATTCACACACACACACGCACACACACACACACACACACACACACACACACACACACACACCGGTTGACTGCCATGCAAGGCACCAACCAGCTCGTCAGGAGCATTTGGGGGTTAGGTGTCTTGCTCAGGGACACTTCGACATAGCCCGGGCGGGGGATCGAACCAGCAACTGCCAGACGACTGTTCTTACTGGCTGAGCCATGTCGCCCCATACTCAAACCATTGTATTTTCCCTTTGAGTTCACCAAGTCATTACCTTCCAGCTTTTTTTCCAAATACTCAATCCACTGGCGTACAGTGGTGTCACCCAATATGTAGAGGGTCTTTCCCTTTAAACATTTGGTAATAGCGTCTTCACTGCGGAAGGGGAGTGTCTGACAGAAGGAAGAAGTCCACCGGTTTAAATAATAAAATCCCCCAGGAAAAGAGGAATTCATTCCTGCTACACACTTCTCAATTGGTCTGTGTGCACCTGAAAAGATTGAAAAAGACAGAAATAGAGATGCTTGGATGCACACTGGAATGACGTCACCATGATGTTCAATGATATTATGGTATATTTTATATTAACAGGCACAAAGATATGAATCCAGTCATGGTTTTAAAAGAATTTAAGTTAATCTACACAATATGATCTTAGTACAACTAATATCTGAGTAAAACAAATTTATCTCATTGTGAGTGATAAAACATTAATATTGCTTTCATACGTCATGGAATGAATTACAATAATAGATTCATTCATCATTCATTCATACAGCACAATCTCAAAGCGCTTCACTGAGAAGTAGGGACAATCACCTCAGGCACCGCCGATAGCAGCCATTTTGAAAAAGCTCACATTTAGAAAGCTCACATCACACACTTGCCTTGACTGATGTGTGAAAGCTCATATCATACATCAGTCAAGGTAGGGAGGGAGGGAACTACTGAGCCAGCTATACTCAGGGTTAGTAAAGTGGCCAGATTGCTGAAGCAGATTGGGAATAGGATACCAGGGAAGACCCTACTCATTGGAAAATATGTTGGGAGATCTTTAATAACCACAGTAAGTCAAGACTTTGGTTTAAGATAGAAAAGAAAGAAGATGTCTTGCTCGTGTCCTGGTCATTCAATTGGCATGCATTTGTTTACTGGATTTCAATAGTCAATAGTACTGGCCAATCAATTTTGATCCAAATGGTCCATTTTTACATTTCTCGATTCATGAAATTTGTATTTTAGGGAGACACATTGGAATGGCAAACACAAATAAAAAGGAACATACCAGTACAATCAAGGACTGTAACAGGCTTGAATATGTTTCTTATTTGTATTCCAGTGTTTTTCCTTCAAAAAGAAAATATGAACATGATATATTTACATTTTAAACAAACTTTAACAGAAACGTCATGAACTTAATTTCACCCACATAATCTCAAGTTAAACTACACCCAATAACATCAATATCAGCAGCATCAAAAACACAAGCGTCAGGATATAACTGCACTAACATATTCTGAATACATATTTAATAAAAATTTTATAAAAATAAAAAGAACATATTGGTAAATACAAAAGAAGTTCAAAATTTTTGCACAAGAACTGCATTTTTTACATTTCTGAGTAGCTCCACCCGCTGAAGTATAAACTACCATATTGGGTGGCATTCAGGGACAGCTCATGAGTCTATTGGGCCTGATTAGAGATCTTGAAAATAGGCATAAAAAATGAATGAGGGGGCAGTTACAGATTTTAGGGGGGCAGTTTTGATTCAGAGCACCGTCTGTTTCAGCTCAGCACATTGGATTTCAAATGAAACAATAAATATGAGGTCTCAGTGCTGTTAGCTCTGATTTGAGGGTGTATTTAAATCCATATTGGACAATCAGTACTATCAGGCAATCAATACGCTCGTGCTGACTACTGATTCCAATTGTCTGCCGCGTGTGTTCTGATTATTGATGAAGGTCAGCTGCATGTTTCTATTTACATTCCGCATTTCTTTGAATTGGGGCTTATGTGTTATTTTTTCAATCCCCATAGCACGTTCTTTTTTTATTTTTCATTTGTGCACTATGTGAGGTATTTATTTGGTTGTGAAAGTCGGGAAGTAAAAATGACGACGTAATACCATTAATATTTCTGTCTTTTGGGGGAAAACGGTCACACGGTGGCCCCTTGGCCTAATGGACAGATCAGCTATGGTGGCATTAGACCAACACACACACATTTTGAGTAGCAGATGCCTTACTTGGCTAACAGCTGAGCTTCCTCGTTTGTGAGATGAGGAACTGGGGGCATGTGGAACTTTGTGATGGTCAAAGAGTTGCAGGGAAGGGTCTTGGGCCGGTAGCAGGCATAATATTCTCCATCTTTCTTCTTCCTGTACTCACAAAGGGGTCTGTCTGAGCTCAGCCGGAGGGCACACTTAGACATCTCCTTCTTTCCCCGCCTCATAAAGGTTCCCATGTGCGTGGCCTTACTGTAGTCATGCATCCAGTTTCTCTGGAGGATCTTAACTGACTCAGATGAGTGGATCAGCCGCACAGAGACTTGTACCTCTCCGGGCCAAAACAAACGGAAACGCACACGGTAGGAGCCATTGAAGAAGTCGGTGACATCTCCCGATGCGCCTGCCTTGAGGTTTGGAGAGTAGATCCGGGCCAGGATGAAATCACCGCCATAGGCTTTTGGATGGCCTGCATAGTTCCTCATCTCCACCAGCACATTCAATGTATCCCCCACACAGTAGTGAGCCCTGGGCTGCTCTAGTCTGACCACACTGTGCTCAGCACTGGAAGAGTTATTGAAAGAGCTGAAGTTGGAGGTTGAGGGAGCCCATACTAATGACAATATGACTTCATCAACTGTCATTTCTTTGTGAGGGGTGTTAAATTGTTCCTGCAATGACATTACAAGGGAGATTTAATTCATGAACATCTGAAATTGAAAAGCCTTTTTGAGATTTACCGTCTTGGCTGTTCATTACATTACATTGCATTAATGGCGTTTGGCAGATGCTCTTATCCAGAGCTGAAAGACCCTAGAGGGAAAGCAGATAATAATTTTGAAAAGAACTTGAAACATAACTTCCACCCCACCCCATAACCTAAATATAATAATCATCCTCAAAATCCCTTTAATTCTCTTTCTATTTTAAAGGTGAAAGCATAAATTAATTTCTTGCAGAATTAATAAAAACCAGTAATATAATCTCATGTAATGACATCTTTTAAAAGAGTAATAAACCCTAAATCACTTTTTTTAGTTGTCTCCATTTTATAAATAACATTAATCCTATTGTTTAAAAAAATAATAATTATTAAGCCGTGTCACTCAACTGTGCCACCATTTTGTGCAAAAAAAGAGCAACTTAGACTGAAAAGTTTCGTTCGAGCCAGCCCCAATCCGGAACATGGCTGCAGGTTGAAAACCGGCGTGGATGTAAACAAATGAACTCCCTAACTCCGCCCCTCTCATTGATTGATGGGTAGGACTATTGATCCAGCCGGCAAGAGTGGACACGCCCACAAAAACGTCATAACCTCTCCAGGCTCAAGCCCCGAAGCGGAAAGTTTGCTGGCGGTGCTTCCATACGAAATGAACGAAGCGGTCATTTACAAGTCTTTAAATGAGCGCAAAATGTAGTCATGAGTATAATAAAATCATAGGGATTTTCAAAACACCAGAAACACAGATTTGCACTTTGATTTCATTACCAGGAAGACCGTGGTTAACAACAGCTAATGGCATTAGCCGACAAAATGAAGTCGTTAACACCGCTTCTCCAACGTAATGATAAAGGCAGTCTGGTTAGTTAGTCAAGCAGCACTGTGGATATTGGCACAGCTAGCGGTGTGGTTAGGCACGACGCCAAACCCGTTAAATTAATGTAATGTAGTAAACAGTGCCCTCTAATGGTAAATTGAAGTAGTATTTACTATTCTGGCCTTTCCTTCTTCACTTTAGTGAGAATCAGTTGCATTTTGTAAGTTTCTCCCCTCATTATCAGCTATAAAACTGGGCAAAAAATTTTTTTAAAGCATATGAGACGTTCTCTTGCAAACTGTGCATTGAATTACATTGACTAAGCAATAACAAGACATGAATTCAAAGAGAAGATAGATGTTTTACATTGGAAGCATGTTTATTATGTTGTTGTTGTTGATGTTCAGTACTTGTTTACCCTTATGCACCGTACCTACCTTCAGATATAAAAATGTTTTTGGATACAATTGCACAATTTTACTGATGGTGACCTACATTGGCATGGTTGCCATCTTCAAGCGCAGACTGAAGATGCACCTCTCCAAGCTGCACCTCTCCCCGTCCCTCCCTACCTCCCTGTAAACCTTAAATGTTGTCTTTACCTGTGTTTTTTGCTTGTGTATTTGTTTGGCTCGGTAAGCAGTTTATTTTTGCTTTAGTGTTGTGGTATTACTATTTCTAAAAATAATCATAATTTTTTTGAAACTAGACACTGGTCCTTATCTTTGTTGTACAGGTAGCAGTCGAAATTGTACTTCCCTCTAGGGTCTTTCAGCGCACTTGGTATGGGTATGCACTTTGCACTTTGTTGTCCATCGCTCTGGATAAGAGCATCTGCCAAATGCCATTAATGTAATGTAATGCCCCTCGTCTATCAAATTGCCATTTGAGCAACAGGACTTTTAAATGTGACAAACACCATGATCTACAGAGAACGGTATTTCACTCTCAGGCATGCCAAGTGTGTATTATGGAAGTGACAAGAAAAACTGATTCTGATTCTGATTCTGAGGACTTCTACAAGTAATGGGTGTGTAACCATTTAACAAGTTGCTGCCAAATGATTGGCTGATTTTTGCATTTTTGAGCGAGTGCACAGATATACACTGAGTGTAAATAATAGAGCCTGTCCTACATGCATGATACATACTCTGTGTCTGGCCCCACCTCCCACAAAATGGTCCCCTGCACATAAGAAAGGGATACTGCACATGGACACAATCTTCCATGCCAAACAACTCCCTACCCCCAAGTCCACCATTGCAGTCTCTCCCTGATGCGCAAATGCAACCCCCCCCCCCCATGTCTTATTTCAGAGGGAGGGCCCCAACACTGGCACAAAATGCTTCTGAAATAATTAATAAACTTGAATTCTGAAATCCTAACATGGACAATGAACTGCCACCATAAATCCATGAGAAATGAAATATGAAATTGTTGTTACCCATATTGATGTCCATCCGTATTGTTTGCAAAGATACGTAGAGAAAAAAAAAATAGCACAAATGAATATTACTTTCTTTCTTGAATATTTGCATGCCCGTTTTCCAACACAATGCATTTCAGCTGATGGAAGGTCTGGTGCTGCGCTCTGCGGACAAATGAATACAATTTAGATTATTATAGACTTTATAGACATTGTAGCCTCAATAAGTGCTAGAAATATAGTATGTGTGGCCTGAAATCCTTTCTCTATGGTGAAGCAGCAATATGAGAACTTGGCCACATGGCCTACTCAATGCCGGAGCCCAGAATTGTACAATTTCAACTTTTTCCCCACAAAACCATTTTGTTTATAACTCAATCATTTAAAATCTATCCTCTGGCATATTACTTAACCTCTCGGCCCAGGGTTTTTTTTTCATTCATTCCATTTATTCAGCCTGCAATTTTCAATCACTTTGCAAACAGGATATACTGCTTGTAAGCATTAAACTGTTTTATCTGCATAACCTATTTTAATAGGCCATTGCTTTAACGACAACAGTTCCTTATTTTGAAACGTGCATGTCCAGTGTTGGGACTTAGCTCCAGTGTGTTTCTAAGTGCACAAGCTACAATAATCAGTCAAAAACAGAAAATCTTTTGAGTGAGGAAAAAACTTCCACTTTCACTGTTTGGGCTTCTGTAACTTTGTTTCAGTAATATTTGGAGCAATTCTGACTCTTGGAAAACAAACCCCAAAGGGTTACCTGTCAGAAGAGACTAGGGTTATGAGAATAGTAACTATTTTATTTTGGGTATTTTTTAAGCTTGAGTGAAGAAAAGGGTTGATACTTAAGAGGTTAAGCACATGTCTATAAGGATTTTAATTTTAACATTTTTATTTGTATTGCTTCTTCAAATTAGATGTGGAATCCTTTGAAGCAGAGAGTTATTTCACTGCAGGTACGTTTAGAGTACACTTTAAAAACAAAGTGCTGATTTTATTAACATGAAGTAGATTTTGATTATGACACATTGTGTTTAGCCTTATTAGCTGCAGGCTAGGAGCACAGACAATGCAAATTTAACTATTGTTGAGAGGCACACCCTTGAGTAGACATTACACAGACTAATGTAAAGGAGAGAGACAATTGAATAACTGACGGCACGTAATTTACAGGACGGTGTCTTGTGTCTTTATGTGTAGGACTCTACCCATTTTATTTCCCTCATACATTTCCCTGTGTCTAAATGTGCTACACAACTAAAGCATGACTTGACATATATCAACCTATAGCATTTAACCATCACTCCAACTCACCTAAATAAATAAAAGACTTAACCAATTTTAAACTACTACTCATTAAGCACATGTATATAATAATTTTAATTTGGAACTTTCTTTTAACTGCCAAATAAATTTGTGGGTATGTATCACTTGATATCTCGTCCCCACAGAAATCTGGATTCTTATAAAGATTCCTTTATCCAGTTGCACTGTCGGAATGTGTTGCCTTTGACTGGGGTCATGTGTGACCCCAAAAGATATGTCATCACCTCATCAAATCAATCCAAATGAAACCAGAAGAAAATTGTATGTATTTAGTGAGTACATGTTGCTTGACAAAGTCGAGAAATTTTGGAAGGATCAAATAGTTTGTCCAACAAATCTTTGGACGAGTGACAGGCAGAATTCAAATCCCACCTCGGACGCAGGCAAAAGCCTAGGACTTGCACTAACTCTAGAATTTAGACCGTGAAAATGTGATGCCACCATAAATCTAATTCCCTATATTTTATTCACCCAGTACTTTGTGAAAACCACATTTTCCTAACCAAATTGATTATCCACTGTTACATGTCAGAGATATCAAACTTTGAATCTTTTAATAATTGTTTGAATTCAAATGTATGGTCACCTGATCCTCAAGGGTCAACAACAGTAGCAATAATTCCCTGAAAACGCTAACAGCAGATAATCCACAGTGTATACTAATAATACTAAGCAAATGGTAAAAGTTTTGGTATTGTTAGATCAAACTTGTTTGCACTCTGTATTCTGAACCAGTTCAGATATGTTCCAACGTCATGAGAAAACTGGTTTAGACATTTGTTTTTTGTATTCTGTCAAAAATAAATAATTAAGAAATTATTTCTGTGAAAACCGAGAAACTAGGCACAGGAAAAAGACATAATACAGGAGTACTCACCTGCCCTGGCCTTTCCATGGATTTAATAACTTCCGTTTACTTTTCCATCTATTGCGCTTAACAATACTACTTGAATTACACTATTCTGATCAACAGAATTTTCTGGGAGTGGATCAATGGTAAGTCAATAAAAGTAATTCGCTCACTTCCAATAGCAAACCTTAAGTAAGTGCAGAAAAGGAAAGGGAGCACGGAAAGATTAAGTGAGAATCAAGAAATTGTAAATCATTGTGCAGATCTAACTAGCTGACACACTCACACACACACACCACCTCCAAATGTTTCTTCAAATTAGATGTGGAATCCTTTGAAACAGAGTTCATTCACTGCAGGCAAGCAAGTAGATATATTCTGATATTGACACATCCTGCTTCGCAATATTTGAGAAAGGCAGCCGCAGGCTAGGAGCACAATGCAAATTTAACTACAGTCGACAGGCAGAGGTGGATTCTGTCAGGACTCAGGGCAGAGAACCGAGAGCAGACTCAGAGGTAACGTATACGTATGATAGGGGCAGATCTATTGACAATGCAAATTCAACGACAGTCAACAGGCAGAGGTGAGCATACCTTGTGTAGACATTATACAGAGTAACTAACTTGATGATTGGTTGTCATTAAATGCCGAAATGGATTCATAGACTACTTTAGTACTTTAGAAATAATTTTAGCGGGATTCTGTCAGGAATCAGGACAGAGGAACCAAGAGCAGACTCAGGGGTAACATGAAAGGCATGTTTATTAATAGGGGCAGATCCAAAACACAATCCAGAAACAGGCAATGGTCGAAATCAAGCAGACGGGTACATACGGGATAATCCAAAGAGTAAACCGAAAATACAGTTCAAAAACCATGAGAAAGTCAGAACAGTCAAAGATACAAATCCAAAAATCCAAAACAGTCCAAAAACAGGCAGAGAATCCAAAGACCAGAAAATCCAAGAGCAGAGCAGAACCAGACAGAAAATAACGGGGTCACAGACACAGGGTAGAGGAAGCTAGAACCAGGGTGGGGAAAAGAATAACAGAAAGACGAACTAGCCCCGAACAAAGGAAACAGACTGGTATATGTCAGGAACCTGACAGCTGCGCTGAATTTGCCAGAGCTAATTGGGGCTCGGTGTGCACACGTATCCATGCATGTGTGACGTGCCGGCTACCGGTGTCGTGAGCTACGGACCCCTTGCCGAGCTCAGACCTCACGGTCCCACGAGCAGTACCCCTCTTTTCCTTTAAGTACTCCGAACATCCTGGAGCCCTGGTAAGTTCTACTGGTCTTCCAGCCCAGTCTCGAAGTGCAGGGTGTGATGCAAATCTGGTATACGATTTCCTGTATTCACTGTATTCCTCTAAAAGAACCTTTTTCACAGATGATTATAGTCAGATATACTTTATTATAATCAAAAGAATCAAAAGAATAGAGTTATACAGCTGACAGGTTAAACATCATCTTTCAGTTTTCTAATCACATACAAGTTTCATATAACCCCTTTAGCTCTTTCTAATTTACCTTTCCACCAGATGTTAAATTCAAGGTACACCCCTCAAATATCCATCCTCTTTGGCCTTAGCCTTATCCTATAGCTCCCCCTTCTGGAAGTTAAAAGAAACTATTCCTAGAATATTATGTGCATCTACATTTGCATTATGTGCAACTTATCTACATTTTTTCTACCTTATATAGGATCTTAATGAAAAATAAAAGACATAAAAATGAAAGGAAACTTATAACGTTGAACTTCTATGTGCTACTTTTCCTACTTCTACAAGTAATATAGATTATGATTACCACTCAAGCTTGATTATAGTTGTTCTGCGTTGCTCTTTCGACATCGGTCCTGTTGCCACAACTCTTGGGCTGAGTCCGCACCGCGTATGTCACTCCGTTCTCCATATCCAGATCCTGGAGTGGCGCGCAGAGGGAGCGCGCCACTCCAGCTTTGCTTCTTTTTCTTCTTCTTTCTTCTGCTTTTTAACGTCTAAAAGCTCACTCCTTATATATCCTTAACTTGTATAAAAGTGTACCTTTTTTGATAAGAAATTTCCCCAGTCTACCAAGTGGGAAGACATTTATCTCTTATGCAACTTTTTTAATGAGCCTATTCATCACTGTTATTTGTCTTCCTGTCATAATCTCTTCTTGGACTCTCTCCAAACTTTGACATCATACAAGCCAGAAGTAAGTGCCTTCCACCATCTCAATACACTCTTCAGGTGCTCTTTTTTGTGGCGCCTTAAGGGATCTACAAGGGACATCCAGCTAATAGCCGAGTGTAATTCATCACCCAACTCCTCTACAGTCAGTCCTTTGAATCTATCCAATAAATTATCAGATTATCATTTCCCCATCATCTATATTGTTTTCCTCATCTTTTTGCTTTAACCAGGCATTATGCTCCTCCCCTTTAGGGTTGGGGTATTTCCCGACTGCTCGCTCAGCATGTTGAATCTCCTCCAAGGTCATGCTGGAACTCATTCCAGTCATTCAGTCAGAACTTTAACCTTGCTCCTTAGTACTCTAAATCTAAGTCCCCTGACTTCAGACTCCTCTGCTGACAAATATGGCTGCTCAGTAGCTCTGAACCACATATTTTTCCTCTTACGGGCGTTCTTGCTACCACCTCAATGGCGTGTGCGAGGGGTTAACAATGCATTCCTGCCTAACCCATCCCTGTCAATCTCTCATCAGGCGGGCCTAGGGTCCTCGACACCGGGTTGGGGGCGTAGCCCAGCTGTTTCATGTAACACTGATTAGACAGTGTTTAAAAGAAGCAGGTAAGGGGCAGACACGAGAGAGACGCAGGTGAATGTTGACGTTGGTTTTTTTAGACAGTTTGGTCATTTTTTCGTTTGGTATGAGTGCTTTTGGTTAATGTTCCTTTGTTCTCCTCCTCTTCGGTTTGGGCAGCGGTCTGCCGAGGTTGCGGTGGCTGGCGTGGCTGCGAACCCGGACAGGAGTACCGCTGCACGGAGAAACGTTTGGAGCGAGCTGCGCCGGGACAGAGCCGCGGAGCGTTGCGGGAGTTGGGGGAGGAGCGGCGCCGTGCAGGACCGGGCCGGTCCTAAGGACGCTGCGCTGTTCCACTGCGACAACATTGTGAGGGGAGACGGCAGGCCCTGACGAGGGCGGACAAACTTTCCGTCTCCAACTCTTGAACAATAAAGCGACATCCAGCACCGGGGCCGGCGCCGACTGGCGTCCCAGCGGCTAGGCACAGCCGGGGCTCTTCTCCCGGAACCGAACTTCCGTGCAGCGGCCAGCAGCACAGTCCGGGCCGCAGGCCAGTAGCCACCGACCGAAGGACAGTGGGAGGCTGCGGGCCTGGGAGGGGGGAATTGTTATTTTGTTGGGTTGACTTTCTTTTTTTGTAGTGAGACCCAGTCTGGAGGTGTGGGCTCACTACCAGATTTTTTTTTTGCTTATTTGTGTGTTTTGTGTGTGTGCGGGAGTGCGAGTTGGGAGTGCGTGTGAGACCCCGCCTGAGTTTGTTGATTCCCGCAATGAGAGGGTAGAGCCCCCCCCCCCCCCCCCCACTTCTGGGCGGGGCTGTCGCGCAGGGGTGGCCTGAGTGGGATTTTATCTTTTGGGGCGTGTGCACGTGTGAGGGGTAACCCGTAGTGGCTTTGGGTGTTGTGCTGTGTGTGCTCCTGCCTGCATAGGGCTCTGAGGGGAAAGGGGGGGGGGTGCCGGGTAGGTGGGACTTGGGGGGAAGTAGGTAGGGCGGGGTTGGTGCGAGGTTGTGGCGTGCTCTGTATTTTTAATAATAAATGGAATAAAATGTTTTGCCCTTTACCTGCGTTGTCCTGAGCTCCTTGTGGTGGGTGGGTTCTGCAAAGAGAATAATCGGACTGTGGAGGGGGCGGGAGTCAGCTGGTGCTGTTCCCGCTCCTGACATATATACAACAGATGAGGGGAAAACAAGAATCAGGTGTGTGAACTGGGGAACAGATAAGGAACAGGTGAAATTAATGACAAGAGACAGGAAGGAAGTATGGAGGCGGAGACACCAAATGGAGCACAGGTGAAACAAATGAATGAGTGGGAATGAACCTGACAGATTAAAATTCCTGAAGTCTTATCTATCGCCCCCCCTTATTGTTGAAACTGAAAGTGATTTGTAAATATGAAAAAAAATACTTCAAATATCAAGGCCCCTGTCAGTTGGTCCTCCAAGAACTGACAGGGGAGAAAACCAGTCTCAAACCAAGCTTTATTAACAATAATTTCAGCAGTTTTGTTTAAAATGAGGCAGACACATTTCGCCAGAATATTAACCCGACCTGAACAGGAAGTCGTACCCTCAGCATACAAAATATCATAGGAAGACAATTCATTCAATTCACTTCAATTATACAACAATATGCAAAATATAAATTTGATGCAAATATACAACTTGGGTGGTTAGCACGGTAAAAATATTACATCAATAAACCAGGGGTGGGCTGTTTGGCGACAGGCTCTGGTGGCTCCCCATGGTCGGGCGGTGGGAGGACAGGCTTTAGCAGCTCTCCTGGGACCAGGCAGTGGGGCAGCAGGCTCTAGGGCCTCCCCTGGGCTGGGCAGTGGGGCAACAGCCTCTAGTAGTACCCCAAAGCCAGGCAGCAAGCAATGATGGTGGACCCGGAACCTCGGCAAGACGCACTACTGCAGCCGACGGTGAGGCCTCCTCGTCTGAAGGGCCCACAGGGGCAGGCTGCGGGGCACCCTCGTTTGGAGGGGCCACTGAAAGGCCCATCTAGAGGTCCATCAGGGGGCCTCCTCATCTGGAGGGCAGTGCGCAAAAGGTTCAACAAAAACTATGAACAGTAACCAGCACTTTTCCCACATCCGTCAGTCCCAACACCCTGGCCTCTTCTGTAGCCCTCATCATGAGGTAAGTGGTCATACCTGCATGAAGGGCCGGTTCGGACTGTAATGCTAACCAAACAAACAGGAATGTACATTGTAACCAAAGAAAGAAGAACTTTGAAGAGAAGCATCCCCATAACATGTGGCATAATGGACTACTCCAACTGACTAACTGAAAACTGACTAATCCAATCCTGAAATCATAATGTATACTTATTGGCACACAGGCAGGGGCAAAAACTCATTATATAGCTTTGCTCAATAAATGTGAATTTTTACACCTGTATTCATTGCCAGCTGCCAGATCACAGGGTTTATGTTTTTATATTCTCATATTATCAATTAATCTCCAAATGCAATTCAGAAAAAAAGTTCCCAAATACTGTCGTGTCTAGGAAACAACAGAATTCTAAGTCCAATCTCTAATTTGTAGCAAAGCAACCTCATGAGGGAAAAGACACCATAGCAGCAAGCTCTTCAGGAAAATCAGACTTTATTAGCACAAGTGCACAAAGCCGGCCGGACCAGTTCTGCAGAAGTGGACCTTGATTGTTGGTTTCACACACATTTTATACACTTCTTTCAACAAAACCTCAGAAATACTCCTCAGAAATACCAGCTGCTCTTTGTCCTGCCCCAATGATTCATCATTGTGGCAATCGACCAAATTATAATTTTGCTTCATCTGCTAACTTCTAAAAATAATCTGGCAATCGCCCAAATTATTATTTCGCTTCGTATGCTATTTTCTAAAAATAACTGTTTTCTTTAAACATGGCGTTTGTTTTGTCAGCTTGATCTTAAGAAAGCAATTGCTCTTATCTCATCGTACAGGTATACAGCTGTTCTGCAAACTGTCTTTACCAAAGTTAGCCCACCCCCCCCACAAGACTCCCCGTCCTGCACGGTTCCTACGTGAACTGTCCTTGACATTGATAGCCCACCCCCACAACCCAAGCTGTGGGGGTTTTCTAACACTGAGGAATCAAGTGAAAAAGTGAATCATGCAAAACATGGTGTTATTCGGTACTTTCCAACTTTTTTTAAAGCATATAGATTATTTTATTCAATTCTGGTTATATATGGGTCACTATACTTCTAGCACAAATGAGCGGTTAATCAGTTTGAAAATATATAGGCATACTTAATCGTACTTTAACAATTTATTAATGGTGGTTTCTTGCGTTTCCATAAGCTCATCTGTAATGAATGACATAAGTTAATTGGATTACATTTTCTACAGTTGACACTGTGGTTTCTTGCGTTTCCATAAGCTTTTCTGTAATTAATGATATAGGTTCATTGGATTATATATTGATTATATGAGTAAATAGGCAGCATACATGTGATACATTGATTATAGGCCGCATACATATTGGTATATTTTTGGCATGAAGCTTTGAGAGTTTTGGAGGAACCAGCTTGCTCAATTCTAATGGTTTGGCGGTTTAGTCTGATTTTGACTTGTGATTGATTTGTCATACAACAGAGGAAGAACACCTTGTTCTGTGAATTTCTCCTACAATACATACAATTACAGAGTAACCATTCAGAGAGAACCGATGCCTAATGACAGAAGAATGACAGGGCCACAGCCAGCTCATTAGAAACAATGACTGCATTGGGGTGAACTGCAAAACTGTTGGCGGCCACAGTCATGTCCCAGGCATCTACTATAGCCACTTTCATGTCCTCAAACACCTTCCTTTGAGCCTGGTTCTGCATGTAGCCATACCAGTTACTGTACAGGTGGGTCATCATTGAGTTTAGTTCCCTGATGTTCTCCAGCTTTATAACAACACTTGCCTTGGGGCTGCGGGCGAGTAGCCGCAGAATTGCCCTGCGGATATTTTGTAGCCTTCTGATGAAAAGTTCTGGGGGGTATAATCGGAAATGTTGGCCAATTCCAATGACCACTTGAACATCTTCCATCCCACCGTCAACTGCGATGCTGTCCAGTACTTCTGGAATGGTGACTGTTCCCTTTATGGTGACAGGGCGAGAGCTACCCCAAGGATGATAATGCCTTACCCATCGGACAGTGATGTTGCTATCGGCATCAAAAGCCACGCTTGACTCAGCCCCATTTTTTATTAATTTCAGGCCTAAGGAAACATAATGAATAAAGAGGACAAGTGTTAGGTACCTTTTGACCAAGTGCCACGAAGTGCTTTGCACCGTAGAAATCCAAATTCATCCGACAGGATTCAAGGAGTCACGTCTGGACTATAGACTTGTGTTAAGGAAATTGCATAACATTCAAATGTACACTGTTATAATCATTCAAAAGACTCAACTCATACATAAACCAAGCTGTTGCATTTTCCCCTTTGACTTCACCAAGTCATTACCTTTCAGCTTGCTTCCCAAATACTCAATCCACTGGCGTGCAGTGGAGTCACCCAATATGTAGAGAGTCTTTCCCTTTAAACATTTGGTAATGGCATCTTCACTGAGGAAGGGCAGTGTCTGACAGAAGGAAGAAGACCACTGGTTTAAATGATAAAATCCCCCAGGAAAAGGGGAATTCATTCCTGTTACACACTTCTCAGTTGGTCTGTGTGCACCTGAAAAGATTGAAAAAGACAGAAAAAAAGAGATGGTTGAATGCACATTGGATGTCACCATGTTCAATGATATTATGGTTATGTTGATCTACACAATATGATCTTAGCAGTTAGTACTACTAATATCTTGGTAAAATACAACATTCATGCAGCACAATCTCAAAGCGCTTCACTGAGAATGGGACAATCACCGCAGCCACCACCAATAGCAGCCATTTTGAGACAGAAAGCTCACATCACACACTTGCCTTGACTGATGTGCGAAAGCTCATATCATACATCAGTCAAGGTAGGGAGGGAGGGAACTACTGAGCCAGCTATACTCAGGGTTAGTAAAGTGGCCAGATTACTGACTTTGACTTATGGTAGAACCTATGCACTTGTTAATCGCTTTGGATTAAAAGCGTCTGCCAAATGACTAAAATGTAAATGTAAATGTAAATGTACTGAAGCATGGGGATTGGGAATAGGATACCAGGCAAGACCCTACTTGTTGGAAAATATGTTGGGAGATGTTCAATAACCACAGAAGGTCAGGACTTTGGTTTAAGGTCTCTTCTGAAAGAAGGCATCTTGCACGTGCTTCAGGCATTCCGTTGGCATGCTATTCACTCGCTTTCAATAGTAGTGCCCCCTGCTGGCCAATCAATTTTTGCTGGCCTCCCACACAAGCACTCACAAAATCAATACCTCCTTGTCCTGAGACATTGTTAGCAGTTAAAGTTACAAGTTAATCCAGCTGCCAACCACTGACAAGTTTTCTTCTGAGAAATGTGAATTACGGTTTTTATTTTTTATTTCTCGTTTCATGAAATTTTAATTTTAGGGAGGCACATTGGAATGACCCTCACAAATAAAAAGGAACCTGAGATGGGTGCGTGGGGGTTGGACCCAAAATGCACGACTCAGACAAAGATGTGAAAGTCCCGTCAGGGCTTTATTAACGGATTGTCCAATGAGTGTAGTCGAAAATAAGCAAAGTTCATACACAGAAAATTCATCCAAAACCAAAGTACAGTACCGAGGGAGAAGGCTGTCTCGCAATCGGTACAGCATGTAAAAAGTCCAGTAAACAGGAAAGCTGTCAGCGGGGCATTCGTGCAAACGGACGGTAGGCATGCTCGGAGTCGAAGGCGGTGCAAGAGTCAGGACCGAAGATCGTTAGTAATAAACCTATCATGACCTAGCGTTAGTAAATTAGTGAATGACATGCACGAGAAACGTAAACATGAACACAAGGTTAGAATGTTAGTATTACCCAATCCTGATCTAACATTAGTAGTAAGTAGACACGGGAAAATGAAACACTTCGGGAAGCGTGAGCGATAGCAAGGGAGAGAGCGAAAGCATGAACGCAAGGTTTGCGGAAAGACACGAAAAAGTGTATGCTAAACAATGAACGGGAAAACATAACATGAATCAAACTTAAACTATGACAAAACAAGAAACGAACTGTGACATGGATAAATTACGTGACAAGACAAGACTAAAAAATGAATCTAAACTAAACATGAAACGTAACACGACATGACAATGAACGTAACAAGAAATAAAACATAAAAACGTGGCGAGACTAGACTAACATAATACGTGACATGACAATAAAATAACTAAGACAATAACTAAACATGAAACATGACATGACAAGCATAAAACGTGACAGAACATACCGGTACAACCAAGGACCGTAACAGGCTTGAATATGTTTCTTATTTGTATTCCAGTGTTTTTCCTTCAAAAAATATGAACGTTACATTGAAACATTTTAAACTTTCACAAAAATCCGATGAGCTTCATTTCTTTCCTCACCCACATTAGCTCAAGTTCAGCTACACCTAATAACATCAGTATCAGCAGCATCAAAAACACAAGCTTCAGGATATAACTGCGCTAACATATGCTGAAAACATATTGTAAAAGTAAACATTTTATTTCAAGAAAAACATGTTGGTAGATAAAAAAAGAAGTTCCATGCTTCTTATTCAGGCCACATTTTTATTTTTATTTTATTATTTGTTTGGCTCTATGCTGCAGCACATTTGAAATTGATTTGAAATAAAACGATGAACATGACATCTCAGTGCCGACTGTTACCTCTGATCCATATTGGGTGATCTGTGCAGGAATTACAACCTCTATTTTTCATGTGATGTACCCGCCATCACTGCCTCCCCCTTGTCCAGTAATGATATTGGTCGAACGATTTTACTTGTATGCCAATACAGTGACAATTCTACTTGATTTCTACATGTCTGTGATTTTTTTTTACGGAAAAGCGATTAGGAGGTTGATACAATGCATATCTTACTCTATCACTGTGACTTGCCAGCAAGTAGCCTATTGCTGCAGCCAAAAACTGAATAAAGTTTCACCGTTGTTCAAGAGGCTCTAATGGGTAAGACTGTATTTGAGCTTGTTGCCGTTTCACAAGACTATCATGCAGCTACTGTGTGCTGCCTCAGCGAATCAACGCGCTTGGAAGTAGCCCGGTGTCAGGCTGCCAGTTTGGAAGAGAGCGGAGAGAACCGCTATCAAGACATCCCTGTTTACGATACGTTTTAGCCAAATACCAGTTTAGTTCAGTTGGTAGTTAGTTATTTAGTTAGCCGTGTGCGTAACTGAATAAAAGTACGTACGCATTTCTCATGACTCTTGCTTCGTTTTAAACCAATGCTACTGTTTATATTCGGTGAAGCATTCCGAATGCCGTTGTTTAATTTGCGATTGTACAACGTAACTTTATTATCGTTATTGAAAGATTTTGTTTATTAATATGACGCTTTATGCGATTTATGTACATTGTAAGGTGTACATTTTTTCTGTCACCTTGACTCCGAGGCGAGTGCAATATTTTGGGGGAGAACGGTCACACGGTGGCCCCTTGGCCTAATGGACAGATCGGCTCTTGTGGCGTTAGACTAGCACACACACAACATTTTGAGTCGCAGATGCCTTACTTGGCTAACAGCTGAGCTTCCTCCTTTGTAAGACTAGGACCTGGGGACACGTAGGACTTTGTGGTGGTCAGTGAGTTGCAGGGAAGGGTCTTGGGCCGGTAGCAGGCGTAATAGTCTCCATCTTCCTTCTTCCTGTACTCACAAAGGGGTCTGTCTGAGCTCAGCCGGAGGGCACACTTAGACATCTCCTTTTTTTCCCCACTGATAAAGGTTCCCATGTGCGTGGCCTTACTGTAGTCATGCATCCAGTCTCTCTGGAGGATCTTAACTGACTCAGATGAGTGGATCAGCCGCACAGAGACTTGCACCTCTCCGGGCCAAAACAAGCGGAAACGCACGCGGTAGGAGCCATTGAAGAAGTCGGTGACATCTCCCGATGCGCCTGCCTTGAGCTTTGGAGAATAGATCCGGGCCAGGATGAAATCACCGCCATAGGCTTTTGGATGGCCTGCATAGTTCCTCATCTCCACCAGCACATTCAATGTATCCCCCACACAGTAGTGAGCCCTGGGCTGCTCTAGTCTGACCAGACTGTGCTCAGCACTGGAAGAGTTATTGAAAGAGGTGAAGTTGGAGGTTGAGGGAGCCCATGCTAATGACAATATGACTTCACCAACTGTCATTTCTTTGTGAGGGGTGTTGAATTGTTCCTGCAATGACATTACAAGGGAGATTAAATTCATGAACATCTGAAATTGAAAAGCCTTTTTGAGATTTACTGTCTTGGCTGTTCATTACATTACATTGCATTAATGGCGTTTGGCAGATGCTCTTATCCAGAGGAACGCTAGGTATAAGTGTGCTGAAAGACCCTAGAGGGAAAGCAGATAATTTTGAAAGGAACCTGAAACATAACTTCCACCCCACCCCATAACCTAAATATAATAATCATCCTCAAAATCCCTTTCATTCTCTTTCTATTTTCAAAGTGAAAGCATAAATTAATTTCTTGCAGAATCAATAAAAAACTAGTAATAGTAATGACATCTTTTAAAAGAGTAATAAACCCTAAATCACTTTTTTTAGTTTTATAGATAACATTAATACTATTGTTTAAAATATATATATATATATATATTACACATATATTATATACAGTGGTGTGAAAAAGTGTTTGCCCCCTTCCTGATTTCTGATTTTTTTGCATGTTTGTCACACTTAAATGTTTCAGATCAAACAAATTTAAATATTAGTCAAAGACAACACAAAATGCAGTTTTTAAATGAAGGTTTTTATTTAGAAGAAGGTTTTTTTAAATGGCCCCTTGTGTTATGTTCCTGTGTTCTGTCTGTTAGTTTATCATTGTTTATCATCATTATTCTTGTAATCTATTATTTTTCATATTCATGTCTGGTGTTTACTAGCCCAGTCACTCCCCTGTCTGCATGCGGTAGTTCTGGGGTTCAACCTTCCTTCCAATCTTGCATTCCTTACGTCCTGTTTTCTCTCCATTTCATGTTTGTACATCGCACCAATATACTAATCCCAACTAACATAGAAGTTGTACAGTACTAATTATACTAACACACTCATATGTTTGTCAAACTAACAAACTAACATTCACTAGTTTTGGGTATTTGTAATTTAAATCACTTAACTAACTTACTAATGCATCTCCAGTTTCAACTCTGTAACTCCGCCTCCCTATTCTATCACTGATTACTTGCTTAGTTTCAGCAAAGTATTCGCACCTGTCTCTCTGTATCTCTGCATTTCCCGATTCTCTGCAATTGTCTACTCCCTAGTCCGGATCCGTTTGTATTACATGTGTGTCTTTGTGAATCCAGTCCACGTTTTTGTTTCCCCATCGTTATTGTGCTATTACCCTTTCATGTGTCTCACCTGATGTTTATTTGTTAGACCGCCCTCACACCCATGCCCCGCCTAGTTTGTCTCATTCCCTGTGTTTTTATACCTGTCCTTTTCAGTTGCACCTGGCTAGTTTGCCTTGTCCTGTTTTCTGAGTCCCAAGCCCTTTATTCCTTCCCCCAGTTCTAGCCTCCTTGTTTCCTTGCCCTTGCCCTTGTTCCTGAGTCCTTGCCTGCACAGGGACACAATCTTCCCTGCCAAACAACCCCCTACCCCCAAGTCCACCATTGCAGTCTCTCCCTGATGCACAAATGCTATCCCCCCATGTCTTATTTCAGGGGGAGGGCCCCAACACTGGCACAAAATGCTTCTGAAAATTCTGATATCCTAACATGGACAATGAGCTGGCACCATAAATCCATGAGAAATGAAATTGCTGTTACCCATATTGATGTCCATCCGTATTGTTTGCAAAAATACATAGTGGGGAAAGAAATAGCACAAATGAATATTATATTCTTTCTTGAATATTTGCATGCCTGTTTTCCAACACAATGCATTTCAGCTGATGGAAGGTCTGGTGCTGCGCTCTGCGGACAAATGAATACAATTTAGATTATTATAGACTTTATAGACATTGTAGACTCAATAAGTGCTAGAAATATAGTATGTGTGGCCTGAAATCCTTTCTCTATGGTGAAGCAGCAATATGAGAACTTGGCCACATGGCCTACTCAATGCCGGAGCCCAGAATTGTCCAATTTCAACTTTTTCCCCACACTCTATTGTGTCATGTGCTGTAATATCACATTCTAACTTCACAGTCAATGTTCATAACTTAATAATTTAAAATCTACCCTGGCATATTACTTAACCTCTCGGCCCAGGGTTTTTTTTTAATTCATTCTTTGAACTGCCAAAGAAATTTGTGGGTATGTATCACTTGATATCTCGTCCCCACAGAAATCTGGATTCTTATAAAGATTCCTTTATCCAGTTGCATTGTCGGAATGTGTTGCCTTTGACTGGGGTCATGTGTGACCCCAAAAGATATGTCATCACCTAATCAAATCAATCCAAATGAAGGCAGAAACCAGAAGAAAATTGTATGTATTTATTGAGTACATGTTGCTTGACAAAGTCAAGAAATTTTGGAAGGATCAAATAGCTTGTCCAACAAATCTTTGGACAAATGACAGGCAGCGTTCAAATCCCACCTCGGACGCAGGCAAAAGCCTAGGACTCTGGGAACGTGGGTTGCACTAACTTTTACTTATGGAATTTACATGTGTAAGACGTGATGAGAGAAGAAAGCTCTGGATCCTTCCTCTGTTCTTTAACAAGCTGCTCTCGGGATAGAGACAGCTTACTAACCCCCTCAACACAATCGGACTGTTTCTCCTCCTCCGCAGTGAGAAGGGGAGGCTGCTCGTCGGGTTCTGGCTTTACAGCAGACAGGTCACTTAGACCCAGATCGCCAGCTACCCAATCTTCCTCCGGCTCACCATTAGTCCTAAAGGAATCGGCGTCATCCGCCAGTCGCTCAGACATGGCACGAGTGACTGCACACGTGGGAAATACGTCAAGGTATTCCTGTGCCAGCCAATCAGGGTGATCGATAACAGGGACAGACGTCACCTCTGGACTAACTGAAACATGGCCACCAGTTAAATCATTCCCCAGAATGAAAGATACTCCATCCACCGGAAAAAACTGGGTCGCAAGCCCACCACAACGCAACCCGTCACAAGGTCAGACTTCAAATTAACAGCATGCAGTGGCACGTTTGTAAAGCCCATTTCAAAACCCTGCACAAGGACACTGGTGCCTAGGGAGGATTCCTCAGAGAGGGGCAAAATATCCTCCAAAATAAAAGACTGCACCGCACCAGTATCCCTCAAAATTTTAACTGGCCTCTGAGAACCAGGTTCACCAGTTAAAAACACAGAACCATCTGTAATGAATGGAGCATAATACCTTAAGCAGACTATTATTCTCCATTGACGAAGTCTCATCATGCCCAAGCACTGGCAAAGAGGTCTTCACCAAGGAGACTCCTTTTGAGGAATTATTCCTCCTCAGCCTGGTCAAACAATTAGCCACTTTGTGGCCAGGCTTCTTGCAAAAGTGGCACACCACCTTTCCCTTATCTCCCCACGTCTCCAGCCCCCTCACTAGAAACGGGAGTACTGGCCTTCGATGGAACGAGCAACCTGCTGGGGAATTCCCTCGGAGATTTCCCAGCAGACGAACTTGAATGCGTGAGCGTAAATTTGTCTGCTAAAACTGCCGCCTGCTCGACTTGAGTAACTTTCTGCTCATTTAAATAGGTGGTCACACGTTCAGGTAAACAATTTTTAAACTCCTCCATGACCATTAGAGCACGGAGTTGTTCAAACATTTCTACCTCTTGTGCGGTGCACCAGCGGTCAAACAAGCTCTCTTTTTCGTGGGCGAACTCGACAAAAGTCTGGCTGTCCGCTTTCCGAAAGTGCCTAAATTTCTGCCGATAAGCCTCCGGGACCAGCGCGTATGCCCTGAAAATAGCAGCCTTCACTTCCTCGTAGTTAAGACTTTTCTCTAAGGACAGTGACGAATAAGACTCCTGAGCTTCACGCATGAGCACACATTGTAACAACAACAACAACACCCAGGTGTCTTTTGGCCACTTGAGCGTGATAGCAAAAAAACATTTTTTTCCACTTCTGCCTCAGGGAATGGGGGAACCATCCTAATGTGCTTACTCGCATCAAATTCAGCTGGCTGTGCCCTGCTACCACTACGGAATGATTGCCTGACATCAGCCCCTCTAGGTAGCAGTTGTCGTTCTAGCAACTCTTCCTTAACTCTGGTTTTATCGACTGTTTCGTCCCAGGGGGGAACTATGTCAACCCTGTAGCAGTCCGCGACTTCCAGGAGATCGGCTTTCTTACAGCTGTCCAGCTGCTCTAAGGTAGGACTATCTAAAAACCTCTCCAGATTAAATGCCATGTTCGCTAACGACTATCGCCTGCAGCTTTTAAAGTCAAGAAAAGAAAACACAGCTCTCCCTTTTACTCGGTTACCACGGCAATGCCTACGATTCACTGGCATACAAGTGGAATGTGACAGACAATCGCTACTAAGTAACTAGCGACTCAAAATGACACAAAACTTATGCTTCAGACTACCGACTGAACGTAATAGATTGTTTATTAATTACAAAGCTAAATAGAGTCCTATACTAATAATGTCCTCCTATCATTAAAAGTCCGTGATATGGAAGTCTCACCGTCTAAGTTGTTCTACAATAGGGTGAAACTTCCCCAAAGTCCGGCCTCTCAAAGATCTTCTTAAAGTCACACTTGACAGTAGCGGAGGTCAAAGGGGCGTAGCTTCCAGCTGCAGGTGCAGGTCCAGCTGCAGGTGAATTGATGTTGTCTCACGCTCTGACGGCGTGCAGCTCCTTTCTATTTGCATTCTTCTTGGCATGTGTTGCTCCGCGACGGCCGCCGTCATTCTTAGCAACAGCTGAATCTGGTGCGGCCTATGTTGCTCAGCAATGGAGTGCATGCTCCCCTCCACCTGTATAGGGAAACACAAAAACACAGCAGTACCCAGCCCAAAACAGCCAAACAGCAATAGCATTATACATCCCAAAACCCTGGGACGTAACACACCATAGATCTAATTCCCTATATTTTATTCACCCAGTACATACAGCTTAGGCTATTGTGAAAACCACATTTTCCTAACCCAATTGATTATCCACTGTTACATAATGTCAGAGATCTCAAACTTTGAATCTGTTAATAATTGTTTGAATTGAAATGTATGGTCACCTGATCCTCAAGGGTCAACAACAGGAGCAGTAATTCCTTGAAAACACTAACAGCAGATAATCCACAGTGTATACCAAAAATACGAAGCAAATGGCAAAAGTTTTGGTATTGTTAGATCAAACTTGTTTGCACTCTGTATTCTGAACCAGTTCAGATATGTTATTATTGAAATTATTGATGTGAAAACCGAGAAACTAGGCACAAGAAAAAGACAATACAAATAATACAGGAGTACTCACCTGCCCCGGCCTTTCCATGGGTTTAATAACTTCCTTTTACTTTTCCATCTATTGCACTTAACAATACTACTTGAATTACACTATTCTGATCAACAGAATTTTCTGGGAGTGGATCAATGGTAAGTCAATAAAAGTAATTCGCTCACTTCCAATAGCAAACCTTAAGTAAGTGCAGAAAAGGAAAGGGAGCACGGAAAGATTAAGTGAGAATCAAGAAATTGTAAATCATTGTGCAGATCTAACTAGCTGACACACTCACACACACACCACCTCCAAATGTTTCTTCAAATTAGATGTGGAATCCTTTGAAACAGAGTTCATTCACTGCAGGCAAGCAAGTAGATACATTCTGATATTGACACATCCTGCTTCGCAATATTTGAGAAAGGCAGCCGCAGGCTAGGAGCACCAATTTAACTACAGTCGACAGGCAGAGGTGGATTCTGTCAGGACTCAGGGCAGAGGAACCAAGAGCAGACTCGGAGGTAACGTATACGTATGATAGGGGCAGATCTATTGACAATGCAAATTCAACGACAGTCAACAGGCAGAGGTGAGCATACCTTGTGTAGACATTATACAGAGTAACTAACTTGATGATTGGTTGTCATTAAATGCCGAAATAGACTACTTTAGTACTTTAGAAATAATTTTAGCGGGATTCTGTCAGGAATCAGGACAGAGGAACCAAGAGCAGACTCAGGGGTAACATGAAAGGCATGTTTATTAATAGGGGCAGATCCAAAACACAATCCAGAAACAGGCAATGGTCGAAATCAAGCAGACGGGTACATACGGGATAATCCAAAGAGTAAACCGAAAATACAGTTCAAAAACCATGAGAAAGTCAGAACAGTCAAAGATACAAATCCAAAAATCCAAAACAGTCCAAAAACAGGCAGAGAATCCAAAGACCAGAAAATCCAAGAGCAGAGCAGAACCAGACAGAAAATAACGGGGTCACAGACACAGGGTAGAGGAAGCTAGAACCAGGGTGGGGAAAAGAATAACAGAAAGACGAACTAGCCCTGAACAAAGGAAACAGACTGGTATATGTCAGGAACCTGACAGCTGCGCTGAATTTGCCAGAGCTAATTGGGGCTCGGTGTGCACACGTATCCATGCATGTGTGACGTGCCGGCTACCGGTGTCGTGAGCTACGGACCCCTTGCCGAGCTCAGACCTCACGGTCCCACGAGCAGTACCCCTCTTTTCCTTTAAGTACTCCGAACATCCTGGAGCCCTGGTAAGTTCTACTGGTCTTCCAGCCCAGTCTCGAAGTGCAGGGTGTGATGCAAATCTGGTATACGATTTCCTGTATTCACTGTATTCCTCTAAAAGAACCTTTTTCACAGATGATTATAGTCAGATATACTTTATTATAATCAAAAGAATCAAAAGAATAGAGTTATACAGCTGACAGGTCAAACATCATCTTTCAGTTTGCTAATCACATACAAGTTTCATATAACCCCTTTAGCTCTTTCTAATTTACCTTTCCACCAGATGTTAAATTCAAGGTACACCCCTCAAATATCCATCCTCTTTGGCCTTAGCCTTATCCTATAGCTCCCCCTTCTGGAAGTTAAAAGAAACTATTCCTAGAATATTATGTGCATCTACATTTGCATTATGTGCAACCTATCTACATTTTTTCTACCTTATATAGTATCTTAATGAAAAATAAAAGACATAAAAATGAAAGGAAACTTATAACGTTGAACTTCTATGTGCTACTTTTCCTACTTCTACAAGTAATATAGATTATAATTACCACTCAAGCTTGATTATAGTTGTTCTGCGTTGCTCTTTCGACATCAGTCCTGTTGCCACAACTCTTGGGCTGAGTCTATGTCACTCCGTTCTCCATATCCAGATCCCTCTGCGCGCCACTCCAGCTTGACTACAGCTGTCCTGCGTTGCTCTCTCCTCAACAGCCCTTAGATATTTTGTGAAGCGAAATTCCAAGAGGCTTTTTTTGCTTCTTTTTCTTCTTCTTTCTTCTGCTTTTTAACGTCTAAAAGCTCACTCCTTATATATCCTTAACTTGTATAAAAGTGTACCTTTTTTGATTTTTTTGTCCCCAGTCTACCAAGTGGGAAGACATTTATCTCTTATGCAACTTTTTTAATCAGCCTATTCATCACTGTTATTTGTCTTCCTGTCATAATCTCTTCTTGGACTCTCTCCAAACTTTGACATCATACAAGCCAGAAGTAAGTGCCTTCCACCATCTCAATACACTCTTCAGGTGCTCTTTTTTGTGGCGCCTTAAGGGATCTACAAGGGACATCCAGCTAATAGCCGAGTGTAATTCATCACCCAACTCCTCTACAGTCAGTCCTTTGAATCTATCCAATAAATTATCAGATTATCATTTCCCCATCATCTATATTGTTTTCCTCATCTTTTTGCTTTAACCAGGCATTATGCTCCTCCCCTTTAGGGTTGGGGTATTTCCCGACTGCTCGCTCAGCATGTTGAATCTCCTCCAAGGTCATGCTGGAACTCATTCCAGTCATTCAGTCAGAACTTTAACCTTGCTCCTTAGTACTCTAAATCTAAGTCCCCTGACTTCAGACTCCTCTGCTGACAAATATGGCTGCTCAGTAGCTCTGAACCACATATTTGTCCTCTTACGGGCGTTCTTGCTACCACCTCAATGGCGTGTGCGAGGGGTTAACAATGCATTCCTGCCTAACCCATCCCTGTCAATCTCTCATCAGGCGGGCCTAGGGTCCTCGACACCGGGTTGGGGGCGTAGCCCAGCTGTTTCATGTAACACTGATTAGACAGTGTTTAAAAGAAGCAGGTAAGGGGCAGACACGAGAGAGACGCAGGTGAATGTTGACGTTGGTTTTTTTAGACAGTTTGGTCATTTTTTCGTTTGGTATGAGTGCTTTTGGTTAATGTTTCTTTGTTCTCCTCCTCTTCGGTTTGGGCAGCGGTCTGCCGAGGTTGCGGTGGCTGGCGTGGCTGCGAACCCGGACAGGAGTACCGCTGCACGGAGAAACGTTTGGAGCGAGCTGCGCCGGGACAGAGCCGCGGAGCGTTGCGGGAGTTGGGGGAGGAGCGGCGCCGTGCAGGACCGGGCCGGTCCTAAGGACGCTGCGCTGTTCCACTGCGACAACATTGTGAGGGGAGACGGCAGGCCCTGACGAGGGCGGACAAACTTTCCGTCTCCAACTCTTGAACAATAAAGCGACATCCAGCACCGGGGCCGGCGCCGACTGGCTTCCCAGCGGCTAGGAAGAGCCGGGGCTCTTCTCCCGGAACCGAACTTCCGTGCAGCGGCCAGCAGCACAGTCCGGGCCGCAGGCCAGTAGCCACCGACCGAAGGACAGTGGGAGGCTGCGGGCCTGGGAGGGGGGAATTGTTATTTTGTTGGGTTGACTTTCCTTTTTTTGTAGTGAGACCCAGTCTGGAGGTGTGGGCTCACTACCAGATTTTTTTTTTGCTTATTTGTGTGTTTTGTGTGTGTGCGGGAGTGCGAGTTGGGAGTGCGTGTGAGACCCCGCAATGAGAGGGTAGACCCCCCCCCCCCACACTTCTGGGCGGGGCTGTCGCGCAGGGGTGGCCTGAGTGGGATTTTATCTTTTGGGGCGTGTGCACGTGTGAGGGGTAACCCGTAGTGGCTTTGGGTGTTGTGCTGTGTGTGCTCCTGCCTGCATAGGGCTCTGAGGGGAAAGGGGGGGGGGTGCCGGGTAGGTGGGACTTGGGGGGAAGTAGGTAGGGCGGGGTTGGTGCGAGGTTGTGGCGTGCTCTGTATTTTTAATAATAAATGGAATAAAATGTTTTGCCCTTTACCTGCGTTGTCCTGAGCTCCTTGTGGTGGGTGGGTTCTGCAAAGAGAATAATCGGACTGTGGAGGGGGCGGGAGTCAGCTGGTGCTGTTCCCGCTCCTGACATATATACAACAGATGAGGGGAAAACAAGAATCAGGTGTGTGAACTGGGGAACAGATAAGGAACAGGTGAAATTACTGACAAGAGACAGGAAGGAAGTATGGAGGCGGAGACACCAAATGGAGCACAGGTGAAACAAATGAATGAGTGGGAATGAACCTGACAGATTAAAATTCCTGAAGTCTTATCTATCGCCCCCCCTTATTGTTGAAACTGAAAGTGATTTGTAAATATGAAAAAAAATACTTCAAATATCAAGGCCAGTTGGTCCTCCAAGAACTGACAGGGGAGAAAACCAGTCTCAAACCAAGCTTTATTAACAATAATTTCAGCAGTTTTGTTTAAAATGAGGCAGACACATTTCGCCAGAATATTAACCCGACCTGAACAGGAAGTCGTACCCTCAGCATACAAAATATCATAGGAAGACAATTCATTCAATTCACTTCAATTATACAACAATATGCAAAATATAAATTTGATGCAAATATACAACTTGGGTGGTTAGCACGGTAAAAATATGACATCAATAAACCAGGGGTGGGCTGTTTGGCGACAGGCTCTGGTGGCTCCCCATGGTCGGGCGGTGGGAGGACAGGCTTTAGCAGCTCTCCTGGGACCAGGCAGTGGGGCAGCAGGCTCTAGGGCCTCCCCTGGGCTGGGCGATGGGGCAACAGCCTCTAGTAGTACCCCAAAGCCAGGCAGCAAGCAATGATGGTGGACCCGGAACCTCGGCAAGACGCACTACTGCAGCCGACGGTGAGGCCTCCTCGTCTGGAGGGCCCACAGGGGCAGGCTGCGGGGCACCCTCGTTTGGAGGGGCCACTGAAAGGCCCATCTAGAGGTCCATCAGGGGGCCTCCTCATCTGGAGGGCAGTGCGCAAAAGGTTCAACCAAAACTATGAACAGTAACCAGCACTTTTCCCACATCCGTCAGTCCCAACACCCTGGCCTCTTCTGTAGCCCTCATCATGAGGTAAGTGGTCATACCTGCATGAAGGGCCGGTTCTGACTGTAATGCTAACCAAACAAACAGGAATGTACATTGTAACCAAAGAAAGAAGAACTGGAAAGATTACCCTCAGCCTTTTACCCTGGCATAACTGTAATATTGTCCAAAAGAAAATCCAAAGAAGGAAAGGGAAAAGGGAGGATGGGTAGCGGCACTTTGAAGAGAAGCATCCCCACAACATGTGGCAAAATGGACTAATCCAACTGACTAACTGAAAACTGACTAATCCAATCCTGAAATCATAATATATACTTATTGGCACACAGGCAGGGGCAAAAACTCATTATATAGCTTTGCTCAATAAATGTGAATTTTTACACCTGTATTCATTGCCAGCTGCCAGATCACAGGGTTTATGTTTTTATATTCTCATATTATCAATTAATCTCCAAATGCAATTCAGAAAAAAAGTTCCCAAATACTGTCGTGTCTAGGAAACAACAGAATTCTAAGTCCAATCTCTAATTTGTAGCAAAGCAACCTCATGAGGGAAAAGACACCATAGCAGCAAGCTCTTCAGGAAAATCAGACTTTATTAGCACAAGTGCACAAAGCCGGCCGGACCAGTTCTGCAGAAGTTGATTGTTGGTTTCACACACATTTTATACACTTCTTTCAACATAACCTCAGAAATACTCCTCAGAAATACCAGCTGCTCTTTGTCCTGCCCCAATGATTCATCATTGTGGCAATCGCCCAAATTATAATTTTGCTTCATCTGCTAACTTCTAAAAATGATCTGGCAATCGCCCAAATTATAATTTCGCTTCGTATGCTATTTTCTAAAAATAACTGTTTTCTTTAAACATGGCGTTTGTTTTGTCAGCTTGATCTTAAGAAAGCAATTGCTCTTATCTCATCGTACAGGTATACAGCTGTTCTGCAAACTGTCTTTACCAAAGTTAGCCCACCCCCCCCACAAGACTCCCCGTCCTGCACGGTTCATACGTGAACTGTCCTTGACATTGATAGCCCACCCCCACAACCCAAGCTGTGGGGGTTTTCTAACACTGAGGAATCAAGTGAAAAAGTGAATCATGCAAAACATGGTGTTATTCGGTACTTTCCAACTTTTTTTAAAGCATATAGATTATTTTATTCAATTCTGGTTATATATGGGTCACTATACTTCTAGCACAAATGAGCGGTTAATCAGTTTGAAAATATATAGGCATACTTAATCGTACTTTAACAATTTATTAATGGTGGTTTCTTGCGTTTCCATAAGCTCATCTGTAATGAATGACATAAGTTAATTGGATTACATTTTCTACAGTTGACACTGTGGTTTCTTGCGTTTCCATAAGCTTTTCTGTAATTAATGATATAGGTTCATTGGATTATATATTGATTATATGAGTAAATAGGCAGCATACATGTGATACATTGATTATAGGCCGCATACATATTGGTATATTTTTGGCATGAAGCTTTGAGAGTTTTGGAGGAACCAGCTTGCTCAATTCTAATGGTTTGGCGGTTTAGTCTGATTTTGACTTGTGATTGATTTGTCATACAACAGAGGAAGAACACCTTGTTCTGTGAATTTCTCCTACAATACATACAATTACAGAGTAACCATTCAGAGAGAACCGATGCCTAATGACAGAAGAATGACAGGGCCACAGCCAGCTCATTAGAAACAATGACTGCATTGGGGTGAACTGCAAAACTGTTGGCGGCCACAGTCATGTCCCAGGCATCTACTATAGCCACTTTCATGTCCGCAAACACCTTCCTCTGAGCCTGGTTCTGCATGTAGCCATACCAGTTACTGTACAGGTGGGTCATCATTGAGTTTAGTTCCCTGATGTTCTCCAGCTTTATAACAACACTTGCCTTGGGGCTGCGGGCGAGTAGCCGCAGAATTGCCCTGCGGATATTTTGTAGCCTTCTGATGAAAAGTTCTGGGGGGTATAATCGGAAATGTTGGCCAATTCCAATGACCACTTGAACATCTTCCATCCCACCGTCAACTGCGATGCTGTCCAGTACTTCTGGAATGGTGACTGTTCCCTTTATGGTGACAGGGCGAGAGCTGCCCCAAGGATGATAATGCCTTACCCATCGGACAGTGATGTTGCTATGGGCATCAAAAGCCATGCTTGACTCAGTCCCATTTTTTATAAATTTCAGGCCTGAGGAAACATAATGAATAAAGAGGACAAGTGTTAGGTACCTTTTGACCAAGTGCCACAAAGTGCTTTGCACCGTAGAAATCCAAATTCAAGGATTCAAGGAGTCACGTCTGGACTAGAGACTTGTGTTGAGGAAATTGCATTAAATTCAAATGTACAATGTTATAATCATTCAAAAGACTCAACTCATACATAAGCCAAGCTGTTGCATTTTCCCCTTTGATTCACCAAGTCATTACCTTTCAGCTTTCTTCCCAAATACTCAATCCACTGGCGTACAGTGGAGTCACCCAATAAGTAGAGAGTCTTTCCCTTTAAACATTTGGTAATGGCATCTTCACTGAGGAAGGGCAGTGTCTGACAGAAGGAAGAAGACCACTGGTTTAAATGATAAAATCCCCCAGGAAAAGGGGAATTCATTCCTGTTACACACTTCTCAGTTGGTCTGTGTGCACCTGAAAAGATTGAAAAAGACAGAAAAAAAGAGATGGTTGAATGCACATTGGATGTCACCATGTTCAATGATATTATGGTTATGTTGATCTACACAATATCATCTTAGCAGTTAGTACTACTAATATCTTGGTAAAATACAGCATTCATGCAGCACAATCTCAAAGCGCTTCACTGAGAATGGGACAATCACCGCAGCCACCACCAATAGCAGCCATTTTGAGACAGAAAGCTCACATCACACACTTGCCTTGACTGATGTGCGAAAGCTCATATCATACATCAGTCAAGGTAGGGAGGGATGGAACTACTGAGCCAGCTATACTCAGGGTTAGTAAGGTGGCCAGATTACTGAAGCAGATTGGGAATAGGATACCAGGGAACACCCTACTCGTTGGAAAATATGTTGGGAGATCTTCAATAACCACAGAAGGTCAGGACTTTGGTTTAACGTCTACTGAAAGAAGGCATCTTGCACGTGCTTCAGTCATTCCATTGGCAAGCTATTTACTCGCTTTTAATAGTAGTGCCCCCTGCTGGCCAATCAATTTTTGCTGGCCTCCCACAGAAGTCCTCACGAAGTCAATACCTCCTTGTCCTGAGCCATTGTTAGCAGTTAAAGTTACAAGTTAATCCAGCTGCCAACCACTGACAAGTTTTCTTCTGAGAAATATTTTTTTTATTTCTCGTTTCATGAAATTTGAATTTTAGGGAGGCACATTGGAATGACCCTCACAAATAAAAAGGAACATGAGATGGGTGCGTGGGGGTTGGACTCAGACAAAGATGTGAAAGTCGCGTCAGGGCTTTATTAACGGATTGTCCAATGAGCGTAGTCGAAAATAAGCAAAGTTCTGACACAGAAAATCCAGCCAAAACCAAAGTACAGTACCGAGGGAGAAGGCAGTCTCGCAATCGGTACAGCACGTAAAAAGTCCAGTAACCATCAAAGCTGTCAGCGGGGCAGTAGTGCAAACGGACGGTAGGCAGGCTCGGAGTCGAAGGCGGTGCAAGAGTCAAGACCGAAGATCGATAGTAATAAACCTATCCTGACCTAGCGTTAGTAAATTAGTAAATGACATGCACGAGAAACGTAAACATGAACACATGGTTAGAATGTAAGTATTACCCAATCCTGATCTAACATTAGTAGTAAGTAGACACGGGAAAATGAAACAATTCGGGAAGCGTGAGCGATAGCAAGGGAGAGAGAGAAAGCATGAACGCAAGGTTTGCGGAAAGACACGAAAAAGTGTATGCTAAACAATGAACGGGAAAACATAACATGAATCAAACTTAAACTATGACAAAACAAGAAACGAACTGTAACATGGATAAATTACGTGACAAGACAAGACTAAAAAATAAATCGTGACATGAACTAAACATGAAACGTAACATGACATGATAATGAACGTAACAAGAAATAAAACATAAAAACGTGGCGAGACTAGACTAACATAATACGAGACATCCTGGAGCCTATCCCAGCATACATTGGGTGAAAGGCAGGAATACACCCCGGACAGGTCGCCAGTCCATCGCAGGGCACACACACCACTCACCCACACCCACACCCACACCTACACCTACGGGCAATTTAGACTGTCCAATCAGCCTAACCTGCTTGTCTTTAGACTGTGGGAAGAAACCGGAGTACCCGGAGGAAACCCACGCAGACACGCAACATGCAACACCGAACATGCAAACTCCGCACAGAGAGGCCCCGGGGATTCGAACCCAGCACCTCCTTGCTGTGAGGCGGCAGTGCTACCCACTGCGCCATCCGTGCCGCCATAATACGTGACATGACAATAAAATAACTAACACAATAAATAAACATGAAACATGACAAGCATAAAACGTGACAGAACATACCAGTACAACCAAGGACTGTAACAGGCTTGAATATGTTCCTTATTTGTATTCCAGTGTTTTTCCTTCAAAAAATATGAACATGACATTGAAACATTTTAAACAAACTTTCACAGAAATCCCATGAGATTCATTTCTTTACTCACCCACATTAGCTCAAGTTCAGCTACACCTAATAACATCAGTATCAGCAGCATCAAAAACACAAGCTTCAGGATAGAACTGCGCTAACATATGCTAAAAACATATTCTAAAAGTAAACATTTTGTTTCAAGTCGGTTTTTTTTGGCTCTGTGCTGCAGCACATTTGAAATTGATTTGAAATAAAACGATGAACATGACATCTCAGTGCCGACTGTTAGCTCTGATTTGAGGGGGTTTAGATCCATATTGGGTGATCTGTGCAGGGATTACAACCTCTATTTTTCATGTGATGTACCCGCCATCATTGCCTCCCCCTTGTCCAGTAATGATATTGGTCGAACGATTTTACTTGTATGCCAATACAGTTACAATTCTACTTGATTTCTACATGTCTGTGATTTTTTTTTAATGGAAAAGCGATTAGGAGGTTGATACAATGCATATCTTACTCCATCACTGTGCTAGGAGTTCGCTAGCCACCTACTAGCCAGCAAGTAGCCTATTGCTGCAGCCAAAAACGGAATAAAGTTTAACCGTTGTTCATGAGGCTCTTATGAGTAAGACTGTATTTGAGCTTGTTGCCGTTTCACAAGGTTATCATGCTCTGATCATTCAGCTACTGTGTGCTGCCTCAGCTAATCACGCGCTTGGAAGTAGCCCGGTGCCAGGCTGCCAGTTTGGAAGAGAGCGGAGAGAGCCGTTATCAAGACATCCCTGTTTATTATTGTTTTAGTTGGTAGTTAGTTATTTAGTTAGTCGTGTCCGTAACTGAATAAAAGTAAGTACGCATTGCTCATGACTCTTGCTTAGTTTTAAACCAATGCTACTGTTTATATTCGGTGAAGCATTCCGAATGCCGTTGTTTAATTTGCGATTGTACAATTTAACGTTATTATCGTTATTGAGAGATTTTGTTTATTAATATGACGCTTTATGCGATTTATGCACATTGGAACGTTTAGCTATAGTTTAGACGGAATTCAAACCATGTGTTGTATTTAGTATTTGTAATAAGTTGAGTGGCTACCAATGGTGTAATAACTACATGCTGGCTAACTTGCAATTTACTTGCAGAAGAATGTCCGTCGGTTTCTATAAGGCAGAGTGATATGCTATTTAGGTATCGTTTGAGTATGTTTATTCCTGTACTCGTAGCTAATCCATATATAGCCAGGAAGTGGTGTGTATATGTATTATATTGCCATCTGATTTAAGAAGCCCTACACAGTTTAGGCATTATAAATGCAGTTTATATTGCTCTATGCACAATATTAATTGTGCATAGAGCTATGGGAATGTATAGCTTACACATTCCTGTTCACAGTTAACAATACGCTGTGAAGTAATAGAACATAAATATTAGCAACTGTTGGTGTAACCGGATATTTATACTGATTGTTGTATATTCTGTTTTCCCTCTGGACCGACGCGCCTTCTTCAAGCCCAATTACTGCCACTCCCGTATACGGCGGCCATACTCGATTCTGAACCCCAGTGTTTGGTAATAATCTTTTTGTTTTGTTTGTTTTTTTCTGTGACCGTGACTCCGAGGCGAGTGCAAGTGCGAGTGGACAGATCGGCTCTGGCGGCGTTAGACTAGCACACACACAACATTTTGAGTCGCAGATGCCTTACTTGGCTAACAGCTGAGCTTCCTCTTTTGTAAGACTAGGACCTGGGGACATGTAGGACTTTGCTATGGTCAATGAGTTGCAGGGAAGGGTCTTGGGCTGGTAGCAGGCATAATATTCTCCATCTTCCTTCTTCCTGTACTCACAAAGGGGTCTGTCTGAGCTCAGCCGGAGGGCACACTTAGACGTCTCCTTTTTTCCCCCACTGATGAAGGTTCCCATGTGCGTGGCCTTACTGTAGTCATGCATCCAGTCTCTCTGGAGGATCTTAACTGACTCAGATGAGTGGATCAGCCGAACAGAGACTTGTACCTCTCCGGGCCAAAACAAGCGGAAACGCACGCGGTAGGAGCCATTGAAGAAGTCGGTGACATCTCCCGATGCACCTGCCTTGAGGTTTGGAGAGTAGATCCGGGCCAGGATGAAATCACCGCCATAGGCTTTTGGATGGCCTGCATAGTTCCTCATCTCCACCAGCACATTCAATGTATCCCCCACACAGTAGTGAGCCCTGGGTCGCTCTAGTCTGACCAGACTGTGCTCAGCACTGGAAGAGTTATTGAAAGAGATGAAGTTGGAGGTTGAGGGAGCCCATGCTAATGACAATATGACTTCATCAACTGTCATTTCTTTGTGAGGGGTGTTGAACTGTTCCTGCAATGACATTACAAGGGAGATTTAATTCATAGTCGTCATTTCCATTTCTAGTAATTTCCAGCACACACTGTCATTACGAAAACACACTCACATTCCTGCCACAGATTTAAAAAAATTCAGTTAAATATTAATTCATTTTTTTTATGGAAGTTATGAAGGCTATGTCGTTTTCCCCATGATAATATTAATCACGTAGATGTTCATGAAACATCTTCACGAACATGACTCTGTACTTGGCCAAACTGATAAAATCACAGATAACAAATAATAAATAATGAATACAATTAATAAAATGTACTGCAAAAAGTAATATACGAACACAATTTATTTCATTTTTATGGAATATACCTGTTCCATACCTGTGGCTTCATTCCCATCACAATTGCCACAATCCATCTAAATAAAGCTATAGTTAAAATAAACAGAGCTCTTCCATGTTTCACTTTGTGCAGTTGTCGTAGCTCTGTATCCCTGATTCGGGGAGCAGGCCACGTGTTGACCAACACATGTTGTAGTCCAACAATTTTCACAAATATTATTTATTTTTATTTTTAGTTAATGTCCCTTGTAGTGCAGGTTTCAGCATAGTAGAGTATATGGTTCTTGAGAGTAAGACCAGATATAGGGGACAAAAATTGATTACTTGGCGCTTAAAGTAACCATGAGTGCACACAGATATCACTGGGGCTGCATCTGTCAGTCAGGATGCTCTGCACTCACAGACTGTGGCACCAGTAACTACAGGGCTTTGCCGCTCAGTGCATCAGAACAGGAGCAGTTAGTCAGAATTGCATGGTACGGTATGGTACTGCAGTATGAGTGGTATGGTATGGTACACAAAATGTACAAATCCTTGTCGCTGGGGTGGTACCATATAGGTATAAAATTGTACCCATAGCCAGCAATATATAATTAATTTGCTTGGAAAACATACTCATTTGCACCCAAAGAGAACATTGCTGTATTTTCAGGGTACATTTGTGAAATTTGATTCTTTTTTTTTCAGTGACACCCAAACTCTGTGTGAAAACAATGCACCATATACATCAGATTTAGTGCAGCTGTGCACAATGGTGTGCAGAAGCCTACATTAAACCATGGTGATGAAAATGTTTGCAGATCAGCAGCCTGGGCAGTCAGGCATAGCCTTCCAGTAAAAGGCTATCAACAGCCAGGAAGGCAACAGCAGCAACAGCCACAGGAAGTGACACGTCTCCTCAGTGTCTTGCAAAAAGGGGACAAGTCAAGCCCCATCACATACCAAATCAGTCATCCAGGACGACTGAAAAATACAACTCTGTTATTGAAAAGCCTTTTTGAGCCTTTTCAAAGCAGATACTTATCTTGAAAGGAAACTGAAACATAAATACCCCACCCCAATATAAATATAAATATAAGACTTATCCTAAAAATCCCTTTCATAAGTGGTAGTATTAAAGGAGTAACATGGTGGTTGGTCACGCTTTCTTGGTTTTTATATGCAATTTGCACAAGAGGACATTGAAGAAACACGACGAAAGTATGAAATATGTCCGCTCTTTAGTTTTGAAGAAGCGGGCGTTTTTTTAATTTCTCGTTCTATTTTCAAACCGGAGATAATGTTCTCATCGTTGTGTGACACACGAGGATAACCACTTCCCTATCCACGCAGTTTGCTCCCCTGGCCTCCAGGCAAGACGATGCAAATGTTTGACAAACGTTTATGTTCACTTAAATTAGAGTCCCTTTCAAGGACTCTTAGACTATTTCTGGTTATATTCATTTAGCTAGCTAGCTAACGTTATCTAGCTAGATAGCTTGCTTTCATAAGGTGACGTTATCGATAACGTTAGCTAGCTAGTTTGCTTTCATAAGGATGTTATAGTTGTGCTTTTATCTTAACTTTGCTAGCAAAAATTATCATTGGATAAGTTAAGTTCGATAACTGATATACTAAATTAGCAAGCTTGTGCTAAATTCAATCTCCCAAGAAGAGCGCGTATCATGGAAATAAGTGGTAAACAACAATGTGTGGAAAGTGGGAGAACGGTCTGTCAATCACAGCTCAGACAGTTTGTGCGAACTTAGTTTTATAGTGGGAAATTTAGGCTTGAAAAAAACGTTTTAAAATACATTTAAATGACTGAATAAAATTATGTACATTTGTTTTGAGTCGTCTAAAGAGAACTGGCTTGTGTCACATTCAACCACCATGTTACTCCTTTAATTCATTTCTTGCAGAATAAATGCCCTTGTATTTCTCTCTCCTTCTCTATTTTCATATCTCATGTAATTGCATAATTTCACTTTTAATGAATACAAGGTGTATGTCGTAAACAGTGCCCTCTACTGCTCTGCTGGTAACTATTTGTATTACTTATGATTCCTTCACATTAGCGCAAGAGAACAGCTGGTTTCTCCCCCCACTATCAGCTACAGATGTTTTGCATTGGAACTTCATCAAATGTTTTGACATTATCTGTTTAGTACTTGTACACCCTTATGCACCGTACCTACATTCAGATATAAAAATGTTTGCTGACAGAATATCCCAATTTTACTGATGGTGACCTACATTGGCATGGTTGGCCCTCGCCTGAATTCTACAAGTAATGGGTGTGCAACAATCTTTAAAAAATCTTTTTTTGCCATTTAACGAGTTGCTGCCACATGATTGGCTGATTTTTGCATCATCAAGCGAGTGTACAGGTGTACCTAATAAAATGGCCACTGAGTGTATATAATATAGCCTGTCCTACATGCATGACACATACTCTTTGGCCCCACCTCCCTCAAAATGGGCCCCTGCACATAAGAAAGGGATACTGCACATGGACACAATCTTCCCTCCCAAACAACCCCGTACCCCCGAGTCCACCATTGCAGTCTCTCCTTGATGCGCAAATGCAATCCACCCCCCCATGTCTTATTTCAGAGGTAGGGACATGGGGGGGTAGCATTTGCGCATCGAGGAGAGAATGCAATGGTGGACTCGGGGGTACGGGCACCCCTCATGGTGACTACATACAAACCATAACACTGGCACAAAATGCTTTGGAAATAATGAATAAACTTGAATTGCGAAATCCTAACATGGACAGTGAACTGCGTAAAATCCATGAGAAATGAAATTTCCATTACCCATATTGATGTCCATATGTATAGTTTGGAAAAATACATGGGGAAAGAAAATATTGCACAAATGAATAGAAATTTCTGTCTTGAATATTTGCATGCCCATTTTGTAACACGATGCATATGAACTGATGGAAGGTCTGGTGATGTGCTCTGTAAGGCAAATGAAGAAAATTGATATTATTATACACTTTATAGACATTATAGACTCAATAAGTGCTTGAAATATAGTATTTGTGGCCTGACATCCTGTCTCTATGGTGAAGCAGCGAGATATATGAGAGTATATATGGCCAGCAATGAGTCAGAAGAAGTAGTATTAGTCGTGGTCTTTCCCACTCACAGCAAACTCTCACATGGTGTGAATTAACCCTTAAGCGTGATTCATACTTCGTCACACACACTTGCGACAAATGTGATCCGTGTATGTCGTGTATATTTGTGTATTTGTCTAGAAAATGGCTAAGACATCGTGGACAGGTGTTTCACTTGCAATACAGTAAAGCGCAGAGACAAATAAGAAACGGGCAACGGCTGGGTTATCAGTCAATTGTAATATTATTGTGTCCCGATTGATTTTCTAAATATTCCGTTTTAACGCTTTCATGCATTAACTCCATTCTGGGTTGGTTTACTATGGTTATTTTCTTCAAACCACTTGAGGGCAGTGTCAGTAGATTGATCGCAGTATTGTTTGTTTTTGGTTTAATTTTTTAAAATTTAAAAAAAAAAAATTATTATTATTATTAATTTTTTTCGTGGGGGGGGGGTTACTTAGCCATTTTATCAGTATTATTTTTATTTATTATTATTATTCATCAAAAAATAAATGTACAAGCTGTCATTACATTCAACATTTGCACAAAACCATGAGTAAAAAGAAAGCGGTAAAGAAAAAAATTATAATATAAGAGAAAATAAAGACATGTTTCTCTTTTCTTTTCACTCTTGATAAGTGAAAAAAAAACCCTCCCTATTAAATAACTTATCTACTAATATAATATTATTATGAAACCAATATTCCAAGAAGAGAGACTTATGTTTATACAAAACATTACTTTCCAGTTTTAGGACTACGGTGTCCAACAAAACCAAGAAAGAACTATGGTTAAACATCGCTCCAGCACACAGCGAGAGTGGAAAAACGTCAGTTTATGAATATAATTTAAAAGGCAATTAGGCAACATGTTCAATAAAGTGCAACATGCATCCTTTCAGAGGCTTGTGGTCGTAACAGTGGTGGCCACTCAGCGGAGTGAGCTGACAACATCGCTACGGTATAGCTAAGAGTGGTCCAGACCAACCTTAACAAAAGTATGACGTACAAAAGGTATACATAGCTAAGAACATTTCGGGAAACACGCTGAAACGTTAAGTTAGAGCTTAAGGAACAATTTACGAACGACGTAGCGTTATGAAGGCTTCGGGAAACGACGTAGCGTTAAGAAGGCTTTGGGAAACGCACCACTGGGCTTTTTTGTGACAACCTGGTAAGCCCAATGATTATATTTGGCTCTTCCTCTCTTCTGGATTTGGCTCTGAGACTACCAAATTTTCTCAAGAACCTCAAATTTGAAGGGTTCCCAGTTAATTCCTTTAGACCTAAAGTATAAGTTCCGTGACTTATTTTTTAACTTAATCAATTAGTAATAAAGAGTTTCTAGTATACTGCTTGAGTAGAACAATTTTTAAGGGTGGTTAGTTTTATCTTAATATATATGGCCTTATGATCTGTAAGAGGAGCGGGCCATATATCCACATCAATATCATTTTATTTTTGTTAAAACTCTGGAGTTATCCTTGATTGTTTTGAACCCAATTTATTGCTCCATGTAAATGAATTATTATTGGGATATTTAACTCTCCATATATCCTCAAGGCTAAATCTATTCATAAAGGCTTTAGGGTAATTATTGGTTCTATTTGTTTGACTAGGAGGCCATTTACCCCTATTGCCATCCATAATGTTTTTGAAATCCCCCCCCCCCCCCCAACAATAAAGTAGCATTTGGGAATTTATTGAAACAGTTTATCAATATGTTTTCAATAGACAGTATACGATTATCGTTTTCCATTTTTGTGTTGTACCCATAAACATGAGTTATTCTGAATATTAGGTTGTTGTATTTAACTGCTTGGCAAATAAAGTGACCATCACATTTATTAAAAAAGACATCTCCATCAAACCTGTTTTTTTTTTTTTGAAGAAGCGATCTCCAGAAGTTGGCATCATCTAAGGTAGAATGAGATTCTTGTAGAAAAAAAAAATTACCTGAACTGCTTAAAAGAAATAAAGCTTTACATTTAACATTGTTTTGTAGCACCCTAGCGTTAAGTGATACAAGAGATAAAGTTGACAGATTAATATGAACAATAATAAACAAATGTAAAAGTTATGATTTAAGTACTCTTAGGTAAACTGAACTCTAGAATCATGTAACCGAAGTCAGCACCAATTTAGAATTATTATTATTAAGCAAAATTGACTGAACATCTTATTATAAGTAAAGTTGTCACATTTCAGGTTTGTTTTGCCATGTTTTATGTTTATTCATTTTGTCTTAGTCTCGAATTGTCTCATCATATATTATGTTAGTCTAGGTTCGTCATGTTGTTTAGTTTATTTCTTGTTACGATTTCTTTTCTCGTCATGTCTAGTTATGTTTCGTTACGATTATATTACCTTGTTATGTTGAGTGGTTATCGTCTTAGTATCGTTTTGTGTTATGTTTTGATTTATGTTTATTGTTACGTAGACTGGTTGCTGTTTAAACATACACTTTTACATGTCTTTCCGCAAACCTTGCGTTCCGCCTTTTCTCTCTCTCTTTCTGTCATTCACACCCTAATTGTTTCCATTTGTTTATTTACTAAAACTACTAACGCTCGATCAGGATTGGGTAGAACTAACAAACTAATTATGTGTTCATGTTACCTTACGTTTCTCGTGCATGTAATTTACTAATTTACTAATGCTAGGGCAGGATAGGTTTATTAGTAACGATTACCTTGTTAAACTTGTCATCTATCGCACCTGTTTTTCATTTCCTTGCTGCGCTCTAAACTAATTGTCTACACCTGTCTACACCCGCATTTATAGCCCAGTCTCACTACGGTTCTTCGCGAAATTGTCTGCCTCTTGTTATCAACGCAACGCTTGGGCAGTTATTGTTATTGATTACACGTTACGATCCAAGCCTGTTTTACCGACCTTTGATTATTGATTTCTGTTTTGTTGACCATCGTTTGTTTTTGACCACGTCTTCGCCTACCGTTTTTGTACCTTTGCCTCGCTGTTTGTTTTATGGTTTCGACTTCTGCTTCGCCTTCGACTACGACCCTGCCTGCCGTCCGCCTGTACTTCTGCCTCGCTGACAGCTCTCCTGCTACCGGACCTCCCTGCACGTCTACCGACTACGAGTTCGTCTCTTCCCTCGGCACCGTGCTTTTTTTTGTTTTTTTGTTTACTGTTTGTTTGGCTGGATCAACGTGTATGGACTTTGCTTGTTTTGACCACTCTCCTGGGATTCGTCCCGAATAAAGCTTTATCTAACCATTGTTTCTGAGTCGTGCATTTTGGGTCCAATCCCCACGCACCCGTCTCAAAAGTGTTTCTTAATAAAAGGCTGTAAACATTCTAAACATAAATTGAGCCTGAGAAGTAAAAAAGAAATGCAAACTTGTGCACATTTCCCTGATGAGCCTAATAGTACTTAAGAGTACATTTCTGAACCAATTATGAATCCTCTTCCTCCAGTAGTTAATATCTTGTATTCCAAATATTCACTGCTTGATGACAACATCAATCCAAGATGGCCAACAGTGATCGCCATGTGCAAAATGCCTCTGCCATATCTGTAAATAACTGTTATTCAGGTCAATTGAGGTAAAAAAAATATATTAGTATGTACAGTAAAGTGTGATGAATGTTTATGTTTAGTAAACCAACATTTAGAGTAAAATGTAGTATTTATACACCAAAAACCAACTGTCCACATATGTGGACGTCATGCAACAGTAGAGTCAGATTGCATATCTGATTTGTGTAACCTGCAAATCTATTTTTTTCAAAGATGATTTGAATTATCTTATAGTGCAATTAAACAGACATTTAACAAATATATCAATATAAATAACCATACGAAATGACATTCCGCCATTAAATGACAACTTTACACATACATAATATGTACGGGAGTGAAACGGCCAGTACACCGGTGCTGGGAGCTGGGGAAGGTTATTAACCATGTCTATTTCCCAATCTCTTACTTAACAGAGCGGCACCTTGGAGGGGGGGATCAGCACCAAGGCCAGCTCCACCCAGGGTGAGGCGCGTGTGGAACGCCGCTAATAAACTTTTCAATTAAACAGGCGCAGCTGAGCCGAGTTCAAGGGAAGGAGCGCCGCCTTACAAAAGCAAGTGCTCAAGTTCAAAATAGAACGGGGCTTAGGATAGAGGAGGAGAGACGCGGAGCTAGTGAATGCTGCTGCCATTGAAAGCGCACACCCCCCTACTCAAGAGAGCCGTGGCGGATTTGCGGAAGAGACAAAAGTCTGGATTCACGTGAGCGTGCCATTCTAAAAATTCCCAGCTAACCTGTCCCTCTCCAACTGCAGACGAACTGACTGACTAGGCGGAGAAGGAGGACTTCCAAGGCCGGGGAAACTCGAGGAGTGGACGGCCCCGCCAACGACCAAGACGGACCAACGCAACCGCGGGGATTCCGGCTCTTTTTTCGTTTCTTTTTTGATGTTTCTTAATTTTTTGGCCACTCCTGAATTTTTTTCTGTTTGAGAAAGGACTCGAATTTTTTTGTACAGGACTGAGACGTGCCCTGAAGGCACTAATGGAGAAACTAAAGATCATTTTTTGTTCACCATTTCTCTCTCCCTCTACCAGCGGGTTACCACAATACGTTTCCTAACTCTACGTAAATATCTACTCCCTAATCCGGAGCTGTCTGTTACGTGTTAGTCTATGTTTTCAATTCCCCCTTATTGTATCATTACCCTATTAGGTTCTCCACCTGTTAATTTGTTTAGCCCACCTCACTCCTGTGCCCCGCATAGTTTGTGAACCTCCCTCATGTATTTAAACCCCTGTCTCTGCATTGTCATTTGTCGTTGATACCAGTCATAGTAAGCATGTATATTTGAGATTCAAGAACGACACCCTTTGCCATTGAGACACTGAGTTTGCCTTATCCTTCTGTTTTGCTTGCTATTTTGGATTATTTTAATTTTCTCCTGCCTTCATTGACTGTTTTTTGCCTCGCCCTTTTTTGTACCTCAGCCCTGTCTTCATGGATTTTTGACCTCTGCTTTGTTTTTGTTTTTTTTGTTCTTTTGCATCTTGATTCTGGCATTGTTGAGTCTCTGATTTACCTGTCCTGATTCCTTTTTTTTTTTTTTTTGTGCATACTCCTGGTCTGTGCCTGGGTCCTCTGAACGGTGCCTCACACAAGCCATGACACTTCCTCCATTATGCTTCACAGATGAGCTTGTATGTTATGGATCATGAGCAGATCTTTCTCCACACTTTGGCTTTTCCATCACTTTGGGAGAAGTTAATCTGGTAAAAGCTACCTTCACCCCTGCCCTGTGGAAATTGTCATGTCGCTGACTATTGTTTTCCTTGGTCGACCTGTTAAATGTCTGTTCCTAAGTACGCCAGCAGTTTCTTTCTTTTCCAGGACATTCCAAGTTATTGTCCAAGCTATCCCCAATGCATGTGCAATGGTTAATTGATTTTCCATTTCTAAGCTTCAAAATCTCCCAAAGGCAGCTCTCTGGTCTTCATGTTGGTTTATATTTTCTAACACAAATGCAGTCTTCACAGGGGAAAAAACCAAGCGTAGACATTCAGTACTATTTATTGTTTAACCAATCAATTTAACAGGACACATCCGGGCAATAAGAAACACCTGTCAGTCACATGTTCCAATACTTTTGTTGGGTGGTCTGATACAAAAGGTGATATCTTCTAAGTTGTTTAACAAATCTAGATTAAAATGCCAGCAAAATAATCATCTTTTCAATGCAACTCAACTCACGTGTCTTCAGTGTATAGCAAAAACTAAGGAATTGTCCTTGCTATACCAATACTTTTGGAGGGGAATGTGAATCATGCTTTAGAAAAGTGCTAAATAAGTTGGGCTCAATATTATGGCCATGTGATCCTTAAGGGTCAACAACAATATGTCATGGTGGGAAGTAATACCCGTGGTGATCGCCAGAGGGCCTAGGATCATTGGTAACACCTGTTCTTCGTTTGCACCAGGGGAATTGCTTCCCAACAGAGTATTTAAGGCCAGTGCTGACTGGTCTTCAGTGCTTCTGTGTTACCGTTCGCCCTCGCACAAAGCTGGTAAATGCATAATGTAGACTCTGTCAGGTACTGTGCTGGTGTGTGTGTCTAAGCCATACAATTAAAAGAAATAAAGAACAAAGGTAAGGAAGGCACTCGGTTTAGTTGTTGGGTTCGCTGGCTTCCCTAAGGGTTTTCATTTTTGTTTTGGGCTCGGGTGAGCCAGTGGTAGAGGGACGTTGTCCCCAGTATATGTATATTAGTTTGTGTTTTGCCTGAGCTGCGCCTCATGGGTTTTTTGTTTCATGCCTAGCGGTTTTTTTTGCTAGGTTGTACTTTTATTTCTGAACCCCCCGTTTAGTGATTTGATAGTGATTTGATTATTCGCCCTATTTTGTGAGGGTTGTTTTATTTATTTTTCTTCAGCTGTTTTGGGCTTGTTTTCTGTTTCCTTATTAAGAATCGCCTTCGGCTTAGTTTTTGTTTCTCCCTTTCTTCTGGGAGGAGACATTGTTTTCCGTTCCTGAATATCCCTGTAAACCAACCCCAGCATTCAGGGACGAACCCCAGCTCAGTTCGCTGAGTAGGGTTTTTCCTCAGCTCGCTCCTGGCTCTCCGCTCTACCTCCACCTAATACAATAACAACAATTCACTGAAAACACTTACAGCAGATAATAATCTAAATTTTATACCAATAATATTCAGCAAATAGCAAAAGTTTTGGCATTGTTACATTCATGTGAAAACCTTGATAAAAACTTGGCACAAAAAATCTCAAACATAATACAGGAGTACTCACCTGCCCTGGGCTTTCCATGGATTTAACAACTTCCATCTGAAATAGAATGGGTTATTGCACTTAAGAATAATTATAGAATTAGGCTATTCTAATCAACAGAGTTTGCTGGGAGTGGTTCAATAGAAAGTCTATAAAAGTAATACACTCACTTCCATTAGCCTACCTTAAGTAGGTGCAATACAAAAAAATAGAAGATGGAAAGATTAAAAGAGAATTTACAAATTGTAAATCATTGCGCAGAGCTAACACACACACACACACATACACATCACCTCCAAGTGCTTCTTCAAATCAGATGTTGAATCCTCTGAAGCAGAACTGTGACACTGCAGGCAGAGCATACAGTATAATGTCCTCATTTAAGGCAATAAATGTGAGATGGAGAATGACGGAGCTAGACACGCCTTGTGTGACTGACCTTTGTCATCAAATGCCAGAAAATGATAAATAGATACATTTTACCTTTTCAAAAAAAGTTGGCATTCAAGCCTGACCGCTTCTTGAAGGAGTTTAGATTCCTTGCTCAAGGGCACAACTCAAAGAACTTAGAAATAACAAATAACACAATCAAAAGGCAATTAAAAGCCTGGAACCATTTTAGTTCCATTGAAACAGCCAATGAAAGCTGCGCCAATGAAATCCTCCTGGGATTTTCACGCACACTAGTCTGTAGAGTTTGCAAAGTATTGTGCAAAAAACAAAAACAAAAATTCAGTGACCAGTCTAAAAAAATTAATCTAATAAATACCTAATAAAGGCTCACTGAGTGTAAATTTTTGCGACACACACTTTGTCACACACATAATATAAAAATAAAGGAAAGACATTACTGGAGACGTGTCACGGCGAAAACCGGGAGGTCAGTCCAGATAAGGCAAAAGTACAAGAGCTGATCCAAAAGAAGAGTCCAAAAAGCAGGCAGGGGTCAAGAACAAGAAAGACAGAAAACCAAGGTGCAGCAAGGTGCAATGAGTGCAAACTAGGAGTGAGGGCGGTCTAACAAATAAACATCAGGTGAGACACATGAAAGGCTAATAGCACAATAAAGAGGGGGATTATTTCTAATGATTAGAATTACAATTAACTAACAATAATAATAATGTATAGACCACCACAGGAATATCTAAATAGCACTTGATGATGATGGTGGACACAAGGGAGCCTGGGTTAGTTTGGAATTTTTGGGACACATCAATCCTATTCGGCTACATCCCTACTTCATAAGTAGGCCACTTTGTGTGTGCCTGGCTTTGTTTGGTCTCCCGAGTAGCTGGGTACATAACACTGTCGGGTTAATAAGACTGTCCAGCCAATTTTACTCATGACATTACATTAATGGCATTTGGCATCTTATTCAGAGCGACATACAGTTGATTAGACTAAGCAGGGGACAATCCTCCCCTCGAGCAATGCAGGGTTAATGGCCTTGCTCAAGGGCCCAACGGCTGTGTGGATCTTATTGTGGCTACACCGGGGATCCAACCGCCGACCTTTCAGGTCCGAGTCATGTACCTTAGCCACTATGCTACAAGACTCTACAGGCCATATACTGTGGTACTTCAGGGTGGGTCCTGAGGTGCAGCAGGTGTGAAAACCAGACATGGGAGTCAGCAATTATCAGAAAAAATGAATCTTTACTTTTTCTGTTCCTTCTTCTTTTTTTATTTTCTTCCTGGGGTATTGGTGATAGCGTTCCCCATCAGGGCAAGGGTAGGGAAAAACGGGAGAAATAAAAGGGGCCGTTCAGGCGAAATCAACACAAGTTCTCCCCGGACCGGGGTATGTTCCAGGGCCTCCTTCCTCCTTCCTCCTTCACTCTTGGGCCGCGTCAGGACTGGGGGAAAGCACAGAGGCACAGGGTAAGTTCAAATGGGATTTTATTAAGCTCACATGTCCGGCGTCAGATTCCAGGTCTTTGGGGTTGCCGTCTGGGAAGGTGGGGTCTCGTTCAGGGCTGGTTCTTAGGGTCTGTACGGCAGGGCGTAGACGGTCCGTCGACCCTATGATTGTGCCATCAACTTACTGCCAGGAACCACCCCGTCCAGAGGACGGCTGTTCTCTCTGTCCCGTCCTGAGACTGAGACCATGGAGAAATACCTCAGGGAGTCTCTAGCTGCAGGCATCATTCGCCCGTCATCATCTCCTGCTGGAGCAGGATTCTTCTTTGTGGGCAAGAAGGATGGATCCTTACGCCCATTTATAGATTACAGAGCCCTGAACGACATCACCGTAAAGAATCGCTACCCTCTCCCCCTTATGGCCTCAGCATTCAAACAGCTACAGGAGGCTACCATCTTCACCAAGCTGGACCTACGCAATGCTTACCATCTGGTTCCTATCCGTGAGGGGGATGAACGGCCTTTAACACCCCTACAAGCCATTGGGAATACTTAGTGATGCCGTTCGGTCTTACTAATGCGCCAGCCGTCTTCCAGAACCTGATTAATGATGTGTTGGGGGACATGATTAACAAGTTTGTCTTCGTATACCTAGATGACATCCTGATTCACTCTAAGTCCAAGGAGGAACACATCCAACACGTTCGTCAAGTTCTCCAGCGCCTGCTAGAGAACCGTCTGTTCGTGAAACCGGAGAAATGTGTCTTCCACGTTTCCACCACCTCGTTCCTGGGATACATCATTTCAACCGGCAACATCCGCATGGACCCCAAGAAGGTTACAGCAGTGGTCGAGTGGCCTCAACCCACCAGTCTCAAGGACCTGCAACGTTTCCTGGGGTTTGCTAACTTTTACCGTCGCTTCATCTGGAACTACAGCACCACTGCTGCTCCTCTTACTGCCCTCACATCCAACAAGTGTACCTTCAAGTGGAACGAGAAGGCTAATCAGGCGTTTATCAGTCTGAAAGACCATTTCACCACAGCCCCTATCCTGATCCATCCCGACCCGACCAGACAATTCATCGTTGAGGTGGATGCCTCGAACATCGGGGTAGGGGCGGTCCTATCGCAACGCGCCAGCAAGGACAACAAGGTTCATCCCTGTGCGTTCTTCTCTCGCCGCCTATCTACCACTGAGGAGAATTACGACATCGGCAACCGCGAACTCCTGGCACTGGCTGGAGGGAGCTCAGGTCCCCTTCTTGGTGTGGACCGACCACATGAACCTGGAGTACCTGCAAACCGCCAAGAGGCTTAACTCTCGCCAGGCCCGATGGGCGCTATTCGAGATTTAATTTTACCCTTGCTTACCGTCCAGGATCGAAGAATGTCAAGCCCGACGCCCTATCCAGACGGTTTTAACCCTCCAGCAAGGAGGAAAGGCCGGACACATCCTTCCTACTGACTGTTTCATCAACGCAGTTGGAGATCGAGGACATTGTCCGCACGGCCCAGAACGGTGAAGCAGGCCCCAGTAACTGTCCTGTTGACCGCCTGTATGTACCACCAGCAGCCAGGTCGCAGGTGTTACAATGGGGACACGCTTCTCTCCTCTCATGCCACCCTGGGATCTCACGCACCACCTCATTCATCCAAAGAAGATTCTGGTGGTCAGGCCTCAAGAAGGATGTGCTGAACTTTGTTACTGCCTGCTCGGTCTGTGCCCGAGGTAAACCATCTCACTCACCCCCATCAGGTCTGTTACAACCCCTTCCCATCCCTCACCACCCTTGGTCTCACATAGCATAAGATTTTGTCACTGGTTTGCCCCCCTCCAACACTTTCACCACCATACTCACTATAGTAGATAGATTCTCCAAAGCTGTGCATTTTGTTCCCCTCACCAAACTCCCCTCAGCCAAAGAGACAGCCAACTTACTTACCCAACATGTCATTCGTCTTCACGGTATTCCCTCCAATATTGTCACCGATAGAGGTCCCCAATTCACGGCACGTTTTTGGAAAGCTTTCTGTACACTCATTGGTTCTTCATCTAGTTTATCTTCAGGTTTTCACCCTCAGACCAACGGTCAGACCGAGCGGGCCAACCAGGTGATCGAGACGGTGCTCAGGTGCCTTTGTGAGTGTAACGCTGCTTCATGGAGTCAGATGTTGCCTTGGGCTGAATACGCCATTAACTCCCACACCTCCTCTGCCTCTAAGTTGTCTCCTTTCGAGTGCGGACTAGGTTATCGACCCCCGTTGTTCCCTGCCCAAGAGGAGGAGGTGGGAGTCCCGTCGGCTGAAGCCTTCATCCGGCGCTGCATCAGGACCTGGAAAGCTACCCGCATCAACCTGCAGCGCACCAGTACCCGGATGAAGGCAACAGCCGACCGGCGTCGGTCCAAGGCACCCACCTACCGTGTTGGCCAAAAGGTTTTCCTGACCACCAGAGACATCCCTCTTCACGTCGAGACACGTAAGCTGGCGCCTAGATACATTGGTCCGTTTCCAATCACCAAGATCCTCAGTCCCACAGCAGTGCGACTCAGACTCCCATCCACCATGTGCTGGATTCACCCTACATTCCACGTTTCCAGAATCAAGGCGGCTGTTACCCACCCTCTCTGTCCCACCCCTGAACCCCCCCCTCCCCCCCGACTTATCGATGGAGGTGAAGCCTACACCGTTCGGCGACTTATGGACATTCGCCGTTGGGGTAGGGGGGCCTTCAGTACCTGGTCGACTGGGAGGGCTATGGCCCCGAGGACAGAAGCTGGATACCATCCAGATTTGTTCTGGACAAGGACTTATTGAGAGACTTTCACCGTACTCATCCGGTGCCACCTGTTAAAACGCCAAGAGCCGTTTCTTGGGGGGGGGGGGAGAGTACTGTAATGTTTCTGGATTTGTTCTGTATGTTTTCATGTTTATTCTTGTTTATTACATAACATAGTTACCTGGTTTATGTTTTCCATTACAGTTCTCTATTGTCCTCCCCTGTTATGTCTGCGTCTGAATGTTTACCAGTCTAGTCACTCCCCTGTCTGCATGTCCCACTATTACGGTGGTTACGGTAGTATTCGGGTTTTCAACATTTTTTCTAAAACTCGCGATTCTTACTTCCTGCTTTTTCTTGGTAGTTAAATGTTGTAAAGCACGATTCTTACTAACTACTGCTAATCTAGGGTTTGTACAGTACTAATCCGATTAATACACTTACTGTCTGTCTAACTAACTAACTAACAATCACTTTTATTGGGTAGTTTAGAAATATTCACGTAACTAACTCACTAACGCAATCTTAGTATTTCTGCACTGTTCTGTAACTCCGCCTCCCTATGCTATCCCTGATTACTCGTTTAGTTTCAGCGAAGTGTTCGCACCTGTCTCTAACTATCACTACGTCTTCAAACTATGCAAATGTCTACTCCCTAATCCGGAGCCGTATGTTTTACATGTTTTGTTTTGTGCATCCAGTCCGCGTTTTCGTCTCCCTCCCGTTATTATGTTATTACCCTATTATGTTTCCCCACCTGTTGTCTATTTGTTTAGCCCCGCCTAGATTGTCACCTTCCCTCTTGTATTTAAACCTCATTCTCAGTATGCTTCTTTGTCAGAACGTTGATCGTAGTAAGTGCCGATTTTGTGTAAGCCTTATTTTTGAGATTCATGATAGACACCCCTTTGCCTTGACTTCTGTACCTGCCTTGCCCTCTTGTTTTGTTTGCCCATCTGATCTTCTGGTTTTTCGACGTGTTGTTTTGTATTTTTGACTACGAGTTTGTTTTTGCCCTTTTGTACCTTCGCCCTGTGATTTCCTGGATTTTGACCTCTCGCTTGTTTTTTCGACTATTCTTTTGCTTTTCGTTCTTGGCTTTGTACTGGATCTCTTGGCTTTGACCACTGAACATTAAACTATGATTTTTGGATTATCCTGTGGTCTGCGTCTGGGTTCTCTGCACCGTACATAACACTGGGCTTGGTAGACGTAGAGGGGGTCCCAGCTATAAGGTATGGTGAGGTGAGCACACCCAAGCCCATTGCTCTGAGGAAGGGGGTGGCATAGTACCTGGCAAAGGTACCAGAGGCCTTACCCACCTTCCCTGCGTTCTGGACAAGGGTGGCCAGACCCTGCACCATAATGATGTTTACAATGTCTGGGACCTTGAGGAGGGTGACTTCTTTCAGTTTTTCCCCCAGTACTCCCCCAGACAAACCGGAAAGCCATCCGGGCGATTAGCTTCCTGGTGGCTTTGTCTGGGGGAAACACCCTCCCCACATAGAGCAGAATAGGTAGGACTATTGCCTTCAAGCTTTATTAACAATAATTTCATTTTAAAATGAGGCAGACACATTTCGCCAGAATATTAACCCTACCTGAACAGGAAGTCGTACCCTCAGCATACAAAATATCATAGGAAGACAATTCATTCAATTCACTTCAATTATACAAGAATATGCTAAATATGAATTTGATGCAAATATACAACTTGGGTGGTTAGCACGGTAAAAATATTACATCAATAAACCAGGTGTGAGCAGTTTGGGGACAGGCTCTGGTGGCTTCCCATGGTCGGGCGGTGGGAGGACAGGCTTTAGCAGCTCTCCTGGGACCAGGCAGCGGGGCAGCAGGCTCTAGGGCCTCCCCTGGGATGGGCGATGGGGCAACAGCCTCTAGTAGTACCCCAAAGCCAGGCAGCAAGCAATGACGGTGGACCCGGAACCTCGGCAAGACGCACTACTGCAGCCGAGGGTGAGGCCCCTCGTCTGGAGGGCCCACAGGGGCAGGCTGCGGGGGACCCTCGTTTGGAGGGGCCACTGAAAGGCCCATCTAGAGGTCCATCAGCAATGCCCGCATTCTCCACCAATGTGAGGCAGGGCCGGGGGTGGCCACTGCTCACATGGCAGACAGACAGGAAGAGACCAAAAGTGAGGTTGGCTTAACACCGTATATTAACCAGAAAGACTAACAACAAACAATCAGCAAAAATCCAAAAACACAAAATAACCAAAATCAACAATTAGATTGATCAAGAAACAAGCAGGAAAACAGTGAGCAAAAGGTTCAACAATAACAATGAACAGAAACCAGCACTTTTCCCACATCCGTCAGTCCCAACACCCTGGCCTCTTCTGTAGCCCTCATCATGAGGTAAGTGGTCATACCTGCATGAAGGGCCGGTGCTGACTGTAATGCTAACCAAACAAACAAGAATTTATATTGTAACTAAAGAAAGAATAACTAGAAAGATCACCCTCAGCCTTTTACGCTGGCATAACTGTAATATTGTCCAAAAAAAAATCCAAAGAAGGAAAGGGAAAAGGGAGGATGGGTAGCGGCACTTTGAAGAGAAGCATCCCCACAACATGTGGCATAATGGACTAATCCAACTGACAACTGACTAATCCAATCCTGAAATCATAATATATACTTATTGGCACACAGACAGGGGCAAAAACTCATTGTATAGCTTTGCTCAATAAATGTGAATTTTTACATTTCATTCATTTCCAGGTTTTATATTCATTCATTCATTCCACAGGGTTTATATTTTTATATTCTCATATTATCAATTAATCTCCAAATGCAATTCAGAAAAAAAGTTCCAAAATACTGTCGTGTCTAGGAAACAACAGAATTCTAAGTCCAATCTCTAATTTGTAGCAAAGCAACCTCATGAGGGAAAAGACACCATGGCAGTAAGCTCTTCAGGAAAATCAGACTTTATTAGCACAAGTGCACAAAGCCAGACCAGTTCTGCAGAAGTGGACCTCGATTGCTGGTTTCACACACATTTTATACACTTCTTTCAACATAACTCCTCCTCAGAAATACCAGCTTGAATCCTGCCCCAATGATTCATCATTGTGGCAATCGCCCAAATTATAATTTTGCTTCATCTGCTGTTTTCTAAAAATAATCTGGCAATCGCCCAAATTATAATTTCGCTTCGTATGCTATTTTCTAAAAATAACTGTTTTCTTTAAACATGGCGTTTGTTTTGTCAGCTTGATCTTAAGAAAGCAATTGCTCTTATCTCATCGTACAGGCATACAGCTGTTCTGCAAACTGTCTTTGCCAAAGTTAGCCCACCCTCCCCACAAGACTCCCCGTCCTGCATGGTTCATACGTTAACTGTCCTTGACATTGATAGCCCACCCCCACAACGCCAGGCATCCTGCCCTGCAAGCAGTTTTCTAACACTGAGGAATCATAAAAAGTGAATCATGCAAAACATGGTGTTATTCGGTACTTTCCAACTTTTTTTAAGCATAAACATTATTTTATTCAATTCAGGTTATATATGGGTCACTATACTTCAAGCACAAATTAGCGGTTAATCAGTTTGAAAATATATAGGCATACTTAATCGTACTTTAACAATTTATTAATGGTGGTTTCTTGCGTTTCCATAAGCTTTTCTGTAATTTATGATATAGGTTCATTGGATTATATATTGATTATATGAGTAAATAGGCAGCATACATGTGATACACTGATTATAGGCCGCATACATATTGGTATATTTTTGGCATGAAGCTTTGAGAGTTTTGGAGGAACCAGCTTGCTGAATTCTAATGGTTTGGCGGTTTAGTCTGATTTTGAATTGTGATTGATTTGTCATACAACAGAGGAAGAACACCTTGTTCTGTGAATTTCTCCTATAATACATACAATTACAGAGTAACCATTCAGAGAGAACCGATGCCTAATGACAGAAGAATGACAGGGCTACAGCCAGCTCATTAGAAACAATGACTGCATTGGGGTGAACTGCAAAACTGTTGGCGGCCACAGTCATGTCCCAGGCATCTACTATAGCCACTTTCATGTCCTCAAACACGTTCCTCTGAGCCTGGTTCTGCATGTAGCCATACCAGTTACTGAGGTAGGTCATCATTGAGCCTAGTTCCCTGATGTTCTCCAGCTTTATAACAACACTTGCCTTGGGGCTGCGGGCGAGTAGCCGCAGAATTGCCCGGCGGATATTTTGTAGCCTTCTGATGAAAAGTTCTGGGGGGTATAATCGGAAATGCTGGCCAATTCCAATGACCACTTGAAAATCTTCCATTCCACCGTCAACTGCGATGCTGTCCAGTACTTCCGGAATGGTGACTGTTCCCTTTATGGTGACAGAGTAAGAGCCAACCCAAGGATGATAATGCCTTACAAATCGGACAGTGATGTTGCTTTGGGCATCAAAAGCCACGCTTGACTCAGCCCCTTTTTTTATAAATTTCAGGCCTGAGGAAACATAATGAATAAAGAGGACAAGTGTTAGGTACCTTTTGACCAAGTGCCACAAAGTGCTTTGCACCGTAGAAATCCAAATTCATCCGACAGGATTCAAGGATTCACGTCTGGACGAGAGACTTGTGTCAAGGAAATTGCATAATATTCAAATGTACACGTTATAATCATTCAAAAGACTCAACTGATACATAAGTCATGAATCAAGTCAAGCTGTTGCATTTTCCCCTTTGACTTCACCAAGTCATTACCTTTCAACTTTCCATCCAAATACGTAATCCACTGGCGTACAGTGGAGTCACCCAATAAGTAGAGAGTCTTTCCCTTTAAACATTTGGTCATGGCATCTTCACTGAGGAAGGGGAGTGTCTGACAGAAGGAAGAAGACCACTGGTTTAAATGATAAAATCCCCCAGGAAAAGGGGAATTCATTCCTGTTACACACTTCTCAGTTGGTCTGTGTGCACCTGAAAAGATTGAAAAAGACAGAAAAAAAAGATGGTTGAATGCACAATGGATGTCACCATGTTCAATGATATTATGGTTATGTTGATCTACACAATATGATCTTAGCGGTTAGTACTACTAATATCTTGGTAAAATACAGCATACATGCAGCACAATCTCAAAGCGCTTCACTGAGAATGGGACAATCACCGCAGCCACCACCGATAGCAGCCATTTTGAGACAGAAAGCTCACATCACACACTTGCCTTGACTGATGTGCAAAGCTCGTGTCATACATCAGTCAAGGTAGGGAGGGAGGGAACTACTGAGCCAGCTATACTCAGGGTTAGTAAAGTGGCCAGATTACTGAAGCAGATTGGGAATAGGATACCAGGGAACACCCTACTCGTTGGAGAATATGTTGGGAGATCTTCAATAACCACAGAAGGTCAGGACTTTGATTGAAGGTCTCTTCTGAAAGAAGGCATCTTGCACGTGCTTCAGCCATTCCATTAGCAAGCTATTTACTCGCTTTCAATAGTAGTGCCCCCTGTTGGCCAGTCAATTTTTGCTGGCCTCCCGCAGAAGCGCTGACGAAGTCAATACCTCCTTGTCCTGAGCCATTGTTAGCAGTTAAAGTTACAAGTTAATCCAGCTGCCAACCACTGACAAGTTTTCTTCTGAGAAATGTCAATTACATCAATGGTTCATTAATTTTTTTTATTTATTTCTCGTTTCATGAAATTTGGAAAATTCGGGAAAATGAAACAATTCGGAAAGCGTGAGCGTTAGCAAGGGAGAGAGAGAAAGCATGAACGTAAAGATTTGCGTAAAGACACGAAAAAGTGTATGCTAAACAATGAACGGGAAAACATAACATGAATCAAACTTAAACTATGACAAAACAAGAAATGAACTGTGACATGGATAAATTACGTGACAAGACAAGAATAAAAAATAAACCAAACATGAAACGTAACATGACATGACAATGAAACGTAACAAGAAATAAAACGTAAAAACGTGGCGAGACTAGACTAACATAATACGTGACAAGACAATAAAATAACTAAGACAATAACTAAACATGAAACATGACATGACAAGCATAAAACGTGACAGAACATACCAGTACAACCAAGGACTGTAACAGGCTTGAATATGTTTCTTATTTGTATTCCAGTGTTTTTCCTTCAAAAAATATGAACATGACATTGAAACATTTTAAACAAACTTTCACAGAAATCCCATGAGCTTCATTTCTTTACTCACCCACATTAGCTCAAGTTCAGCTACACCTAATAACATCAGTATCAGCAGCATCAAAAACACAAGCTTCAGGATATGACTGCGAAATGAAACACAAGCTGAAAACATATTCTAAAAGTAAACATGAAACACAGCTTGTTGCCGTTTCACAAGACTATCATGCTCTGATCAAGCAGCTACTGTGTGCTGCTAATCAACGCACTTGGAAGGAGCCCGGTGCCAGCCTGCCAGTTTGGTAGAGAGCGGAGAGAGCCGCTATCAAGACATCCCTGCTTACTATAGTTTTAGCCAAATTCCTGTTTAGTTTAGTTGGTAGTTAGTTATTTCATGACTCTTGCTTAGATTTAAACCAATGCTACTGTTTATATTCGGTGAAGCATTCCGAATTCCGTTGTTTAATTTGCGATTGTACAATGTAACGTTATTATCGTTTTTGAAAGATTTTGTTTATTAATATGACGCTTTATGCGATTTATGCACATTGTAACGTGTAGCTATAGCTTAGACGGAATTCAAACCATGTGTTGTATTTAGTATTTGTAATAAGTTGAGTGGCTACCAATGGTGTAATAACTACATGCTGGCTAACTTGCAATTTACTTGCACAAGAATGTCCGTCGGGTTCTATCAGGCAGAGTGATATGCTATTTAGGTATCGTTTGAGTATGTTTATTCCTGTACTCGTAGCTAATCCATATATAGCCAGGAAGTGGTGTGTATATGTATTATATTGCCATCTGATTTAAGAAGCCCTACACAGTTTAGGCATTATAAATGCAGTTTATATTGCTCTATGCACAATATTAAGTGTGCAAAGAGCTATGGGAATGTATAGCTTACACATTCCTGTTCACAGTTAACAATATGCTGTGAAGTAATAGAACATAAATATTAGCAACTGTTGGTGTAACCGGATATTTATACTGATTGTTGTATATTCTGTTTTCCCTCTGGACCGACGCGCCTTCTTCAAGCCCAATTACTGCCACTCCCGTATACGGCGGCCATACTCGATTCTGAACCCCATTGTTTGGTAATAATCTTTTTTTTTTCTTTTTTTTTTCTATGACCGTGACTCCGAGGCGAGTGCAATCTTTTGGGAGAGAACGGTCACACGGTGGCCCCTTGGCCTAATGGACAGATCGGCTCTGGCGGCATTAGACCAGCACATACACAACATTTTGAGTCGCAGGATGCCTTACTTGACTAATAGCTGAGCTTCCTCCTTTGTAAGACTAGGACCTGGGGACATGTAGGACTTTGTGCTGGTCAATGAGTTGCAGGGAAGGGTCTTGGGCTGGTAGCAGGTGTAATATTCTCCATCTTCCTTCTTCCTGTACTCCCAAAGGGGTCTGTCTGAGCTCAGCCGGAGGGCACACTGAGACGTCTCCTTTTTTCCCCCACTGATAAAGGTTCCCATGTACATGGCCTTACTGTAGTCATGCATCCAGTCTCTCTGGAGGATCTTAACTGACTCAGATGAGTGGATCAGCCGCACAGAGACTTGTACCTCCCCGGGCCAAAACAAGTGGAAACGCACGCGGTAGGAGCCATTGAAGAAGTCGGTGACATCTCCCGATGCGCCTGCCTTGAGGTTTGGAGAGTAGATCCGGGCCAGGATGAAATCACCGCCATAGGCTTTTGGATGGCCTGCATAGTTCCTCATCTCCACCAGCACATTCAATGTATCCCCCACACAGTAGTGAGCCCTGGGCTGCTCTAGTCTGACCAGACTGTGCTCAGCACTCGAAGAGTTATTGAAAGAGGTGAAGTTGGAGGTTGAGGGAGCCAATGCTAATGACAATATGACTTCATCAACTGTCATTTCTTTGTGAGGGGTGTTAAACTGTTCCTGCAATGACATTACAAGGGAGATTTAATTCATGAACATCTGAAATTGAAAAGCCTTTTTGAGATTTACTGTCTTGGCTGTTCATGACATTACATTGCATTAATGGTGTTTGGCAGACGCTCTTATCCAGAGCAACGCTGACAGACCCTAGAGGGAAAGCAGATCATTTTGAAAGGAACCTGAAATATAACTTCCACCCCACCCCATAACCTAAATATAATTATCATCCTCAAAATCCCTTTCATTCTCTTTCTATTTTCAAAGTGAAAGCATGAATTTCTTTTTTCAGAATGAATGAAAACTAGTAATATAATCTCATGTAATGACATCTTTTAAAAGAGTAATAAACCCTAAATCACTTTTTTTAGTTGTCTCCGTTTTATAGAGAACATTAATACTATTGTTTAAAAAACCTTTTTTTTTTTTATTAAGCCGTGTCACCCCACCGGACCACCGTTTTGTGTAAAAAAAGAGCAACCTAGAATGAAAAGTTTCGTTCGAGCCAGCCTCAATCCGGGACATGGCCGCAGGTTGAAAACCGGCATCGACGTAAGCAAATTAACTCCCTAACTCCGCCCCTCTTGTTGATCGATGGGTAGGACTATTGATTCAGCCGGCACGCCCACAAAAGTCATAACCTCTCCGGGCTCAAGCCCCGAAGCGGAAAGTTTGCTGGCGGTGTTTCCATACGAAATGAACGAAGCGGTCATTTACAAGTCTTTAATGTAGTCATGAGGATAATAAAATCCCCCCCCCCAACTGACTTTGCTGCCTTTTTCCAAATGGCATCTTTTAAAACTGTGCAGTGAGCGGAGACTTGGCAAAACGATGGAGTTTCATTTAAGCGTTATGGAACGAGAACCTGTGGAATATCGTGGATAGTGGCACAGCTAGCGGGGTGGTTAGGCACGACGCGAAGCCCTTTAAATTAATGTAATGTGGTAAACAGTGCTCTCTAATGGTACATTTATGTCGTATTTACTATTCTGGCCTCCTTTCTTCATTCACGTTAGTAAGAATCAGTTGCATTTTACAAGTTTCCCCCCCCTCTATCAGCTATACAACTGGTAAAAAAGCATATTAGACATTCTCTTGCAAACTGTGCATTGAATTACATTGACGAAGCAGTAACAAGACATGAATTTAAATAGATTATAGATGTTTTGGAACATTGGAAGAATGCTAATCCATCCATCCATCCATCCATCATCACCCGCTTATCCGGAGTCGGGTCGCGGGGGCAGTAGGCAAAGCCGGGTATTCCAGGCGTCCCTCTCCCCAGCAACGCATTCTAGCTCTTCCTGGGGGATCCCGAGGCGTTCCCTGGCCAGGAGAGATATATAATCTCTCCAGCGGGCTCTGGGTCTCCCTCGGGGTCTCCGCCCAGTTGGACGAGCCCGGAAAACCTCCAAAGGGAGGCGCCCGGGAGGCATCCTGATCAGATGCCCGAACCACCTCAATTGGCTCCGTTCGACGCGAAGGAGCAGCGGCTCTACTCCGAGCTCCCTCCGGATGTCCGAGCTCCTCACCCTATCTCTAAGGCTGAGCCCGGCCACCCTACAGAGGAAGCTCATTTCGGCCGCTTGTATACGCGATATCGTTCTTTCGGTCACTACCCAAAGCTTGTGACCATAGGTGAGGGTTGGGACGTAGATCGACCAGTAAATCGAGAGCTTCGCCTTCCGGCTCAGCTCCTTCTTCACCACAACGGTCCGGTGCAACACCCGCATTACTGCTGATGCTGCACCGATCCGCCTGTCGATCTCACGCTCCCTTCTACCCTCACTCGTGAACAAGACCCCGAGATACTTGAACTCTTGGGGCAAAGACGCGTTCCCAACCCGGAGGGAGCAATCCACCGTTTTCCGGCAGAGAACCATAGCCTCGGACTTGGAGGTGCTGACTCTCATCCCAGCCGCTTCACACTCGGCTGCAAACCGCTCCAGTGCGTGCTGAAGGTCACGGTCCGATGAAGCCAGCAGAACCACATCATCCGCAAAAAGCAGAGATGCGATTCTGAGGTGACCAAACCGGACACTCTCCTCACCTCGGCTGCGCCTTGAGATCCTGTCCATGAATACCACAAACAGGACCGGTGACAAGGGGCAACCTTGGCGGAGTCCAACACCCACCGGAAACGTGCTTGACTTTGTGCCGAGAATGCGGACACAGCTCTCACTTTGGTTATACAGGGACCTGATGGCTCGTAACAACGGCCCCGGTACCCCATACTCCCGCAGTACACCCCACAGGGTTCCCCAGGGGACACGGTCGAAAGCCTTCTCCAAGTCCACAAAGCACATGTGGACTGGATGGGCAAACTCCCATGACCCCGCCAGCAACCCTGCCAAGGTAACGAGCTGGTCCACTGTTCCACGGCCAGGACGGAAGCCACATTGCTCCTCCTGAATCCGAGGTTCGACCATCGGTCGGAGCCTCCTTTCCAGTACCCTAGAGTAAGCTTTCCCAGGGAGGCTGAGGAGTGTGATACCCCGGTAATTGGAGCACACCCTCCGGTCCCCCTTCTTGAAAATGGGGACCACCACCCCGGTCTGCCACTCTACAGGTACTGTCCCCGACCTCCACGCGACACTGAAGAGGCGTGTCAGCCAAGACAGCCCAACAATGTCCAGAGCCTTCAGCATCTCAGGGCGAATCTCATCTACACCCGGCGACTTGCCACTGAGGAGCTTTTTGACTACCTCAGCAACTTCCGCCAGGGATATAGGTGCAGATTCCCCCGAGTCTTCAGGATCTGCCTGTTCCACAGAGGACGTGTTGTTCGGGTTCAGGAGCTCCTCGAAGTGCTCTTTCCACCACCCGACAATATCCCCAGTCCGGGTCAGCAGTTCTCCCCTGCTGAAAACAGCCTGAGACAAGCCCTGCTTTCCCTTTCTGAGTCGTCGGATGGTTTGCCAGAACTTCCTCGAGGCCAACCGAAAGTCCTTCTCCATAGCCTCCCCGAACTCCTCCCATACCCGGGTTTTTGCTTCAGCGACCGCCGAAGCTGCAGCCCTTCTGGCCACCCGGTACCTGTCTGCTGCTTCAGGGGACCCCCGGGCCAGCCAAGCCTGAAAGGCCTCCTTCTTCAGCTTGACGGCCTCCCTCACCGCTGGTGTCCACCAGCGGGTTCTTGGATTGCCGCCCCGACAGGCACCGATGACCTTCTGGCCACAGCTCCTGCATGCCGCCTCTGCAATGGAGGCTTTGAACATGGCCCACTCGGACTCCATGTCCCCAGCTTCCCCCAGGATGCGTGAGAAGTTCTTCCGGAAGTGGGAGTTGAAGACCTCGCGAACAGGGGCCTCCGCCAGACGTTCCCAGTTCACCCTCACTACACATTTGGGTTTACCGGGTCTGTCAGGCAGCCTCCCCGGCCACTTGATCCAACTCACCACCAGGTGGTGATCAGTTGACAGCTCTGCTCCTCTCTTCACCCGAGTGTCCAAGACATACGGCCGCAGGTCTGATGATACGACCACGAAGTCGATCATCGATCTTTGGCCTAAGGTGCTCTGGTACCAAGTACACTTATGAGCTACCCTATGCTCGAACATGGTGTTTGTTATCGACAATCCATGACCAGCACAGAAGTCCAATAACAAAACACCGCTTGGGTTCAGATCAGGCAGGCCGTTCCTCCCAATCACCCCCCTCCAGGTTTCTCCGTCATTGCCCACGTGAGCGTTGAAGTCGCCCAGCAGAACTATGGAGTCTCCGGGTGGCACCCTTTCCAGGATGCCGCCCAGTGACTCCAAGAAGGCTGGATACTCTGAACTGCCATTTGGTGCATAAGCACAAATGACAGTCAGAGCCTTCCCCCCAGCGACACGTAGTCGCAGAGAGGCGACCCTCTCGTTCCCCGGGTGGAACTCCAACACAGTGGCGCTCAGCCGGTGGCTTGTGAGTATCCCCACACCCGCCCGGCGCCTCTCACCTTGAGCAACTCCAGAAAAGAACAGAGTCCAGCCCCTCTCCAGGAGTTTGGTTCCGGAACCAGTACTGTGCGTGGAGGTGAGCCCAACTATATCTAGTTGGTACCGCTCCGCCTCCCGCACTAGCTCCGGTTCCTTTCCCACCAGAGAGGTGACGTTCCACGTCCCCAGAACCAGTCTGCGACGCCAAGGATCAGCACGCCCGGATCCCCGCCTTTGCCTACTGCCCGTTGGACAAAGCACCCGACTCCGATGCCGACCCCTGCAGGTGGTGAGCCCACAGGGCGGCGACCCCACGTGACCAGTTCGGGCTGTGCCCGGCCAGGCCCCATGGGATAAGGCCCGGCCACCAGACGCTCGCCGACGAGCTCCCCTCCCGGGTCTGGCTCCAGCAGGGGGCCCCGGTTTCCCTTTTCCGGGCGAGGTAACTGGGTCTTTGTGTGGCCGTATCATGGGAGTCTTTGAAAATGCAAATCAAGAATGCTAATCAAGTGTTTTGAAATTATCAGTTTTTTGTTGTTGTTGTTCAGTACTTATAAAAATGTTTTTGGATACAATAGCACAATTTTACTGATGGTGACCTACATTGGCATGGTTGCCATCTTCAAGCGCGGACTGAAGACGCACCTCTTCAAGATGCACCTCTCCCTGTCCCTCCCTACCTCCCTGTTAAACCTTAATTGTTGTCTTTACCTGTGTTTTTTGCTTGTGTATTAGGATGATATCTTTGCTGGTTTTGTTTGGCTAGGTGAGCAGTTTATTTCTGTGTGTTGCGGTATTACAATTTATAAAAATAATAATAATTCAAAGAATATACACACTGGTCCTTATCTTTGTTGTACAGGTAGCAGTCGAAATTGTACTTCCCTCGAGGGTCTTTCAGCGCACTTATCCCTGGTATGGGTATGCACTTTGCACTTTGTTGTCCATCGCTCTGGATAAGAGCGTCTGCCAAATGCCATTAATGTAATGTAATGCCCCTCATCTATCAAATTGCCATTTGAGCAACAGGACTTTTAAATGTGACAAACACCACTCTCATGCATGCCAAGTGTGGATTATGGAAGTGACAATAAAAACTGATTCTGATTCTGATTCTGAGGACTGCTACAAGTAATGGGTGTGTAACCATTTAACGAGTTGCTGCCAAATGATTGGCTGATTTTTGAATTTTCAGGCGAGTGCACAGATATACACTGAGTGTATATAATATAGCCTGTCCTACAAGCATGATACATACTCTGTGTATGGCCCCACCTCCCAAAAAATGGCCCCTTGTGTTATGTTCCTGTGTTCTGTCTGTTAGTTTATCATTGTTTATCATCATTATTCTTGTAAATTATTATTTTTCATATTCATGTCTGGTGTTCTATTTATATTCATTAGTCTTTGCACTTGTCTTCCCCTGTGATGTCTGAGTCTGAATGTTTACTAGCCCAGTCACTCCCCTGTCTGTGTGGCCCACTATTCGGGTGTTTACGGTACCTTCCTTCCAATCTTGCATCCCTTACTAGTTACTAGTTTTGGGTATTTGTAATTTAAATCACTTAACTAACTTACTAACGCATCTCCAGTTTCTATTCTGTGCTGTATCTCCGCCTCCTTATTCTATCACTGATTACTTGCTTAGTTTCAGCAAAGTATTAGCACCTGTCTCTCTGTATCTCTGCATTTCCTGATTCTCTGCAATTGTCTACTCCCTAGTCCGGAGCCGTTTGTATTACATGTGTGTCTTTGTGAATCCAGTCCACGTTTTCGTTCCCCCCTTGTGATTGTGCTATTACCCTTTCATGTGTCTCACCTGATGTTTATTTGTTAGATCGCCCTCACTCCCATGCCCCGCCTAGTTTGTCTCATTCCCCTGTGTATTTATTCCTGTCCTTTTCAGTTGCACCTGGCTAGTTTGCCTTGTCCTGTTTTCTGAGTCCCGAGCCCTTTATTCCTTCCCCCAGTTCTAGCCTCCTTGTTTCCTTGCCCTTGCCCTTGCCCTTCTTTGGTTGTTGTGGATATCGGTACCTCTGCCTTGTTGGACTGACCCCCTGGTTTTTGACCTTGGCCTGTCTTGTCTGCCCCTGCTTTTGCAATTAAACCTGCCATTTTTTCTGCACCGGTTTCTGCTTTTGGTTCTTCTGTTCCCCCCGGCATATCACCTTGTATATAAAAAAAAGCTACTGCACAGGGACACAATCTTCCCTGCCAAACAACCCCCTACCCCCAAGTCCACCATTGCAGTCTCTCCCTGATGCACAAATGCTATCCCCCCATGTCTTTTATTACATTACATTATTGGCATTTGGCAGACGGTCTTATCCAGAGCGACGTACAACAAAGTGCATACCCATAACCAGGGATAAGTTCGCTGAAAGACCCTAGAGGGAAGTACAATTTCAACTGCTACCTGTACAACAAAGATTTTTGAACAAAGAAACAAACAAACAGAGCAAAAGTGACCAAAGTTAACTATCCAAACACTGCTTACCTAGCCAACTAAAAATACCGATACACAAAGCAAGTCACGGAGACAACAATTAAGGTTCACAGGGAGGTAGGGAGGGATGGGGAGAGGTGCTGCTTGAAGAGGTGTGTCTCCAGCTTGCGCTTGAAGGTGGGGAGAGTCTTATTTCAGGGGGAGGGCCCCAACACTGGTACAAAATGCTTCTGAAAATTCTGAAATCCTAACATGGACAATGAACTGGCACCATAAATCCATGAGAAATGAAATTGCTGTTACCCATATTGATGTCCATCCGTATTGTTTGCAAAGATACATAGAGAAAAAAAAAATAGCACAAATGAATATTACTTTCTTTCTTGAATATTTGCATGCCTGTTTTCCAACACAATGCATTTCAGCTGATGGAAGGTCTGGTGCTGTGCTCTGCGGACAAATGAATACAATTTAGATTATTATAGACTTTATAGACATTGTAGACTCAATAAGTGCTAGAAATATAGTATGTGTGGCCTCAAATCCTTTCTCTATGGTGAAGCAGCAATATGAGAACTTGTCCACATGGCCTACTCAATGCTGGAGCCCAGAATTGTACAATTTCAACTTTTTCCCCACACTCTATTGTGTCATGTGCTGTAATATCACATTCTAACTTCACAGTCAATGTTTATGACTTAATCATTTAGAATCTACCCTCTGGCATATTACTTAACCTCTCGGCCCAGGGTTTTTTTTTCATTCATTCCTTTTTTTCAGCCTGCAATTTTCAATCACTTTGCAAACAGGATATACTGCTTGTAAGCTACCTTAGTCCTCCCTCCTGATTTCCCCCGCCCCTCCTTTCTGATATCCCTATCCTTGTCTAACCCCCCCCCAAAAAAAAAAAAATAGATAAATAAAATTTGCTACGACTATGTTTCGAACAGCATTCCATGTGTATTTTCCTAGTTCTGGATGTGATGCTTTGACTTATGGTAGAACCTATGCACTTGAAAGTCGCTTTGGATTAAAAGTGTCTGCCAAATGACAAAAATGTAAATGTAAATGTAAATGTAAGCGTTAAAAGGTTCTGTCTGCATAACCTATTTTAATAGGCCATTGCTTTAACGACAGCAGTTCCTTTTTTTGTAATGTGTGTGTGGTAAAACAAATGTGGGACATCACCTTCTCCACATTTTCTAAATCCACATATTACAAGAAATAAGGTAATGTCAGTCTCCTTTTCACAAGTGAACAGCGGACCAAATGCATAATAGTTTCTCATTCTAAAAATGTGCTCACTCGGAGAAACGTTGCGAGAATGTCCATTGTTTCAAATTTATCTGGATATTAGAAAAACAATGCAGAATGCTCATTTTTGGTGGTATTGTCTTCACATTTCAAAGGAGATTTGTCCAGTGTGAGTCCTAGGCTTTTGCCTGCATCCGAGGTGGGATTTGAACCCTGCCTGTCACTCGTCCAAAGATTTGTTGGACAAACTATTTGATCTTTCCAAAATTTCTAGACTTTGTCAAGCAACATGTACTCAATAAATACATACAATTTTCTTCTGGTTTCATTTGGATTGATTTGATTAGGTGATGACATATCTTTTGGGGTCACACATGAACCCAGTCAAAGGCAACACATTCTGACAATGCCACTGGATAAAGGAATCTTTATAAGAATCCAGATTTCTGTGGGGATGAGATATCAAGTGATACATACCCACAAATTTCTTTGGCAGTTAAAAGAAAGTTCCAAGTTCAAATTATTATATATATGTGTTTAATGAGTAGTAGTAGTAATTATTTTATTTATTTATGTGAGTTGGAGTGATGACTGTCCATCATGTGTGTCCATCAGTGTGTTTCTAAGCACACAAGCTACAATAATCAATCAAAAACAGAAAATCTTTTGAGTGAGAAAAAAACTTCCACTTTCACTGTGTTTGGGCTTCTGTGACATTGTTTCAGTAATATTTGGAGCAATTCTGACTCTTGGAAAACAAACCCCAAAGGGTTACCTGTCAGAAGAGACCAGGGTTATGCCTGTAGTCAGGGCACAAGAATAGTTACTTTTATTTTGGGTATGTGATTTTTAAGCTTGAGTGAAGAAAAGGGTTGATACTTAAGGGGTTAATCACATGTATAGAATAATTTCATTTTTATTTGTATTGCTTCTTCAAATTAGATGTGGAATCATTTGAAGCAGAGAGTTATTTCACTGCAGGTACATTTATAGTACCCTTTAAAAACAAAGGACTGATTTTATTAACATGAGGTAGATTTTGATTATGATGCATTGTGTTTAGCCTTATTAGCTGCAGGCTGGGAGCACTATTTAACGATAGTTGAGAGGCACACCCTTGAGTAGACATTATACAGACTAATATAAAGGAGAGAGACAATTGAGTAACTGATGGCAAATTATTACAGGACAGTGTCGTGTGTGTCTTTATGTGTAGGAGCCATTTTACATCTCATACATTTCCCTGTGTCTAAATGTGCTACACAACTAAAGCATGACATATATCAACCTATAGCGTTTAATCAACCACAACACCTGATGGACAGTCATCACTCCAACTCACCTAAATAAATAAAATAATTTTAAACTACTACTCATTAAACACATATATATAATAATTTTTATTTGGAACTTTCTTTTAACTGCCAAAGAAATTTGTGGGTATGTATCACTTGATATCTCATCCCCACAGAAATCTGGATTCTTATGAAGATTCCTTTATCCAGTGGCATTGTCAGAATGTGTTGCCTTTGACTGGGTTCATGTGTGACCCCAAAAGATATGTCATCACCAAATCAAATCAATCCAAATGAAACCAGAAGAAAATTGTATGTATTTATTGAGTACATGTTGCTTGACAAAGTCGAGAAATTTTGGAAGGATCAAATAGTTTGTCCAACAAATCTTTGGACGAGTGACAGGCAGGGTTCAAATCCCACCTCGATGCAGGCAAAAGCCTAGGACTCTGGGAACGTGGGTTGCACTAACTCTAGAATTTACTTATGGAATTTACACATGTATGAGCGTAGTAATGTGATGCCACCATAGATCTAATTCCCTATATTTTATTCACATTTTCCTAACCAAATTGATTACCCTCTGTTACATAATGTCAGAGATATCAAACTTTGAATCTTTTAATAATTGTTTGAATTCAAATGTATGGTCACCTGATCCTCAAGGGTCAACAACAGTAGCAGTAATTCCTTGAAAACACTAACAGCAGATAATCCACAGTATATACCAATCATACTAAGCAAATGGCAAAAGTTTTGGTATTGTTAGATCAAACTTGTTTGCACTCTGTATTCTGAACCAGTTCAGATATGTTCCAACATCATGAGAAAACTAGTTTATACTTTTTTTTTAATATTCTGTCAAAAATAAAGAATTAAGAAATTATTTATGTGAAAACCGAAAGACAAGCAAAAGACATAATACAGGAGTACTCACCTGCCCCGGCCTTTCCATGGATTTAATAACTTCCTTTTACTTTTCCATCTATTGCACTTAACAATACTACTTGAATTACACTATTCTGATCAACAGAATTTTCTGGGAGTGGATCAATGGTAAGTCAATAAAAGTAATACACTCACATCCAATAGTAAACCTTCAGTAAGTGCAGACAAGGAGCAAGGAAAAATTAAGTGAGAATTAGCTAATTGTTTCAAAGGATTCCAGATCTAATTTCAAGAAACATTTGGAGGTGGTGTGTTTGTGTGAGGGTGTCAGCTTGTCAGTTCTGCACAATGATTTACAGAGTTCTTTCACTGCAGGCAAGCAAGTAGATACATTCTGATATTGACACATCCTGCTTCGCAATATTTGAGAAAGGCAGCCGCAGGCTGTAATCACAGTAATCTTTGAAATAAAAGCATATAGTTGTCCCTGTTTGAACATAAAATATAGATCATTATCCAGGTTGCTTATTATATGCAGCCTTTTGTTCCCCATTTTTATGACGTCAATAATTCTGGAGCGCACTGTATGCAGTATAAAAATATAACAAGCTTTATTAACAATAATTTCAGCAGTTTTGTTTAAAATGAGGCAGACACATTTCGCCAGAATATTAACCCTACCTGAACAGGAAGTCGTACCCTCAGCAAACAAAATATCATAGGAAGACAATTCAGTCAATTCACTTCAATTATACAAGAATATCATTCATTCATTCATTATCCCAACACGCTTATCCTGAACAGGGTCGCAGGGGGGCTGGAGCCTATCCCAGCATACATTGGGCTAAAGGCAGGAATACACCCTGGACAGGTCGCCAGTCCATCGCAGGGCACACACACCATTCACTCACCCACTCATACCTATGGGCAATTTAGACTCTCCAATCACCCTAACCTGCATGTCTTTGGACTGTGGGAGGCCCCGGATGACGGGGATTCAAACCCAGGACCCACTGCACCATCCATGCCGCCTATACAAGAATATGCTCAACATAAATTTGATGCAAATATACAACTTGGGTGGTTAGCACGGTAAAAATATTACATCAATAAACCAGGTGTGAGCAGTTTGGGGACAGGCTCTGGAGGCTCCCCATGGTCGGGTGGTGGGAGGACAGGCTTTAGCAGCTCTCCTGGGACCAGGCAGCGGGGCAGCAGGCTCTAGGGCCTCCCCTGGGCTGGGCAGTGGGGCAACAGCCTCTAGTAGTACCCCGAAGCCAGGCAGCAAGCAATGATGGTGGACCCGGAACCTCGGCAAGACGCACTACTGCAGCCGAGGGTGAGGCCTCCTCGTCTGGAGGGCCCACAGGGGCAGGCTGCGGGGCACCCTCGTTTGGAGGGGCCACTGAAAGGCGCATGTAGAGGTCCATCAGGGGGCGCTATGCCCGTATTCTCCAGCAATGTGAGACAGGGCCGGGGGTGGCCACTGCTCACATGGCAGACAGACAGGAAGAGATCAAAAGTGGGATTGGCTTAACACGGTTTATTAACCAGAAAGACTAACAACAAACAATCGGCAAAAATCCTTCAAACACAAAATAACCAAAAAAACAACAATTAGGTTGATCAAGAAACAAGCAGGAAAACAGTGAGCAAAAGGTTCAACAAAAACTATGAACAGAAACCAGCACTTTTCCCACGTCCGTCAGTCCCAACACCCTGGCCTCTTCTGTAGCCCTCATCATGAGGTAAGTGGTCATACCTGCATGAAGGGCCGGTGCTGACTGTAATGCTAACCAAACAAACAAGAATTTATATTGTCACTAAAGAAAGAATAACTAGAAAGATCACCCTCAGCCTTTTACACTGGCATAACTGTAATATTGTCCAAAAGAAAATCCAAAGAAGGAAAGGGAAAAGGGAGGATGGTGTGGTGCCTCGGGGTGGATCCTGAGGTGCCGAGGGTGGGCACAGCTAGAAACCAACACAGGAGATCGCAGATGTCAGAAAAAATATTTCTTTTTATTTTTTTCTGTGTTTTTTTTTTTTCAGGGTATCGGGGATAGCGCCCCCCCTCAGGGCAAGGGTAGGGGAAAACGGGAGAAATAAAAGGGGCCGTTTAGGCAAAAAATAAACGAAGGTTCTTCCCAGACCGGGGTATTTTCCAGGGCTTCCTCCCTCCTCCCCTCTTCGGCCGCGTCAGGGCTGGCGGGAAACACAAAGACAGGGGGTAAATAGGAAGGGATTCTCTCTGGCTCACGTGACCGGCGTCCGTTCCAGGTCTTTGGTGTTGCCGTCCGTAAAGGTGGGGTCTCCTTCAGGGTCAGCATGGCAGGGCATGGCAGGGCATGGCAGGGCATGGCAGGGCAGGGCAGGGCAGGGCAGGGCAGGGCAGGGCAGGGCAGGGCAGGGCATGGCAGGGCAGGGCATGGCAGGGCGTTGCAGGTCCTTCCTCTCTCTGCTTTCCACGCTCTCTCACGCTCAGGAATGGCACCGACTGACTCTGGCTGCAGCCTCGACCGCGCCTTAAATCCCCTTCCCTGCTCATTAGGAAAAGAGGCTGCAGCTGAATCAGTGATTTTCCACTCTGCTCACCCACGTGTGCTGTCCGGGGTCCTGGACTGCAGGTAGAGGGATCTCTCTCCAAGGTGCTGATCTCCCGACCACCTCTTTAGGCAGATATACTCCTTCGCACACCTCTCCCAATGCGTGACGTCTGCGCAGTTGACCTGCACGGGCCCCTCCAGGGTTCTCCACCCACGTGGCGCAACCTGCAGTAGCAGGGGTGCCACAATGGGTAGCGGCACTTTGAAGAGAAGCATCCCCATAACATGTGGCATAATGGACTAATCCAACTGACAATGACTATTCCAATCCTGAAATCATAATATATACTTATTGGCACACAGGCAGGGGCAAAAACTCATTGTATAGCTTTGCTCAATAAATGTGAATTTTTACACCTGTATTCATTTCCAGCTGCCAAATCACAGGGTTTATATTTTTATATTCTCATATTATCAATTCATCTCCAAATGCAATTCATAAAAAAAGTTCCCGAATACATACAATTACAGAGAAACCATTCAGAGAGAACCGATGCCTAATGACAGAAGAATGACAGGGCCACAGCCAGCTCATTAGAAACAATGACTGCATTGGGGTGAACTGCAAAACTGTTGGTGGCCACAGTCATGTCCCAGGCATCTACTATAGCCACTTTCATGTCCGCAAACACGTTCCTCTGAGCCTGGTTCTGCATGTAGCCATACCAGTTACTGAGGTGGGTCATCATTGAGCCTAGTTCCCTGATGTTCTCCAGCTTTATAACAACACTTGCCTTGGGGCTGCGGGCGAGTAGCCGCAGAATTGCCCTGCGGATATTTTGTAGCCTTCTGATGAAAAGTTCTGGGGGGTAAAATCGGAAATGCTGGCCAATTCCAATGACCACTTGAACATCTTCCATCCCACCGCCAACTGCGATGCTGTCCAGTACTTCCGGAATGGTGACTGTTCCCTTTATGGTGACAGAGCGAGAGCCAACCCAAGGATGATAATGCCTTACCCATCGGACAGTGATGTTGCTATGGGCATCAAAAGCCACTCTTGACTCAGCCCCATTTTTTATTAATTTCAGGCCTAAGGAAACATAATGAATAAAGAGGACAAGTGTAAGGTACCTTTTGACCAAGTGCCACATAGTGCTTTGCACCGTAGAAATCCAAATTCATCCGACAGGATTCAAGGAGTCACGTCTGGACTAGAGACTTGTGTTAAGGAAATTGCATAACATTCAAATGTACACTGTTATAATCATTCAAAAGACTCAACTGATACATAAGCCAAGCTGTTGCATTTTCCCCTTTGACTTCACCAAGTCATTACCTTTCAGCTTTCTTCCCAAATACTCAATCCACTGGCGTACAGTGGAGTCACCCAATATGTAGAGGGTCTTTCCCTTTAAACATTTGGTAATGGCATCTTCACTGAGGAAAGGCAGTGTCTGACAGAAGGAAGAAGACCACTGGTTTAAATGATAAAATCCCCCAGGAAAAGGGGAATTCATTCCTGTTACACACTTCTCAGTTGGTCTGTGTGCACCTGAAAAGATTGAAAAAGACAGAAAAAAAGAGATGGTTGAATGCACATTGGATGTCACCATGTTCAATGATATTATGGTTATGTTGATCTACACAATATCATCTTAGCAGTTAGTACTACTAATATCTTGGTAAAATACAGCATACATGCAGCACAATCTCAAAGCGCTTCACTGAGAATGGGACAATCACCGCAGCCACCACTGATAGCAGCCATTTTGAGACAGAAAGCTCACATCACACACTTGCCTTGACTGATGTGCGAAAGCTCATATCATACATCAGTCAAGGTAGGGAGGGAGGGAACTACTGAGCCAGCTATACTCAGGGTTAGTAAAGTGGCCAGATTACTGAAGCAGATTAGGAATAGGATACCAGGGAAGACTCTACTCGTTGGAAAATATGTTGGGAGATGTTCAATAACCACAGAAGGTCAGGACTTTGGTTTAAGGTCTCTTCTGAAAGAAGGCATCTTGCATGTGCTTCAGTCATTCCATTGGCAAGCTATTTACTCGCTTTCAATAGTAGTGCCCCCTGCTGGCCAATCAATTTTTGCTGGCCTCAAGAAGTCAATACTTCCTTGTTCTGAGCCATTGTTAGCAGATAAGTTACAAGTTAGTTTTCTTCTGAGAAATATTTTTTTTTATTTCCCGTTTCATGAAATTTGAATTTTAGGGAGCCACCTTGGAATGACCCTCACAAATAAAAAGGAACATGAGATGGGTGCGTGGGGGTTGGACTCAGACAAAGATGTGAAAGTCCCGTCAGGGCTTTATTAACGGATTGTCCAATGAGCGTAGTCGAAAATAAGCAAAGTTCTTACACAGAAAATCCAGCCAAAACCAATGTACAGTACTGAGGGAGAAGGCAGTCTCGCAATCGGTACAGCATGTAAAAAGTCCAGTAACCATCAAAGCTGTCAGCGGGGCAGTAGTGCAAACGGACGGTAGGCAGGCTCGGAGTCGAAGGCGATGGAAGAGTCAAGACCGAAGATCGTTAGGAATAAACCTATCCTGACCCAGCGTTAGTAAATTAGTAAATGACATGAACGTGAAACGTAAACATGAACACATGGTTAGAATGTAAGTATTACCCAATCCTGATCTAACATTAGTAGTAAGTAGACACGGGAAAATGAAACAATTCGGGAAGCGTGAGCGATAGCAAGGGAGAGAGAGAAAGCATGAACGCAAGGTTTGCGGAAGAAGTGACAAGACAAGACTAAAAAATAAATCGTAACAAGAACTAAACATGAAACGTAACATGATATGACAATGAACGTAACAAGAAATAAAACATAAAAACGTGGCGAGACTAGACTAACATAATACGTGACATGACAATAAAATAACTAACACAATAACTAAACATGAAACATGACATGACAAGCATAAAACGTGACAGAACATACCAGTACAACCAAGGACCGTAACAGGCTTGAATATGTTTCTTATTTGTATTCCAGTGTTTTTCCTTCAAAAAATATGAACATGACATTGAAACATTTCAAACAAACTTTCACAGAAATCCCATGAGCTTCATTTCTTAACTCACCCACATTAGCTCAAGTTCAGCTACACCTAATAACATCAGTATCAGCAGCAGCAAAAACACAAGCTTCAGGATAGAACTGCGCTAACATATGCTGAAAACATATTCTAAAAGTAAACATTTTATTTCAAGAAAAACATGTTGGTAGATAAAAAAAGAAGTTCCATGCTTCTTATTCAGGCCACATTTTTATTTTTATTTTATTATTTGTTTGGCTCTGTGCTGCAGCACATTTGAAATTGATTTGAAATAAAACGATGAACATGACATCTCAGTGCCGACTGTTACCGCTGATCCATATTGGGTGATCTGTGCAGGAATTACAACCTCTATTTTTCATGTGATGTACCCGCCATCATTGCCTCCCCCTTGTCCAGTAATGATATTGGTCGAACGATTTTACTTGTATGCCAGTTACAATTCTACTTGATTTCTACAAGTCTGTGATTTGTTTTATGGAAAAGCGATTAGGAGGTTGATACAATGCATATCTTACTCCATCACTGTGCTAGGAGTTCGCTAGCCACCTACTAGCCAGCAAGTAGCCTATTGCTGCAGCCAAAAACTGAATAAAGTTTAACCGTTGTTCAAGAGGCTCTAATGAGTAAGACTTTATTTGAGCTTGTTGCCGTTTCACAAGACTATCATGCTCTGATCATGCAAGCCGTTATCAAGACATCCCTGTTTACTATTGTTTTAGTTGGTAGTTAGTTATTTAGTTAGTCGTGTGCGTAACTGAATAAAAGTAAGTACGCATTTCTCATGACTCTTGCTTAGTTTTAAACCAACTACTGTTTATATTCGGTGAAGCATTCCGAATGCCGTTGTTTAATTTGCGATTGTACAACGTGACGTTATTATCGTTATTGAGAGATTTTGTTTATTAATATGACGCTTTTTGCGATTTATGCACATTGTAACGTGTAGCTATAGTTTAGACGGAATTCAAACCATCTGTTGTATTTAGTATTTGTAATAAGTTGAGTGGCTACCAATGGTGTAATAACTACATGCTGGCTAACTTGCAATTTACTTGCACAAGAATGTCCGTCGGTTTCTATAAGGCAGAGTGATATGCTATTTAGGTATCGTTTGAGTATGTTTATTCCTGTACTCGTTGCTAACCGATATATAGCCAGGAAATGGTGTCTATATGTATTATATTGCCATTTGATTTAAGAAGCCCTACACAGTTTAGGCATTATAAATGCAGTTTATTTTGGTCTTGCCATTGCAACAATATTAATTGTGCATAGAGTTATGGGAATGTATAGTTTACACATTCCTGTTCACAGTTAACTATATGCTGTGAAGTAATAGAACATAAATATTAGCAACTGTTGGTGTAACCGGATATTTATACTGATTGTTGTATATTCTGTGTTCCTCTGGACCACACACTCCTGCCGGAATGACACGGACGCGCCTTCCTCAAGCCCAATTATTGCAACAATTACTGTTTGTTTTCTTCTGTGACCGTGACTCCGAGGCGAGTGCAATATTTTGGGGGAGAACGGTCACACGGTGGCCCCTTGGCCTAATGGACAGATTGGCTCTTGTGGCGTTAGACTAGCACACACACAACATTTTGAGTCGCAGATGCCTTACTTGGCTAACAGCTGAGCTTCCTCTTTTGTAAGACTAGGACCTGGAGACATGTAGGACTTTGTGATGGTCAATGAGTTGCAGGGAAGGGTCTTGGGCTGGTAGCAGGCATAATATTCTCCATCTTCCTTCTTCCTGTACTCACAAAGGGGTCTGTCTGAGCTCAGCCGGAGGGCACACTGAGACGTCTCCTTTTTTCCCGCACTGATAAAGGTTCCCATGTGCGTGGCCTTACTGTAGTCATGCATCCAGTCTCTCTGGAGGATCTTAACTGACTCAGATGAGTGGATCAGCCGCACAGAGACTTGCACCTCTCCGGACCAAAACAAGTGGAAACGCACGCGGTAGGAGCCATTGAAGAAGTCGGTGACATCTCCCGATGCGCCTGCCTTGAGGTTTGGAGAGTAGATCCGGGCCAGGATGAAATCACCGCCATTGGCTTTTGGATGGCCTGCATAGTTCCTCATCTCCACCAGCACATTCAATGTATCCCCCACACAGTAGTGAGCCCTGGGCTGCTCTAGTCTGACCACACTGTGCTCAGCACTGGAAGAGTTATTGAAAGAGGTGAAGTTGGAGGTTGAGGGAGCCCATGCTAATGACAATATGACTTCATCAACTGTCATTTCTTTGTGAGGGGTGTTGAATTGTTCCTGCAATGACATTACAAGGGAGATTTAATTCATGAACATCTGAAATTGAAAAGCCTTTTTGAGATTTACTGTCTTGGCTGTTCATGACATTACATTGCATTAATGGCGTTTGGCAGACGCTCTTATCCAGAGCAATGCTAGGGATAAGTGTGCTGACAGACCCTAGAGGTAAAGCAGATAATAATTTTGAAAGGAACCTGAAACATAACTTGCACCCCACCCCATAACCTAAATATAATAATCATCCTCAAAATCCCTTTCATTCTCTTTCTATTTTCAAAGTGAAAGCATGAATTAATTTCTTGCAGAATTAATAAAAACTAGTAATATAATCGCATGTAATGACATCTTTTGAAAGAGTAATAAACCGTAAATCACTTTTTTTAGTTGTCTCCGTCCTATTGTTTAAAATAATATATATATTATTAAGCCGTGTCACTCCACCGTGCCACCATTTTGTGTAAAAAAAAAGAGCAACCTAGAATGAAAAGTTTAATTCGAGCCAGCCCCAATCCGGGACATGGCCGCAGGTCGAAAACCGGCATCGACGTAAACAAATGAACTCCCGAACACCGCCCCTCTTGTTGATTGATGGGTAGGACTATTGATCCTGCCGGCAAGAGTGGACACGCCCACAAACACGTCATATCGTCTCCAGGCTCCAGCACCGAAGCGGAAAGTTTGCTCGTGGTGTTTCCTTACGAACGGTCATTTACAAGTCTTTAAATGAGCGCAAAATGTAGTCATGAGGATAATAAAATCGTAGTGAACACCAGAAACACAGATTTGCACTTTTCATTACCAGGAAGACCGTGGTTAACAACAGCTCATGACATTAGCCGACAAAATGAAGTCGTTAACACCGCTTCTCCAACGTAATGTTAAAAAGGATGATCAAGTAGGCGGTCTGGTTAGTTAGTCAAGCAGCTAGTCATTCTGCTTTTCATGGTTATGGATCATAATGTAGTTGACGTAGGATTTCATAACATTAATTCATCTTATTTTTCCATTCCCTTGTGGTCATTCTTGACTGGCGCCTCACCGAATGCCTACCCCCCCAACTGATTTTGCTGCCTTTTTCCAAATCGCATCTTTTAAAACTGCAGTGAGCGGAGACTGGGCAAAAAGATGGAGTTTCATTTAAGCGTTATGGAACGAAAACCTGTAGAATATCGTGGATATCGGCACAGCCAGCGGGGTGGTGAGGCACGACGCGAAGCCCTTTAAATTAATGTAATGTAGTAAACAGTGCCCTCTAATGGTACATTTATGTAGTATTTACTATTCTGGCCTCCTTTCTTCATTCACGTTAGTGAGAATCAGTTTCTCCCCCTCTATCAGCTATAAAACGGGTAAAAAAGCATATTAGACATTCTCTTGCAAACTGTGCATTGAATTACATTGACTAAGCAGTAACAAGACATGAATTTAAATAGATGATCAATGTTTTACATTGGAAGAATGCTAATCAAGTGTTTTGACATTATCTGTTTTTTGTTGTTGTTGTTGTTGTTGTTGATGTTCAGTACTTGTATACCTTTTTGCACTGTACCTACCTTCAGATATAAACATTTTTTTGGATACAATAGCACAATTTTACTGATGGTGACCTACATTGGCATGGTTGCCATCTTCAAGCGCGGACTGAAGACGCACCTCTTCAAGCTGCACCTCTCCCTGTCCCTCCCTACCTCCCTGTTAAACCTTAATTGTTGTCTTTACCTGTGTTTTTTGCTTTTTATTAGGATGATACTTTTGCTGGTTTTGTTTGGCAAGGTGAGCAGTTTATTTTTGTGTGTTGCAGTATTACTATTTATAAAAAATAATAATTATTGAAAAAATATACACACTGGTCCTTAACCTTCTTGTACAGTTTGCAGTCGAAATTGTACTTCCCTCTAGGGTCTTTCAGCGCACTTATCCCTGGTATGGGTATGCACTTTGCACTTTGTTGTCCGTCGCTCTGGATAAGAGCGTCTGCCAAATGCCATTAATGTAATGTAATGTAATGGCCCTCGTCTATCAAATTGCCATTTGTCACTTTTAAATGTGACAAACACCATGATCTATGGAGGACGGTATTTCACTCTCATGCATGCCAAGTGTGTATGATGGAAGTGACAATAAAAACTGATTCTGATTCTGATTCTGAGGACTTCTACAAGTAATGGGTGTGTAACCATTTAACAAGTTGCTGCCAAATGATTGGCTGATTTTTGCATTTTCAAGCGAGTGCACAGAGTGTATATAATATTGCCTGTCCTACATGCGTGATACATACTCTGTGTATGGCCCCACCTCCCAAAAAATGGCCCCTTGTACTTATGTTCCTGTGTCGTCTGTTAGTTTATCATTGTTTATCATCATTATTCTTGTAATTTATTATTTTTCATATTCATGTCTGTTGTTCTATTTATATTCATTAGTCTTTGCACTCGTCTTCCCCTGTGATGTCTGAGTCTGAATGTTTACTAGCCCAGTCACTCCCCTGTCTGCGTGCCCCACTATTCGGGTGTTTACGGTAGTTCCGGGGTTCAACCTTCCTTCCAATCTTGCATTCCTTACTTCCTGTTTTCTCTCCATTTCATTACATTATTGGCATTTGGCAGACGCTCTTATCCAGAGCGACGTACAACAAAGTGCATATCCATAACCAGGGATAAGTTCGCTGAAAGACCCTAGAGGGAAGTACAATTTCAACTGCTACCTGTACAACAAAGATAAGGACGAGGGCCTTTTTTTTTTTTGAGAACAAAGAAACAAAGAAACAGAGCAAAAGTGACCAAAGTTAACTATCCAAACACTGCTTACCTAGCCAACTAAAAATACCGATACACAAAGCAAGTCACAGAGACAACAATTTAGGTTCACAGGGAGGTAGGGAGGGATGGGGAGAGGTGCTGCTTGAAGAGGTGTGTCTTCAGCTTGCACTTGAAGGTGGGGAGAGATTCTACAGTTCTGACCTCAACGGGGAGTTCGTTCCACCACCGTGGAGCCAGAACAGACAGTAATCGCGAGCGTGAGGTGGAGGTTCGGAGAGGAGGAGGTGCCAAGCGGCCTGTGGAGGCTGAACGAAGAGGTCTGGCAGGGGTGTAGGGTCTGATGATTTTTTGTAGATAAGCTGGGGAAGACCCTTTAACTGCTTGGAAGGCTAGCACCAATGTTTTGAATTTGATGCGAGCCATGACAGGCAGCCAGTGGAGGGAAGTAAGCAGGGGGGTGACGTGTGAGTATTTGGGAAGGTTGAAGACCAGACGAGCTGCTGCATTCTGGATGAGTTGGAGGGGTCTGATGGCGGACGCTGGGAGGCCAGCCAAGAGGGAATTGCAGTAGTCCAGGTGGGACAGAACCATCGCTTGGACCAGGAGCTGGGTCGAGTAGGGGGTGAGAAAGGGGCGGATTCTCCGTATGTTGTATAGGAAGAACCTGCAAGACCGGGTCACCGCCGCAATGTTCTCGGGGGGGGGGACAGTCTGCTGTCCATCACCACGCCGAGGTTCCTTGCACTGGGTGACGGGGTGAGTGTGGTATCCCCGAGGGAAATGGAGAGATCCAGATGGGGAGAGGTTTTAGCAGGGATGAATATCATTTCAGTCTTGCCTGGGTTGAGCTTTAGATGGTGGTTGTCCATCCAGCTCTGGATGTCCCTCAGGCAAGCAGAGATACGGGCTGAAACCTGCGTATCAGACGGCGGGAACGAGACGAAGAGTTGGGTATCGTCCGCGTAGCAGTGGTAGGATAGCCCATGTGCAGTGATCACAGGGCCAAGGGAGCGAATGTAAAGAGAAAAAAGAAGCGGGCCTAGGACTGAGCCCTGGGGAACTCCTGTGGCGAGGGGCCGAGGTGTCGATACCGAACCAGCCCAGGCAACCTGGAAGGAGCGACCAGAGAGGTAGGACTCAATCCAGTCCAGGGCTGTGCCACAGATGCCCGTTGCTGACAGGGCAGACAGGAGGATGGAGTGATCCACAGTGTCGAAGGCAGCAGAGAGATCTAGAAGAATGAGGACAGAGGAGAGGGAGGCTGCTCGTGCGGCATGGAGTGACTCACTGACGGAGAGGAGCGCAGTCTCTTTCGAGTGGCCCGATCTGAAGCCAGACTGATGGGGGTCTAGCAGGTTGTTGTTAGAAAAGAAAGAAGAAAGTTGAGTAGAAGCGGCTCGTTCTATAGTTTTAGAAAGGAAAGGAAGAAGAGATACCAGGCGGTAGTTCTGGATGATGGAGGGATCCAGAGTAGGCTTTTTTAGCAGCGGAGTGATGTGGGCCCTATTGGAGGATGTCAGAAAACAGCCGGAAGACAGGGAAGAGTTGACAAGGGAGGTGACAAATGGGAGAATGTCAGGTGTGATAGTTTGGACAAGAGAAGAGGGGATAGGGTCAATGGCACAGGTTGTAGGGCGGTGGCAGAGCAGGAGTTGAGAAACATCAGAGTCTGTAAGGGGGGAGAAAGTGGAAAAGGAAGGGATGGGCCTAGAGGGGGGGAAGGGCACAGTGAGGGGGGCGGTGGTTGTACAGGATCTACAGATGACTGTGACCTTCTCATCGAAGAAATCAGCAAAGTCATCAGCAGCAAAGGAGGACTGAGGAGGAGGCGGTGCATTGAGGAGAGAGGAGAAAATAGAGAAAAGTTTCCGGGGGTTAGAACCGGAGTTCTGAATTTGTGTTTGAAAGTATTTTGCTTTGGCGGCAGTGACAGCGGAAGAGAATGCTGCCAGGAGAGACTGGTAAGTCGTGAGGTCTGAAGCGTCTCTGGATTTCCCCCACTTCCTCTCCACTGCGCGGAGGCTGGCCCTGGAGGTACGGAGGGTGTCAGATATCCAAGGACTGGGAGGGGATGTGCGAGGTGGCTTTGAGACAGGCGGACAGAGAGAGTCAAAGGCGGAGGAGAGAGATGAAAGGAGGGTGGCAGATGCAGAGTTAGTGGGGAGTTTGAAGAAGGATTCAAGAGGGGCGATGACGGTGCTGGCAAAGGAAGAGGGTGAGAGGGAGTGGAGGTTACGGCGGGCTGAGGAAGTGTGGGTGGGAGGAGGGGGAGGAGGATGAGGACGAAGAGGGAGGGAGAATGAGATGAAGTGATCAGATGTATGCAGAGGGGTAACCGTGAAATCGGAGCATGAGCAGTTCCTCACAAAGACAAGGTCTAGGACATTGCCCGCCTTGTGGGTTGGAGGAGAGTGATGCAGGGAGAGGCCAAAGGAGTGGATTAGTGGTAGGAAGGCAGCAGCCTGGGAGGCTTCTAGGTGGATGTTGAGGTCTCCAAGGAGAATCAGTGGGGTGCCATCCTCAGGGAAGGAGCTGAGAAGGGTGTCTAGCTCATCAAGGAATTTTCCCAGGGGCCCTGGAGGACGGTAGATAACTGCAATGAAAAGGTTAGTAGGGTAGGATACTGCAACAGAATGGAATTCAAAAGTGGATATGGACAGGTCAGAGAGGGGGAGAACAGAATTTCCACGAGGGGGAAATTAAAGACCAGTACCACTGCCACGGCCGGAAGGCCGGGGAGTGTGCGAGAAGGAGAAGGAGGATGAGAGGGCAGCGGGAGTGGCGGTGTTGTCAGGTGTGATCCAGGATCTCTGTGAGGTCAAGGAATTGTAGGGACTGGAGGGAGGCATACGCAGGGATGAAGTCAGCCTTCTGAGTGGCAGACTGGCAGTTCCATAGTCCCCCTGTGACAGCAAAGTCCTCACAGGGGGTCAGCGGGGGGTAGCTGAGGTTCGAGGGGTTCCGACCCCGTGGAGGCCCACGTCGCAGGGGGGGTCTTCGAGGGAGTGAGCAGACTGGGATGGGGTGAAACATAACATCACAAACTGGGACGGAGCGATGCTAGCGTCTGAGCAGGCCTATTTATATGGCCTACAATTGCTCACAAGCAATATCAAATCAAAGCTAATCTACTGATAAATTCCACAGCTATTTAAGCTATTTAAGACAAATGTTCAATCACTCTACAGGTATGCAACCAGTAGAAGTGATTAACAGGTAATAGACAAACAAACTGGCTCAAGCCCTAACCCTTGCTGTTCAAATGAGCAATTTAAAAATCAACGTTACCGCGTCTAGAGGAAAGTCCGCAGCGATACTAAACACCTGGTCAGAATGATGCACTTACAAACTCATGTTTGTACATAGCACCGATATACTAATCCCAACTAACATAGAAGTTGTACAGTACTAATTATACTAACACACTAATATGTTTGTCAAACTAACAAACTAACATTCACTAGTTTTGGGTATTTGTAATTTAAAACACTTAACTAACTTACTAACGCATCTCCAGTTTCAATTCTGTTCTGTAACTCCGCCTCCCTATTCTATCACTGATTACTTGCTTAGTTTCAGCAAAGTATTTGCACCTGTCTCTCTGTATCTCTGCATTTCCTGATTCTCTGCAATTGTCTACTCCCTAGTCCGGAGCCGTTTGTAGTACATGTGTGTCTTTGTGAATCCAGTCCAAGTTTTCGTTTCCCCCTCGTGATTGTGCTATTACCCTTTCATGTGTCTCACCTGATGTATATTTGTGAGACCGCCCTCACTCCCATGTCCCGCCTAGTTTGTCTCATTCCCCTGTGTATTTATACCTGTCCTTTTCAGTTGCACCTGGCTAGTTTGCCATGTCCCGAGCCCTTTATTCCTTCCCCCAGTTCTAGCCTCCTTGTTTCCTTGCCCTTTCCCTTGTTCCTGAGTCCTTGCCCTTGTTTATCTGGATTTGACCCCTGCCTGCTTCCCTGGACTCTTCTTTGGTTGTTGTGGATATCGGTACCTCTGCCTTGTTGGACTGACCCCCTGGTTTTTGACCTTGGCCCGTTTTTTGACTCTGCTCTGTCTGCCCCTGCTTTTGCAATTAAACCTGCCATTTTTTCTGCACCCCTTTCTGCTTTTGGTTCTTCTGTTCCCCCCGGCATATCACCTTGTATATAAAAAAAAGCTACTGCACATGGACACAATCTTCCCTGCCAAACAACCCCCTACCCCCAAGTCCACCATTGCAGTCTCTCCCTGATGCACAAATGCTATCCCCCCATGTCTTATTTCAGGGGGAGGGCCCCAACACTGGCACAAAATGCTTCTGAAAATTCTGAAATCCTAACATGAACAATGAACTGGCACCATAAATCCATGAGAAATGAAATTGCTGTTACCCATATTGATGTCCATCCGTATTGTTTGCAAAGATATATAGAGGAAAAAAAAATAGCACAAATGAATATTACTTTCTTTCTTGAATATTTGCATGCCTGTTTTCCAACACAATGCATTTCAGCTGATGGAAGGTCTGGTGCTGCGCTCTGCGGACAAATTAATACAATTTAGATTATTATAGACTTTATAGACATTGTAGACTCAATAAGTACTAGAAATATAGTATGTGTGGCCTGAAATCCTTTCGCTATGGCGAAGCAGCAATATGAGAACTTGGCCACATGGCCTACTCAATGCCGGAGCCCAGAATTGTCCAATTTCAACTTTTTCCCCACACTATTGTGTCATGTGCTGTAACTTCACAGTCAATGTTTATAATTTAATCATTTAAAATCTACCCTCTGGCATATTACTTAACCTCTCGGCCCAGGGTTTTTTTTTCATTCATTCCTTTTATTCAGCCTGCAATTTTCAATCACTTTGCAAACAGGATATACTGCTTGTAAGCATTAAAAGGTTCTATCTGCATAACCTATTTTAATAGGCCATTGCTTTAACTACAGCAGTTCCTTATTTTGTAATATGTGTGTGGTAAAACAAATGTGGGACCTCACCTTCTCCACATTTTCTAAATCCACATACTACAAGAAATAAGGTAATGTCAGTCTCCTTTTCACAACAAGTGAACAGCGGACCAAATGCATAATAGTTCCTCATTCTATAAATGTGCTAACTCGGAGAAACGTTGCGAGAATGTCCATTGTTTTGAATTTATCTGGATCTAACAATGCAGAATGCTCATTTTTGGTGGTATTGTCTTCACATTTCAAAGGAGATTTGTCCAGTGTTGGGACTTAGCTCCAGTGTATTTCTAAGCACACAAGCTACAATAATCAGTCAAAAACAGAAAATCTTTTGAGTGAGAAAAAAACTTCCACTTTCACTGTGTTTGGACTTCTGTAACATTGTTTCAGTAATATTTGGAGCAATTCTGACTCCAAAGGGTTACCTGTCAGAAGAGACCAGGGTTATGCCTGTAGTCAGGGCACAAGAATAGCAACTTTTATTTTGGGTCTGTGATTCTTAAGCTTGAGTGAAGAAAAGGGTTGATACTTAAGGGGTTAATCACATGTATAGAATAATTTCATTTTTATTTGTATTGCTTCTTCAAATTAGATGTGGAATCCTTTGAAGCAGAGAGTTATTTCACTGCAGGTACGTTTATAGTACCCTTTAAAAACAAAGGACTGATTTTATTAACATGAAGTAGATTTTGATTATGACACATTGTGTTTAGCCTTATTAGCTGCAGGCTGGGAGCACTATAACTATAGTTGAGAGGCACACCCTTTAGTAGACATTACACAGACTAATGTCAGGGAGAGAGACAATTGAGTAACTGATGGCACATTATTTAGGAGTGTCGTGTGTGTCCATTTTACTTCTCTCATACATTTCCCGGTGTCTAAATGTGCTACACAACTAAAGCATGACATATATCAACCTATAGCGTTTAATCAACCACAATACATGATGGACAGTCATCACTCCAACTCACCTAAATAAATAAAATAATTTTAAACTACTACTCATTAAGCACATGTATATAATAATTTTAATTTGGAACATTCTTTTAACTGCCAAAGAAATTTGTGGGTATGTATCACTTCATATATCTCGTCCCCACAGAAATCTGGATTCTTATAAAGATTCCTTTATCCAGTTGCACTGTCGGAATGTGTTGCCTTTGACTGGGTTCATGTGTGACCCCAAAATATATGTCATCACCTAATGAAATCAATCCAAATGAAACCAGAAGAAAATTGTATGTATTTATTGATTACATGTTGCTTGACAAAGTCGAGAAATTTTGGAAGGATCAAATAGTTTGTCCAACAAATCTTTGGACGAGTGACAGGCAGGATTCAAATCCCACCTTGGACGCAAGCAAAAGCCTAGGACTCTGGGAACGTGGGTTGCACTCACTCTAGAATTTACTCATGGAATTTACACATGTAAGACCGTAGAAATGTGATGCCACCATAGATCTAATTCCCTATATTCTATTCACCCAGTACATACAGCTTAGGCTATTGTGAAAACCACATTTTCCTAACCCAATTGATTATCCACTGTTACATAATGTCAGAGATATCAAACTTTGAATCTTTTAATAATTGTTGGAATTCAAATGTATGGCCATCTGATCCTCAAGGGTCAAAGACAGTAGCAATAATTGCTTGAAAACACTAACAGCAGATAATCCACAGTGTATACCAATAATACGAAGCAAATGGCAAAGGTTTTGGTATTGTTAGATCAAACTTGTTTGCACTCTGTATTCTGAACCAGTTCAGATATGTTCCAATATCATGAGAAAACTGGTTTAGACTTTTCTTTAGTATTCTGTCAAAAATAAATAATTAAGAAATGGTTTATGTGAAAACCGAGAAACTAGGCACAAGAAAAAAACATAATACAGGAGTACTCACCTGCCCTGGCCTTTCCATGGATTTAATAACTTCCTTTTAATTTTCCATCTATTGCACTTAACAATACTACTTGAATTACACTATTCTGATCAACAGAATTTTCTGGGAGTGGATCAATGGTTAGTCAATAAAAGTAATACACTCACTTCCAATTGTAACCCTTAAGGAAGTGCGGACAAGGAAAGAGAGCATGGAAAGATTAAGTCAGAATAAGCAAATTGTTTCAAAGGATTCCACATCTAATTTGAATAAACATTTGGAGGGTGTGTGTGTGTGTGTGAGTGTGTCAGCTTGTTAGTTCTTTCACTGCAGGCAAGCAAGTAGATACATTCTGACATATCCTGCTTCGCAATATTTGAGACAGGCAGCAGCAGGCTAGGAGCACAATGCAAATTTAACTAGAGTCGACAGGCAGAGGTGGATTCAGGGCAGAGGAACCAAGAGCAGACTCAGGGGTACATGAAAGGCAGGTTTATTAACAGGAGCAGATCCAAAACACAATCCAGAAACAGGCAATGGACAAACAAGAATTTATATTGTAACTAAAGAAAGAATAACTAGAAAGATCACCCTCAGCCTTTTACACTGGCATAACTGTAATCTATGAGAAGGAAAATCTAAAGAAGGAAAGGTAAAAGGGAGGATGGGTAGCAGCACTTTGAAGAGAAGCATCCCCATAACATGTGGCATAATGGACTAATCCAACTGACAACTGACTAATCCAATCCTGAAATCATAATATATACTTATTGGCACACAGGCAGGGGCAAAAACTCATTGTATAGCTTTGGTCAATAAATGTGAATTTTTACACCTGTATTCATTTCCAGCTGCCAGATCACAGGGTTTATATTTTTATATTCTCATATTATCAATTCATCTCCAAATGCAATTCATAAAAAAAGTTCCCGAATACATACAATTACAGAGTAACCATTCAGAGAGAACCGATGCCTAATGACAGAAGAATGACAGGGCCACAGCCAGCTCATTAGAAACAATGACTGCATTGGGGTGAACTGCAAAACTGTTGGCGGCCACAGTCATGTCCCAGGCATCTACTATAGCCACTTTCATGTCCGCAAACACCTTCCTCTGAGCCTGGTTCTGCATGTAGCCATACCAGTTACTGAGGTGGGTCATCATTGAGCCTAGTTCCCTGATGTTCTCCAGCTTTATAACAACACTTGCCTTGGGGCTGCGGGCGAGTAGCCGCAGAATTGCCCGGCGGATATTTTGTAGCCTTCTGATGAAAAGTTCTGGGGGGTAAAATCGGAAATGCTGGCCAATTCCAATGACCACTTGAACATCTTCCATCCCACCGCCAACTGCGATGCTGTCCAGTACTTCCGGAATGGTGACTGTTCCCTTTATGGTGACAGAGTGAGAGCCAACCCAAGGATGATAATGCCTTACCCATCGGACAGTGATGTTGCTCTGGGCATCAAAAGCCACTCTTGACTCAGCCCCATTTTTTATTAATTTCAGGCCTAAGGAAACATAATGAATAAAGAGGACAAGTGTAAGGTACCTTTTGACCAAGTGCCACAAAGTGCTTTGCACCGTAGAAATCCAAATTCATCCGACAGGATTCAAGGAGTCACGTCTGGACTAGAGACTTGTGTTAAGGAAATTGCATAACATTCAAATGTACACTGTTATAATCATTCAAAAGACTCAACTCATACATAAGCCAAGCTGTTGCATTTTCCCCTTTGACTTCACCAAGTCATTACCTTTCAGCTTTCTTCCCAAATACTCAATCCACTGGCGTACAGTGGAGTCACCCAATATGTAGAGGGTCTTTCCCTTTAAACATTTGGTCATGGCATCTTCACTGAGGAAGGGCAGTGTCTGACAGAAGGAAGAAGACCACTGGTTTAAATGATAAAATCCCCCAGGAAAAGGGGAATTCATTCCTGTTACACACTTCTCAGTTGGTCTGTGTGCACCTGAAAAGATTGAAAAAGACAGAAAAAAAGAGATGGTTGAATGCACATTGGATGTCACCATGTTCAATAATATTATGGTTATGTTGATCTACACAATATCATCTTAGCGGTTAGTACTACTAATATCTTGGTAAAATACAGCATTCATAGAGCACAATCTCAAAGTGCTTCACTGAGAATGGGACAATCACCGCAGCCACCACCGATAGCAGCCATTTTGAGACAGAAAGCTCACATCACACACTTGCCTTGACTGATGTGCGAAAGCTCATATCATACATCAGTCAAGGTAGGGAGGGAGGGAACTACTGAGCCAGCTATACTCAGAAGTGGTCAGATTACTGAAGCTGATTGGGAATAGGATACCAGGGAAGACACTACTCATTGAAAAATATGTTGGGAGATCTTCAATAACCACAGAAGGTCAGGACTTTGGTTTAAGGTCTCTTCTGAAAGAAGGCATCTTGCACGTGCTTCAGTCATTCCATTGGCAAGCTATTTACTCGCTTTCAATAGTAGTGCCCCCTGCTGGCCAATCAATTTTTGCTGGCCTCACAAAGTCAATACCTCCTTGTTCTGAGCCATTGTTAGCAGTTAAAGTTACAAGTTAATCCTGCTGCCAACCACCGACAAGTTTTCTTCTGAGAAATATATTTTTTATTTCTCGTTTCATGAAATTTGAATTTTAGGGAGCCACATTGGAATGACCCTCACAAATAAAAAGGAACATGAGATGGGTGCGTGGGGGTTGGACAAAGATGTGAAAGTCCCGTCAGGGCTTTATTAACGGATTGTCCAATGAGCGTAGTCGAAAATAAGCAAAGTTCTTACACAGAAAATCCAGCCAAAACCAAAGTACAGTACCGAGGGAGAAGGCAGTCTCGCAATCGGTACAGCATGTAAAAAGTCCAGTAACCAGGAAAGATGTCAGCGGGGCAGTAGTGAAAACGGCGGTAGGCAGGCTCGGAGTCGAAGTCGACCGAAGATCGTTAGTAATAAACCTATCCTGACCTAGCGTTAGTAAATTAGTAAATGACATGCACGTGAAACGTAAACATGAACACATGGTTAGAATGTAAGTATTACCCAATCCTGATCTAACATTAGTAGTAAGTAGACACGGGAAAATGAAACAATTCGGGAAGCGTGAGCGATAGCAAGGGAGAGAGAGAAAGCAGGAACGCAAGGTTTGCGGAAAGACACGAAAAAGTGTATGCTCAACAATGAACGGGAAAACATAACATGAATCAAACTTAAACTATGACAAAACAAGAAACGAACTGTTACATGGATACATTACGTGACAAGACAAGACTAAAAAATTAATCGTAACAAGAACTAAACATGAAACGTAACATGACATGACAATGAACGTAACAAGAAATAAAACATAAAAACGTGGCGAGACTATCCATCCATCCATCCATTATCTGAACCCGCTTATCCTGATCAGGGTCGCAGGGGGCTGGAGCCTATCCCAGCATTCATTGGGCGAAAGGCAGGAATACACCCTGGACAGGTCGCCAGTCCATCGCAGGGCACACGCACCATTCACTCACACACTCATGCCTACGGGCAATTTAGACTCTCCAATCGGCCTAACCTGCATGTCTTTGGACTGTGGGAGGAAACCGGAGTACCCGGAGGAAACCCACGCAGACACGGGGAGAACATGCAAACTCCGCACAGAGAGGCCCCGGCCGACGGGGATTCGAACCCAGGACCTCCTTGCTGTGAGGCGCGTGGCGAGACTAGACTAACATAATACGTGACATGACAATAAAATAACTAACACAATAACTAAACATGAAACATGACATGACAAGCATAAAACGTGACAGAACATACCAGTACAACCAAGGACTGTAACAGGCTTGAATATGTTTCTTATTTGTATTCCAGTGTTTTTCCTTCAAAAAATATGAACATGACATTGAAACATTTTAAATAAGCTTTCACAGAAATCCCATGAGCTTCATTTCTTTCCTCACCCACATTAGCTCAAGTTCAGCTACACCTAATAACATCAGTATCATCAGCATCAAAAACACAAGCTTCAGGATAGAACTGCGCTAACATATGCTAAAAACATATTCTGAAAGTAAACATTTTATTTCAAGAAAAACATGTTGGTTGATAAAAAAAGAAGTTCCATGCTTCTTATTCAGGCCACTTTTTTATTTTATTTTTTTGGCTCTGTGCTGCAGCACATTTGAAATTGATTTGAAATAAAACAATGAACATGACATCTCAGTGTTAGCTCTGATTTGAGGGGGTTTAGATCCATATTGGGTGATCTGTGCAGGGATTACAACCTCTATTTTTCATGTGATGTACCCGCCATCATTGCCTCCCCTTTGTCCAGTAATGATATTGGTCGAACGATTTTACTTGTATGCCAATACAGTTACAGTTCTACTTGATTTCTACATGTCTGTGATTTTTTTTAAGGAAAAGCGATTAGGAGGTTGATACAATGCATATCTTACTCCATCACTGTGCTAGGAGTTCGCTAGCCACCTACTAGCCAGCAAGTAGCCTATTGCTGCAGCCAAAAATGGAATAAAGTTTAACCGTTGTTCATGAGGCTCTTATGAGTAAGACTGTATTTGAGCTTGTTGCCGTTTCACAAGGTTATCATGCTCTGATCATTCAGCTACTGTGTGCTGCCTCAGCTAATCACGCGCTTGGAAGTAGCCCGGTGCCAGGCTGCCAGTTTGGAAGAGAGCGGAGAGAGCCGTTATCAAGACATCCCTGTTTACTATAGTTTTAGTTGGTAGTTAGTTATTTAGTTAGTCGTGTGGGTAACTGAATAAAAGTAAGTACGCATTTCTCATGACTCTTGCTTAGTTTTAAACCAATGCTACTGTTTATATTCGGTGAAGCATTCCGAATGCCGTTGTTTAATTGTACAACGATTGTGCAACGTGACGTTATTATCGTTATTGAGAGATTTTGTTTATTAATATGACGCTTTTTGCGATTTATGCACATTGTAACGTGTAGCTATAGTTTAGACGGAATTCAAACCATGTGTTGTATTTGGTATTTGTAATAAGTTGAGTGGCTACCAATGGTGTAATAACTACATGCTGGCTAACTTGCGATTTACTTGCACAAGAATGTCCGTCGGTTTCTATAAGGCAGAGTGATATGCTATTTAGGTATCGTTTGAGTATGTTTATTCCTGTACTCGTAGCTCACCCATATATGGCCAGGAAATGGTGTCTATATGTATTATATTGCCATTTGATTTAAGAAGCCCTACACAGTTTAGGCATTATAAATGCAGTTTATTTTGGTCTTGCCATTGCAACAATATTAATTGTGCATAGAGCTATGGGAATGTATAGCTTACACATTCCTGTTCACAGTTAACTATATGCTGTGAAGTAATAGAACATAAATATTCACAACTGTTGGTGTAACCGGATATTTACACTGATTGTTGTATATTCTGTTTTCCTCTGGACCACACACTCCTGCCAGAATGAGACCGACGCGCCTTCTTCAAGCCCGATTATTGCAACAATTATTGTTTGTTTTTTTCTGTGACCGTGACTCCGAGGCGAGTGCAAAATTTTGGAGGAGAACGGTCACACGGTTGCCCCTTGGCCTAATGGACAGATCGGCTCTTGTGGCGTTAGACTAGCACACACACAACATTTTGAGTCGCAGATGCCTTACTTGGCTAACAGCTGAGCTTCCTCTTTTGTAAGACTAGGACCTTTGGACATGTAGGACTTTGTGATGGTCAATGAGTTGCAGGGAAGGGTCTTGGGCTGGTAGCAGGCATAATATTCTCCATCTTCCTTCTTCCTGTACTCACAAAGGGGTCTGTCTGAGCTCAGCCGGAGGGCACACTTAGACGTCTCCTTTTTTTCCCCACTGATAAAGGTTCCCATGTGCGTGGCCTTACTGTAGTCATGCATCCAGTCTCTCTGGAGGATCTTAACTGACTCAGATGAGTGGATCAGCCGCACAGAGACTTGCACCTCTCCGGACCAAAACAAGTGGAAACGCACGCGGTAGGAGCCATTGAAGAAGTCGGTGACATCTCCCGATGCGCCTGCCTTGAGGTTTGGAGAGTAGATCCGGGCCAGGATGAAATCACCGCCATTGGCTTTTGGATGGCCTGCATAGTTCCTCATCTCCACCAGCACATTCAATGTATCCCCCACACAGTAGTGAGCCCTGGGCTGCTCTAGTCTGACCACACTGTGCTCAGCACTGGAAGAGTTATTGAAAGAGGTGAAGTTGGAGGTTGAGGGAGCCCATGCTAATGACAATATGACTTCATCAACTGTCATTTCTTTGTGAGGGGTGTTGAATTGTTCCTGCAATGACATTACAAGGGAGATTTAATTCATAGTCATCATTTCCATTTGTTAGCACATCTAGTAATTTCCAGCACACACTGTCATTACCAAAACACACTCACATTCCTGCCACAGATTTTGAAAAATTCAGTTAAAGATTAATTCTTTTTTTTTTTATGTTATGTTATGTTAAGTTATGAAGGCTATGTCGTTTTCCCCATGATAATATTAATTACATAGATGTTCATAAAAACATCTTCATGAACATGACTCTGTACTTGGCCAAACTGATAAAATAACAGATAACAAATAATAAATGATGAATACAATTAATGAAATGTACTGCAAAAAGTAATATACGTACACAATTTATTTCATTTTTATGGAATATACCTGTTCCATACCTGTGGCTTCATTCCCATCACAATTGCCACAATCCATCTAAATAAAGCTATTGTTAAAATAAACAGAGCTGTTCCTTGTTTCACTTTGTGCAGTTATCATAGCTCAGTATCCCTGATTCGGGGAGCAGGCCACATGTTGACCAACACATGTTGCAGTCCAACAATTTTCAGAAATATTATTTTATTTTTAGTTAATGTCCCTTGTAGTGCAGGTTTCAGCATAGTAGAATATATGGTTCTTGAGAGTAAGACCAGATATAGGGGACAAAAATTGATTACTTGGCGGTTAAAGTAACCATGAGTGCACACAGATATCACTGGGGCTGCATCTGTCAGTCAGGATGCTCTGCACTCACAGACTGTGGCACCAGTAACTACAGGGCTTTGCCGCTCAGTGCATCAGAACAGGAGCAGTTAGTCAGAATTGCATGGTACGGTATGGTACTGCAGTATGAGTGGTATGGTATGGTACACAAAATGTACAAATGCTTGTCGCTGGGGTAGTACCATATAGGTATAAAATAGTACCCATAGCCAGCAATATATCATAAATTTGCTTGGAAAACATACTCATTTGCACCCAAAGAGAACATTGCTGTATTTTCAGGGTACATTTGTGAAATTTGATTCTTTTTTTTTCAGTGACACCCAAACTCTGTGTGAAAACAATGCACCATATACATCAGATTTAGCGCAGCTGTGCACAATGGTGTGCAGAAGCCTACATTAAACCATGGTGATGAAAATGTTTGCAGATCAGCAGCCTGGGCAGTCAGGCATAGCCTTCCAGTAAAAGGCTATCAACAGCCAGGAAGGCAACAGCAGCAACAGCCACAGGAAGTGACACGTCTCCTCAGTGTCTTGCAAAAAGGGGACAAGTCAAGCCCCATCACATACCAAATCAGTCATCCAGGACGACTGAAAAATACAACTCTGTTATTGAAAAGCCTTTTTGAGCCTTTTCAAAGCAGATACTTATCTTGAAAGGAAACTGAAACATAAATACCCCACCCCAATATAAATATAAATATAAGACTTATCCTAAAAATCCCTTTCATAAGTGGTAGTATTAAAGGAGTAACATGGTGGTTGGTCACGCTTTCTTGGTTTTTATATGCAATTTGCACAAGAGGACATTGAAGAAACACGACGAAAGTATGAAATATGTCCGCTCTTTAGTTTTGAAGAAGCGGGCGTTTTTTTAATTTCTCGTTCTATTTTCAAACCGGAGATAATGTTCTCATCGTTGTGTGACACACGAGGATAACCACTTCCCTATCCACGCAGTTTGCTCCCCTGGCCTCCAGGCAAGACGATGCAAATGTTTGACAAACGTTTATGTTCACTTAAATTAGAGTCCCTTTCAAGGACTCTTAGACTATTTCTGGTTATATTCATTTAGCTAGCTAGCTAACGTTATCTAGCTAGATAGCTTGCTTTCATAAGGTGACGTTATCGATAACGTTAGCTAGCTAGTTTGCTTTCATAAGGATGTTATAGTTGTGCTTTTATCTTAACTTTGCTAGCAAAAATTATCATTGGATAAGTTAAGTTCGATAACTGATATACTAAATTAGCAAGCTTGTGCTAAATTCAATCTCCCAAGAAGAGCGCGTATCATGGAAATAAGTGGTAAACAACAATGTGTGGAAAGTGGGAGAACGGTCTGTCAATCATAGCTCAGACAGTTTGTGCGAACTTAGTTTTATAGTGGGAAATTTAGGCTTGAAAAAAACGTTTTAAAATACATTTAAATGACTGAATAAAATTATGTACATTTGTTTTGAGTCGTCTAAAGAGAACTGGCTTGTGTCACATTCAACCACCATGTTACTCCTTTAATTCATTTCTTGCAGAATAAATGCCCTTGTATTTCTCTCTCCTTCTCTATTTTCATATCTCATGTAATTGCATAATTTCACTTTTAATGAATACAAGGTGTATGTCGTAAACAGTGCCCTCTACTGCTCTGCTGGTAACTATTTGTATTACTTATGATTCCTTCACATTAGCGCAAGAGAACAGCTGGTTTCTCCCCCCACTATCAGCTACAGATGTTTTGCATTGGAACTTCATCAAATGTTTTGACATTATCTGTTTAGTACTTGTACACCCTTATGCACCGTACCTACATTCAGATATAAAAATGTTTGCTGACAGAATATCCCAATTTTACTGATGGTGACCTACATTGGCATGGTTGGCCCTCGTCTATCAAATTTTCATTTGACCAACCGGATTTCTACAAGTAATGGGTGTGCAACAATCTTTAAAAAATCTTTTTTTGCCATTTAACGAGTTGCTGCCACATGATTGGCTGATTTTTGCATCATCAAGCGAGTGTACAGGTGTACCTAATAAAATGGCCACTGAGTGTATATAATATAGCCTGTCCTACATGCATGACACATACTCTTTGGCCCCACCTCCCTCAAAATGGGCCCCTGCACATAAGAAAGGGATACTGCACATGGACACAATCTTCCCTCCCAAACAACCCCGTACCCCCGAGTCCACCATTGCAGTCTCTCCTTGATGCGCAAATGCAATCCACCCCCCCATGTCTTATTTCAGAGGTAGGGACATGGGGGGGTAGCATTTGCGCATCGAGGAGAGAATGCAATGGTGGACTCGGGGGTACGGGCACCCCTCATGGTGACTACATACAAACCATAACACTGGCACAAAATGCTTTGGAAATAATGAATAAACTTGAATTGCGAAATCCTAACATGGACAGTGAACTGCGTAAAATCCATGAGAAATGAAATTTCCATTACCCATATTGATGTCCATATGTATAGTTTGGAAAAATACATGGGGAAAGAAAATATTGCACAAATGAATAGAAATTTCTGTCTTGAATATTTGCATGCCCATTTTGTAACACGATGCATATGAACTGATGGAAGGTCTGGTGATGTGCTCTGTAAGGCAAATGAAGAAAATTGATATTATTATACACTTTATAGACATTATAGACTCAATAAGTGCTTGAAATATAGTATTTGTGGCCTGACATCCTGTCTCTATGGTGAAGCAGCGAGATATATGAGAGTATATATGGCCAGCAATGAGTCAGAAGAAGTAGTATTAGTCGTGGTCTTTCCCACTCACAGCAAACTCTCACATGGTGTGAATTAACCCTTAAGCGTGATTCATACTTCGTCACACACACTTGCGACAAATGTGATCCGTGTATGTCGTGTATATTTGTGTATTTGTCTAGAAAATGGCTAAGACATCGTGGACAGGTGTTTCACTTGCAATACAGTAAAGCGCAGAGACAAATAAGAAACGGGCAACGGCTGGGTTATCAGTCAATTGTAATATTATTGTGTCCCGATTGATTTTCTAAATATTCCGTTTTAACGCTTTCATGCATTAACTCCATTCTGGGTTGGTTTACTATGGTTATTTTCTTCAAACCACTTGAGGGCAGTGTCAGTAGATTGATCGCAGTATTGTTTGTTTTTGGTTTAATTAAAAAAAAAAAAAAAAAAAAAAATTATTATTATTATTAATTTTTTTCGTGGGGGGGGGGGGTTACTTAGCCATTTTATCAGTATTATTTTTATTTATTATTATTATTCATCAAAAAATAAATGTACAAGCTGTCATTACATTCAACATTTGCACAAAACCATGAGTAAAAAGAAAGCGGTAAAGAAAAAAATTATAATATAAGAGAAAATAAAGACATGTTTCTCTTTTCTTTTCACTCTTGATAAGTGAAAAAAAAACCCTCCCTATTAAATAACTTATCTACTAATATAATATTATTATGAAACCAATATTCCAAGAAGAGAGACTTATGTTTATACAAAACATTACTTTCCAGTTTTAGGACTACGGTGTCCAACAAAACCAAGAAGGAACTATGGTTAAACATCGCTCCAGCACACAGCGAGAGTGGAAAAACGTCAGTTTATGAATATAATTTAAAAGGCAATTAGGCAACATGTTCAATAAAGTGCAACATGCATCCTTTCAGAGGCTTGTGGTCGTAACAGTGGTGGCCACTCAGCGGAGTGAGCTGACAACATCGCTACGGTATAGCTAAGAGTGGTCCAGACCAACCTTAACAAAAGTATGACGTACAAAAGGTATACATAGCTAAGAACATTTCGGGAAACACGCTGAAACGTTAAGTTAGAGCTTAAGGAACAATTTACGAACGACGTAGCGTTATGAAGGCTCCGGGAAACGACGTAGCGTTAAGAAGGCTTTGGGAAACGCACCACTGGGCTTTTTTGTGATAACCTGGTAAGCCCAATGATTATATTTGGCTCTTCCTCTCTTCTGGATTTGGCTCTGAGACTACCAAATTTTCTCAAGAACCTCAAATTTGAAGGGTTCCCAGTTAATTCCTTTAGACCTAAAGTATAAGTTCCGTGACTTATTTTTTAACTTAATCAATTAGTAATAAAGAGTTTCTAGTATACTGCTTGAGTAGAACAATTTTTAAGGGTGGTTAGTTTTATCTTAATATATATGGCCTTATGATCTGTAAGAGGAGCGGGCCATATATCCACATCAATATCATTTTATTTTTGTTAAAACTCTGGAGTTATCCTTGATTGTTTTGAACCCAATTTATTGCTCCATGTAAATGAATTATTATTGGGATATTTAACTCTCCATATATCCTCAAGGCTAAATCTATTCATAAAGGCTTTAGGGTAATTATTGGTTCTATTTGTTTGACTAGGAGGCCATTTACCCCTATTGCCATCCATAATGTTTTTGAAATCCCCCCCCCCCCAACAATAAAGTAGCATTTGGGAATTTATTGAAACAGTTTATCAATATGTTTTCAATAGACAGTATACGATTATCGTTTTCCATTTTTGTGTTGTACCCATAAACATGAGTTATTCTGAATATTAGGTTGTTGTATTTAACTGCTTGGCAAATAAAGTGACCATCACATTTATTAAAAAGGACATCTCCATCAAACCTGTTTTTTTTTTTTTGAAGAAGCGATCTCCAGAAGTTGGCATCATCTAAGGTAGAATGAGATTCTTGTAGAAAAAAAAAATTACCTGAACTGCTTAAAAGAAATAAAGCTTTACATTTAACATTGTTTTGTAGCACCCTAGCGTTAAGTGATACAAGAGATAAAGTTGACAGATTAATATGAACAATAATAAACAAATGTAAAAGTTATGATTTAAGTACTCTTAGGTAAACTGAACTCTAGAATCATGTAACCGAAGTCAGCACCAATTTAGAATTATTATTATTAAGCAAAATTGACTGAACATCTTATTATAAGTAAAGTTTCAAACATTTCAGGTTTGTTTTGCCATGTTTTATGTTTATTCATTTTGTCTTAGTCTCGAATTGTCTTATCATATATTATGTTAGTCTAGGTTCGTCATGTTGTTTAGTTTATTTCTTGTTACGATTTCTTTTCTCGTCATGTCTAGTTATGTTTCGTTACGATTATATTACCTTGTTATGTTGAGTGGTTATCGTCTTAGTATCGTTTTGTGTTATGTTTTGATTTATGTTTATTGTTACGTAGACTGGTTGCTGTTTAAACATACACTTTTACATGTCTTTCCGCAAACCTTGCGTTCCGCCTTTTCTCTCTCTCTTTCTGTCATTCACACCCTAATTGTTTCCATTTGTTTATTTACTAAAACTACTAACGCTCGATCAGGATTGGGTAGAACTAACAAACTAATTATGTGTTCATGTTACCTTACGTTTCTCGTGCATGTCATTTACTAATTTACTAATGCTAGGGCAGGATAGGTTTATTAGTAACGATTACCTTGTTAAACTTGTCATCTATCGCACCTGTTTTTCATTTCCTTGCTGCGCTCTAAACTAATTGTCTACACCTGTCTACACCCGCATTTATAGCCCAGTCTCACTACGGTTCTTCGCGAAATTGTCTGCCTCTTGTTATCAACGCAACTCTTGGGCAGTTATTGTTATTGATTACACGTTACGATCCAAGCCTGGTTTACCGACCTTTGATTGTTGATTTCTGTTTTGTTGACCATCGTTTGTTTTTGACCACGTCTTCGCCTACCGTTTTTGTACCTTTGCCTCGCTGTTTGTTTTATGGTTTCGACTTCTGCTTCGCCTTCGACTACGACCCTGCCTGCCGTCCGCCTGTACTTCTGCCTCGCTGACAGCTCTCCTGCTACCGGACCTCCCTGCACGTCTACCGACTACGAGTTCGTCTCTTCCCTCGGCACCGTGCTTTTTTTTGTTTTTTTGTTTACTGTTTGTTTGGCTGGATCAACGTGTATGGACTTTGCTTGTTTTGACCACTGTCCTGGGATTCGTCCCGAATAAAGCTTTATCTAACCATTGTTTCTGAGTCGTGCATTTTGGGTCCAATCCCCACGCACCCGTCTCAAAAGTGTTTCTTAATAAAAGGCTGTAAACATTCTAAACATAAATTGAGCCTGAGAAGTAAAAAAGAAATGCAAACTTGTGCACATTTCCCTGATGAGCCTAATAGTACTTAAGAGTACATTTCTGAACCAATTATGAATCCTCTTCCTCCAGTAGTTAATATCTTGTATTCCAAATATTCACTGCTTGATGACAACATCAATCCAAGATGGCCAACAGTGATCGCCATGTGCAAAATGCCTCCGCCATATCTGTAAATAACTGTTATTCAGGTCAATTGAGGTAAAAAAAATATATTAGTATGTACAGTAAAGTGTGATGAATGTTTATGTTTAGTAAACCAACATTTAGAGTAAAATGTATTTATACACCAAAAACCAACTGTCCACATATGTGGACGTCATGCAACAGTGGAGTCAGATTGCATATCTGATTTGTGTAACCTGCAAATCTATTTTTTTCAAAGATGATTTGAATTATCTTATAGTGCAATTAAACAGACATTTAACAAATATATCAATATAAATAACCATACAAAATGACATTCCGCCATTAAATGACAACTTTACACATACATAATATGTACGGGAGTGAAACGGCCAGTACACCGGTGCTGGGAGCTGGGGAAGGTTATTAACCATGTCTATTTCCCAATCTCTTACTTAACCGAGCGGCACCTTGGAGGGGGGGATCAGCACCAAGGCCAGCTCCACCCAGGGTGAGGCGCGTGTGGAACGCCGCTAATAAACTTTTCAATTAAACAGGCGCAGCTGAGCCGAGTTCAAGGGAAGGAGCGCCGCCTTACAAAAGCAAGTGCTCAAGTTCAAAATAGAACGGGGCTTAGGATAGAGGAGGAGAGACGCGGAGCTAGTGAATGCTGCTGCCATTGAAAGCGCACACCCCCCTACTCAAGAGAGCCGTGGCGGATTTGCGGAAGAGACAAAAGTCTGGATTCACGTGAGCGTGCCATTCTAAAAATTCCCAGCTAACCTGTCCCTCTCCAACTGCAGACGAACTGACTGACTAGGCGGAGAAGGAGGACTTCCAAGGCCGGGGAAACTCGAGGAGTGGACGGCCCCGCCAACGACCAAGACGGACCAACGCAACCGCGGGGATTCCGGCTCTTTTTTTCGTTTCTTTTTTGATGTTTCTAAATTTTTTGGCCACTCCTGAATTTTTTTCTGTTTGAGAAAGGACTCGAATTTTTTTGTACAGGACTGAGACGTGCCCTGAAGGCACTAATGGAGAAACTAAAGATCATTTTTTGTTCACCATTTCTCTCTCTCCCTCTACCAGCGGGTTACCACAATACGTTTCCTAACTCTACGTAAATATCTACTCCCTAATCCGGAGCTGTCTGTTACGTGTTAGTCTATGTTTTCAATTCCCCCTTATTGTATCATTACCCTATTAGGTTCTCCACCTGTTAATTTGTTTAGCCCACCTCACTCCTGTGCCCCGCATAGTTTGTGAACCTCCCTCATGTATTTAAACCCCTGTCTCTGCATTGTCATTTGTCGTTGATACCAGTCATAGTAAGCATGTATATTTGAGATTCAAGAACGACACCCTTTGCCATTGAGACACTGAGTTTGCCTTATCCTTCTGTTTTGCTTGCTATTTTGGATTATTTTAATTTTCTCCTGCCTTCATTGACTGTTTTTTGCCTCGCCCTTTTTTGTACCTCAGCCCTGTCTTCATGGATTTTTGACCTCTGCTTTGTTTTTTTGTTTTTTTGTTCTTTTGCATCTTGATTCTGGCATTGTTGAGTCTCTGATTTACCTGTCCTGATTCCTTTTTTTTTTTTTTTTTGTGCATACTCCTGGTCTGTGCCTGGGTCCTCTGAACGGTGCCTCACACAAGCCATGACACTTCCTCCATTATGCTTCACAGATGAGCTTGTATGTTATGGATCATGAGCAGATCTTTCTCCACACTTTGGCTTTTCCATCACTTTGGGAGAAGTTAATCTGGTAAAAGCTTCCTTCACCCCTGCCCTGTGGAAATTGTCATGTCGCTGACTATTGTTTTCCTTGGTCGACCTGTTCAATGTCTGTTCCTAAGTACGCCAGCAGTTTCTTTCTTTTCCAGGACATTCCAAGTTATTGTCCAAACTATCCCCAATGCATGTGCAATGGTTAATTGATTTTCCATTTCTAAGCTTCAAAATCTCCCAAAGGCAGCGCTCTGGTCTTCATGTTGGTTTATATTTTCTAACACAAATGCAGTCTTCACAGGGAAAAAACCAAGAGTAGACATTCAGTACTATTTATTGTTTAACCAATCAATTTAACAGGACACATCCGGGCAATAAGAAACACCTGTCAGTCACATGTTCCAATACTTTTGTTGGGTGGTCTGATACAAAAGGTGATATCTTCTAAGTTGTTTAACAAATCTAGATTAAAATGCCAGCAAAATAATCATCTTTTCAATGCAACTCAACTCACGTGTCTTCAGTGTATAGCAAAAACTAAGGAATTGTCCTTGCTATACCAATACTTTTGGAGGGGAATGTGAATCATGCTTTAGAAAAGTGCTAAATAAGTTGGGCTCAATATTATGGCCATGTGATCCTTAAGGGTCAACAACAATATGTCATGGTGGGAAGTAATACCCGTGGTGATCGCCAGAGGGCCTAGGATCATTGGTAACACCTGTTCTTCGTTTGCACCAGGGGAATTGCTTCCCAGCAGAGTATTTAAGGCCAGTGCTGACTGGTCTTCAGTGCTTCTGTGTTACCGTTCACCCTCGCACAAAGCTGGTAAATGCATAATGTAGACGCTGTGTTTATACGAGTCAGGTACTGTGCTGGTGTGTGTGTCTAAGCCATGCAATTAAAAGAAATAAAGAACAAAGGTAAGGAAGGCACTCGGTTTAGTTGTTGGGTTCGCTGGCTTCCCTAAGGGTTTTCATTTTTGTTTTGGGCTCGGGTGAGCCAGTGGTAGAGGGACGTTGTCCCCAGTATATGTATATTAGTTTGTGTTTTGCCTGAGCTGCGCCTCATGGGTTTTTTGTTTCATGCCTAGCGGTTTTTTTTGCTAGGTTGTACTTTTATTTCTGAACCCCCCGTTTAGTGATTTGATAGTGATTTGATTATTCGCCCTATTTTGTGAGGGTTGTTTTATTTATTTTTCTTCAGCTGTTTTGGGCTTGTTTTCTGTTTCCTTATTAAGAATCGCCTTCGGCTTAGTTTTTGTTTCTCCCTTTCTTCTGGGAGGAGACATTGTTTTCCGTTCCTGAATATCCCTGTAAACCAACCCCAGCATTCAGGGACGAACCCCAGCTCAGTTCGCTCAGTAGGGTTTTTCCTCAGCTCGCTCCTGGCTCTCCGCTCTACCTCCACCTTATACAATAACAACAATTCACTGAAAACACTTACAGCAGATAATAATCTAAATTTTATACCAATAATATTCAGCAAATGGCAAAAGTTTTGGCATTGTTACATTCATGTGAAAACCTTGATTAAAAACTTGGCACAAAAAATCTCAAACATAATACAGGAGTACTCACCTGCCCTGGGCTTTCCATGGATTTAACAACTTCCATCTGAAATAGAATGGGTTATTGCACTTAAGAATAATTATAGAATTAGGCTATTCTAATCAACAGAGTTTGCTGGGAGTGGTTCAATAGAAAGTCTATAAAAGTAATACACTCACTTCCATTAGCCTACCTTAAGTAGGTGCAATACAAAAAAATAGAAGATGGAAAGATTAAAAGAGAATTTACAAATTGTAAATCATTGCGCAGAGCTAACACACACACACACACATACACATCACCTCCAAATGCTTCTTCAAATCAGATGTTGAATCCTCTGAAGCAGAACTGTGACACTGCAGGCAGAGCATACAGTATAATGTCCTCATTTAAGGCAATAAATGTGAGATGGAGAATGACGGAGCTAGACACGCCTTGTGTGACTGACCTTTGTCATCAAATGCCAGAAAATGATAAATAGATACATTTTACCTTTTCAAAAAAAGTTGGCATTCAAGCCTGACCGCTTCTGGAAGGAGTTTAGATTCCTTGCTCAAGGGCACAACTCAAAGAACTTAGAAATAACAAATAACACAATCAAAAGGCAATTAAAAGCCTGGAACCATTTTAGTTCCATTGAAACAGCCAATGAAAGCTGCGCCAATGAAATCCTCCTGGGATTTTCACGCACACTAGTCTGTAGAGTTTGCAAAGTATTGTGCAAAAAACAAAAACAAAAATTCAGTGACCAGTCTAAAAAAATAAATCTAATAAATACCTAATAAAGGCTCACTGAGTGTAAATTTTTGCGACACACACTTTGTCACACACATAATATAAAAATAAAGGAAAGACATTACTGGAGACGTGTCACGGCGAAAACCGGGAGGTCAGTCCAGATAAGGCAAAAGTACAAGAGCTGATCCAAAAGAAGAGTCCAAAAAGCAGGCAGGGGTCAAGAACAAGAAAGACAGAAATCCAAGGTGCAGCAAGGTGCAATGAGTGCAAACTAGGAGTGAGGGCGGTCTAACAAATAAACATCAGGTGAGACACATGAAAGGCTAATAGCACAATAAAGAGGGGGATTATTTCTAATGATTAGAATTACAATTAACTAACAATAATAATAATAATAATAATAATAATAATAATGTATAGACCACCACAGGAATATCTAAATAGCACTTGATGATGATGGTGGACACAAGGGAGCCTGGGTTAGTTTGGAATTTTTGGGACACATCAATCCTATTCGGGTACATCCCTACTTCATAAGTAGGACACTTTGTGTGTGCCTGGCTTTGTTTGGTCTCCCGAGTAGCTGGGTACATAACATTGTCGGGTTAATAAGACTGTCCAGCCAATTTTACTCATGACATTACATTAATGGCATTTGGCATCTTATTCAGAGCGACATACAGTTGATTAGACTAAGCAGGGGACAATCCTCCCCTCGAGCAATGCAGGGTTAATGGCCTTGCTCAAGGGCCCAACGGCTGTGTGGATCTTATTGTGGCTACACCGGGGATCCAACCGCCGACCTTTCAGGTCCGAGTCATGTACCTTAGCCACTATGCTACAAGCCTCTACAGGCCATATACTGTGGTACCTCAGGGTGGGTCCTGAGGTGCAGCAGGTGTGAAAACCAGACATGGGAGTCAGCAATTATCAGAAAAAATGAATCTTTACTTTTTCTGTTCCTTCTTCTTTTTTTATTTTCTTCCTGGGGTATTGGTGATAGCGTTCCCCATCAGGGCAAGGGTAGGGAAAAATGGGAGAAATAAAAGGGGCCGTTCAGGCGAAATCAACACAAGTTCTTCCCGGACCGGGGTATGTTCCAGGGCCTCCTTCCTCCTTCCTCCTTCACTCTTGGGCCGCGTCAGGACTGGGGGAAAGCACAGAGGCACAGGGTAAGTTCAAATGGGATTTTATTAAGCTCACATGTCCGGCGTCAGATTCCAGGTCTTTGGGGTTGCCGTCTGGGAAGGTGGGGTCTCGTTCAGGGCTGGTTCTTAGGGTCTGTACGGCAGGGCGTAGACGGTCCGTCGACCCTATGATTGTGCCATCAACTTACTGCCAGGAACCACCCCGTCCAGAGGACGGCTGTTCTCTCTGTCCCGTCCTGAGACTGAGACCATGGAGAAATACCTCAGGGAGTCTCTAGCTGCAGGCATCATTCGCCCGTCATCATCTCCTGCTGGAGCAGGATTCTTCTTTGTGGGCAAGAAGGATGGATCCTTACGCCCATTTATAGATTACAGAGCCCTGAACGACATCACCGTAAAGAATCGCTACCCTCTCCCCCTCATGGCCTCAGCATTCAAACAGCTACAGGAGGCTACCATCTTCACCAAGCTGGACCTACGCAATGCTTACCATCTGGTTCCTATCCGTGAGGGGGATGAACGGCCTTTAACACCCCTACAGGCCATTGGGAATACTTAGTGATGCCGTTCGGTCTTACTAATGCGCCAGCCGTCTTCCAGAACCTGATTAATGATGTGTTGGGGGACATGATTAACAAGTTTGTCTTCGTATACCTAGATGACATCCTGATTCACTCTAAGTCCAAGGAGGAACACATCCAACACGTTCGTCAAGTTCTCCAGCGCCTGCTAGAGAACCGTCTGTTCGTGAAACTGGAGAAATGTGTCTTCCACGTTTCCACCACCTCGTTCCTGGGATACATCATTTCAACCGGCAACATCCGCATGGACCCCAAGAAGGTTACAGCAGTGGTCGAGTGGCCTCAACCCACCAGTCTCAAGGACCTGCAACGTTTCCTGGGGTTTGCTAACTTTTACCGTCGCTTCATCTGGAACTACAGCACCACTGCTGCTCCTCTTACTGCCCTCACATCCAACAAGTGTACCTTCAAGTGGAACGAGAAGGCCAATCAGGCGTTTATCAGTCTGAAAGACCATTTCACCACAGCCCCTATCCTGATCCATCCCGACCCGACCAGACAATTCATCGTTGAGGTGGATGCCTTGAACATCGGGGTAGGGGCGGTCCTATCGCAACGCGCCAGCAAGGACAACAAGGTTCATCCCTGTGCGTTCTTCTCTCGCCGCCTATCTACCACTGAGGAGAATTACGACATCGGCAACCGCGAACTCCTGGCACTGGCTGGAGGGAGCTCAGGTCCCCTTCTTGGTGTGGACCGACCACATGAACCTGGAGTACCTGCAAACCGCCAAGAGGCTTAACTCTCGCCAGGCCCGATGGGCGCTATTCTTTTCGAGATTTAATTTTACCCTTGCTTACCGTCCAGGATCGAAGAATGTCAAGCCCGACGCCCTATGCAGACGGTTTTAACCCTCCAGCAAGGAGGAAAGGCCGGACACATCCTTCCTACTGACTGTTTCATCAACGCAGTTGGAGATCGAGGACATTGTCCGCACGGCCCAGAACGGTGAAGCAGGCCCCAGTAACTGTCCTGTTGACCGCCTGTATGTACCACCAGCAGCCAGGTCGCAGGTGTTACAATGGGGACACGCTTCTCTCCTCTCATGCCACCCCGGGATCTCACGCACCACCTCATTCATCCAAAGAAGATTCTGGTGGTCAGGCCTCAAGAAGGATGTGCTGAACTTTGTTACTGCCTGCTCGGTCTGTGCCCGAGGTAAACCATCTCACTCACCCCATCAGGTCTGTTACAACCCCTTCCCATCCCTCACCACCCTTGGTCTCACATAGCATAAGATTTTGTCACTGGTTTGCCCCCCTCCAACACTTTCACCACCATACTCACTATAGTAGATAGATTCTCCAAAGCTGTGCATTTTGTTCCCCTCACCAAACTCCCCTCAGCCAAAGAGACAGCCAACTTACTTACCCAACATGTCATTCGTCTTCACGGTATTCCCTCCAATATTGTCACCGATAGAGGTCCCCAATTCACGGCACGTTTTTGGAAAGCTTTCTATACACTCATTGGTTCTTCATCTAGTTTATCTTCAGGTTTTCACCCTCAGACCAACGGTCAGACCGAGCGGGCCAACCAGGTGATCGAGACGGTGCTCAGGTGCCTTTGTGAGTGTAACGCTGCTTCATGGAGTCAGATGTTGCCCTGGGCTGAATACGCCATTAACTCCCACACCTCCTCTGCCTCTAAGTTGTCTCCTTTCGAGTGCGGACTAGGTTATCGACCCCCGTTGTTCCCTGCCCAAGAGGAGGAGGTGGGAGTCCCGTCGGCTGAAGCCTTCATCCGGCGCTGCATCAGGACCTGGAAAGCTACCCGCATCAACCTGCAGCGCACCAGTACCCGGATGAAGGCAACAGCCGACCGGCGTCGGTCCAAGGCACCCACCTACCGTGTTGGCCAAAAGGTTTTCCTGACCACCAGAGACATCCCTCTTCACGTCGAGACACGTAAGCTGGCGCCTAGATACATTGGTCCGTTTCCAATCACCAAGATCCTCAGTCCCACAGCAGTGCGACTCAGACTCCCATCCACCATGTGCTGGATTCACCCTACATTCCACGTTTCCAGAATCAAGGCGGCTGTTACCCACCCTCTCTGTCCCACCCCTGAACCCCCCCCTCCCCCCCAACTTATCGATGGAGGTGAAGCCTACACCGTTCGGCGACTTATGGACATTCGCCGTTGGGGTAGGGGCCTTCAGTACCTGGTCGACTGGGAGGGCTATGGCCCCGAGGACAGAAGCTGGATACCATCCAGATTTGTTCTGGACAAGGACTTATTGAGAGACTTTCACCGTACTCATCCGGTGCCACCTGTTAAAACGCCAAGAGCCGTTTCTTGGGGGGGGGGGGGGAGAGTACTGTAATGTTTCTGGATTTGTTCTGTATGTTTTCATGTTTATTCTTGTTTATTACATAACATAGTTACCTGGTTTATGTTTTCCATTACAGTTCTCTATTGTCCTCCCCTGTTATGTCTGCGTCTGAATGTTTACCAGTCTAGTCACTCCCCTGTCTGCGTGTCCCACTATTACGGTGGTTACGGTAGTATTCGGGTTTTCAACATTTTTTCTAAAACTCGCGATTCTTACTTCCTGCTTTTTCTTGGTAGTTAAATGTTGTAAAGCACGATTCTTACTAACTACTGCTAATCTAGGGTTTGTACAGTACTAATCCGATTAATACACTTACTGTCTGTCTAACTAACTAACTAACAATCACTTTTATTGGGTAGTTTAGAAATATTCACGTAACTAACTCACTAACGCAATCTTAGTATTTCTGCACTGTTCTGTAACTCCGCCTCCCTATGCTATCCCTGATTACTCGTTTAGTTTCAGCGAAGTGTTCGCACCTGTCTCTATCACTACGTCTTCAAACTATGCAAATGTCTACTCCCTAATCCGGAGCCGTATGTTTTACATGTTTTGTTTTGTGCATCCAGTCCGCGTTTTCGTCTCCCTCCCGTTATTATGTTATTACCCTATTATGTTTCCCCACCTGTTGTCTATTTGTTTAGCCCCGCCTAGATTGTCACCTTCCCTCTTGTATTTAAACCTCATTCTCAGTATGCTTCTTTGTCAGAACGTTGATCGTAGTAAGTGCCGATTTTGTGTAAGCCTTATTTTTGAGATTCATGATAGACACCCCTTTGCCTTGACTTCTGTACCTGCCTTGCCCTCTTGTTTTGTTTGCCCATCTGATCTTCTGGTTTTTCGACGTGTTGTTTTGTATTTTTGACTACGAGTTTGTTTTTGCCCTTTTGTACCTTCGCCCTGTGATTTCCTGGATTTTGACCTCTCGCTTGTTTTTTCGACTATTCTTTTGCTTTTCGTTCTTGGCTTTGTACTGGATCTCTTGGCTTTGACCACTGAACATTAAACTATGATTTTTGGATTATCCTGTGGTCTGCGTCTGGGTTCTCTGCACCGTACATAACACTGGGCTTGGTAGACGTAGAGGGGGTCCCAGCTATAAGGTATGGTGAGGTGAGCACACCCAAGCCCATTGCTCTGAGGAAGGGGGTGGCATAGTACCTGGCAAAGGTACCAGAGGCCTTACCCACCTTCCCTGCGTTCTGGACAAGGGTGGCCAGACCCTGCACCATAATGATGTTTACAATGTCTGGGACCTTGAGGAGGGTGACTTCTTTCAGTTTTTCCCCCAGTACTCCCCCAGACAAACCGGAAAGCCATCCGGGCGATTAGCTTCCTGGTGGCTTTGTCTGGGGGAAACACCCTCCCCACATAGAGCAGAATAGGTAGGACTATTGCCTTCAAGCTTTATTAACAATAATTTCATTTTAAAATGAGGCAGACACATTTCGCCAGAATATTAACCCTACCTGAACAGGAAGTCGTACCCTCAGCATACAAAATATCATAGGAAGACAATTCATTCAATTCACTTCAATTATACAAGAATATGCTAAATATGAATTTGATGCAAATATACAACTTGGGTGGTTAGCACGGTAAAAATATTACATCAATAAACCAGGTGTGAGCAGTTTGGGGACAGGCTCTGGTGGCTTCCCATGGTCGGGCGGTGGGAGGACAGGCTTTAGCAGCTCTCCTGGGACCAGGCAGCGGGGCAGCAGGCTCTAGGGCCTCCCCTGGGATGGGCGATGGGGCAACAGCCTCTAGTAGTACCCCAAAGCCAGGCAGCAAGCAATGACGGTGGACCCGGAACCTCGGCAAGACGCACTACTGCAGCCGAGGGTGAGGCCCCTCGTCTGGAGGGCCCACAGGGGCAGGCTGCGGGGGACCCTCGTTTGGAGGGGCCACTGAAAGGCCCATCTAGAGGTCCATCAGCAATGCCCGCATTCTCCACCAATGTGAGGCAGGGCCGGGGGTGGCCACTGCTCACATGGCAGACAGACAGGAAGAGACCAAAAGTGAGGTTGGCTTAACACCGTATATTAACCAGAAAGACTAACAACAAACAATCAGCAAAAATCCAAAAACACAAAATAACCAAAATCAACAATTAGATTGATCAAGAAACAAGCAGGAAAACAGTGAGCAAAAGGTTCAACAATAACAATGAACAGAAACCAGCACTTTTCCCACATCCGTCAGTCCCAACACCCTGGCCTCTTCTGTAGCCCTCATCATGAGGTAAGTGGTCATACCTGCATGAAGGGCCGGTGCTGACTGTAATGCTAACCAAACAAACAAGAATTTATATTGTAACTAAAGAAAGAATAACTAGAAAGATCACCCTCAGCCTTTTACGCTGGCATAACTGTAATATTGTCCAAAAAAAAATCCAAAGAAGGAAAGGGAAAAGGGAGGATGGGTAGCGGCACTTTGAAGAGAAGCATCCCCACAACATGTGGCATAATGGACTAATCCAACTGACAACTGACTAATCCAATCCTGAAATCATAATATATACTTATTGGCACACAGACAGGGGCAAAAACTCATTGTATAGCTTTGCTCAATAAATGTGAATTTTTACATTTCATTCATTTCCAGGTTTTATATTCATTCATTCATTCCACAGGGTTTATATTTTTATATTCTCATATTATCAATTAATCTCCAAATGCAATTCAGAAAAAAAGTTCCAAAATACTGTCGTGTCTAGGAAACAACAGAATTCTAAGTCCAATCTCTAATTTGTAGCAAAGCAACCTCATGAGGGAAAAGACACCATGGCAGTAAGCTCTTCAGGAAAATCAGACTTTATTAGCACAAGTGCACAAAGCCAGACCAGTTCTGCAGAAGTGGACCTCGATTGCTGGTTTCACACACATTTTATACACTTCTTTCAACATAACTCCTCCTCAGAAATACCAGCTTGAATCCTGCCCCAATGATTCATCATTGTGGCAATCGCCCAAATTATAATTTTGCTTCATCTGCTGTTTTCTAAAAATAATCTGGCAATCGCCCAAATTATAATTTCGCTTCGTATGCTATTTTCTAAAAATAACTGTTTTCTTTAAACATGGCGTTTGTTTTGTCAGCTTGATCTTAAGAAAGCAATTGCTCTTATCTCATCGTACAGGCATACAACTGTTCTGCAAACTGTCTTTGCCAAAGTTAGCCCACCCTCCCCACAAGACTCCCCGTCCTGCATGGTTCATACGTTAACTGTCCTTGACATTGATAGCCCACCCCCACAACGCCAGGCATCCTGCCCTGCAAGCAGTTTTCTAACACTGAGGAATCATAAAAAGTGAATCATGCAAAACATGGTGTTATTCGGTACTTTCCAACTTTTTTTAAGCATAAACATTATTTTATTCAATTCAGGTTATATATGGGTCACTATACTTCAAGCACAAATTAGCGGTTAATCAGTTTGAAAATATATAGGCATACTTAATCGTACTTTAACAATTTATTAATGGTGGTTTCTTGCGTTTCCATAAGCTTTTCTGTAATTTATGATATAGGTTCATTGGATTATATATTGATTATATGAGTAAATAGGCAGCATACATGTGATACACTGATTATAGGCCGCATACATATTGGTATATTTTTGGCATGAAGCTTTGAGAGTTTTGGAGGAACCAGCTTGCTGAATTCTAATGGTTTGGCGGTTTAGTCTGATTTTGAATTGTGATTGATTTGTCATACAACAGAGGAAGAACACCTTGTTCTGTGAATTTCTCCTATAATACATACAATTACAGAGTAACCATTCAGAGAGAACCGATGCCTAATGACAGAAGAATGACAGGGCTACAGCCAGCTCATTAGAAACAATGACTGCATTGGGGTGAACTGCAAAACTGTTGGCGGCCACAGTCCTGTCCCAGGCATCTACTATAGCCACTTTCATGTCCTCAAACACGTTCCTCTGAGCCTGGTTCTGCATGTAGCCATACCAGTTACTGAGGTAGGTCATCATTGAGCCTAGTTCCCTGATGTTCTCCAGCTTTATAACAACACTTGCCTTGGGGCTGCGGGCGAGTAGCCGCAGAATTGCCCGGCGGATATTTTGTAGCCTTCTGATGAAAAGTTCTGGGGGGTATAATCGGAAATGCTGGCCAATTCCAATGACCACTTGAAAATCTTCCATTCCACCGTCAACTGCGATGCTGTCCAGTACTTCCGGAATGGTGACTGTTCCCTTTATGGTGACAGAGTAAGAGCCAACCCAAGGATGATAATGCCTTACAAATCGGACAGTGATGTTGCTTTGGGCATCAAAAGCCACGCTTGACTCAGCCCCTTTTTTTATAAATTTCAGGCCTGAGGAAACATAATGAATAAAGAGGACAAGTGTTAGGTACCTTTTGACCAAGTGCCACAAAGTGCTTTGCACCGTAGAAATCCAAATTCATCCGACAGGATTCAAGGATTCACGTCTGGACGAGAGACTTGTGTCAAGGAAATTGCATAATATTCAAATGTACACGTTATAATCATTCAAAAGACTCAACTGATACATAAGTCATGAATCAAGTCAAGCTGTTGCATTTTCCCCTTTGACTTCACCAAGTCATTACCTTTCAACTTTCCTTCCAAATACGTAATCCACTGGCGTACAGTGGAGTCACCCAATAAGTAGAGAGTCTTTCCCTTTAAACATTTGGTCATGGCATCTTCACTGAGGAAGGGGAGTGTCTGACAGAAGGAAGAAGACCACTGGTTTAAATGATAAAATCCCCCAGGAAAAGGGGAATTCATTCCTGTTACACACTTCTCAGTTGGTCTGTGTGCACCTGAAAAGATTGAAAAAGACAGAAAAAAAAGATGGTTGAATGCACAATGGATGTCACCATGTTCAATGATATTATGGTTATGTTGATCTACACAATATGATCTTAGCGGTTAGTACTACTAATATCTTGGTAAAATACAGCATACATGCAGCACAATCTCAAAGCGCTTCACTGAGAATGGGACAATCACCGATAGCAGCCATTTTGAGACAGAAAGCTCACATCACACACTTGCCTTGACTGATGTGCAAAGCTCGTGTCATACATCAGTCAAGGTAGGGAGGGAGGGAACTACTGAGCCAGCTATACTCAGGGTTAGTAAAGTGGCCAGATTACTGAAGCAGATTGGGAATAGGATACCAGGGAACACCCTACTCGTTGGAGAATATGTTGGGAGATCTTCAATAACCACAGAAGGTCAGGACTTTGATTGAAGGTCTCTTCTGAAAGAAGGCATCTTGCACGTGCTTCAGCCATTCCATTAGCAAGCTATTTACTCGCTTTCAATAGTAGTGCCCCCTGTTGGCCAGTCAATTTTTGCTGGCCTCCCGCAGAAGCGCTGACGAAGTCAATACCTCCTTGTCCTGAGCCATTGTTAGCAGTTAAAGTTACAAGTTAATCCAGCTGCCAACCACTGACAAGTTTTCTTCTGAGAAATGTCAATTACATCAATGGTTCATTAATTTTTTTTATTTATTTCTCGTTTCATGAAATTTGGAAAATTCGGGAAAATGAAACAATTCGGAAAGCGTGAGCGTTAGCAAGGGAGAGAGAGAAAGCATGAACGTAAAGATTTGCGTAAAGACACGAAAAAGTGTATGCTAAACAATGAACGGGAAAACATAACATGAATCAAACTTAAACTATGACAAAACAAGAAATGAACTGTGACATGGATAAATTACGTGACAAGACAAGAATAAAAAATAAACCAAACATGAAACGTAACATGACATGACAATGAAACGTAACAAGAAATAAAACGTAAAAACGTGGCGAGACTAGACTAACATAATACGTGACAAGACAATAAAATAACTAAGACAATAACTAAACATGAAACATGACATGACAAGCATAAAACGTGACAGAACATACCAGTACAACCAAGGACTGTAACAGGCTTGAATATGTTTCTTATTTGTATTCCAGTGTTTTTCCTTCAAAAAATATGAACATGACATTGAAACATTTTAAACAAACTTTCACAGAAATCCCATGAGCTTCATTTCTTTACTCACCCACATTAGCTCAAGTTCAGCTACACCTAATAACATCAGTATCAGCAGCATCAAAAACACAAGCTTCAGGATATGACTGCGAAATGAAACACAAGCTGAAAACATATTCTAAAAGTAAACATGAAACACAGCTTGTTGCCGTTTCACAAGACTATCATGCTCTGATCAAGCAGCTACTGTGTGCTGCTAATCAACGCACTTGGAAGGAGCCCGGTGCCAGCCTGCCAGTTTGGTAGAGAGCGGAGAGAGCCGCTATCAAGACATCCCTGCTTACTATAGTTTTAGCCAAATTCCTGTTTAGTTTAGTTGGTAGTTAGTTATTTCATGACTCTTGCTTAGATTTAAACCAATGCTACTGTTTATATTCGGTGAAGCATTCCGAATTCCGTTGTTTAATTTGCGATTGTACAATGTAACGTTATTATCGTTTTTGAAAGATTTTGTTTATTAATATGACGCTTTATGCGATTTATGCACATTGTAACGTGTAGCTATAGCTTAGACGGAATTCAAACCATGTGTTGTATTTAGTATTTGTAATAAGTTGAGTGGCTACCAATGGTGTAATAACTACATGCTGGCTAACTTGCAATTTACTTGCACAAGAATGTCCGTCGGGTTCTATCAGGCAGAGTGATATGCTATTTAGGTATCGTTTGAGTATGTTTATTCCTGTACTCGTAGCTAATCCATATATAGCCAGGAAGTGGTGTGTATATGTATTATATTGCCATCTGATTTAAGAAGCCCTACACAGTTTAGGCATTATAAATGCAGTTTATATTGCTCTATGCACAATATTAAGTGTGCAAAGAGCTATGGGAATGTATAGCTTACACATTCCTGTTCACAGTTAACAATATGCTGTGAAGTAATAGAACATAAATATTAGCAACTGTTGGTGTAACCGGATATTTATACTGATTGTTGTATATTCTGTTTTCCCTCTGGACCGACGCGCCTTCTTCAAGCCCAATTACTGCCACTCCCGTATACGGCGGCCATACTCGATTCTGAACCCCATTGTTTGGTAATAATCTTTTTTTTTATTTTTTTTTTCTATGACCGTGACTCCGAGGCGAGTGCAATCTTTTGGGAGAACGGTCACACGGTGGTCCCTTGGCCTAATGGACAGATTGGCTCTTGTGGCGTTAGACTAGCACATACACAACATTTTGAGTCGCAGGATGCCTTACTTGACTAATAGCTGAGCTTCCTCCTTTGTAAGACTAGGACCTGGGGACATGTAGGACTTTGTGCTGGTCAATGAGTTGCAGGGAAGGGTCTTGGGCCGGTAGCAGGCGTAATAGTCTCCATCTTCCTTCTTCCTGTACTCACAAAGGGGTCTGTCTGAGCTCAGCCGGAGGGCACACTGAGACGTCTCCTTTTTTCCCCCACTGATAAAGGTTCCCATGTACATGGCCTTACTGTAGTCATGCATCCAGTCTCTCTGGAGGATCTTAACTGACTCAGATGAGTGGATCAGCCACACAGAGACTTGCACCTCTCCGGGCCAAAACAAGCGGAAACGCACGCGGTAGGAGCCATTGAAGAAGTCGGTGACATCTCCCGATGCGCCTGCCTTGAGGTTTGGGGAGTAGATCCGGGCCAGGATGGCCCGCGTAGTTCCTCATCTCCACCAGCACATTCAATGTATCCCCCACACAGTCGTGAGCCCTGGGCTGCTCTAGTCTGACCACACTGTGCTCAGCACTGGAAGAGTTATTGAAAGAGGTGAAGTTGGAGGTTGAGGGAGCCCATGCTAATGACAATATGACTTCATCAACTGTCATTTCTTTGTGAGGGGTGTTGAATTGTTCCTGCAATGACATTGCAAGGGCGATTTAATTCATGAACATCTGAAATTGAAAAGCCTTTTTGAGATTTACTGTCTTGGCTGTTCATGACATTACATTGCATTAATGGCGTTTGGCAGACGCTCTTATCCAGAGCAACGCTGACAGACCCTAGAGGGAAAGCAGATAATTTTGAAAGGAACCTGAAACATAACTTCCACCCCACCCCATAACCTAAATATAATTATCATCCTCAAAATCCCTTTCATTCTCTTTCTATTTTCAAAGTGAAAGCATGAATTTTTTTTTTTTCAGAATGAATGAAAACTAGTAATATAATCTCATGTAATGACATCTTTTAAAAGAGTAATAAACCCTAAATCACTTTTTTTAGTTGTCTCCGTTTTATAGAGAACATTAATTCTATAGTTTAAAAAACTTTTTTTAATTTTTTTATTAAGCCGTGTCACCCTACCGGACCACCGTTTTGTGTAAAAAAAGAGCAACCTAGAATGAAAAGTCCCCAATTCGGGACATGGCCGCAGGTTGAAAACCGGCATCGATGTAAGCAAATTAACTCCCTAACTCCGCCCCTCTTGTTGATTAATGGGTAGGACTATTGATCCAGCCGGCAAGAGTGGACACGCCCTCTCCCCATCTGGATCTCTCCATTTCCCTCGGGGATACCACACTCACGCCGTCACCCAGTGCAAGGAACCTCGGCGTGGTGATGGACAGCAGACTTTCCCTTTCCGAGAACATTGCGGCGGTGACCCGGTCTTGCAGGTTCTTCCTATACAACATACGGAGAATCCGCCCCTTTCTCACCCCCTACTCGACCCAGCTCCTGGTCCAAGCGATGGTTCTGTCCCGCCTGGACTACTGCAATTCCCTCTTGGCTGGCCTCCCAGCGTCCGCCATCAGACCCCTCCAACTCATCCAGAATGCAGCAGCTCGTCTGGTCTTCAACCTTCCCAAATACTCACATGTCACCCCCCTGCTTACTTCCCTCCACTGGCTGCCTGTCATGGCTCGCATCAAATTCAAAACATTGGTGCTAGCCTTCCAAGCAGTTAAAGGGTCTTCCCCAGCTTATCTGCAAAAAATCATCAGACCCTACACCCCTGCCAGACCTCTTCGTTCAGCCTCCACAGGCCGCTTGGCACCTCCCCCTCTCAGAACCTCCACCTCACGCTCACGACTACTGTCTGTTCTGGCTCCACGGTGGTGGAACGAACTCCCCGTTGAGGTCAGAACTATAGAATCTCTCCCCACCTTCAAGCGCAAGCTGAAGACACACCTCTTCAAACAGCACCTCTCCCCATCCCTCCCTACCTCCCTGTGAACCTTAATTGTTGTCTCTGTGACTTGTGTATCGGTATTTTAGTTGGCTAGGTAAGCAGTGTTTGGATAGTTAACTTTGGTGACTTTTGCTCTGTTTGTTTGTTTGTTAAAAAAAAAAAATAAAAAAAAATAAATGGCCCTTGTCCTTATCTTTGTTGTACAGGTAGCAGTTGAAATTGTACTTACCTCTAGGGTCTTTCAGCGAACTTATCCCTGGTTATGGGTATGCACTTTGTTGTACGTCGCTCTGGATAAGAGCGTCTGCCAAATGCCAATAATGTAATGTAATGTAAAACGTCATAACCTCTCCAGTCTCAAGCCCCGAAGCGGAAAGTTTGCTGGCGGTGTTTCCATACGAAATGAACGAAGCGGTCATTTACAAGTCTTTAATGTAGTCATGAGGATAATAAAATCCCCCCCCCCCCCCGCCAACTGACTTTGCTGCCTTTTTCCAAATGGCATCTTTTAAAACTGTGCAGTGAGCGGAGACTTGGCAAAACGATGGAGTTTCATTTAAGCGTTATGGAACGAGAACCTGTGGAATATCGTGGATAGTGGCACAGCTTGCGGGGTGGTTAGGCACGACGCGAAGCCCTTTAAATTAATGTAATGTGGTAAACAGTGCTCTCTAATGGTACATTTATGTAGTATTTACTATTCTGGCCTCCTTTCTTCATCAGTTGCATTTTACATGTTTCTCCCCCCTCTATCAGCTATACAACTGGTCAAAAAGCATATTAGACATTCTCTTGCAAACTGTGCATTGAATTACATTGACGAAGCAGTAACAAGACATGAATTTAAATAGATGATAGATGTTTTGGAACATTGGAAGAATGCTAATCAAGTGTTTTGAAATTATCCGTTTTTTGTTGTTGTTGTTGTTGTTGTTCAGTACTTATAAAAATGTTTTCGGATACAATAGCACAATTTTACTGTTGGTGACCTACATTGGCATGGTTGCCATCTTCAAGCGCGGACTGAAGACGCACCTCTTCAAGGTGCACCTCTCCCTGTCCCTCCCTACCTCCCTGTTCAACCTTAATTGTTGTCTTTACCTGTGTTTTTTGCTTGTGTATTAGGATGATATCTTTGCTGGATTTGTTTGGCTAGGTGAGCAGTTTATTTCTGTGTGTTGCGGTATTACAATTTATAAAAATAATAATAATTCAAAAAATATACACACTGGTCCTTATCTTTGTTGTATAGGTAGCAGTCGAAATTGTACTTCCCTCTAGGGTCTTTCAGCACACTTATCCCTGGTATGGGTATGCACTTTGTTGTCCGTCGCTCTGGATAAGAGCGCCTGCCAAATGCCATTAATGTAATGTAATGTAATGTAATGCCCCTCATCTATCAAATTGCCATTTGAGCAACAGGACTTTTAAATGTGACAAACACCACTCTCATGCATGCCAAGTGTGGATTATGGAAGTGACAATAAAAACTGATTCTGATTCTGATTCTGAGGACTTCTACAAGTAATGGGTGTGTAACAATTTAACGAGTTGCTGCCAAATGATTGGCTGATTTTTGCATTTTCAAGCGAGTGCACAGATATACACAGAGTGTATATAATATTGCCTGTCCTACATGCGTGATACATACTCTGTGTATGGCCCCACCTCCCAAAAAATGTCCCCTTGTGTTATGTTCCTGTGTTCTGTCTGTTAGTTTATCATTGTTTATCATCATTATTCTTGTAATTTATTATTTTTCATATTCATGTCTGGTGTTCTATTTATATTCATTAGTCTTTGCACTTGTCTTCCCCTGTGATGTCTGAGTCTGAATGTTTACTAGCCCAGTCACTCCCCTGTCTGTGTGCCCCACTATTTGGGTGTTTACGGTACCTTCCTTCCAATCTTGCATCCCTTACTAGTTACTAGTTTTGGGTATTTGTAATTTAAATCACTTAACTAACTTACAAACGCATCTCCAGTTTCAATTCTTGCTGTAACTCCGCCTCCTTATTCTATCACTGATTACTTGCTTAGTTTCAGCAAAGTATTAGCACCTGTGTCTCTGTATCTCTGCATTTCCTGATTCTCTGCAATTGTCTACTCCCTAGTCCGGAGCCGTTTGTATTACATGTGTGTCTTTGTGAATCCAGTCCACGTTTGCGTTTCCCCCTCGTGATTGTGCTATTACCCTTTCATGTGTCTCACCTGATGTTTATTTGTTAGACCGCCCTCACTCCCATGCCCCGCCTAGTTTGTCTCATTCCCCTGTGTATTTATTCCTGTCCTTTTCAGTTGCACCTGGCTAGTTTGCCTTGTCCTGTTTTCTGAGTCCCGAGCCCTTTATTCCTTCCCCCAGTTCTAGCCTTCTTGTTTCCTTGCCCTTGCCCTTGCCCTTGCCCTTGTTCCTGAGTCCTTGCCCTTGTTTATCTGGATTTCCGGTTTTGACCCCTGCCTGCTTCCCTGGACTCTTCTTTGGTTGTTGTGGATATCGGTACCTCTGCCTTGTTGGACTGACCCCCTGGTTTTTGACCTTGGCCTGTTTTTTGACTTCGCTCTGTCTTGTCTGCCCCTGCTTTTGCAATTAAACCTGCCATTTTTTCTGCACCGGTTTCTGCTTTTGGTTCTTCTGTTCCCCCCGGCATATCACCTTGTATATAAAAAAAAGCTACTGCACAGGGACACAATCTTCCCTGCCAAACAACCCCCTACCCCCAAGTCCACCATTAGAGTCTCTCCCTGATGCACAAATTCTATCCCCCCATGTCTTTTATTACATTACATTATTGGCATTTGGCAGACGGTCTTATCCAGAGCGACGTACAACAAAGTGCATACCCATAACCAGGAATAAGTTCGCTGAAAGACCCTAGAGGGAAGTACAATTTCAACTGCTACCTGTACAACAAAGAGAAAGACGAGGGCCAATTTTTTTTTTTTTTTGAACAAAGAAACAAACAAACAGAGCAAAAGTGACCAAAGTTAACTATCCAAACACTGCTTACCTAGCCAACTAAAAATACTGATACACAAAGCAAGTCACAGAGACAACAATTAAGGTTCACAGGGAGGTAGGGAGGGATGGGGAGAGGTGCTGCTTGAAGAGGTGTGTCTCCAGCTTGCGCTTGAAGGTGGGGAGAGTCTTATTTCAGGGGGAGGGCCCCAACACTGGTACAAAATGCTTCTGAAAATTCTGAAATCCTAACATGGACAATGAACTGGCACCATAAATCCATGAGAAATGAAATTGCTGTTACCCATATTGATGTCCATCCGTATTGTTTGCAAAGATACATAGAGAAAAAAAAAATAGCACAAATGAATATTACTTTCTTTCTTGAATATCTGCATGCCTGTTTTCCAACACAATGCATTTCAGCTGATGGAAGGTCTGGTGCTGTGCTCTGCGGACAAATGAATACAATTTAGATTATTATAGACTTTCTAGACATTGTAGACTCAATAAGTGCTAGAGATATAGTATGTGTGGCCTGAAATCCTTTCTCTATGGTGAAGCAGCAATATGAGAACTTGGCCACATGGCCTACTCAATGCTGGAGCCCAGAATTGTACAATTTCAACTTTTTCCCCACACTCTATTGTGTCATGTGCTGTAATATCACATTCTAACTTCACAGTCAATGTTTATAACTTAATCATTTAAAATATACCCTCTAGCATATTACTTAACCTCTCGGCCCAGGGTTTTTTTTTTCATTCATTCCTTTTTTTCAGCCTGCAATTTTCAATCACTTTGCAAACAGGATATACTGCTTGTAAGCTACCTTAGTCCTCCCTCCTGATTTCCCCCGCCCCTCCTTTCAGATATCCCTATCCTTGTCTATCCCCCCCCAAAAAAAAAATAGATAAATAAAATTTGCTCTTATGATGACGACTGTGTTTAGAACAGCATTCCATGTGTATTTTCCTAGTTCTGGATGTGATGCTTTGACTTATGGTAGAACCTATGCACTTGTAAGTCGCTTTGGATTAAAAGCGTCTGCCAAATGACAAAAATGTAAATGTAAATGTAAGCATTAAAAGGTTCTATCTGCATAACCTATTTTAATAGGCCATTGCTTTAATGACAGCAGTTCCTTATTTTGTAATGTGTGTGTGGTAAAACAAATGTGGGACATCACCTTCTCCACATTTTCTAAATCCACATACTACAAGAAATAAGGTAATGTCAGTCTCCTTTTCACAGGTGAACAGCGGACCAAATGCATAATAGTTTCTCATTCTAAAAATGTGCTAACTCTGAGAAACGTTGCGAGAATGTCCATTGTTTCAAATTTATCTGGATATTAGAAAAACAATGCAGAATGCTCATTTTTGGTGGTATTGTCTTCACATTTCAAAGGAGATTTGTCCAGTGTTGGGACTTAGCTCCAGTGTGTTTCTAAGCACACAAGCTACAATAATCAGTCAAAAACAGAAAATCTTTTGAGTGAGAAAAAAACTTCCACTTTCACTGTGTTTGGGCTTCTGTAACATTGTTTCAGTAATATTTGGAGCAATTCTGACTCTTGGAAAACAAACCCCAAAGGGTTACCTGGCAGAAGAGACCAGGGTTATGCCTGTAGTCAGGGCACAAGAATAGTTACTTTTATTTTGGGTATGTGATTTTTGAGCTTGAGTGAAGAAAAGGGTTGATACTTAAGGGGTTAATCACATGTATAGAATAATTTCATTTTTATTTGTATTGCTTCTTCAAATTAGATGTGGAATCATTTGAAGCAGAGAGTTATTTCACTGCAGGTACATGTACAGTACCCTTTAAAAACAAAGGACTGATTTTATTAACATCCATCCATCCATCCATCCATTATCTGAACCCGCTTATCCTGATCAGGGTCGCAGGGGGCTGGAGCCTATCCCAGCATACATTGGGCGAAAGGCAGGAATACACCCTGGACAGGTCGCCAGTCTATCGCAGGGCACACACACCATTCACTCACACACTCATACCTACGGGCAATTTAGACTCTCCAATCAGCCTAACGTGCATGTCTTTGGACTGTGGGAGGAAACCGGAGTACCCGGAGGAAACCCACGCAGACACGGGGAGAACATGCAAACTCCGCACAGAGAGGCCCCGGCCGACGGGGATTCGAACCCAGGACCTCCTTGCTGTGAGGCGGCAGTGCTACCCACTGCACCATCCGTGCCGCCGATTTTATTAACATGAGGTAGATTTTGATTATGACACATTGTGTTTAGCCTTATTAGCTGCAGGCTGGGAGCACTATTTAACGATAGTTGAGAGGCACACCCTTGAGTAGACATTATACAGACTAATATAAAGGAGAGAGACAATTGAGTAACTGATGGCAAATTATTAACAGGACAGTGTCGTGTGTGTCTTTATGTGTAGGACCCATTTTACTTCTCATACATTTCCCTGTGTCTAAATGTGCTACATAACTAAAGCATGACATATATCAACCTATAGCATTTAATCAACCACAACACATGATGGACAGTCATCACTCCAACTCACCTAAATAAATAAAATAATTTTGAACTACTACTCATTAAACACATATATATAATAATTTTAATTTGGAACTTTCTTTTAACTGCCAAAGAAATTTGTGGGTATGTATCACTTGATATCTCATCCCCACAGAAATCTGGATTCTTATAAAGATTCCTTTATCCAGTTGCACTGTCAGAATGTGTTGCCTTTGACTGGGTTCATGTGTGACCCCAAAAGATATGTCATCACCTAATCAAATCAATCCAAATGAAACCAGAAGAAAATTGTATGTATTTATTGAGTACATGTTGCTTGACAAAGTCGAGAAATTTTGGAAGGATCAAATAGTTTGTCCAACAAATCTTTGGACGAGTGACAGGCAGGGTTCAAATCCCACCTCGGATGCAGGCAAAAGCCTAGGACTCTGGGAACGTGGGTTGCACTAACTCTAGAATTTACTTATGGAATTTACACATGTATGACCGTAGTAATGTGATGCCACCATAGATCTAATTCCCTATATTTTATTCACATTTTCCTAACCAAATTGATTATCCTCTGTTACATAATGTCAGAGATATCAAACTTTGAATCTTTTAAAAATTGTTTGAATTCAAATGTATGGTCACCTGATCCTCAAGGGTCAACAACAGTAGCAGTAATTCCTTGAAAACAATAACAGAAGATAATCCACAGTGTATACCAATCATACTAAGCAAATGGCATTGGTATTGGTATTGTTAGATCAAACTTGTTTGCACACTTGTATTCTGAACCAGTTCAGATATGTTCCAACATCATGAGAAAACTAGTTTAGACTTTTTTTTTGTATTCTGTCAAAAATAAAGAATTAAGAAATGATTTATGTGAAAACCAAAAGACAAGAAAAAGACATAATACAGGAGTACTCACCTGCCCCGGCCTTTCCATGGATTTAATAACTTCCTTTTACTTTTCCATCTATTGCGCTTAACAATACTACTTGAATTACACTATTCTGATCAACAGAATTTTCTGGGAGTGGATCAATGGTAAGTCAATAAAAGTAATACACTCACATCCAATAGTAAACCTTCAGTAAGTGCAGACAAGGAGCAAGGAAAAATTAAGTGAGAATTAGCTAATTGTTTCAAAGGATTCCAGATCTAATTTGAAGAAACATTTGGAGGTGGTGTGTTTGTGTGAGGGTGTCAGCTTGTCAGTTCTGCACAATGATTTACAGAGTTCTTTCACTGCAGGCAAGCAAGTAGATACATTCTGATATTGACACATCCTGCTTCGCAATATTTGAGAAAGGCAGCCCCAGGCTGTAATCACAGTAATCTTTGAAATAAAAGCATATAGTTGTCCCTGTTTGAACATAAAATAGAGATCATTACCCAGGTTGCTTATTATATGCAGCCTTTTGTTCCCCATTTTTATGACGTCAATAATTCTGGAGCGCACTGTATGCAGTATAAAAATATAACAAGCTTTATTAACAATAATTTCAGCAGTTTTGTTGAAAATGAGGCAGACACATTTTGCCAGAATATTAACCCTACCTGAACAGGAAGTCGTACCCTCAGCAAACAAAATATCATAGGAAGACAATTCAGTCAATTCACTTCAATTATACAAGAATATCATTCATTCATTCATTATCCCAACACGCTTATCCTGAACAGGGTTGCAGGGAGGCTGGAGCCTATCCCAGCATACATTGGGCTAAAGGCAGGAATACACCCTGGACAGGTCGCCAGTCCATCGCAGGGCACACACACCATTCACTCACCCACTCATACCTATGGGCAATTTAGACTCTCCAATCACCCTAACCTGCATGTCTTTGGACTGTGGGAGGCCCCGGATGACGGGGATTCAAACCCAGGACCCACTGCACCATCCATGCCGCCTATACAAGAATATGCTCAATATAAATTTGATGCAAATATACAACTTGGGTGGTTAGCACGGTAAAAATATTACATCAATAAACCAGGGCTGGCGGTTTGGGGACAGGCTCTGGTGGCTCCCCATGGTCGGGTGGTGGGAGGACAGGCTTTAGCAGCTCTCCTGGGACCAGGCAGCGGGGCAGCAGGCTCTAGGGCCTCCCCTGGGCTGGGCAGTGGGGCAACAGCCTCGAGTAGTACCCCAAAGCCAGGCAGCAAGCAATGATGGTGGACCCGGAACCTCGGCAAGACGCACTACTGCAGCCGAGGGTGAGGCCTCCTCGTCTGGAGGGCCCACAGGGGCAGGCTGCGGGGCACCCTCGTTTGGAGGGGCCACTGAAAGGCGCATGTAGAGGTCCATCAGGGGGCGCTATGCCCGTATTCTCCAGCAATGTGAGACAGGGCCGGGGGTGGCCACTGCTCACATGGCAGACAGACAGGAAGAGATCAAAAGTGGGATTGGCTTAACACTGTTTATTAACCAGAAAGACTAACAAACAATCGGCAAAAATCCTTCAAACACAAAATAACCAAAAAAACAACAATTAGGTTGATCAAGAAACAAGCAGGAAAACAGTGAGCAAAAGGTTCAACAAAAACTATGAACAGAAACCAGCACTTTTCCCACGTCCGTCAGTCCCAACACCCTGGCCTCTTCTGTAGCCCTCATCATGAGGTAAGTGGTCATACCTGCATGAAGTGCCGGTGCTGACTGTAATGCTAACCAAACAAACAAGAATTTATATTGTCACTAAAGAAAGAATAACTAGAAAGATCACCCTCAGCCTTTTACACTGGCATAACTGTAATATTGTCCAAAAGAAAATCCAAAGAAGGAAAGGGAAAAGGGAGGATGGTGTGGTGCCTCGGGGTGGATCCTGAGGTGCCGAGGGTGGGCACAGCTAGAAACCAACACAGGAGATCGCAGATGTCAGAAAAAATATTTCTTTTTATTTTTTTCTGTGTTTTTTTTTTTTCGGGGTATCGGGGATAGCGCCCCCCCTCAGGGCAAGGGTAGGGGAAAACGGGAGAAATAAAAGGGGCCGTTTAGGCAAAAAATAAATGAAGGTTCTTCCCAGACCGGGGTATTTTCCAGGGCTTCCTCCCTCCTCCCCTCTTCGGCCGCGTCAGGGCTGGCGGGAAACACAAAGACAGGGGGTAAATAGGAAGGGATTCTCTCTGGCTCACGTGACCGGCGTCCGTTCCAGGTCTTTGGTGTTGCCGTCCGTAAAGGTGGGGTCTCCTTCAGGGTCAGCATGGCAGGGCGTTGCAGGTCCTTCCTCTCTCTGCTTTCCACGCTCTCTCACGCTCAGGAATGGCACCGACTGACTCTGGCTGCAGCCTCGACCGCGCCTTAAATCCCCTTCCCTGCTCATTAGGAAAAGAGGCTGCAGCTGAATCAGTGATTTTCCACTCTGCTCACCCACGTGTGCTGTCCGGGGTCCTGGACTGCAGGTAGAGGGATCTCTCTCCAAGGTGCTGATCTCCCGACCACCTCTTTAGGCAGATATACTCCTTCGCACACCTCTCCCAATGCGTGACGTCTGCGCAGTTGACCTGCACGGGCCCCTCCAGGGTTCTCCACCCACGTGGCGCAACCTGCAGTAGCAGGGGTGCCACAATGGGTAGCGGCACTTTGAAGAGAAGCATCCCCATAACATGTGGCATAATGGACTAATCCAACTGACAATGACTATTCCAATCCTGAAATCATAATATATACTTATTGGCACACAGGCAGGGGCAAAAACTCATTGTATAGCTTTGCTCAATAAATGTGAATTTTTACACCTGTATTCATTTCCAGCTGCCAAATCACAGGGTTTATATTTTTATATTCTCATATTATCAATTCATCTCCAAATGCAATTCATAAAAAAAGTTCCCAAATACATACAATTACAGAGTAACCATTCAGAGAGAACTGATGGCTAATGACAAAAGAATGACAGGGCCACAGCCAGCTCATTAGAAACAATGACTGCATTGGGGTGAACTGCAAAACTGTTGGTGGCCACAGTCATGTCCCAGGCATCTACTATAGCCACTTTCATGTCCGCAAACACGTTCCTCTGAGCCTGGTTCTGCATGTAGCCATACCAGTTACTGAGGTGGGTCATCATTGAGCCTAGTTCCCTGATGTTCTCCAGCTTTATAACAACACTTGCCTTGGGGCTGCGGGCGAGTAGCCGCAGAATTGCCCTGTGGATATTTTGTAGCCTTCTGATGAAAAGTTCTGGGGGGTAAAATCGGAAATGCTGGCCAATTCCAATGACCACTTGAACATCTTCCATCCCACCGCCAACTGCGATGCTGTCCAGTACTTCCGGAATGGTGACTGTTCCCTTTATGGTGACAGAGCGAGAGCCAACCCAAGGATGATAATGCCTTACCCATCGGACAGTGATGTTGCTATGGGCATCAAAAGCCACTCTTGACTCAGCCCCATTTTTTATTAATTTCAGGCCTAAGGAAACATAATGAATAAAGAGGACAAGTGTAAGGTACCTTTTGACCAAGTGCCACATAGTGCTTTGCACCGTAGAAATCCAAATTCATCCGACAGGATTCAAGGAGTCACGTCTGGACTAGAGACTTGTGTTAAGGAAATTGCATAACATTCAAATGTACACTGTTATAATCATTCAAAAGACTCAACTTATACATAAGCCAAGCTGTTGCATTTTCCCCTTTGACTTCACCAAGTCATTACCTTTCAGCTTTCTTCCCAAATACTCAATCCACTGGCGTACAGTGGAGTCACCCAATATGTAGAGGGTCTTTCCCTTTAAACATTTGGTAATGGCATCTTCACTGAGGAAAGGCAGTGTCTGACAGAAGGAAGAAGACCACTGGTTTAAATGATAAAATCCCCCAGGAAAAGGGGAATTCATTCCTGTTACACACTTCTCAGTTGGTCTGTGTGCACCTGAAAAGATTGAAAAAGACAGAAAAAAAGAGATGGTTGAATGCACATTGGATGTCACCATGTTCAATGATATTATGGTTATGTTGATCTACACAATATCATCTTAGCAGTTAGTACTACTAATATCTTGGTAAAATACAGCATACATGCAGCACAATCTCAAAGCGCTTCACTGAGAATGGGACAATCACCGCAGCCACCACTGATAGCAGCCATTTTGAGACAGAAAGCTCACATCACACACTTGCCTTGACTGATGTGCGAAAGCTCATATCATACATCAGTCAAGGTAGGGAGGGAGGGAACTACTGAGCCAGCTATACGCAGGGTTAGTAAAGTGGCCAGATTACTGAAGCAGATTAGGAATAGGATACCAGGGAAGACTCTACTCGTTGGAAAATATGTTGGGAGATGTTCAATAACCACAGAAGGTCAGGACTTTGGTTTAAGGTCTCTTCTGAAAGAAGGCATCTTGCATGTGCTTCAGTCATTCCATTGGCAAGCTATTTACTCGCTTTCAATAGTAGTGCCCCCTGCTGGCCAATCAATTTCTGCTGGCCTCAAGAAGTCAATACTTCCTTGTTCTGAGCCATTGTTAGCAGATAAGTTACAAGTTAGTTTTCTTCTGAGAAATATTTTTTTTTATTTCCCGTTTCATGAAATTTGAATTTTAGGGAGCCACCTTGGAATGACCCTCACAAATAAAAAGGAACATGAGATGGGTGCGTGGGGGTTGGACTCAGACAAAGATGTGAAAGTCCCGTCAGGGCTTTATTAACGGATTGTCCAATGAGCGTAGTCGAAAATAAGCAAAGTTCTTACACAGAAAATCCAGCCAAAACCAATGTACAGTACTGAGGGAGAAGGCAGTCTCGCAATCGGTACAGCATGTAAAAAGTCCAGTAACCATCAAAGCTGTCAGCGGGGCAGTAGTGCAAACGGACGGTAGGCAGGCTCGGAGTCGAAGGCGATGGAAGAGTCAAGACCGAAGATCGTTAGGAATAAACCTATCCTGACCCAGCGTTAGTAAATTAGTAAATGACATGAACGTGAAACGTAAACATGAACACATGGTTAGAATGTAAGTATTACCCAATCCTGATCTAACATTAGTAGTAAGTAGACACGGGAAAATGAAACAATTCGGGAAGCGTGAGCGATAGCAAGGGAGAGAGAGAAAGCATGAACGCAAGGTTTGCGGAAGAAGTGACAAGACAAGACTAAAAAATTAATCGTAACAAGAACTAAACATGAAACGTAACATGATATGACAATGAACGTAACAAGAAATAAAACATAAAAACGTGGCGAGACTAGACTAACATAATACGTGACATGACAATAAAATAACTAACACAATAACTAAACATGAAACATGACATGACAAGCATAAAACGTGACAGAACATACCAGTACAACCAAGGACCGTAACAGGCTTGAATATGTTTCTTATTTGTATTCCAGTGTTTTTCCTTCAAAAAATATGAACATGACATTGAAACATTTCAAACAAACTTTCACAGAAATCCCATGAGCTTCATTTCTTAACTCACCCACATTAGCTCAAGTTCAGCTACACCTAATAACATCAGTATCAGCAGCAGCAAAAACACAAGCTTCAGGATAGAACTGCGCTAACATATGCTGAAAACATATTCTAAAAGTAAACATTTTATTTCAAGAAAAACATGTTGGTAGATAAAAAAAGAAGTTCCATGCTTCTTATTCAGGCCACATTTTTATTTTTATTTTATTATTTGTTTGGCTCTGTGCTGCAGCACATTTGAAATAGATTTGAAATAAAACGATGAACATGACATCTCAGTGCCGACTGTTACCGCTGATCCATATTGGGTGATCTGTGCAGGAATTACAACCTCTATTTTTCATGTGATGTACCCGCCATCATTGCCTCCCCCTTGTCCAGTAATGATATTGGTCGAACGATTTTACTTGTATGCCAGTTACAATTCTACTTGATTTCTACAAGTCTGTGATTTGTTTTATGGAAAAGCGATTAGGAGGTTGATACAATGCATATCTTACTCCATCACTGTGCTAGGAGTTCGCTAGCCACCTACTAGCCAGCAAGTAGCCTATTGCTGCAGCCAAAAACTGAATAAAGTTTAACCGTTGTTCAAGAGGCTCTAATGAGTAAGACTTTATTTGAGCTTGTTGCCGTTTCACAAGACTATCATGCTCTGATCATGCAAGCCGTTATCAAGACATCCCTGTTTACTATTGTTTTAGTTGGTAGTTAGTTATTTAGTTAGTCGTGTGCGTAACTGAATAAAAGTAAGTACGCATTTCTCATGACTCTTGCTTAGTTTTAAACCAACTACTGTTTATATTCGGTGAAGCATTCCGAATGCCGTTGTTTAATTTGCGATTGTACAACGTGACGTTATTATCGTTATTGAGAGATTTTGTTTATTAATATGACGCTTTTTGCGATTTATGCACATTGTAACGTGTAGCTATAGTTTAGACGGAATTCAAACCATGTGTTGTATTTAGTATTTGTAATAAGTTGAGTGGCTACCAATGGTGTAATAACTACATGCTGGCTAACTTGCAATTTACTTGCACAAGAATGTCCGTCGGTTTCTATAAGGCAGAGTGATATGCTATTTAGGTATCGTTTGAGTATGTTTATTCCTGTACTCGTTGCTAACCGATATATAGCCAGGAAATGGTGTCTATATGTATTATATTGCCATTTGATTTAAGAAGCCCTACACAGTTTAGGCATTATAAATGCAGTTTATTTTGGTCTTGCCATTGCAACAATATTAATTGTGCATAGAGTTATGGGAATGTATAGTTTACACATTCCTGTTCACAGTTAACTATATGCTGTGAAGTAATAGAACATAAATATTAGCAACTGTTGGTGTAACCGGATATTTATACTGATTGTTGTATATTCTGTGTTCCTCTGGACCACACACTCCTGCCGGAATGACACGGACGCGCCTTCCTCAAGCCCAATTATTGCAACAATTACTGTTTGTTTTCTTCTGTGACCGTGACTCCGAGGCGAGTGCAATATTTTGGGGGAGAACGGTCCCTTGGCCTAATGGACAGATTGGCTCTTGTGGCGTTAGACTAGCACACACACAACATTTTGAGTCGCAGATGCCTTACTTGGCTAACAGCTGAGCTTCCTCTTTTGTAAGACTAGGACCTGGAGACATGTAGGACTTTGTGATGGTCAATGAGTTGCAGGGAAGGGTCTTGGGCTGGTAGCAGGCATAATATTCTCCATCTTCCTTCTTCCTGTACTCACAAAGGGGTCTGTCTGAGCTCAGCCGGAGGGCACACTGAGACGTCTCCTTTTTTCCCGCACTGATAAAGGTTCCCATGTACATGGCCTTACTGTAGTCATGCATCCAGTCTCTCTGGAGGATCTTAACTGACTCAGATGAGTGGATCAGCCACACAGAGACTTGCACCTCTCCGGGCCAAAACAAGCGGAAACGCACGCGGTAGGAGCCATTGAAGAAGTCGGTGACATCTCCCGATGCGCCTGCCTTGAGGTTTGGAGAGTAGATCCGGGCCAGGATGAAATCACCGCCATTGGCTTTTGGATGGCCCGCATAGTTCCTCATCTCCACCAGCACATTCAATGTATCCCCCACACAGTAGTGAGCCCTGGGCTGCTCTAGTCTGACCACACTGTGCTCAGCACTGGAAGAGTTATTGAAAGAGGTGAAGTTGGAGGTTGAGGGAGCCCATGCTAATGACAATATGACTTCATCAACTGTCATTTCTTTGTGAGGGGTGTTGAATTGTTCCTGCAATGACATTACAAGGGAGATTTAATTCATGAACATCTGAAATTGAAAAGCCTTTTTGAGATTTACTGTCTTGGCTGTTCATGACATTACATTGCATTAATGGCGTTTGGCAGACGCTCTTATCCAGAGCAATGCTAGGGATAAGTGTGCTGACAGACCCTAGAGGGAAAGCAGATAATAATTTTGAAAGGAACCTGAAACATAACTTGCACCCCACCCCATAACCTAAATATAATAATCATCCTCAAAATCCCTTTCATTCTCTTTCTATTTTCAAAGTGAAAGCATGAATTAATTTCTTGCAGAATTAATAAAAACTAGTAATATAATCGCATGTAATGACATCTTTTGAAAGAGTAATAAACCGTAAATCACTTTTTTTAGTTGTCTCCGTCCTATTGTTTAAAATAATATATATATTATTAAGCCGTGTCACTCCACCGTGCCACCATTTTGTGTAAAAAAAAGAGCAACCTAGAATGAAAAGTTTCATTCGAGCCATCCCCAATCCGGGACATGGCCGCAGGTCGAAAACCGGCATCGACGTAAACAAATGAACTCCCGAACACCGCCCCTCTTGTTGATTGATGGGTAGGACTATTGATCCTGCCGGCAAGAGTGGACACGCCCACAATCACGTCATATCGTCTCCAGGCTCCAGCACCGAAGCGGAAAGTTTGCTCGTGGTGTTTCCTTACGAACGGTCATTTACAAGTCTTTAAATGAGCGCAAAATGTAGTCATGAGGATAATAAAATCGTAGTGAACACCAGAAACACAGATTTGCACTTTTCATTACCAGGAAGACCGTGGTTAACAACAGCTCATGACATTAGCCGACAAAATGAAGTCGTTAACACCGCTTCTCCAACGTAATGTTAAAAAGGATGATCAAGTAGGCGGTCTGGTTAGTTAGTCAAGCAGCTAGTCATTCTGCTTTTCATGGTTATGGATCATAATGTAGTTGACGTAGGATTTCATAACATTAATTCATCTTATTTTTCCATTCCCTTGTGGTCATTCTTGACTGGCGCCTCACCGAATGCCTACCCCCCCAACTGATTTTGCTGCCTTTTTCCAAATCGCATCTTTTAAAACTGCAGTGAGCGGAGACTGGGCAAAAAGATGGAGTTTCATTTAAGCGTTATGGAACGAAAACCTGTAGAATATCGTGGATATTGGCACAGCCAGCGGGGTGGTGAGGCACGACGCGAAGCCCTTTAAATTAATGTAATGTAGTAAACAGTGCCCTCTAATGGTACATTTATGTAGTATTTACTATTCTGGCCTGCTTTCTTCATTCACGTTAGTGAGAATCAGTTTCTCCCCCTCCATCAGCTATAAAACGGGTAAAAAAGCATATTAGACATTCTCTTGCAAACTGTGCATTGAATTACATTGACTAAGCAGTAACAAGACATGAATTTAAATAGATGATCAATGTTTTACATTGGAAGAATGCTAATCAAGTGTTTTGACATTATCTGTTTTTTGTTGTTGTTGTTGTTGTTGTTGTTGATGTTCAGTACTTGTATACCTTTTTGCACTGTACCTACCTTCAGATATAAAAATTTTTTTGGATACAATAGCACAATTTTACTGATGGTGACCTACATTGGCATGGTTGCCATCTTCAAGCGCGGACTGAAGACGCACCTCTTCAAGCTGCACCTCTCCCTGTCCCTCCCTACCTCCCTGTTAAACCTTAATTGTTGTCTTTACCTGTGTTTTTTGCTTTTTATTAGGATGATACTTTTGCTGGTTTTGTTTGGCAAGGTGAGCAGTTTATTTTTGTGTGTTGCAGTATTACTATTTATAAAAAATAATAATTATTGAAAAAATATACACACTGGTCCTTAACCTTCTTGTACAGTTTGCAGTCGAAATTGTACTTCCCTCTAGGGTCTTTCAGCGCACTTATCCCTGGTATGGGTATGCACTTTGCACTTTGTTGTCCGTCGCTCTGGATAAGAGCGTCTGCCAAATGCCATTAATGTAATGTAATGTAATGGCCCTCGTCTATCAAATTGCCATTTGTCACTTTTAAATGTGACAAACACCATGATCTATGGAGGACGGTATTTCACTCTCATGCATGCCAAGTGTGTATGATGGAAGTGACAATAAAAACTGATTCTGATTCTGATTCTGAGGACTTCTACAAGTAATGGGTGTGTAACCATTTAACAAGTTGCTGCCAAATGATTGGCTGATTTTTGCATTTTCAAGCGAGTGCACAGAGTGTATATAATATTGCCTGTCCTACATGCGTGATACATACTCTGTGTATGGCCCCACCTCCCAAAAAATGGCCCCTTGTACTTATGTTCCTGTGTCGTCTGTTAGTTTATCATTGTTTATCATCATTATTCTTGTAATTTATTATTTTTCATATTCATGTCTGTTGTTCTATTTATATTCATTAGTCTTTGCACTCGTCTTCCCCTGTGATGTCTGAGTCTGAATGTTTACTAGCCCAGTCACTCCCCTGTCTGCGTGCCCCACTATTCGGGTGTTTACGGTAGTTCCGGGGTTCAACCTTCCTTCCAATCTTGCATTCCTTACTTCCTGTTTTCTCTCCATTTCATTACATTATTGGCATTTGGCAGACGCTCTTATCCAGAGCGACGTACAACAAAGTGCATATCCATAACCAGGGATAAGTTCGCTGAAAGACCCTAGAGGGAAGTACAATTTCAACTGCTACCTGTACAACAAAGATAAGGACGAGGGCCTTTTTTTTTTTTGAGAACAAAGAAACAAAGAAACAGAGCAAAAGTGACCAAAGTTAACTATCCAAACACTGCTTACCTAGCCAACTAAAAATACCGATACACAAAGCAAGTCACAGAGACAACAATTTAGGTTCACAGGGAGGTAGGGAGGGATGGGGAGAGGTGCTGCTTGAAGAGGTGTGTCTTCAGCTTGCACTTGAAGGTGGGGAGAGATTCTACAGTTCTGACCTCAACGGGGAGTTCGTTCCACCACCGTGGAGCCAGAACAGACAGTAATCGCGAGCGTGAGGTGGAGGTTCGGAGAGGAGGAGGTGCCAAGCGGCCTGTGGAGGCTGAACGAAGAGGTCTGGCAGGGGTGTAGGGTCTGATGATTTTTTGTAGATAAGCTGGGGAAGACCCTTTAACTGCTTGGAAGGCTAGCACCAATGTTTTGAATTTGATGCGAGCCATGACAGGCAGCCAGTGGAGGGAAGTAAGCAGGGGGGTGACGTGTGAGTATTTGGGAAGGTTGAAGACCAGACGAGCTGCTGCATTCTGGATGAGTTGGAGGGGTCTGATGGCGGACGCTGGGAGGCCAGCCAAGAGGGAATTGCAGTAGTCCAGGTGGGACAGAACCATCGCTTGGACCAGGAGCTGGGTCGAGTAGGGGGTGAGAAAGGGGCGGATTCTCCGTATGTTGTATAGGAAGAACCTGCAAGACCGGGTCACCGCCGCAATGTTCTCGGGGGGGGGGACAGTCTGCTGTCCATCACCACGCCGAGGTTCCTTGCACTGGGTGACGGGGTGAGTGTGGTATCCCCGAGGGAAATGGAGAGATCCAGATGGGGAGAGGTTTTAGCAGGGATGAATATCATTTCAGTCTTGCCTGGGTTGAGCTTTAGATGGTGGTTGTCCATCCAGCTCTGGATGTCCCTCAGGCAAGCAGAGATACGGGCTGAAACCTGCGTATCAGACGGCGGGAACGAGACGAAGAGTTGGGTATCGTCCGCGTAGCAGTGGTAGGATAGCCCATGTGCAGTGATCACAGGGCCAAGGGAGCGAATGTAAAGAGAAAAAAGAAGCGGGCCTAGGACTGAGCCCTGGGGAACTCCTGTGGCGAGGGGCCGAGGTGTCGATACCGAACCAGCCCAGGCAACCTGGAAGGAGCGACCAGAGAGGTAGGACTCAATCCAGTCCAGGGCTGTGCCACAGATGCCCGTTGCTGACAGGGCAGACAGGAGGATGGAGTGATCCACAGTGTCGAAGGCAGCAGAGAGATCTAGAAGAATGAGGACAGAGGAGAGGGAGGCTGCTCGTGCGGCATGGAGTGACTCACTGACGGAGAGGAGCGCAGTCTCTTTCGAGTGGCCCGATCTGAAGCCAGACTGATGGGGGTCTAGCAGGTTGTTGTTAGAAAAGAAAGAAGAAAGTTGAGTAGAAGCGGCTCGTTCTATAGTTTTAGAAAGGAAAGGAAGAAGAGATACCAGGCGGTAGTTCTGGATGATGGAGGGATCCAGAGTAGGCTTTTTTAGCAGCGGAGTGATGTGGGCCCTATTGGAGGATGTCAGAAAACAGCCGGAAGACAGGGAAGAGTTGACAAGGGAGGTGACAAATGGGAGAATGTCAGGTGTGATAGTTTGGACAAGAGAAGAGGGGATAGGGTCAATGGCACAGGTTGTAGGGCGGTGGCAGAGCAGGAGTTGAGAAACATCAGAGTCTGTAAGGGGGGAGAAAGTGGAAAAGGAAGGGATGGGCCTAGAGGGGGGGAAGGGCACAGTGAGGGGGGCGGTGGTTGTACAGGATCTACAGATGACTGTGACCTTCTCATCGAAGAAATCAGCAAAGTCATCAGCAGCAAAGGAGGACTGAGGAGGAGGCGGTGCATTGAGGAGAGAGGAGAAAATAGAGAAAAGTTTCTGGGGGTTAGAACCGGAGTTCTGAATTTGTGTTTGAAAGTATTTTGCTTTGGCGGCAGTGACAGCGGAAGAGAATGCTGCCAGGAGAGACTGGTAAGTCGTGAGGTCTGAAGCGTCTCTGGATTTCCCCCACTTCCTCTCCACTGCGCGGAGGCTGGCCCTGGAGGTACGGAGGGTGTCAGATATCCAAGGACTGGGAGGGGATGTGCGAGGTGGCTTTGAGACAGGCGGACAGAGAGAGTCAAAGGCGGAGGAGAGAGATGAAAGGAGGGTGGCAGATGCAGAGTTAGTGGGGAGTTTGAAGAAGGATTCAAGAGGGGCGATGACGGTGCTGGCAAAGGAAGAGGGTGAGAGGGAGTGGAGGTTACGGCGGGCTGAGGAAGTGTGGGTGGGAGGAGGGGGAGGAGGATGAGGACGAAGAGGGAGGGAGAATGAGATGAAGTGATCAGATGTATGCAGAGGGGTAACCGTGAAATCGGAGCATGAGCAGTTCCTCACAAAGACAAGGTCTAGGACATTGCCCGCCTTGTGGGTTGGAGGAGAGTGATGCAGGGAGAGGCCAAAGGAGTGGATTAGCGGTAGGAAGGCAGCAGCCTGGGAGGCTTCTAGGTGGATGTTGAGGTCTCCAAGGAGAATCAGTGGGGTGCCATCCTCAGGGAAGGAGCTGAGAAGGGTGTCTAGCTCATCAAGGAATTTTCCCAGGGGCCCTGGAGGACGGTAGATAACTGCAATGAAAAGGTTAGTAGGGTAGGATACTGCAACAGAATGGAATTCAAAAGTGGATATGGACAGGTCAGAGAGGGGGAGAACAGAATTTCCACGAGGGGGAAATTAAAGACCAGTACCACTGCCACGGCCGGAAGGCCGGGGAGTGTGCGAGAAGGAGAAGGAGGATGAGAGGGCAGCGGGAGTGGCGGTGTTGTCAGGTGTGATCCAGGATCTCTGTGAGGTCAAGGAATTGTAGGGACTGGAGGGAGGCATACGCAGGGATGAAGTCAGCCTTCTGAGTGGCAGACTGGCAGTTCCATAGTCCCCCTGTGACAGCAAAGTCCTCACAGGGGGTCAGCGGGGGGTAGCTGAGGTTCGAGGGGTTCCGACCCCGTGGAGGCCCACGTCGCAGGGGGGGTCTTCGAGGGAGTGAGCAGACTGGGATGGGGTGAAACATAACATCACAAACTGGGACGGAGCGATGCTAGCGTCTGAGCACGCCTATTTATATGGCCTACAATTGCTCACAAGCAATATCAAATCAAAGCTAATCTACTGATAAATTCCACAGCTATTTAAGCTATTTAAGACAAATGTTCAATCACTCTACAGGTATGCAACCAGTAGAAGTGATTAACAGGTAATAGACAAACAAACTGGCTCAAGCCCTAACCCTTGCTGTTCAAATGAGCAATTTAAAAATCAACGTTACCGCGTCTAGAGGAAAGTCCGCAGCGATACTAAACACCTGGTCAGAATGATGCACTTACAAACTCATGTTTGTACATAGCACCGATATACTAATCCCAACTAACATAGAAGTTGTACAGTACTAATTATACTAACACACTAATATGTTTGTCAAACTAACAAACTAACATTCACTAGTTTTGGGTATTTGTAATTTAAAACACTTAACTAACTTACTAACGCATCTCCAGTTTCAATTCTGTTCTGTAACTCCGCCTCCCTATTCTATCACTGATTACTTGCTTAGTTTCAGCAAAGTATTTGCACCTGTCTCTCTGTATCTCTGCATTTCCTGATTCTCTGCAATTGTCTACTCCCTAGTCCGGAGCCGTTTGTAGTACATGTGTGTCTTTGTGAATCCAGTCCAAGTTTTCGTTTCCCCCTCGTGATTGTGCTATTACCCTTTCATGTGTCTCACCTGATGTATATTTGTGAGACCGCCCTCACTCCCATGTCCCGCCTAGTTTGTCTCATTCCCCTGTGTATTTATACCTGTCCTTTTCAGTTGCACCTGGCTAGTTTGCCATGTCCCGAGCCCTTTATTCCTTCCCCCAGTTCTAGCCTCCTTGTTTCCTTGCCCTTTCCCTTGTTCCTGAGTCCTTGCCCTTGTTTATCTGGATTTGACCCCTGCCTGCTTCCCTGGACTCTTCTTTGGTTGTTGTGGATATCGGTACCTCTGCCTTGTTGGACTGACCCCCTGGTTTTTGACCTTGGCCCGTTTTTTGACTCTGCTCTGTCTGCCCCTGCTTTTGCAATTAAACCTGCCATTTTTTCTGCACCCCTTTCTGCTTTTGGTTCTTCTGTTCCCCCCGGCATATCACCTTGTATATAAAAAAAAGCTACTGCACATGGACACAATCTTCCCTGCCAAACAACCCCCTACCCCCAAGTCCACCATTGCAGTCTCTCCCTGATGCACAAATGCTATCCCCCCATGTCTTATTTCAGGGGGAGGGCCCCAACACTGGCACAAAATGCTTCTGAAAATTCTGAAATCCTAACATGAACAATGAACTGGCACCATAAATCCATGAGAAATGAAATTGCTGTTACCCATATTGATGTCCATCCGTATTGTTTGCAAAGATATATAGAGGAAAAAAAAATAGCACAAATGAATATTACTTTCTTTCTTGAATATTTGCATGCCTGTTTTCCAACACAATGCATTTCAGCTGATGGAAGGTCTGGTGCTGCGCTCTGCGGACAAATTAATACAATTTAGATTATTATAGACTTTATAGACATTGTAGACTCAATAAGTACTAGAAATATAGTATGTGTGGCCTGAAATCCTTTCGCTATGGCGAAGCAGCAATATGAGAACTTGGCCACATGGCCTACTCAATGCCGGAGCCCAGAATTGTCCAATTTCAACTTTTTCCCCACACTATTGTGTCATGTGCTGTAACTTCACAGTCAATGTTTATAATTTAATCATTTAAAATCTACCCTCTGGCATATTACTTAACCTCTCGGCCCAGGGTTTTTTTTTCATTCATTCCTTTTATTCAGCCTGCAATTTTCAATCACTTTGCAAACAGGATATACTGCTTGTAAGCATTAAAAGGTTCTATCTGCATAACCTATTTTAATAGGCCATTGCTTTAACTACAGCAGTTCCTTATTTTGTAATATGTGTGTGGTAAAACAAATGTGGGACCTCACCTTCTCCACATTTTCTAAATCCACATACTACAAGAAATAAGGTAATGTCAGTCTCCTTTTCACAACAAGTGAACAGCGGACCAAATGCATAATAGTTCCTCATTCTATAAATGTGCTAACTCGGAGAAACGTTGCGAGAATGTCCATTGTTTTGAATTTATCTGGATCTAACAATGCAGAATGCTCATTTTTGGTGGTATTGTCTTCACATTTCAAAGGAGATTTGTCCAGTGTTGGGACTTAGCTCCAGTGTATTTCTAAGCACACAAGCTACAATAATCAGTCAAAAACAGAAAATCTTTTGAGTGAGAAAAAAACTTCCACTTTCACTGTGTTTGGACTTCTGTAACATTGTTTCAGTAATATTTGGAGCAATTCTGACTCCAAAGGGTTACCTGTCAGAAGAGACCAGGGTTATGCCTGTAGTCAGGGCACAAGAATAGCAACTTTTATTTTGGGTCTGTGATTCTTAAGCTTGAGTGAAGAAAAGGGTTGATACTTAAGGGGTTAATCACATGTATAGAATAATTTCATTTTTATTTGTATTGCTTCTTCAAATTAGATGTGGAATCCTTTGAAGCAGAGAGTTATTTCACTGCAGGTACGTTTATAGTACCCTTTAAAAACAAAGGACTGATTTTATTAACATGAAGTAGATTTTGATTATGACACATTGTGTTTAGCCTTATTAGCTGCAGGCTGGGAGCACTATAACTATAGTTGAGAGGCACACCCTTTAGTAGACATTACACAGACTAATGTCAGGGAGAGAGACAATTGAGTAACTGATGGCACATTATTTAGGAGTGTCGTGTGTGTCCATTTTACTTCTCTCATACATTTCCCGGTGTCTAAATGTGCTACACAACTAAAGCATGACATATATCAACCTATAGCGTTTAATCAACCACAATACATGATGGACAGTCATCACTCCAACTCACCTAAATAAATAAAATAATTTTAAACTACTACTCATTAAGCACATGTATATAATAATTTTAATTTGGAACATTCTTTTAACTGCCAAAGAAATTTGTGGGTATGTATCACTTCATATATCTCGTCCCCACAGAAATCTGGATTCTTATAAAGATTCCTTTATCCAGTTGCACTGTCGGAATGTGTTGCCTTTGACTGGGTTCATGTGTGACCCCAAAATATATGTCATCACCTAATGAAATCAATCCAAATGAAACCAGAAGAAAATTGTATGTATTTATTGATTACATGTTGCTTGACAAAGTCGAGAAATTTTGGAAGGATCAAATAGTTTGTCCAACAAATCTTTGGACGAGTGACAGGCAGGATTCAAATCCCACCTTGGACGCAAGCAAAAGCCTAGGACTCTGGGAACGTGGGTTGCACTCACTCTAGAATTTACTCATGGAATTTACACATGTAAGACCGTAGAAATGTGATGCCACCATAGATCTAATTCCCTATATTCTATTCACCCAGTACATACAGCTTAGGCTATTGTGAAAACCACATTTTCCTAACCCAATTGATTATCCACTGTTACATAATGTCAGAGATATCAAACTTTGAATCTTTTAATAATTGTTGGAATTCAAATGTATGGCCATCTGATCCTCAAGGGTCAAAGACAGTAGCAATAATTGCTTGAAAACACTAACAGCAGATAATCCACAGTGTATACCAATAATACGAAGCAAATGGCAAAGGTTTTGGTATTGTTAGATCAAACTTGTTTGCACTCTGTATTCTGAACCAGTTCAGATATGTTCCAATATCATGAGAAAACTGGTTTAGACTTTTCTTTAGTATTCTGTCAAAAATAAATAATTAAGAAATGGTTTATGTGAAAACCGAGAAACTAGGCACAAGAAAAAAACATAATACAGGAGTACTCACCTGCCCTGGCCTTTCCATGGATTTAATAACTTCCTTTTAATTTTCCATCTATTGCACTTAACAATACTACTTGAATTACACTATTCTGATCAACAGAATTTTCTGGGAGTGGATCAATGGTTAGTCAATAAAAGTAATACACTCACTTCCAATTGTAACCCTTAAGGAAGTGCGGACAAGGAAAGAGAGCATGGAAAGATTAAGTCAGAATAAGCAAATTGTTTCAAAGGATTCCACATCTAATTTGAATAAACATTTGGAGGGTGTGTGTGTGTGTGAGTGTGTCAGCTTGTTAGTTCTTTCACTGCAGGCAAGCAAGTAGATACATTCTGACATATCCTGCTTCGCAATATTTGAGACAGGCAGCAGCAGGCTAGGAGCACAATGCAAATTTAACTAGAGTCGACAGGCAGAGGTGGATTCAGGGCAGAGGAACCAAGAGCAGACTCAGGGGTACATGAAAGGCAGGTTTATTAACAGGAGCAGATCCAAAACACAATCCAGAAACAGGCAATGGACAAACAAGAATTTATATTGTAACTAAAGAAAGAATAACTAGAAAGATCACCCTCAGCCTTTTACACTGGCATAACTGTAATATTGTCCAAAAGAAAATCTAAAGAAGGAAAGGTAAAAGGGAGGATGGGTAGCAGCACTTTGAAGAGAAGCATCCCCATAACATGTGGCATAATGGACTAATCCAACTGACAACTGACTAATCCAATCCTGAAATCATAATATATACTTATTGGCACACAGGCAGGGGCAAAAACTCATTGTATAGCTTTGGTCAATAAATGTGAATTTTTACACCTGTATTCATTTCCAGCTGCCAGATCACAGGGTTTATATTTTTATATTCTCATATTATCAATTCATCTCCAAATGCAATTCATAAAAAAAGTTCCCGAATACATACAATTACAGAGTAACCATTCAGAGAGAACCGATGCCTAATGACAGAAGAATGACAGGGCCACAGCCAGCTCATTAGAAACAATGACTGCATTGGGGTGAACTGCAAAACTGTTGGCGGCCACAGTCATGTCCCAGGCATCTACTATAGCCACTTTCATGTCCGCAAACACCTTCCTCTGAGCCTGGTTCTGCATGTAGCCATACCAGTTACTGAGGTGGGTCATCATTGAGCCTAGTTCCCTGATGTTCTCCAGCTTTATAACAACACTTGCCTTGGGGCTGCGGGCGAGTAGCCGCAGAATTGCCCGGCGGATATTTTGTAGCCTTCTGATGAAAAGTTCTGGGGGGTAAAATCGGAAATGCTGGCCAATTCCAATGACCACTTGAACATCTTCCATCCCACCGCCAACTGCGATGCTGTCCAGTACTTCCGGAATGGTGACTGTTCCCTTTATGGTGACAGAGTGAGAGCCAACCCAAGGATGATAATGCCTTACCCATCGGACAGTGATGTTGCTCTGGGCATCAAAAGCCACTCTTGACTCAGCCCCATTTTTTATTAATTTCAGGCCTAAGGAAACATAATGAATAAAGAGGACAAGTGTAAGGTACCTTTTGACCAAGTGCCACAAAGTGCTTTGCACCGTAGAAATCCAAATTCATCCGACAGGATTCAAGGAGTCACGTCTGGATTAGAGACTTGTGTTAAGGAAATTGCATAACATTCAAATGTACACTGTTATAATCATTCAAAAGACTCAACTCATACATAAGCCAAGCTGTTGCATTTTCCCCTTTGACTTCACCAAGTCATTACCTTTCAGCTTTCTTCCCAAATACTCAATCCACTGGCGTACAGTGGAGTCACCCAATATGTAGAGGGTCTTTCCCTTTAAACATTTGGTCATGGCATCTTCACTGAGGAAGGGCAGTGTCTGACAGAAGGAAGAAGACCACTGGTTTAAATGATAAAATCCCCCAGGAAAAGGGGAATTCATTCCTGTTACACACTTCTCAGTTGGTCTGTGTGCACCTGAAAAGATTGAAAAAGACAGAAAAAAAGAGATGGTTGAATGCACATTGGATGTCACCATGTTCAATAATATTATGGTTATGTTGATCTACACAATATCATCTTAGCGGTTAGTACTACTAATATCTTGGTAAAATACAGCATTCATAGAGCACAATCTCAAAGTGCTTCACTGAGAATGGGACAATCACCGCAGCCACCACCGATAGCAGCCATTTTGAGACAGAAAGCTCACATCACACACTTGCCTTGACTGATGTGCGAAAGCTCATATCATACATCAGTCAAGGTAGGGAGGGAGGGAACTACTGAGCCAGCTATACTCAGAAGTGGTCAGATTACTGAAGCTGATTGGGAATAGGATACCAGGGAAGACACTACTCATTGAAAAATATGTTGGGAGATCTTCAATAACCACAGAAGGTCAGGACTTTGGTTTAAGGTCTCTTCTGAAAGAAGGCATCTTGCACGTGCTTCAGTCATTCCATTGGCAAGCTATTTACTCGCTTTCAATAGTAGTGCCCCCTGCTGGCCAATCAATTTTTGCTGGCCTCACAAAGTCAATACCTCCTTGTTCTGAGCCATTGTTAGCAGTTAAAGTTACAAGTTAATCCTGCTGCCAACCACCGACAAGTTTTCTTCTGAGAAATATATTTTTTATTTCTCGTTTCATGAAATTTGAATTTTAGGGAGCCACATTGGAATGACCCTCACAAATAAAAAGGAACATGAGATGGGTGCGTGGGGGTTGGACAAAGATGTGAAAGTCCCGTCAGGGCTTTATTAACGGATTGTCCAATGAGCGTAGTCGAAAATAAGCAAAGTTCTTACACAGAAAATCCAGCCAAAACCAAAGTACAGTACCGAGGGAGAAGGCAGTCTCGCAATCGGTACAGCATGTAAAAAGTCCAGTAACCAGGAAAGATGTCAGCGGGGCAGTAGTGAAAACGGACGGTAGGCAGGCTCGGAGTCGAAGTCGACCGAAGATCGTTAGTAATAAACCTATCCTGACCTAGCGTTAGTAAATTAGTAAATGACATGCACGTGAAACGTAAACATGAACACATGGTTAGAATGTAAGTATTACCCAATCCTGATCTAACATTAGTAGTAAGTAGACACGGGAAAATGAAACAATTCGGGAAGCGTGAGCGATAGCAAGGGAGAGAGAGAAAGCAGGAACGCAAGGTTTGCGGAAAGACACGAAAAAGTGTATGCTCAACAATGAACGGGAAAACATAACATGAATCAAACTTAAACTATGACAAAACAAGAAACGAACTGTTACATGGATACATTACGTGACAAGACAAGACTAAAAAATTAATCGTAACAAGAACTAAACATGAAACGTAACATGACATGACAATGAACGTAACAAGAAATAAAACATAAAAACGTGGCGAGACTATCCATCCATCCATCCATTATCTGAACCCGCTTATCCTGATCAGGGTCGCAGGGGGCTGGAGCCTATCCCAGCATTCATTGGGCGAAAGGCAGGAATACACCCTGGACAGGTCGCCAGTCCATCGCAGGGCACACGCACCATTCACTCACACACTCATGCCTACGGGCAATTTAGACTCTCCAATCGGCCTAACCTGCATGTCTTTGGACTGTGGGAGGAAACCGGAGTACCCGGAGGAAACCCACGCAGACACGGGGAGAACCTGCAAACTCCGCACAGAGAGGCCCCGGCCGACGGGGATTCGAACCCAGGACCTCCTTGCTGTGAGGCGCGTGGCGAGACTAGACTAACATAATACGTGACATGACAATAAAATAACTAACACAATAACTAAACATGAAACATGACATGACAAGCATAAAACGTGACAGAACATACCAGTACAACCAAGGACTGTAACAGGCTTGAATATGTTTCTTATTTGTATTCCAGTGTTTTTCCTTCAAAAAATATGAACATGACATTGAAACATTTTAAATAAGCTTTCACAGAAATCCCATGAGCTTCATTTCTTTCCTCACCCACATTAGCTCAAGTTCAGCTACACCTAATAACATCAGTATCATCAGCATCAAAAACACAAGCTTCAGGATAGAACTGCGCTAACATATGCTAAAAACATATTCTGAAAGTAAACATTTTATTTCAAGAAAAACATGTTGGTTGATAAAAAAAGAAGTTCCATGCTTCTTATTCAGGCCACTTTTTTATTTTATTTTTTTGGCTCTGTGCTGCAGCACATTTGAAATTGATTTGAAATAAAACAATGAACATGACATCTCAGTGCCGACTGTTAGCTCTGATTTGAGGGGGTTTAGATCCATATTGGGTGATCTGTGCAGGGATTACAACCTCTATTTTTCATGTGATGTACCCGCCATCATTGCCTCCCCTTTGTCCAGTAATGATATTGGTCGAACGATTTTACTTGTATGCCAATACAGTTACAGTTCTACTTGATTTCTACATGTCTGTGATTTTTTTTAAGGAAAAGCGATTAGGAGGTTGATACAATGCATATCTTACTCCATCACTGTGCTAGGAGTTCGCTAGCCACCTACTAGCCAGCAAGTAGCCTATTGCTGCAGCCAAAAATGGAATAAAGTTTAACCGTTGTTCATGAGGCTCTTATGAGTAAGACTGTATTTGAGCTTGTTGCCGTTTCACAAGGTTATCATGCTCTGATCATTCAGCTACTGTGTGCTGCCTCAGCTAATCACGCGCTTGGAAGTAGCCCGGTGCCAGGCTGCCAGTTTGGAAGAGAGCGGAGAGAGCCGTTATCAAGACATCCCTGTTTACTATAGTTTTAGTTGGTAGTTAGTTATTTAGTTAGTCGTGTGGGTAACTGAATAAAAGTAAGTACGCATTTCTCATGACTCTTGCTTAGTTTTAAACCAATGCTATTGTTTATATTCGGTGAAGCATTCCGAATGCCGTTGTTTAATTGTACAACGATTGTGCAACGTGACGTTATTATCGTTATTGAGAGATTTTGTTTATTAATATGACGCTTTTTGCGATTTATGCACATTGTAACGTGTAGCTATAGTTTAGACGGAATTCAAACCATGTGTTGTATTTGGTATTTGTAATAAGTTGAGTGGCTACCAATGGTGTAATAACTACATGCTGGCTAACTTGCGATTTACTTGCACAAGAATGTCCGTCGGTTTCTATAAGGCAGATTGATATGCTATTTAGGTATCGTTTGAGTATGTTTATTCCTGTACTCGTAGCTCACCCATATATGGCCAGGAAATGGTGTCTATATGTATTATATTGCCATTTGATTTAAGAAGCCCTACACAGTTTAGGCATTATAAATGCAGTTTATTTTGGTCTTGCCATTGCAACAATATTAATTGTGCATAGAGCTATGGGAATGTATAGCTTACACATTCCTGTTCACAGTTAACTATATGCTGTGAAGTAATAGAACATAAATATTCACAACTGTTGGTGTAACCGGATATTTATACTGATTGTTGTATATTCTGTTTTCCTCTGGACCACACACTCCTGCCAGAATGAGACCGACGCGCCTTCTTCAAGCCCGATTATTGCAACAATTATTGTTTGTTTTTTTCTGTGACCGTGACTCCGAGGCGAGTGCAAAATTTTGGAGGAGAACGGTCACACGGTTGCCCCTTGGCCTAATGGACAGATCGGCTCTTGTGGCGTTAGACTAGCACACACACAACATTTTGAGTCGCAGATGCCTTACTTGGCTAACAGCTGAGCTTCCTCTTTTGTAAGACTAGGACCTTTGGACATGTAGGACTTTGTGATGGTCAATGAGTTGCAGGGAAGGGTCTTGGGCTGGTAGCAGGCATAATATTCTCCATCTTCCTTCTTCCTGTACTCACAAAGGGGTCTGTCTGAGCTCAGCCGGAGGGCACACTTAGACGTCTCCTTTTTTTCCCCACTGATAAAGGTTCCCATGTGCGTGGCCTTACTGTAGTCATGCATCCAGTCTCTCTGGAGGATCTTAACTGACTCAGATGAGTGGATCAGCCGCACAGAGACTTGCACCTCTCCGGGCCAAAACAAGCGGAAACGCACGCGGTAGGAGCCATTGAAGAAGTCGGTGACATCTCCCGATGCGCCTGCCTTGAGGTTTGGAGAGTAGATCCGGGCCAGGATGAAATCACCGCCATTGGCTTTTGGATGGCCTGCATAGTTCCTCATCTCCACCAGCACATTCAATGTATCCCCCACACAGTAGTGAGCCCTGGGCTGCTCTAGTCTGACCACACTGTGCTCAGCACTGGAAGAGTTATTGAAAGAGGTGAAGTTGGAGGTTGAGGGAGCCCATGCTAATGACAATATGACTTCATCAACTGTCATTTCTTTGTGAGGGGTGTTGAATTGTTCCTGCAATAACATTACAAGGGAGATTTAATTCATAGTCATCATTTCCATTTGTTAGCACATCTAGTAATTTCCAGCACACACTGTCATTACCAAAACACACTCACATTCCTGCCACAGATTTTGAAAAATTCAGTTAAAGATTAATTCTTTTTTTTTTTATGTTATGTTATGTTAAGTTATGAAGGCTATGTCGTTTTCCCCATGATAATATTAATTACATAGATGTTCAAACATCTTCATGAACATGACTCTGTACTTGGCCAAACTGATAAAATAACAGATAACAAATAATAAATGATGAATACAATTAATGAAATGTACTGCAAAAAGTAATATACGTACACAATTTATTTCATTTTTATGGAATATACCTGTTCCATACCTGTGGCTTCATTCCCATCACAATTGCCACAATCCATCTAAATAAAGCTATTGTTAAAATAAACAGAGCTGTTCCTTGTTTCACTTTGTGCAGTTATCATAGCTCAGTATCCCTGATTCGGGGAGCAGGCCACATGTTGACCAACACATGTTGCAGTCCAACAATTTTCAGAAATATTATTTTATTTTTAGTTAATGTCCCTTGTAGTGCAGGTTTCAGCATAGTAGAATATATGGTTCTTGAGAGTAAGACCAGATATAGGGGACAAAAATTGATTACTTGGCGGTTAAAGTAACCATGAGTGCACACAGATATCACTGGGGCTGCATCTGTCAGTCAGGATGCTCTGCACTCACAGACTGTGGCACCAGTAACTACAGGGCTTTGCCGCTCAGTGCATCAGAACAGGAGCAGTTAGTCAGAATTGCATGGTACGGTATGGTACTGCAGTATGAGTGGTATGGTATGGTACACAAAATGTACAAATGCTTGTCGCTGGGGTGGTACCATATAGGTATAAAATTGTACCCATAGCCAGCAATATATAATAAATTTGCTTGGAAAACATACTCATTTGCACCCAAAGAGAACATTGCTGTATTTTCAGGGTACATTTGTGAAATTTGATTCTTTTTTTTTCAGTGACACCCAAACTCTGTGTGAAAACAATGCACCATATACATCAGATTTAGCGCAGCTGTGCACAATGGTGTGCAGAAGCCTACATTAAACCATGGTGATGAAAATGTTTGCAGATCAGCAGCCTGGGCAGTCAGGCATAGCCTTCCAGTAAAAGGCTATCAACAGCCAGGAAGGCAACAGCAGCAACAGCCACAGGAAGTGACACGTCTCCTCAGTGTCTCCGCAAAAAGGGGACAAGTCAAGCCCCATCACATACCAAATCAGTCATCCAGGACGACTGAAAAATACAACTCTGTTATTGAAAAGCCTTTTTGAGATTTTACTGTGTTGGCTGTTCAAAGCAGATACTTATCTTGAAAGGAAACTGAAACATAAATACCCCACCCCAATATAAATATAAATATAAGACTTATCCTAAAAATCCCTTTCATAAGTGGTAGTATTAAAGGAGTAACATGGTGGTTGGTCACGCTTTCTTGGTTTTTATATGCAATTTGCACAAGAGGACATTGAAGAAACACGACGAAAGTATTAAATATGTCCGCTCTTTAGTTTTGAAGAAGCGGGCGTTTTTTTAATTTCTCGTTCTATTTTCAAACCGGGGATAATGTTCTCATCGTTGTGTGACACACGAGGATAACCACTTCCCTATCCACGCAGTTTGCTCCCCTGGCCTCCAGGCAAGACGATGCAAATGTTTGACAAACGTTTATGTTCACTTAAATTAGAGTCCCTTTCAAGGACTCTTAGACTATTTCTGGTTATATTCATTTAGCTAGCTAGCTAACGTTATCTAGCTAGATAGCTTGCTTTCATAAGGTGACGTTTTCGATAACCATAGCTAGCTAGTTTGCTTTCATAAGGATGTTATAGTTGTGCTTTTATCTTAAATTTGCTAGCAAAAATTATCATTGGATAAGTTAGCTATCGATAGCTGCTATACTAAATTAGCTAGCTTGTGAAAATTCAGTCTCCCAAGAAGAGCGCGTATCATGGAAATAAGTGGTAACAAACAACAATGTGTGGAAAGTGGGAGAACGGTCTGTCAATCATATCTCAGACAGTTTGGGCGAACTTTTATAGAGGGAAATTTAGGCTTGAAAAATACGTTTTAAAATACATTTAAATGACTGAATAAAATTATGTACATTTGTTTTGAGTTGTCTAAAGAGAGCTGGCTTGTGTCACATTCAACCACCATGTTACTCCTTTAATTAATTTCTTGCAGGATAAAGTTCTTGTATTTCTCTCTCCTTCTCTATTAGGTTCAAATACAATTTTGAATGGGTCATAGCATCTCATGTAATTGCATAATTTCACTTTTTATGAATACAAGAAATACAATGAATACAAAAAAACAGTGCCCTCTACTGCTCTACTGGTAACCATTTGTATTACTTATGGTTCCTTCACATTACAGGAAAAGAACAGCTGGTTCCTCCTCCCACTATCAGCTACAAATGTTTTGCATTGGAATTTTATCAAATGTTTTGACATTATCTGTTTTTTAGTTGTTGTTGTTTTTTTTCCTGTTCATGTTTAGTACTTGTACACCCTTATGCACCGTACCTACATTCAGATATAAAAATGTTTGCTGACAGAATATCCCAATTTTACTGATGGTGACCTACATTGGCATGGTTGCCCCTCGTCTATCTAATTTCCATTTGACCAACAGGACTTCTACAAGTAATGGGTGTGCAACAATCTTTTAAAAATCTTTTTTAGCCATTTAACGAGTTGCTGCCACATGATTGGCTGATTTTTGCATCATCAAGCGAGTGTACAGGTGTACGCCACTGAGTATATATAATATAGCCTGTCCTACATGCATGACACATACTCTTTGTATGGCCCCACCTCCCTCAAAATGGGCCCCCGCACATAAGAAAGGGATACTGCACATGGATCTCACCACCACTATTGTCCCACGCTATATAAAATGCATTGGAATATAAAATGCAAGTTTACTGTTACATAAAAAATATATTGTACAGAGACCTGTATTAACAGGAAAGTAGAATCATAATACCAGTCGCCTATGGTGAAATGGACCCGGTGTTATATTCTATCAGCCAAATAATGCGTGACCACGGAATTTTGAGTGCACAACCCGTCTTTTGTCTGTGACAAAGTAGCAGCATATTTGCAGATTACATGCCAATCAAGTCTATTAGACAGAAGCCGGACGAGGGATGAAAGCATGAAGAATTATAATTTGAACTGCCTTTGCATTTTCAAAAATGACACACCTAAACTACATGGATTTCTGCAACTGTGAGGTTACACTGCACAATGTCAATGTAAAATGTAAATATTTAATTTGGCAATTAGGCTGACTTACCATTAACGGACAATGTTGACATTTAACTATTGAGATGGCCCAAAATAAAATTTGAAAATGCAATTACATTTCTCAGTAATTCAGTAAAAAAAATAAAAAAATACGACCATGCACAATAGTTTCCGGACATTCATGAGAGAAACTACAGTTTACATCAATCTCTTTTTTAAACCTTCTTACGATTTAGCTTTTAGCTGGGTAGAATGTATGAATTAGTTTAAAAGAAACGTCCTTTCTTTTGTTAGTCCATGTCATATCATCCACAAATTGATTCCTGAATGAAATTACCTACGGTAAAGTAATAAGCGTCTCTTTGGAATAGATTTTTTGTTCTTGCCAGCGTTATTGGGAAAATGTTTCTTTTGGGAGTGTATGCTGGAGATAACAAGGGCAATTGTTGGATATTAAGGCTTGGCTGGGATTTAAACAGCATACAGGATCCGGAGGGTATTGCACCAAAGACTGGTATATTATATTCTGATAAAAACTCTTTTTTTAAAACCCCTGCCTATTATATAACTGATCTACTAATATAATATTATTATGAAACCAATATTCCAAGAAGAGAGACTTATGTTTATACAAAATGTCCTTGTTATTCCATATGAGATAGTTATGAGGTGAGAAATTATGTTTGTAGATGAGACTCCATGTCAAGAAGGCCTGTCGATGAAAGGCAGATATTTTCACCGGGACTTTATCAATAGTATAATTCTAAAAAAGGAAAACCACCTTGTTTAGATAAAATATGGAGAAGTATCACATTCCAGATGGAGGCAGGGTTTCTGAAAAATTGCTTCAACCAGTTTATCTTAAAAGTATTATCCAAAAAATTAAGCCCACCATTCTTTTTTAGGTAATGTGCCCTCCCTTTCCATATGAAATTAAAGAGCACGTCGTCAATCTCTTTTATTGATTTGTTATCAAGTTTCAGGGCCATTGCTGTTTACGTTAGTCGGGAGATACCTTCTGCTTTAGTGATTAATACCCTGCCTCTCAATGAGCGATCGCTTAAGAGCCATAATTGTATTTATTTATTTGTTTTTTGTAAAATAGGATTAACATTTTAAAGATATTCTCCTCTGTTTATCGTTAGAAATGAATCTTTCCTCAATATCGTACTTCCTTTTTTATTGCGACACTATAAAGGACCGATTTAGCGCACTCTTTGATCGCCATAAGCCAATTTATTTATATTCAAATATAGACCAGAAGCCTTTGAGAAGTCTCTAATTACTTCAAAGGCGATAGGGATTTGATTTTCATTTTGTAAGAAGAGCGTGGTGTCATTTGTTAGCTGAGTTAGAATGAATTCTCTTTGCATAATAGAAATACCTTTCACAACACTAGATTTAATATGATCGGCCAAAAGTTGAGCAACTATCAGGAAGAGATACGGGCAGATGGGGCAACCCTGCCTAATTCCTCTAGACTGGTTAAGTCTGGGGGATGTACCACCCATTAGTTTAATAGAACTGTTACTGTTCTTATAAAGAGTTTTAATAGCTGTAGAAAAATAATTTCTTTAGCGATTGAAAGATGAATTGGTGTCCACTGTATCAAAGGTTTTGCAAAAGTTTAAGAATAATATGAAACCATTATCTCCAATCAAGTCTGAATAATCTAAAATGTGTAGAACTAGCCTGATATTGTTTGTTTTGTGTCTATTTCTCATAAAACCTGATTGTGTTTCTTCAATAATCGAGTCCAGCACACCTTTAATTATCTTTGCCAGTAGAAGAGCAAGTACCTTGTAATCGTTATTGAGCAAGCATATTGCCCTAAAATTGTCAATAAATAATATGTCTTTGTTGGGTTTGGGAATTTAAGTAGTCAGTCCTTGAGTCATGGTGGTTGGGAGATGTTCTTTTGTTATACTTTCTACAAATACTCAAATAAAAAAGGAACCAGTTCATCAGCAAACGATTTATTAAACTCTGAAGTTAGACCATCAATACCTGGTGATTTGTTGTTTTTTAGAAGATAAATTGCATTCTTAATCTCTTCATGTGTAATAGGTTTATCACATAATTCCATTTCATTTTTATTAATAGATTTAATTTTCTACGGTATACCTTTCTACAGTTGTTTACTTTTCTACGTGTGTTCCCCGAACTATCACTTAGGCGGTTGCGTAAGGCATAGTTTCTACGTGCGATGTTACTATGCCCATCGACTCGCTCTAAAATCGATTATGCTCTCCATGCAGCGACTGTTAAGACTGCGTTATGAGAGAAGATAGTGTTATTTATGAATAAAACACTGCACAAACACTTTAAAATATTGCATTTATCACGACTGGTGGGAACGTATTAATAGAATTAAAAACTTACAAACTAAATTATCCAACCGTATATATAATTTTCGCCAAATTATATATACGGTTAGTGATACGGTTTGTGGCTACGCCATTTAGCAATACGCCTTCTTTGGCATCTCATGTTTTATTTACATTATTTTAATATCTTTGTCATCGTGCCTTAAATGACTTTGTAATCAGGGTTGACTTGGCAGAAGCGCCATCACATTACTGGTGTAATTCACTAGTTTCTCTAATTAGCTGACGTTTTCAATAAAAGCGCACCAACAAGAAAAACGCACCAACACGAAAACTTTTTTTTTTACATAAAGATATGGCGAAAAAAAAGAAATAAGCGGTCCCACAGCTTCACAGCAAAATAAATGGAGATATTGTTAGACGTGGCGCTGAATAAAGAAACATTACTTTCCGGTTTTAGGACGACGGTGTCCAAAAAAACCAAGAAAGAACTATGATTAAACATCGCTCCAGCACACAGCGAGAGTGGGAAATTGTCAGTTTATGAATATCATTTAAAATTCAATTAGGCAACATGTTCAATAAAGTGTAACACGCATCCTTTCAGAGGCTTGTGGTCGTAACAGTGGTGGCCACTCAGCGGAGTGAGTTGACAACATCGCTAAGGTATAGCTAAGAGTGGTCCAGACCAACCTTAACGAAAGTATGACGTACAAAAGCTATACATAGCTAAGAACATTTCGGGAAAGACGCTGAAACGTTAAGTTAGAGCTTAAGGAACAATTTACGAACGACGTAGCGTTAAGAAGGCTTTGGGAAACGCACCACTGGGCTTTTTTGTGATAACCTGGTAAGCCCAATGATTATATTTGGCTCTTCCTCTCTTCTGGATTTGGCTCTGAAACTACCAAATTTTCCAACCTCAAATTTGAAGGGTTCCCAGTTAATTCCTTTAGAACTAAAGTATAAGTTCTGTGACTTCTTTTTTAACTTCATCAATTAGTAATAAAGAGTTTCCAGTATACTGCTTGAGTAGAACAATTTTTAAGGGTGGTTAGTTTTATCTTAATATATATGGCCTTATGATCTGTAAGAGGAGCAGGCCATATACCCACATCAATATGATTTAATTTTTGTTAAAACTCTGGAGTTATCCTTTATTGCTTTGAACCCAATTTATTGCTCCATGTAAATTAATTATTATTTGGATATTTAGCTCTCCATATATCCTCAAGGCTAAATCTATTCATAAAGGCTTTAAGGTAATTATTGGTTCTATTTGTTTGACTAGGAGGCCATTTACCCATATTGCCAGCCATAATGTTTTTGGATCTACGTGTATGGACTTTGCTTGTTTTGACTACGCTCCTGGGATTCGTCCCGAATAAAGCCCTGACGGGACTTTATCTAACCATTGTTTCTGAGTCGTGCATTTTGGGTCCAACCCCCACGCACCCGTCTCACTGAACTGCTTAAAAGAAATAAAGCTTTACGTTTAACAGTGTTTTGTCGCACCCTAGCGTTAAGTGATACAAGAGATAAAGTTGACAGTTTAATATGAACAATAATAAACAAATGTAAGAGTTATGATTTAAGTACTCTTAGGTAAACTGAACTAGTCTAGAATCATGTAACCGAAGTCATGTAACCAATTTAGAATTATTAAGCAAAATTGACTGAACATCTTAAGTAAAGTATTTCTTAATAAAGTGCTGTAAACATTCAAAACTTAAATTGAGCCTGAGAAGTAAAAAAAAAGAAAAACATTTTCCTCATGAGCCTAATAGTACTGAAGAGTACACTTCTGAACCAATTATGAATCCTCTTCCTCCAGTAGTTACTATCTTGTATCAAATATTCACTGCTTGATGACAACATCAATCCAAGAAGGCCAACAGTGATAGCCATGTGCAAAATGCCTCCGCCATATCTGTAAATAACTTTTATTCAAGGAGATCAATTGAGGTAAAAAAAAAAAACCGTATGTTCAAAAATTAGTATGTTCAGTAAAGTGTGATGAACGTTTATGTTTTTTAAACCAACATTTAGAGTAAAATGTATTTATACACCAAAAACCAACTGTCCACATATGTGGATGTCATGCAACAGTGGAGTCAGATTGCATTAAGTCTGATTTGGGTAACCTGCAAATCTCTCTATTGTTTTTTTCAAAGATGATTTGAATTCTCTTATATTGTAATTAAACAGATATTTAACAAATATATCAATATAAATAACCATACAAAATGACATAGTCCGCCATTAAATTACAACTTTACACATACATACGTCTCCTAAAGTAAATATCTACTCCCTAATCCCGAGCCGTCTGTATTACGTGTTAGTCTATGTGCATCCAGTCCGCGTTTTCATTTCCCCCTTACATCATTACCCTATTTTGTTCTCCACCTGTTGTTCATTTGTTTAGCCCACCTCACTCCTCTGCCTCGCCTAGTTTGTTAACCTCCCTCATGTATTTAAACCACAGTCTCATTGTCATTTGTCAGAACATTGATCCAGTCATAGTAAGCATGTATATTTGAGATTCAAGAACGACACCCTTTGCCATTGACACCGAGTTTGCCTTATCCTTCTGTTTTGCTTGCTATTTTGGATTATTTTGATTTTGATTTTTTCTCCTGCCTTCATCAACTTTTTTTGCCTCGCCCTTTTTTGTACCTCAGCCCTGACTTCACGGATTTTTGACCTCTGCTTTGTTTATCCTTATTCTTTTGCATCTTGATTCTGGCATTGTCGATTCTCTGATTACCTGGCTTGATTTGGACTAAATAAAGATTTTTTTGCATTTTTTGCATACTCCTGGTCTGCGCCTGGGTCCTCTGAACTGTGCCTCAAACAAGCCATGACACTTCCTCCATTATGCTTCACAGATGAGCTTGTATGTTATGGATCATGAGCAGATCTCTTCTTTCTCCACACTTTGGCCTTTCCATCACTTTGAGAGAAGTTAATCTGGTAAAAGCTTCCTTCACCCCTGCCCTGTGGAAATTGTTTGTCATGTCACTGACTACCGTTTTCCTTGGTCGACCTGTTCAATGTCTGTTCCTAAGTACGGCAGCAGTATCTTTTTTTTCTGGGACATTCCAAGTTATTGTCCAAGCTATCCCCAATGCATGTGCAATGGTTAATTGATTTTCCATTTCTAAGCTTCAAAATGGCTTGCCTATCTCCCAAAGGCAGCTCTCTGGTCTTCATGTTGGTTTATATTTTCTAACACAAATGCAGTCTTCACAGGAAAAAACCGAGGGTAAAACTAAGAGTAGACATTCAGTAATATTTATTGTTTAATCAATCAATTTAACAGGACACATCCAGGCAACAAGAAACACCTGTCAGTCACATGTTCCAATACTTATTTGGGTGGTCTGATACAAAAGGTGATATCTTCTAAGTTGTTTAACAAATCTAGATAAAAATACCAGCAAATAATCATCTTTTCAATGCAACTCAACTCAATTGTCTTCAGTGTAGGAATTGTCCTTGCTGTACCAATACTTTTGGAGGGGAATATGAATCATGCTTTAGAAAAGTGCTAAATAAGTTGGGTTCAATATTATGGCCTTGATAAAAACTAGGCACAAAAAATCTCAAACAAAATACAGGAGTACTCACCTGCCCTGGGCTTTCCATGGATTTAATAACTTCCATCTGAAATAGAATGGGTTATTGCACTTGACAATAATTATAGATTTAGGCTATTCTGATCAACAGAGTTTGCTGGGAGCGGTTCAATAGAAAGTCTATAAAAGTAATACACTACTTCCAATAGCCGACCATAAGTAGGTGCAATACAAAAAGACAGAATATGGAATGATTAAATGAGAATTTGCAAATTGTAAATCATTGCGCAGAGCTAACTAGCTAACACACACACACACACACACACACACACACACCTCCAGATGCTTCTTCAAATCAGATGTTGAATCTTCTGAAGCAGAACTGTGACACTGCAGGCAGAGCATACAGTATAATGTCCTCATTTAAGGCAATAAATGTGAGATGGAGAATGACGGAGCTAGACACGCCTTGTGTGACTGACCTTTGTCATCAAATGCCAGAAAATGATGAATAGATACATTTTACCTTTTCAAACTCTACCTTAGTCCTCCCTCCTGATTTCCCCCGCCCCCCTTTCTGATATCCCTATCCCCCTTGTCTAACCCCCCAAAAAAATAAAATAATAATTGCACTTATGATGACTATATGTTTAGAACAGCTGTCGTGAGCCACGGACCCCTTGCCGAGCTCAGACCTCACGTTCCCACGAGCAGTACCTCACAATGAGGTGTCTCGGGGACGAACTCAAGTACTCCGAACGTCCTGGAGCCCTGGTAAGTTCTACTGAACTTCCAGCCCAGTCTCGAAGTGAAGGGTGTGATGCAAATCTGGTAATCGATGTCCTGTATTCAATGTATTCCTCTAAAGAATCTTTATCACATATGATTATAGTAAGATATACTTTATTATAATCAATCAAAAGAATAGAGTTGTACAGATTACAGTGTACATATCATCTTTTGCAGTTTGCTAATCACATGCAAGTTACATATACCCCTCTTAGCTCTTTCTAAATTACCTTTCCACCACGATGTTTAAAAATCAAGGTACACCCTTCCTATATCCATCCTCTTTGGCCTTAGCCTTATCCTATAGCTCCCCCTTCTTGACGATTAAAAAGAAACTATTCCTATAATATTATATTTATCTAAATATGATAATTTCTCTACATTTTTCTACTTTATATAGTATCCTAATAAGAAATAAAAGATATATAAAAGTAAACTTATAATATGTTACTTTTCCTACTTCTACAAGTAATATAGATTATAATTACCACTCCAGCTTTGTTATAATTGTTCTGCGTGGCTCTTTCTTCACCTGAGTCCGCACCGCGTACGTCACTCCTCTCTCCATATCCATATCCTGGAGTGGCGCGCAGAGGGAGCGCGCCACTCCAGCTTGACTGTCTTGCGTTGCTCTCTCTTCAACAGCTCGTAGATATCTTCTGAAGCCAAATTCTGGGATCCTGCTCTAAGGTCTAAAAACTTATCCCTTATATATCTTTTTTGCATACAAAAGTGTACCTTTTTTGATAAGAAATGCCCCCATTATGTCAAGCGGGAAGACATTTATCTTTTATATAATATTATATATATTTTTCAATGACCATATTCATTATTTCTGTTTTTCCAATTGTCATTTTCTCATACCTCAAAAGAACTGTCCCCAATATTTTATTTCATGGGCCCCTCTGGTTTGGGAATTTCCCCCATCTTAATATATGAGTGGAAAAACACTAGCCCTTATGTTGTTTTTAATGAACCTATTCATCACTGGTGTCTGTGTCAGTTTCATAATCTCTCCTTGACTTCCTCCAAACTTTGATTTCATGTAAGCCAGACGTTAAAGCCTGCCACCATCCCAACACACTCTTCAGGTGCCCCTCTCCGCGGCGCCTTAAGGGATCTACAAAGGACATCCAGCCAATAGCTGAGTGCAAATCATCCGCCATTAATTATTAATTTTCTTTCGGTATTGACATCCCTTCCGTTTTCCTTATTTTTGTTTTTCTTTAGCCAGGCATTGTGCCCCTCCCCTGTAGGGTTGGGGTATTCTCAGTCAGAACTTTAACCTTGCTCCTTAAAACCCTAAATCTAAGTCCCCCGACTTCAGACTCCTCTACTGACAAGCATGGCTGCTCATTCTCTGAACCACATATTTTTCTTCTTACGCGCGTTCTTACTACCACCTCGATGGCGTGTGCGAGGGGTTAACAATGCATTCCTTTCTAACCCATCCCCCGTCAATCTCTCATCAGGGGGGCCTAGGGCCGGGTCCTCGACACCCCCTTCAACCCCTCGCACTAAGCCAATCTTAGCCCGTAAGTGCCTCTCAATTAACTCACATAACTTTAATATCCAGGTATCAAACGGTAGGGAGTACCAAGTACTAACTGGGCTCCCTTCTGTCATCCTCCTCATTGTTTTTTATCATCAATCAAGCCCATGAGCACACCTACCAATGGGAAAGTATTCTGCCCTATCTCCTGCACATATGCCTATATGACGTAAGCTGAGGAGAGCACTCACCCCTCCCTTACATTTTTTCTGGTTATCTGTCACAAGAACAATTTATTATTTTAAGAAGTCCTCTGACTATATGCATGAGAATACATATCTGGATATATAAATCCTAGGTTGTATTATACTTTTCTTCCATAATCCCTCCTTTTATCATATAAATGATAACATGTTCAAAGAGAAAAATAATTTGTCTTCTTTGCTCATCCTGATACATAGAATAACATAAGATAATTATACTGATTCATAAGATTATCATAGAATAACTAGGAATAACTATGGAAAATATTCTATATAATTTCCCTCTTTTGCGGCTTCTAAGCCACACACATAGCAAGCTTATCCAACATTATTGTGCCTGTTTCGTGCCTCACTCCATCGTTAGCCACCTCATTTTAGACAGTTGCATATCCGCAGTGTGCTAATATAAAAACAAAAAATAAAAGAATAAAACAATGATGCAACCAATAGTCCCAAAAGCCACTCCTTTACAGGAGCCTCGTATCCAAAGTCCTGTCCATTCCTGAGCGTTGTCTTCATGTTGAAGCAGATGCATTCCAGGCATCCCCGCATGCCTCCTCGCAGCGTGAAATGGGCAATGTCTCTCACATCCTCAAAGCAGATGATGCACCGACTCCTTGGGATCTTTCCTCCTTCAGGTTCAGGGATACAGCGTGTAATCTGGAAACTGTTCCTTCCATCGAGGAAGGCTTGTTGTTCCAGGAAAGCCTTTCTGTACACATCACCACCTCCTGTCCTTGGTTGGTACTTCTCCTTCAGGGGTATACCCCAAACTGTCTTTAAAAATAAAATAATATACAGATAATACAAACCCCTTCCCCACATAGTTCTCCCCGTTCGAGTGTTTTTACAGCTGTCGAGAGGGTACTTTTTTTCTCTTGATTATATATTTAGTTTGTTGTTTCCCTTCAAGGTCTTCGTAGATATACGGAAATATATTTCTGCGTATTGTCACAATATCTTGTTTTTCCTCATTATAAGGATAGAATTTAATCATGCTGATACATGTTATGGGTGTGAATAATCCCTCTGACAATGGGTAATTTGGAATGTCTGTATATACAGTCATTGTATTCTCTAAAATTTCAAATTTTCCTCTGTGATTGTCTAGGTTGATAATATTGATGCATTCATTCTTGTTCAAGATAAAGCATGGGGTGCAGAGACTACCGTATAGGCCCCTGGCCCCCCTCCTAAACCTCACGGTTTTCTCACAGTTCAGACAGGAATCTAGTGGGGGGTATTTGAGGTTGCAGGTGTTAAATAACCTTTTCTTATCTCCAAAAGCAAACGAAGTATTCACTATATGATTACGATACCCTCCTAATTCTATGGGATTTCTGGGTGTATCTGTTTCATTTGCGAACCCCTCTTTTAGGGCTGTCACTGGGAATTGTGATTCACTGGCTTCCACTTGTTCTTTTTCCACAATCCATTTCCCGGTTTTATTCTGTAAGAGATCAAATACAATTTTTCTTTATTTTATATTATTTTTCCATCCTACCTCTACCAGAATATATAAGTTTTTCCATGCGCTTTTGATTATCTATATTTCCTAGGAACTTAATTCTTTTATATATTTACACGGTTTCGATTAGGCCCGGTGAATAATTTAGGGGTTTATTATTATTATTACTTTTTTTTAATGGATATACACTACAAGATTTCTCTTTTCCTTGTGAGAATGGTTATTTATTAACCAGCAGGATTTTCCCAATCAATCTTAAACGTCCAACGGATCAAGTTACATCTCTGTTGGATGCGTAGATTTATGTATACGGTTTGCTGGTTTGGTGCAGGAGGCCATGCAACTATTCTTACACGGGACATCTCTCTTTGGAGTTCATTTTTGAATTTGTAACTTCAGTGTGCGGATTCCTGTGAATCCCCTTCTTTGTTTGGAGGCCCTAGGCCTCAGGTGTCAATTTTGATTTTTAAGTACACAAGATATATAAATCATTCTTTGGGCTCCTGCCCCTACATTTTGGATTCACAAGTATTTGCATTTCCATGGACATACAACTGAGGACTGTTATTATTTGTGACCCATCGAACACAAGCATGATCAGGTATAGCATTTATATTATTTCTTAATACCTGCCTATTAAAATTTTTTTAGAATTTAGATATCCCATAGCCAATGCATGTTGTATTAATACTAGCCACTTAGTAAATTTGTAATTCCATATTTGTATTCATAAGGTGCCTGTTATTGACAAAAAATCAAATCTCATATTCAGCATTCAAATTACATTTGTTATCTTTGTTTGAAATCTTGTCCTGAAATCCGCATTCCAAATAAAACCATATTTTGATTTTAGAATTCAATTAACAATTCTTACTCCTAATGAGTTTAATTACTGTTACTATGTTACCAAGATTCAAATCAAGAGCTCGGAGGAGGGAACTCACCATGGATACGATATTGCTTCACCGTTATCCCGCACTCCCAGATTTCCTTCCCCTGATACATTCCCGATTAGGCTCATGGTTTCATAGGAACTGTTCCAAGTTGCCATTATTCCAATATGCTTGCCTCAGTTGTTTTTCTGCTGTGACCTGTGTCTCTGACTGTTCCAGGCTTTATAACTTATCTGTTTGTGTTTTGGGTAGCCATTTTGGTTTTTGAGGTCAGTATCCCTTACCCCTCTATCTTTTCCTTATATCTATCTTAGGCCTCCCTTAACAGTTAGTGATTTCTTGCCGGGGTCGTTGGGTCAAGATTTCAGCAAAAGTACGCTGATGCGCATGCTCTTGTTTTTGAGACTCGAGCTTGTGATATGAATACTGTTGTCTATGACGCCTGCACCTTAAGCATACAAAAATGACATATATTATTCCTATGATTAATATTCCAACTCCTATAACCCATACCCAGGGCCCAAACAGGGATTTAATAGTGTCCCATCCCCAGGACATGATATTAGTGGTGGTTTCTTTAAACGTATTTACTCCATTATTCACTCCTTGTTTAACTCCTGTCCAGATTGCTCTGATCACATTAGAGACCCCTCCTCTCCCTATAAAAATACGTTTACTTGTATTGCTATAAAGAGTTAAGTTTCTCATCCACTTATATCCTTCGTATACATGTCCTGCATTAATCATCTCCTTCCAAGCTTTCCATACCAGACGCAAGTCGTCTCGAAGGTCACAAGCTGGCTGTTGCCATATTAACTCTTTTCCTCTCTTACAGGTGTTATCTGGGGTTATGACCCCCATATTTTTAAGTAGGGCCCCAGAAGTCTGATTTACTATATACAACCTTTTCCCAAATTTGTCATTAAAATATATTAGTTGAGGCTTAGCTCCATGTTCTTGCTTCCCTGTGTAATTAGTTCTGAGCGGTGGCACGAAGTGGTCAGGGACATAATTTTTAAAATAGTCCTGGTTTTGTGCATTATTCCCTATATCTCCAGCATAGGCCTCCCACCAACCACTCATTAACGTATAATGAATCCACTCTTCCTTGTAATTTGTTTTAGGATCTTTTCCTTTCATAACTTTGTTCCAGTACCAACTTATCCAATTCCTAAGTTGTTCTTCTACGGGCCTATATCTGAAGGTTACGTATTCATCATCTTCCCAGGTGCATGCCATTGTCATTACACCCTTTTTAATGTCGTTTTTAGAGATTGATTTTTCCCTTATATCTTTTTCGTCTTCTATATATACTGATATTGCATACTGTCTCATTTCTTCTATCATCTCCCTTTCTTTCTGAAGTATCTTCTCTACTATTTCTCGAGAAGGTATTACTGTCTTAATCAATAACGATGGCATTGCTTGGATTGTATCAGCTGCCCAAATGCCCTTTCGAAATTTATCTTGACTCCAATAGGCTAATGTACACAGTAAAGTTCTATTCTGATATACATATGTACTTGTCCACCCTAGTTCCTTTTGCATCTTTATTGATTTATCTATTTTGGGATATTGTTGCGGGTCCCCTATATATAGACTAGTGAGTAGTGGTGTTGTGGGTCCCCATATTATTCCTCGTTGTTCTAATTGTGACCATCGAAGTCCAGTGTAACTCGGTAACCCTTTCCTTATAAGCAAGGGGTATCTAAGCTCACATCTCCTTGCCTTTTGAGTATTTTTTGTCGGGACCTCCCGCTTTACTTTATGCCCCAATGAGCTTGGATAATATCGAGTTTGCCTGCCTCTTGAACATTTCTGTTTCCCGTCTGTGTTGATACAGCTGACATCGCATTCTATCATACTGGATTTCCGACCTCCTCGAGTCAAATAGTGACAGCAGGTTTCGTTTTTCATTTCCTGACCGCAATTTTCAGTACTATTTTCACTTCCTGGTGATGTCATGTTGTATTCACACCAGATCACATTTATTTCCTTAGTAACGCATGTGTATTGGTAAGGGACTCTATATTTCATTATATAATTTCCTAATCCTATTCCTACTACAAAAATTATTAACCCTAGTATTGCTAACCCTTTCTTTTCCCGATTTTGTCCCTTCTTCAAAGACTCACTGCGCAGGATTTGTTGATTTTTCTTTTGATTTCGGATTTTCATGTACTCTGTCAGCATTTCCTGATTGGAAACACCCGCTGAAGCACGACATTCTCGGCCTCCTTGTGCGTCGTTGCTGAGAAGCATCTCTAGGTCCTCCATTGTTCGGGTTATTTCTCAGTGGTATTGTAGTAGCAAAATCGTGGACGTCCTTGTACTCTGGCTCGGGGTCTGGAACTACAGGTTCAGCTGCTTTTCCGTCAGCGTCTGTAGACAGGGGTTCCACTGAGTGCCTAGCTGAAACAGAGTATACACCTTCGCCAACCCCAACTCTGGTGGTGACTGTTATGGTTAGTGTGTAAAGAGGCCCTGTGGCCTCGTCTTTATCATCAGAATGGTTGCGGCGAGGGTTTATCCGCCCTGTGGCTCCCCTCCGAGATTCCTCAACCACAATTGTTTCTCTTACTTGCCCTTTATCATCAATTATGCCTTCTGCGCACACAATTAATTGTCTTCTCACCCCATTTAATATCCCTTCTACAGGGAAAGCATGTAACCTGAAGTATGCCACTTGCCCTACTTTTTGTGCTCTAGCTTTGAACTTTCTCATTAATAAATCTGTATCACTGCTGTACCATGTTCTGGTTTTATGATCCCCAAAAGGTATGTCTAGTACTTCAGCATCTTCTGGTGGGTACAGACAATTTTTAACTTCCTCTTTATAATCTGTTAATCTCCATACTACTCTTCCTTCTCTATTTATGGCTTTTCGCCTAAACCTCATAGGTCTGGTATCTGTCTCTCCCCTTCGGTTAACCATCAGCAGCCAGGTGGGCCCATAGTTGTATGTCTGTTCAATAACATTTCTTAGTCGTCTCTTTGTTTACCCATAATGGGCTGGGCATATGTTGACTTTTCCTGACCTTTGGAGGTCTCGTTTTTATCATAGGGGATTAATGCATGAGTGAGGCCCGCTGCTACAGCTGATCCCTCGAAAGTGAGTTCCCTGCACTCATTACATGTCACAAGTTCCCCTTCTGCTGTTTCAAGGCAGCTACATTTTTTCCTAGGCTGCCCCCCCTTCTCAGGCCCCTCTATTTCTCTGGCCATGAGAAAAGTGGTATTTGTCGCAATGCTAATCCTGCACTGTCCACAGACCACTAATCTGTGCATCATCACTACTGGAGAATGCCCTGTCTGGGTTGTCATTCCCCATAGGGCGTCCCCTGGTAACCCCTCTATTTTTGGGGGTACTCTTGCCCCACCAGGTCCCTGATATCCTGGCCTTAATTCATTACATGAACACATGATGCAACAGCCTGGTCCTTTAATTTCTTCCAGCATTGTGCCACTGAGGTTATTCCTCCCTTTTTCAATTTTACCATATTTTTATCTAACACTTTCTCTACTATCTCATTTCCTTGAGGATGATAGGGTGGGGAAAATATTCTTTCTATATTGTTTTTGATACACCATTTATTGATAATGGTATCCTTGAAATGTGCTCCATTGTCTGATCTAATTTCTTTAGGTTTTCCTATTGCCATTACTGTGCTTTCTAGCTTGGCTAGAATCTGTCTCCCCGTACCTTGCCGCAGAGGATGGACCAGGGTGTACCCAGTGCACGAATCAACTATTATCAGCAAGTATCGGTGCCCCCCTGTGGATCGTACTACAGGACCGGCCACGTCCATGCAAATACTTCCCCAGGGTACTCCCGACCTTATAGTTAATCCAGCACTCCACAGGCCGTGTGGTGTATTAATCATCTGGCATTGTGAGCAGTTCTTAACTACTCCCTTCACTACCTCTTTCAGCTTGGGTATATGTAACCTATTCAAGTTCTTAATTACATTAAAAGAGAAATGTCCATTCTCTTTATGTATTTTCCGAACCAATGCCTCTCCCTCTGTCGGAGGCGCGACTTGTAGTCCCTAGTAGTCCCTACTATGGGCTATTCTTTATTAGGAAATATACTTCTATATGTGGGTCTGGCATATCACTAACAGCCATTTTCCCACCTATTTATAAATTGATATGTATACTATTACTTTATTAGAATTTACTGTCCTATACAGTTTTCTAATATTGTAACTTATTCTAAATTACTTCGATTCCTTTTGAGTTCGAGTATTTACGGTTTCACTACTTAGGTGCCTAGCACCTTTCTCGTCAGTGCCAGTAATCGACTCGAGACCCACGAGTAGGAATCCACTCGGACAATGCCTCAATAGGCCGTGAGCAATTCTCTGCTGCTCGTGCCCCACGTTGGGCGCCAAAATTGTCGTGAGCCACGGACCCCTTGCCGAGCTCAGACCTCACGTTCCCACGAGCAGTACCTCACAATGAGGTGTCTCGGGGATGAACTCAAGTACTCCGAACGTCCTGGAGCCCTGGTAAGTTCTACTGAACTTCCAGCCCAGTCTCGAAGTGAAGGGTGTGATGCAAATCTGGTAATCGATGTCCTGTATTCAATGTATTCCTCTAAAGAATCTTTGTCACATATGATTATAGTAAGATATACTTTATTATAATCAATCAAAAGAATAGAGTTGTACAGATTACAGTGTACATATCATCTTTTGCAGTTTGCTAATCACATGCAAGTTACATATACCCCTCTTAGCTCTTTCTAAATTACCTTTCCACCACGATGTTTAAAAATCAAGGTACACCCTTCCTATATCCATCCTCTTTGGCCTTAGCCTTATCCTATAGCTCCCCCTTCTTGACGATTAAAAAGAAACTATTCCTATAATATTATATTTATCTAAATATGATAATTTCTCTACATTTTTCTACTTTATATAGTATCCTAATAAGAAATAAAAGATATATAAAAGTAAACTTATAATATGTTACTTTTCCTACTTCTACAAGTAATATAGATTATAATTACCACTCCAGCTTTGTTATAATTGTTCTGCGTGGCTCTTTCTTCACCTGAGTCCGCACCGCGTACGTCACTCCTCTCTCCATATCCATATCCTGGAGTGGCGCGCAGAGGGAGCGCGCCACTCCAGCTTGACTGTCTTGCGTTGCTCTCTCTTCAACAGCTCGTAGATATCTTCTGAAGCCAAATTCTGGGATCCTGCTCTAAGGTCTAAAAACTTATCCCTTATATATCTTTTTTGCATACAAAAGTGTACCTTTTTTGATAAGAAATGCCCCCATTATGTCAAGCGGGAAGACATTTATCTTTTATATAATATTATATATATTTTTCAATGACCATATTCATTATTTCTGTTTTTCCAATTGTCATTTTCTCATACCTCAAAAGAACTGTCCCCAATATTTTATTTCATGGGCCCCTCTGGTTTGGGAATTTCCCCCATCTTAATATATGAGTGGAAAAACACTAGCCCTTATGTTGTTTTTAATGAACCTATTCATCACTGGTGTCTGTGTCAGTTTCATAATCTCTCCTTGACTTCCTCCAAACTTTGATTTCATGTAAGCCAGACGTTAAAGCCTGCCACCATCCCAACACACTCTTCAGGTGCCCCTCTCCGCGGCGCCTTAAGGGATCTACAAAGGACATCCAGCCAATAGCTGAGTGCAAATCATCCGCCATTAATTATTAATTTTCTTTCGGTATTGACATCCCTTCCGTTTTCCTTATTTTTGTTTTTCTTTAGCCAGGCATTGTGCCCCTCCCCTGTAGGGTTGGGGTATTCTCAGTCAGAACTTTAACCTTGCTCCTTAAAACCCTAAATCTAAGTCCCCCGACTTCAGACTCCTCTACTGACAAGCATGGCTGCTCATTCTCTGAACCACATATTTTTCTTCTTACGCGCGTTCTTACTACCACCTCGATGGCGTGTGCGAGGGGTTAACAATGCATTCCTTTCTAACCCATCCCCCGTCAATCTCTCATCAGGGGGGCCTAGGGCCGGGTCCTCGACACAGCATTTCATGTGTATTTTCATAGTTATGGAAGTGATGCTTTGACTTGTGGAAGAACCTATGCACTTGTAAGTCGCTTTGGATTGAAAGTGTCTACCAAATGACTAAAATGTAAATGTAAAAAAGTTGGCATTCAAGCCTGACAGTTTAGTTTTTAGGTTCCGTGTTCAAGGGCACAACTCAAAGTACAAAGTACTTAGAAATAACAGATAACGCAATCAAAAGGCAATAAAAAGCCTGGAACCATTTTAGTTCCATTGAAACAGCCTTGGAAGTTTTTTTTTATCAGGGTTAGTCCCAGCATACTGGATCTAAATTACTTTGAGCGTGGAATGATTGTTGGTGGCAGACAGGGTGGTTTGAGTATTGCTGATCTCCTGGGATTTTCACGCACACTAGTCTGTAGAGTTTGCAAAGTATTGTGCAAAAAACAATAACAAAAATTCAATCATTCTAAAAAATAAGTCTAATAAATACCTAATAAAGGCTCACTGAGTGTAAAATTAATAATAATAATAATGTATAGACCACCACAGGAATATCTAAATAGCACTTGATGATGAGGTAGAGGTATTGCTCCAGGGTGCTGATCTCCCCATCACCTCTCTGGGAAACTCTGGGACTCCTTCGCATACCTCTCCCAATGCGTAACGCTTGCGTGGGGTTCTCCACCCATGTGGCGCAACATGCAGGAGCAGGGGCGCCACGATACATTCAATTATAACTCAAGATAAAAGAGTTAGGGGTCACTTCCAGCTACCTTGTTAGTGGTCCAGCACTGAATACTGAACCCAGGATAACTGGAGACTACCCAGTTTATTAACCTTAAAACGTGATATTATTTTTAGAGGGAATTCTCCCTCCAAATTTATGAATTCAGATGTCTCTAATTAACTTTGTTGGTGGATCCGTCAGGTGTTTTGTTTCTCACAAATACAAAACATTACAGTGCTTAAAATAACTTCAACCTTCAGTTTTTTTAACAGGTATCATCACATCAGTGAGGCGTGAATGGTTCTTTTGCCAAATATATCAAACATAACATATCAAATATACCATGCTTGGTAATGAGGGGTAATCATACCATGTTCCACACCACGTCCGTCTCCTTCCTGTGTCCCACTCCTGGCTCTGTGAAGGTTTCTGGGGTTTGCTCATTTTTACCGTAGGTTCATTCACAACTTCAGTGCCTTTGTGGCTCCCATCACCGCACTCACCCGGAACACATCTTCTTAGTTCCAATGGAACCCCAAAGTACAAGCAGCTTTTACAGAGTTGAAAAAGCGCTTCTGCTCAGAACCTATTTTAACCACTCCCAACCCCTCCCTCCCCTATATTGTGGAGGTTGATGCCTCGGAGCAGGGCGCAAGTGCCGTTCTGTCCCAGCGGTCACCTCTCGGCAGGAGAAGGACTCCCAAGAAGGCTCCGGATCTGGAAGGGATCCCACCTGAGTACCTGGACCTTGGAGAGGTCTTCTGTAAGTCTCTACCTCTGCACCGACCCTATGATTGTGCCATCAACTTACTGCCAGGAACCACCCCGTCCAGAGGACGGCTGTTCTCTCTGTCCCGTCCTGAGACTGAGACCATGGAGAAATACCTCAGGGAGTCTCTAGCTGCAGGCATCATTCGCCCGTCATCATCTCCTGCTGGAGCAGGATTCTTCTTTGTGGGCAAGAAGGATGGATCCTTACGCCCATTTATAGATTACAGAGCCCTGAACGACATCACCGTAAAGAATCGCTACCCTCTCCCCCTCATGGCCTCAGCATTCAAACAGCTACAGGAGGCTACCATCTTCACCAAGCTGGACCTACGCAATGCTTACCATCTGGTTCCTATCCGTGAGGGGGATGAACGGCCTTTAACACCCCTACAGGCCATTGGGAATACTTAGTGATGCCGTTCGGTCTTACTAATGCGCCAGCCGTCTTCCAGAACCTGATTAATGATGTGTTGGGGGACATGATTAACAAGTTTGTCTTCGTATACCTAGATGACATCCTGATTCACTCTAAGTCCAAGGAGGAACACATCCAACTCGTTCGTAAAGTTCTCCAGCGCCTGCTAGAGAACCGTCTGTTCGTGAAACCGGAGAAATGTGTCTTCCGCGTTTCCACCACCTCGTTCCTGGGATACATCATTTCAACCGGCAACATCCGCATGGACCCCAAGAAGGTTACAGCAGTGGTCGAGTGGCCTCAACCCACCAGTCTCAAGGACCTGCAACGTTTCCTGGGGTTTGCTAACTTTTACCGTCGCTTCATCTGGAACTACAGCACCACTGCTGCTCCTCTTACTGCCCTCACATCCAACAAGTGTACCTTCAAGTGGAACGAGAAGGCCAATCAGGCGTTTATCAGTCTGAAAGACCGTTTCACCACAGCCCCTATCCTGATCCATCCCGACCCGACCAGACAATTCATCGTTGAGGTGGATGCCTTGAACATCGGGGTAGGGGCGGTCCTATCGCAACGCGCCAGCAAGGACAACAAGGTTCATCCCTGTGCGTTCTTCTCTCGCCGCCTATGTACCACTGAGGAGAATTACGACATCGGCAACCGCGAACTCCTGACACTGGCTGGAGGGAGCTCAGGTCCCCTTCTTGGTGTGGACCGACCACAAGAACCTGGAGTACCTGCAAACCGCCAAGAGGCTTAACTCTCGCCAGGCCCGATGGGCGCTATTCTTTTCGAGATTTAATTTTACCCTTGCTTACCGTCCAGGATCGAAGAATGTCAAGCCCGACGCCCTATCCAGACGGTTTTAACCCTCCAGCAAGGAGGAAAGGCCGGACACATCCTTCCTACTGACTGTTTCATCAACGCAGTTGGAGATCGAGGACATTGTCCGCACGGCCCAGAACGGTGAAGCAGGCCCCAGTAACTGTCCTGTTGACCGCCTGTATGTACCACCAGCAGCCAGGTCGCAGGTGTTACAATGGGGACACTCCTCTCATGCCACCCTGGGATCTCACGCACCACCTCATTCATCCAAAGAAGATTCTGGTGGTCAGGCCTCAAGAAGGATGTGCTGAACTTTGTTACTGCCTGCTCGGTCTGTGAGGTAAACCATCTCACTCACCCCCATCAGGTCTGTTACAACCCCTTCCCATCCCTCACCACCCTTGGTCTCACATAGCATAAGATTTTGTCACTGGTTTGCCCCCCTCCAACACTTTCACCACCATACTCACTATAGTAGATTCTCCAAAGCTGTGCATTTTGTTCCCCTCACCAAACTCCCCTCAGCCAAAGAGACAGCTAACTTACTTACCCAACATGTCATTCGTCTTCACGGTATTCCCTCCAATATTGTCACCGATAGAGGTCCCCAATTCACGGCACATTTTTGGAAAGCTTTCTGTACACTCATTGGTTCTTCATCTAGTTTATCTTCAGGTTTTCACCCTCAGACCAACGGTCAGACCGAGCGGGCCAACCAGGTGATCGAGACGGTGCTCAGGTGCCTTTGTGAGTGTAACGCTGCTTCATGGAGTCAGATGTTGCCCTGGGCCGAATACGCCATTAACTCCCACACCTCCTCTGCTTCTAAGTTGTCTCCTTTCGAGTGCGGACTAGGTTATCGACCCCCGTTGTTCCCTGCCCAAGAGGAGGAGGTGGGAGTCCCGTCGGCTGAAGCCTTCATCCGGCGCTGCATCAGGACCTGGAAAGCTACCCGCATCAACCTGCAGCGCACCAGTACCCGGATGAAGGCAACAGCCGACCGGCGTCGGTCCAAGGCACCCACCTACCGTGTTGGCCAAAAGATTTTCCTGACCACCAGAGACATCCCTCTTCACGTTGAGACACGTAAGCTGGCGCCTAGATACATTGGTCCGTTTCCAATCACCAAGATCCTCAGTCCCACAGCAGTGCGACTCAGACTCCCATCCACCATGTGCTGGATTCACCCTACATTCCACGTTTCCAGAATCAAGCCGGCTGTTACCCACCCTCTCTGTCCCACCCCCTCCCCCCCCCTCCCCCCCGACTTATCGATGGAGGTGAAGCCTACACCGTTCGGCGACTTATGGACGTTCGCCGTTGGGGTAGGGGCCTTCAGTACCTGGTCGACTGGGAGGGCTATGGCCCCGAGGACAGAAGCTGGATACCATCCAGATTTGTTCTGGACAAGGACTTATTGAGAGACTTTCACCGTACTCATCCGGTGCCACCTGTTAAAACGCCAAGAGCCGTTTCTTGGGGGGGGGGGGGAGAGTACTGTAATGTTTCTGGATTTGTTCTGTATGTTTTCATGTTTATTCTTGTTTATTACATAACATAGTTACCTGGTTTATGTTTTCCATTACAGTTCTCTATTGTCCTCCCCTGTTATGTCTGCGTCTGAATGTTTACCAGTCTAGTCACTCCCCTGTCTGCATGTCCCACTATTACGGTGGTTACGGTAGTATTCGGGTTTTCAACATTTTTTCTAAAACTCGCGATTCTTACTTCCTGCTTTTTCTTGGTAGTTAAATGTTGTAAAGCACGATTCTTACTAACTACTGCTAATCTAGGGTTTGTACAGTACTAATCCGATTAATACACTTACTGTCTGTCTAACTAACTAACTAACAATCACTTTTATTGGGTAGTTTAGAAATATTCACGTAACTAACTCACTAACGCAATCTTAGTATTTCTGCACTGTTCTGTAACTCCGCCTCCCTATGCTATCCCTGATTACTCGTTTAGTTTCAGCGAAGTGTTCGCACCTGTCTCTAACTATCACTACGTCTTCAAACTATGCAAATGTCTACTCCCTAATCCGGAGCCGTATGTTTTACATGTTTTGTTTTGTGCATCCAGTCCGCGTTTTCGTCTCCCTCCCGTTATTATGTTATTACCCTATTATGTTTCCCCACCTGTTGTCTATTTGTTTAGCCCCGCCTAGATTGTCACCTTCCCTCTTGTATTTAAACCTCATTCTCAGTATGCTTCTTTGTCAGAACGTTGATCGTAGTAAGTGCCGATTTTGTGTAAGCCTTATTTTTGAGATTCATGATAGACACCCCTTTGCCTTGACTTCTGTACCTGCCTTGCCCTCTTGTTTTGTTTGCCCATCTGATCTTCTGGTTTTTCGACGTGTTGTTTTGTATTTTTGACTACGAGTTTGTTTTTGCCCTTTTGTACCTTCGCCCTGTGATTTCCTGGATTTTGACCTCTCGCTTGTTTTTTCGACTATTCTTTTGCTTTTCGTTCTTGGCTTTGTACTGGATCTCTTGGCTTTGACCACTGAACATTAAACTATGATTTTTGGATTATCCTGTGGTCTGCGTCTGGGTTCTCTGCACCGTACATAACACTGGGCTTGGTAGACGTAGAGGGGGTCCCAGCTATAAGGTATGGTGAGGTGAGCACACCCAAGCCCATTGCTCTGAGGAAGGGGGTGGCATAGTACCTGGCAAAGGTACCAGAGGCCTTACCCACCTTCCCTGCGTTCTGGACAAGGGTGGCCAGACCCTGCACCATAATGATGTTTACAATGTCTGGGACCTTGAGGAGGGTGACTTCTTTCAGTTTTTCCCCCAGTACTCCCCCAGACAAACCGGAAAGCCATCCGGGCGATTAGCTTCCTGGTGGCTTTGTCTGGGGGAAACACCCTCCCCACATAGAGCAGAATAGGTAGGACTATTGCCTTCAAGCTTTATTAACAATAATTTCATTTTAAAATGAGGCAGACACATTTCGCCAGAATATTAACCCTACCTGAACAGGAAGTCGTACCCTCAGCATACAAAATATCATAGGAAGACAATTCATTCAATTCACTTCAATTATACAAGAATATGCTAAATATGAATTTGATGCAAATATACAACTTGGGTGGTTAGCACGGTAAAAATATTACATCAATAAACCAGGTGTGAGCAGTTTGGGGACAGGCTCTGGTGGCTTCCCATGGTCGGGCGGTGGGAGGACAGGCTTTAGCAGCTCTCCTGGGACCAGGCAGCGGGGCAGCAGGCTCTAGGGCCTCCCCTGGGATGGGCGATGGGGCAACAGCCTCTAGTAGTACCCCAAAGCCAGGCAGCAAGCAATGACGGTGGACCCGGAACCTCGGCAAGACGCACTACTGCAGCCGAGGGTGAGGCCCCTCGTCTGGAGGGCCCACAGGGGCAGGCTGCGGGGGACCCTCGTTTGGAGGGGCCACTGAAAGGCCCATCTAGAGGTCCATCAGCAATGCCCGCATTCTCCACCAATGTGAGGCAGGGCCGGGGGTGGCCACTGCTCACATGGCAGACAGACAGGAAGAGACCAAAAGTGAGGTTGGCTTAACACCGTATATTAACCAGAAAGACTAACAACAAACAATCAGCAAAAATCCAAAAACACAAAATAACCAAAATCAACAATTAGATTGATCAAGAAACAAGCAGGAAAACAGTGAGCAAAAGGTTCAACAATAACAATGAACAGAAACCAGCACTTTTCCCACATCCGTCAGTCCCAACACCCTGGCCTCTTCTGTAGCCCTCATCATGAGGTAAGTGGTCATACCTGCATGAAGGGCCGGTGCTGACTGTAATGCTAACCAAACAAACAAGAATTTATATTGTAACTAAAGAAAGAATAACTAGAAAGATCACCCTCAGCCTTTTACGCTGGCATAACTGTAATATTGTCCAAAAAAAAATCCAAAGAAGGAAAGGGAAAAGGGAGGATGGGTAGCGGCACTTTGAAGAGAAGCATCCCCACAACATGTGGCATAATGGACTAATCCAACTGACAACTGACTAATCCAATCCTGAAATCATAATATATACTTATTGGCACACAGACAGGGGCAAAAACTCATTGTATAGCTTTGCTCAATAAATGTGAATTTTTACATTTCATTCATTTCCAGGTTTTATATTCATTCATTCATTCCACAGGGTTTATATTTTTATATTCTCATATTATCAATTAATCTCCAAATGCAATTCAGAAAAAAAGTTCCAAAATACTGTCGTGTCTAGGAAACAACAGAATTCTAAGTCCAATCTCTAATTTGTAGCAAAGCAACCTCATGAGGGAAAAGACACCATGGCAGTAAGCTCTTCAGGAAAATCAGACTTTATTAGCACAAGTGCACAAAGCCAGACCAGTTCTGCAGAAGTGGACCTCGATTGCTGGTTTCACACACATTTTATACACTTCTTTCAACATAACTCCTCCTCAGAAATACCAGCTTGAATCCTGCCCCAATGATTCATCATTGTGGCAATCGCCCAAATTATAATTTTGCTTCATCTGCTGTTTTCTAAAAATAATCTGGCAATCGCCCAAATTATAATTTCGCTTCGTATGCTATTTTCTAAAAATAACTGTTTTCTTTAAACATGGCGTTTGTTTTGTCAGCTTGATCTTAAGAAAGCAATTGCTCTTATCTCATCGTACAGGCATACAGCTGTTCTGAAAACTGTCTTTGCCAAAGTTAGCCCACCCTCCCCACAAGACTCCCCGTCCTGCATGGTTCATACGTTAACTGTCCTTGACATTGATAGCCCACCCCCACAACGCCAGGCATCCTGCCCTGCAAGCAGTTTTCTAACACTGAGGAATCATAAAAAGTGAATCATGCAAAACATGGTGTTATTCGGTACTTTCCAACTTTTTTTAAGCATAAACATTATTTTATTCAATTCAGGTTATATATGGGTCACTATACTTCAAGCACAAATTAGCGGTTAATCAGTTTGAAAATATATAGGCATACTTAATCGTACTTTAACAATTTATTAATGGTGGTTTCTTGCGTTTCCATAAGCTTTTCTGTAATTTATGATATAGGTTCATTGGATTATATATTGATTATATGAGTAAATAGGCAGCATACATGTGATACACTGATTATAGGCCGCATACATATTGGTATATTTTTGGCATGAAGCTTTGAGAGTTTTGGAGGAACCAGCTTGCTGAATTCTAATGGTTTGGCGGTTTAGTCTGATTTTGAATTGTGATTGATTTGTCATACAACAGAGGAAGAACACCTTGTTCTGTGAATTTCTCCTATAATACATACAATTACAGAGTAACCATTCAGAGAGAACCGATGCCTAATGACAGAAGAATGACAGGGCTACAGCCAGCTCATTAGAAACAATGACTGCATTGGGGTGAACTGCAAAACTGTTGGCGGCCACAGTCATGTCCCAGGCATCTACTATAGCCACTTTCATGTCCTCAAACACGTTCCTCTGAGCCTGGTTCTGCATGTAGCCATACCAGTTACTGAGGTAGGTCATCATTGAGCCTAGTTCCCTGATGTTCTCCAGCTTTATAACAACACTTGCCTTGGGGCTGCGGGCGAGTAGCCGCAGAATTGCCCGGCGGATATTTTGTAGCCTTCTGATGAAAAGTTCTGGGGGGTATAATCGGAAATGCTGGCCAATTCCAATGACCACTTGAAAATCTTCCATTCCACCGTCAACTGCGATGCTGTCCAGTACTTCCGGAATGGTGACTGTTCCCTTTATGGTGACAGAGTAAGAGCCAACCCAAGGATGATAATGCCTTACAAATCGGACAGTGATGTTGCTTTGGGCATCAAAAGCCACGCTTGACTCAGCCCCTTTTTTTATAAATTTCAGGCCTGAGGAAACATAATGAATAAAGAGGACAAGTGTTAGGTACCTTTTGACCAAGTGCCACAAAGTGCTTTGCACCGTAGAAATCCAAATTCATCCGACAGGATTCAAGGATTCACGTCTGGACGAGAGACTTGTGTCAAGGAAATTGCATAATATTCAAATGTACACGTTATAATCATTCAAAAGACTCAACTGATACATAAGTCATGAATCAAGTCAAGCTGTTGCATTTTCCCCTTTGACTTCACCAAGTCATTACCTTTCAACTTTCCATCCAAATACGTAATCCACTGGCGTACAGTGGAGTCACCCAATAAGTAGAGAGTCTTTCCCTTTAAACATTTGGTCATGGCATCTTCACTGAGGAAGGGGAGTGTCTGACAGAAGGAAGAAGACCACTGGTTTAAATGATAAAATCCCCCAGGAAAAGGGGAATTCATTCCTGTTACACACTTCTCAGTTGGTCTGTGTGCACCTGAAAAGATTGAAAAAGACAGAAAAAAAAGATGGTTGAATGCACAATGGATGTCACCATGTTCAATGATATTATGGTTATGTTGATCTACACAATATGATCTTAGCGGTTAGTACTACTAATATCTTGGTAAAATACAGCATACATGCAGCACAATCTCAAAGCGCTTCACTGAGAATGGGACAATCACCGCAGCCACCACCGATAGCAGCCATTTTGAGACAGAAAGCTCACATCACACACTTGCCTTGACTGATGTGCAAAGCTCGTGTCATACATCAGTCAAGGTAGGGAGGGAGGGAACTACTGAGCCAGCTATACTCAGGGTTAGTAAAGTGGCCAGATTACTGAAGCAGATTGGGAATAGGATACCAGGGAACACCCTACTCGTTGGAGAATATGTTGGGAGATCTTCAATAACCACAGAAGGTCAGGACTTTGATTGAAGGTCTCTTCTGAAAGAAGGCATCTTGCACGTGCTTCAGCCATTCCATTAGCAAGCTATTTACTCGCTTTCAATAGTAGTGCCCCCTGTTGGCCAGTCAATTTTTGCTGGCCTCCCGCAGAAGCGCTGACGAAGTCAATACCTCCTTGTCCTGAGCCATTGTTAGCAGTTAAAGTTACAAGTTAATCCAGCTGCCAACCACTGACAAGTTTTCTTCTGAGAAATGTCAATTACATCAATGGTTCATTAATTTTTTAAATTTATTTCTCGTTTCATGAAATTTGGAAAATTCGGGAAAATGAAACAATTCGGAAAGCGTGAGCGTTAGCAAGGGAGAGAGAGAAAGCATGAACGTAAAGATTTGCGTAAAGACACGAAAAAGTGTATGCTAAACAATGAACGGGAAAACATAACATGAATCAAACTTAAACTATGACAAAACAAGAAATGAACTGTGACATGGATAAATTACGTGACAAGACAAGAATAAAAAATAAACCAAACATGAAACGTAACATGACATGACAATGAAACGTAACAAGAAATAAAACGTAAAAACGTGGCGAGACTAGACTAACATAATACGTGACAAGACAATAAAATAACTAAGACAATAACTAAACATGAAACATGACATGACAAGCATAAAACGTGACAGAACATACCAGTACAACCAAGGACTGTAACAGGCTTGAATATGTTTCTTATTTGTATTCCAGTGTTTTTCCTTCAAAAAATATGAACATGACATTGAAACATTTTAAACAAACTTTCACAGAAATCCCATGAGCTTCATTTCTTTACTCACCCACATTAGCTCAAGTTCAGCTACACCTAATAACATCAGTATCAGCAGCATCAAAAACACAAGCTTCAGGATATGACTGCGAAATGAAACACAAGCTGAAAACATATTCTAAAAGTAAACATGAAACACAGCTTGTTGCCGTTTCACAAGACTATCATGCTCTGATCAAGCAGCTACTGTGTGCTGCTAATCAACGCACTTGGAAGGAGCCCGGTGCCAGCCTGCCAGTTTGGTAGAGAGCGGAGAGAGCCGCTATCAAGACATCCCTGCTTACTATAGTTTTAGCCAAATTCCTGTTTAGTTTAGTTGGTAGTTAGTTATTTCATGACTCTTGCTTAGATTTAAACCAATGCTACTGTTTATATTCGGTGAAGCATTCCGAATTCCGTTGTTTAATTTGCGATTGTACAATGTAACGTTATTATCGTTTTTGAAAGATTTTGTTTATTAATATGACGCTTTATGCGATTTATGCACATTGTAACGTGTAGCTATAGCTTAGACGGAATTCAAACCATGTGTTGTATTTAGTATTTGTAATAAGTTGAGTGGCTACCAATGGTGTAATAACTACATGCTGGCTAACTTGCAATTTACTTGCACAAGAATGTCCGTCGGGTTCTATCAGGCAGAGTGATATGCTATTTAGGTATCGTTTGAGTATGTTTATTCCTGTACTCGTAGCTAATCCATATATAGCCAGGAAGTGGTGTGTATATGTATTATATTGCCATCTGATTTAAGAAGCCCTACACAGTTTAGGCATTATAAATGCAGTTTATATTGCTCTATGCACAATATTAAGTGTGCAAAGAGCTATGGGAATGTATAGCTTACACATTCCTGTTCACAGTTAACAATATGCTGTGAAGTAATAGAACATAAATATTAGCAACTGTTGGTGTAACCGGATATTTATACTGATTGTTGTATATTCTGTTTTCCCTCTGGACCGACGCGCCTTCTTCAAGCCCAATTACTGCCACTCCCGTATACGGCGGCCATACTCGATTCTGAACCCCATTGTTTGGTAATAATCTTTTTTTTTTCTTTTTTTTTTCTATGACCGTGACTCCGAGGCGAGTGCAATCTTTTGGGAGAGAACGGTCACACGGTGGCCCCTTGGCCTAATGGACAGATCGGCTCTGGCGGCATTAGACCAGCACATACACAACATTTTGAGTCGCAGGATGCCTTACTTGACTAATAGCTGAGCTTCCTCCTTTGTAAGACTAGGACCTGGGGACATGTAGGACTTTGTGCTGGTCAATGAGTTGCAGGGAAGGGTCTTGGGCTGGTAGCAGGTGTAATATTCTCCATCTTCCTTCTTCCTGTACTCCCAAAGGGGTCTGTCTGAGCTCAGCCGGAGGGCACACTGAGACGTCTCCTTTTTTCCCCCACTGATAAAGGTTCCCATGTACATGGCCTTACTGTAGTCATGCATCCAGTCTCTCTGGAGGATCTTAACTGACTCAGATGAGTGGATCAGCCGCACAGAGACTTGTACCTCCCCGGGCCAAAACAAGTGGAAACGCACGCGGTAGGAGCCATTGAAGAAGTCGGTGACATCTCCCGATGCGCCTGCCTTGAGGTTTGGAGAGTAGATCCGGGCCAGGATGAAATCACCGCCATAGGCTTTTGGATGGCCTGCATAGTTCCTCATCTCCACCAGCACATTCAATGTATCCCCCACACAGTAGTGAGCCCTGGGCTGCTCTAGTCTGACCAGACTGTGCTCAGCACTCGAAGAGTTATTGAAAGAGGTGAAGTTGGAGGTTGAGGGAGCCAATGCTAATGACAATATGACTTCATCAACTGTCATTTCTTTGTGAGGGGTGTTAAACTGTTCCTGCAATGACATTACAAGGGAGATTTAATTCATGAACATCTGAAATTGAAAAGCCTTTTTGAGATTTACTGTCTTGGCTGTTCATGACATTACATTGCATTAATGGTGTTTGGCAGACGCTCTTATCCAGAGCAACGCTGACAGACCCTAGAGGGAAAGCAGATCATTTTGAAAGGAACCTGAAATATAACTTCCACCCCACCCCATAACCTAAATATAATTATCATCCTCAAAATCCCTTTCATTCTCTTTCTATTTTCAAAGTGAAAGCATGAATTTCTTTTTTCAGAATGAATGAAAACTAGTAATATAATCTCATGTAATGACATCTTTTAAAAGAGTAATAAACCCTAAATCACTTTTTTTAGTTGTCTCCGTTTTATAGAGAACATTAATACTATTGTTTAAAAAACCTTTTTTTTTTTAATTAAGCCGTGTCACCCCACCGGACCACCGTTTTGTGTAAAAAAAGAGCAACCTAGAATGAAAAGTTTCGTTCGAGCCAGCCTCAATCCGGGACATGGCCGCAGGTTGAAAACCGGCATCGACGTAAGCAAATTAACTCCCTAACTCCGCCCCTCTTGTTGATCGATGGGTAGGACTATTGATTCAGCCGGCACGCCCACAAAAGTCATAACCTCTCCGGGCTCAAGCCCCGAAGCGGAAAGTTTGCTGGCGGTGTTTCCATACGAAATGAACGAAGCGGTCATTTACAAGTCTTTAATGTAGTCATGAGGATAATAAAATCCCCCCCCCCAACTGACTTTGCTGCCTTTTTCCAAATGGCATCTTTTAAAACTGTGCAGTGAGCGGAGACTTGGCAAAACGATGGAGTTTCATTTAAGCGTTATGGAACGAGAACCTGTGGAATATCGTGGATAGTGGCACAGCTAGCGGGGTGGTTAGGCACGACGCGAAGCCCTTTAAATTAATGTAATGTGGTAAACAGTGCTCTCTAATGGTACATTTATGTCGTATTTACTATTCTGGCCTCCTTTCTTCATTCACGTTAGTAAGAATCAGTTGCATTTTACAAGTTTCCCCCCCCTCTATCAGCTATACAACTGGTAAAAAAGCATATTAGACATTCTCTTGCAAACTGTGCATTGAATTACATTGACGAAGCAGTAACAAGACATGAATTTAAATAGATTATAGATGTTTTGGAACATTGGAAGAATGCTAATCCATCCATCCATCCATCCATCATCACCCGCTTATCCGGAGTCGGGTCGCGGGGGCAGTAGGCAAAGCCGGGTATTCCAGGCGTCCCTCTCCCCAGCAACGCATTCTAGCTCTTCCTGGGGGATCCCGAGGCGTTCCCTGGCCAGGAGAGATATATAATCTCTCCAGCGGGCTCTGGGTCTCCCTCGGGGTCTCCGCCCAGTTGGACGAGCCCGGAAAACCTCCAAAGGGAGGCGCCCGGGAGGCATCCTGATCAGATGCCCGAACCACCTCAATTGGCTCCGTTCGACGCGAAGGAGCAGCGGCTCTACTCCGAGCTCCCTCCGGATGTCCGAGCTCCTCACCCTATCTCTAAGGCTGAGCCCGGCCACCCTACAGAGGAAGCTCATTTCGGCCGCTTGTATACGCGATATCGTTCTTTCGGTCACTACCCAAAGCTTGTGACCATAGGTGAGGGTTGGGACGTAGATCGACCAGTAAATCGAGAGCTTCGCCTTCCGGCTCAGCTCCTTCTTCACCACAACGGTCCGGTGCAACACCCGCATTACTGCTGATGCTGCACCGATCCGCCTGTCGATCTCACGCTCCCTTCTACCCTCACTCGTGAACAAGACCCCGAGATACTTGAACTCTTGGGGCAAAGACGCGTTCCCAACCCGGAGGGAGCAATCCACCGTTTTCCGGCAGAGAACCATAGCCTCGGACTTGGAGGTGCTGACTCTCATCCCAGCCGCTTCACACTCGGCTGCAAACCGCTCCAGTGCGTGCTGAAGGTCACGGTCCGATGAAGCCAGCAGAACCACATCATCCGCAAAAAGCAGAGATGCGATTCTGAGGTGACCAAACCGGACACTCTCCTCACCTCGGCTGCGCCTTGAGATCCTGTCCATGAATACCACAAACAGGACCGGTGACAAGGGGCAACCTTGGCGGAGTCCAACACCCACCGGAAACGTGCTTGACTTTGTGCCGAGAATGCGGACACAGCTCTCACTTTGGTTATACAGGGACCTGATGGCTCGTAACAACGGCCCCGGTACCCCATACTCCCGCAGTACACCCCACAGGGTTCCCCAGGGGACACGGTCGAAAGCCTTCTCCAAGTCCACAAAGCACATGTGGACTGGATGGGCAAACTCCCATGACCCCGCCAGCAACCCTGCCAAGGTAACGAGCTGGTCCACTGTTCCACGGCCAGGACGGAAGCCACATTGCTCCTCCTGAATCCGAGGTTCGACCATCGGTCGGAGCCTCCTTTCCAGTACCCTAGAGTAAGCTTTCCCAGGGAGGCTGAGGAGTGTGATACCCCGGTAATTGGAGCACACCCTCCGGTCCCCCTTCTTGAAAATGGGGACCACCACCCCGGTCTGCCACTCTACAGGTACTGTCCCTGACCTCCACGCGACACTGAAGAGGCGTGTCAGCCAAGACAGCCCAACAATGTCCAGAGCCTTCAGCATCTCAGGGCGAATCTCATCTACACCCGGCGACTTGCCACTGAGGAGCTTTTTGACTACCTCAGCAACTTCCGCCAGGGATATAGGTGCAGATTCCCCCGAGTCTTCAGGATCTGCCTGTTCCACAGAGGACGTGTTGTTCGGGTTCAGGAGCTCCTCGAAGTGCTCTTTCCACCACCCGACAATATCCCCAGTCCGGGTCAGCAGTTCTCCCCTGCTGAAAACAGCCTGAGACAAGCCCTGCTTTCCCTTTCTGAGTCGTCGGATGGTTTGCCAGAACTTCCTCGAGGCCAACCGAAAGTCCTTCTCCATAGCCTCCCCGAACTCCTCCCATACCCGGGTTTTTGCTTCAGCGACCGCCGAAGCTGCAGCCCTTCTGGCCACCCGGTACCTGTCTGCTGCTTCAGGGGACCCCCGGGCCAGCCAAGCCTGAAAGGCCTCCTTCTTCAGCTTGACGGCCTCCCTCACCGCTGGTGTCCACCAGCGGGTTCTTGGATTGCCGCCCCGACAGGCACCGATGACCTTCTGGCCACAGCTCCTGCATGCCGCCTCTGCAATGGAGGCTTTGAACATGGCCCACTCGGACTCCATGTCCCCAGCTTCCCCCAGGATGCGTGAGAAGTTCTTCCGGAAGTGGGAGTTGAAGACCTCGCGAACAGGGGCCTCCGCCAGACGTTCCCAGTTCACCCTCACTACACGTTTGGGTTTACCGGGTCTGTCCGGCAGCCTCCCCGGCCACTTGATCCAACTCACCACCAGGTGGTGATCAGTTGACAGCTCTGCTCCTCTCTTCACCCGAGTGTCCAAGACATATGGCCGCAGGTCTGATGATACGACCACAAAGTCGATCATCGATCTTTGGCCTAAGGTGCTCTGGTACCAAGTACACTTATGAGCTACCCTATGCTCGAACATGGTGTTTGTTATCGACAATCCATGACCAGCACAGAAGTCCAATAACAAAACACCGCTTGGGTTCAGATCAGGCAGGCCGTTCCTCCCAATCACCCCCCTCCAGGTTTCTCCGTCATTGCCCACGTGAGCGTTGAAGTCGCCCAGCAGAACTATGGAGTCTCCGGGTGGCACCCTTTCCAGGATGCCGCCCAGTGACTCCAAGAAGGCTGGATACTCTGAACTGCCATTTGGTGCATAAGCACAAATGACAGTCAGAGCCTTCCCCCCAGCGACACGTAGTCGCAGAGAGGCGACCCTCTCGTTCCCCGGGTGGAACTCCAACACAGTGGCGCTCAGCCGGTGGCTTGTGAGTATCCCCACACCCGCCCGGCGCCTCTCACCTTGAGCAACTCCAGAAAAGAACAGAGTCCAGCCCCTCTCCAGGAGTTTGGTTCCGGAACCAGTACTGTGCGTGGAGGTGAGCCCAACTATATCTAGATGGTACCGCTCCGCCTCCCGCACTAGCTCCGGTTCCTTTCCCACCAGAGAGGTGACGTTCCACGTCCCCAGAACCAGTCTGCGACGCCAAGGATCAGCACGCCCGGATCCCCGCCTTTGCCTACTGCCCGTTGGACAAAGCACCCGACTCCGATGCCGACCCCTGCAGGTGGTGAGCCCACAGGGCGGCGACCCCACGTGACCAGTTCGGGCTGTGCCCGGCCAGGCCCCATGGGATAAGGCCCGGCCACCAGACGCTCGCCGACGAGCTCCCCTCCCGGGTCTGGCTCCAGCAGGGGGCCCCGGTTTCCCTTTTCCGGGCGAGGTAACTGGGTCTTTGTGTGGCCGTATCATGGGAGTCTTTGAAAATGCAAATCAAGAATGCTAATCAAGTGTTTTGAAATTATCAGTTTTTTGTTGTTGTTGTTCAGTACTTATAAAAATGTTTTTGGATACAATAGCACAATTTTACTGATGGTGACCTACATTGGCATGGTTGCCATCTTCAAGCGCGGACTGAAGACGCACCTCTTCAAGATGCACCTCTCCCTGTCCCTCCCTACCTCCCTGTTAAACCTTAATTGTTGTCTTTACCTGTGTTTTTTGCTTGTGTATTAGGATGATATCTTTGCTGGTTTTGTTTGGCTAGGTGAGCAGTTTATTTCTGTGTGTTGCGGTATTACAATTTATAAAAATAATAATAATTCAAAGAATATACACACTGGTCCTTATCTTTGTTGTACAGGTAGCAGTCGAAATTGTACTTCCCTCGAGGGTCTTTCAGCGCACTTATCCCTGGTATGGGTATGCACTTTGCACTTTGTTGTCCATCGCTCTGGATAAGAGCGTCTGCCAAATGCCATTAATGTAATGTAATGCCCCTCATCTATCAAATTGCCATTTGAGCAACAGGACTTTTAAATGTGACAAACACCACTCTCATGCATGCCAAGTGTGGATTATGGAAGTGACAATAAAAACTGATTCTGATTCTGATTCTGAGGACTGCTACAAGTAATGGGTGTGTAACCATTTAACGAGTTGCTGCCAAATGATTGGCTGATTTTTGAATTTTCAGGCGAGTGCACAGATATACACTGAGTGTATATAATATAGCCTGTCCTACAAGCATGATACATACTCTGTGTATGGCCCCACCTCCCAAAAAATGGCCCCTTGTGTTATGTTCCTGTGTTCTGTCTGTTAGTTTATCATTGTTTATCATCATTATTCTTGTAAATTATTATTTTTCATATTCATGTCTGGTGTTCTATTTATATTCATTAGTCTTTGCACTTGTCTTCCCCTGTGATGTCTGAGTCTGAATGTTTACTAGCCCAGTCACTCCCCTGTCTGTGTGCCCCACTATTCGGGTGTTTACGGTACCTTCCTTCCAATCTTGCATCCCTTACTAGTTACTAGTTTTGGGTATTTGTAATTTAAATCACTTAACTAACTTACTAACGCATCTCCAGTTTCTATTCTGTGCTGTAACTCCGCCTCCTTATTCTATCACTGATTACTTGCTTAGTTTCAGCAAAGTATTAGCACCTGTCTCTCTGTATCTCTGCATTTCCTGATTCTCTGCAATTGTCTACTCCCTAGTCCGGAGCCGTTTGTATTACATGTGTGTCTTTGTGAATCCAGTCCACGTTTTCGTTCCCCCCTTGTGATTGTGCTATTACCCTTTCATGTGTCTCACCTGATGTTTATTTGTTAGATCGCCCTCACTCCCATGCCCCGCCTAGTTTGTCTCATTCCCCTGTGTATTTATTCCTGTCCTTTTCAGTTGCACCTGGCTAGTTTGCCTTGTCCTGTTTTCTGAGTCCCGAGCCCTTTATTCCTTCCCCCAGTTCTAGCCTCCTTGTTTCCTTGCCCTTGCCCTTGCCCTTCTTTGGTTGTTGTGGATATCGGTACCTCTGCCTTGTTGGACTGACCCCCTGGTTTTTGACCTTGGCCTGTCTTGTCTGCCCCTGCTTTTGCAATTAAACCTGCCATTTTTTCTGCACCGGTTTCTGCTTTTGGTTCTTCTGTTCCCCCCGGCATATCACCTTGTATATAAAAAAAAGCTACTGCACAGGGACACAATCTTCCCTGCCAAACAACCCCCTACCCCCAAGTCCACCATTGCAGTCTCTCCCTGATGCACAAATGCTATCCCCCCATGTCTTTTATTACATTACATTATTGGCATTTGGCAGACGGTCTTATCCAGAGCGACGTACAACAAAGTGCATACCCATAACCAGGGATAAGTTCGCTGAAAGACCCTAGAGGGAAGTACAATTTCAACTGCTACCTGTACAACAAAGATTTTTGAACAAAGAAACAAACAAACAGAGCAAAAGTGACCAAAGTTAACTATCCAAACACTGCTTACCTAGCCAACTAAAAATACCGATACACAAAGCAAGTCACGGAGACAACAATTAAGGTTCACAGGGAGGTAGGGAGGGATGGGGAGAGGTGCTGCTTGAAGAGGTGTGTCTCCAGCTTGCGCTTGAAGGTGGGGAGAGTCTTATTTCAGGGGGAGGGCCCCAACACTGGTACAAAATGCTTCTGAAAATTCTGAAATCCTAACATGGACAATGAACTGGCACCATTAATCCATGAGAAATGAAATTGCTGT